>NC_092857.1:60221773-60966742 GCF_039878825.1 Excalfactoria chinensis | reverse complement strand
TAAAAACATTATTTACTGTGACTGCTGTTCAGATGAGATGGATATTTGTTTAACTTTGGTCTGTAATAAATAGTTGGTGCAGCAGGTTTCTGTGATCATCTGGACTTTCATGTAGATAAGACAGAATTGTATCACAGGACCAGCATATGTTTAAACAGACTTGCGCTGCTTTTAGCAATTTAAAAAATACTATAAGCACTGCCAAAATATCTTTTGAAGGTACTTACATGGGGTTCAGGACAAAGCCAGGTGGGAATAAATTCATTTTCTGCATCCTGAATCTGCAAGTCTGAAGCTGTATCAGCTTCCTTGGCAGCATTATCTTCCAGGACAGCGCTATGTCCTTAGATGCTGGGCAGCAGGAGAGAGTTGGCCTACAGAAATGTATCTTGCTGTTGAAAACAAAAACCAAAACGTAAAACCTCATGCACTGATCAGTAAATTGTAATAAAAGTTATGAGCCAGGAGAAAAGAGGGCTGGAGTTGAGGCTTCTAGAACCAGCTTTATGTACTATAGGTATTAAGGAATTGAGTCATTAGTCAAAGTGCATTACTAATAGAAAAGATGAAGGAAACCAGTACTATTCTCATAACTGTTAATAGGATGGATATTAATAAATATGAGGAAATTATTTATGAAATACTCTCATAATTGTAATATATAGAAAGATGATGTTATCTGTTATGGTAAATCTGCTTTCACTCACTGTGCTCAGTCCACATAATAAAATTGAAGACAATGATATTCCACAAATTTAATGAGACTGTCCAATATCAGCTGTCCAAATTCTGCCTGAAATTATACTGCTACTGTTCATCATAAGTAAATCACAGCTATAGTCATTGGAAGGAAGCAGAGGAACTACTTCTTGGAATGGAAGCCAAAGTTGAGGTTATTCTATAAAGTTCTCACAGTACATCAGGATAGCAGTTGAAAATTTTCACAGACCCCTCTTTCTGGCACATACAATTACAAGCATACAGTGTTTCATCATATTGTTTTCTTCTTTCTGGGAAAGGCTGAAAAGTTTTGCACGTATGTCTGGAAAGAAATGTGGGATCAGGCATCGATTAATAGAGACTGAAGCAGGTGAAGATATTCAGCAAGAATAGAAGGAAAAGAAAACTCTAACTCACCAAGGCATAATATTCAAGTCAATATCTCTAGCACGAATGTAAAATTCTGAAAGTATAAGCTCAGAAAAAGTTCAACCGGCACTTTGGAGGTCTAACATTTTGATGACATATTGAAAAATTACAACTACCAATTGATTCAGTAGCTAAAAAAATCATTGCATGGCTTTATATACTATCCAAAAAGAGCCCTCTGTAAATATACTTTAAATCAGTTTGCTGAATTTAATAAACAGTAACATGAAAATGCTAAGTGACTGCAAGATCAGCTAACATCACTGACAAAAACAGCTTCTCTCCCAATGTTCTTTGTTTTGTTTTTGCTGTTTTTTTGTTTGTTGTCATCACAGTGTTGTTGTTGTTTTTTTTTAATAATACAACTCTATCAGTCTATGTGTATTAGCAAACTGTTTTAAGAATACATTGTTTTTCTGGATAAATGTTCCACTGCACAGCATCAAGGGAACTGTTGGCCTGGCTCCCAGTGCTACTGATGGAAGGGCACCGTGCATCTGTACTATTTTCTGTGTGCCTCCCAGCTAAGCTTTGACTGGAATAAACGCTGGGGAAAAAATGCAACAGTCCAAATAAAGTAATAACTCTCACACCCAAAAAAAGGAAGAGAAAAATGGAAGGGAAAGCAATTAAGAAGAGGCTAGAGTTCAGGTACTGAAGCAAGGCAACTGGGCAATTATAAATTCTCTGTAAAAAAGATAAGACATTTTGGACTTGCTGGTGTCATTGTCAAAAATCCAGTGTGACCAAATGGGTTTTTTTCTGGATCTGTTTCCTGAGAAGCATATCCTTTTACTTCCTCCACAGCTCCAGAAAAAGCTCATCTGCTGTGGAACCGTTGTGATAGTATATCTGTGGGAAGAGTGTAGGAGTACTTTTTTTCTATTTATGCTCATTCTATGCATGTAGCATTAGTAGAGATGGTTGAATAAAGCTCCACACTTTTGGTTTTAAGTAAGTCAGCAACATGGTTGCACACTTACACATTAAACATGAAGAAAGGAGAAGAAAAATATATTTGCCGAAGCCTAATTCTTTCATTTTCAGTACCTGTTGTGTAAAAGTGAGAATGTGCAGTTAATGTAAATTCAACACTGTATAAAAATTTCTGTGGTAACAATAGAAGAAAAAACATCCTTAATTAGTGATGTAGCACAAACAGTATTTCTTAATAAGTGCACTTACCATGGTAGTTTTGGACACTATTTTTTATTACCAGCAAGATTCACACTGTTCTTTCCATGGAACTGAAATTGCTGTAGGTATGATCCAGTACTGTGTCCAAAATCATCTTATCTATACTGATGTCTTTACAGACAATAGTTTATAGTATAAGTAAGAGATTCTTTACTGACTATTGACCTTGCCCAGGTACACAGCAAAGCCTGTCCTTTGTATAAGATCAGAACATTTCCAGGAAACAACAGGAAAGCTGAGAGGTGGGCAAGTGATAGGATGAGAGGAAATGGTTTTAACCTGAAAGAGCATAGATTTAGACTAGATATTAGTAAGAAATTCTTTACTGTAAGTGTGGTAATGTACTGGAACAGGTTGCCCAGAGAGGCTGTGGATGCCCCCCTCCCTGGAGGCATTCAAGGCCAGGCTGGATGGGGCTGTGAGCAACCTGGTCTAGTGGGAGGTGTCCCCTGCCTATAGCCGTGGTTTGGAACAACATGATCTTAAAGGTCCCTTCCAACCCAAACCATTCTTTGGTTTTATGATTCTATGACATTTTCCAAAACTGGAAAATCTAATGGGAAAAAAGTGTGTCTTCTGTTTGAAGACAAAAAAGCTTTACCTCTTTCAGACTTTTTTTTTCCACCCTCCCAAGAGCTACCCACACACCAACATCAGTTCATTGGGTGGCTCTGTTCAAGTGAACCACTTGCTTTGTTATCACTATTTTTTAAATAGAGTGACTAATATTTGCATACTGCTTGACTAACTTACTATCAAAATATTAGCTTGAAATGAGTCCGTACTGTACAAGCAGCTTACTCCTGTATCTGTCTAGTGCAGCAGTATAGTGTAAGCCCTGAGTTCTGTCTCACATAGCATTTTTGCTAAGCTAGTATAGTGGAAAACTTTCTAAGACACTATAAGGTATTAGATATTAGTATTTAATATTGATATACAGAATATATGAATGTTAATCTTAGTCAGTGTTGTTCCTAAATGCTGCCTTGGGGCATTGGGAAATAGTATGTTTCTGATTAATCCAAGACTCATATAACACGAAACATGTGCAGTGTCCTGATAAGGTGAAAAAGCATGTTTTTGCCATGTAAACATATTAGGAGCCTAAACTATTTTGAATTGATCCTAGCTTTGAGGTTTCAATACTAACTAATCGAGTTTTCTAATTACTTGAAGAACGAATCTCTTCCTATTGACTCTACTGGAATTTAATAGCAATTTCTAGAACATTTTCAAAGTCTGTAAATCTGAATTGTTAATTGTGGCTTTGCTCAATTTGTAAGCTGGCCAGAGTGTAATTTGTCCTTTCCATTATCAAAATCAAATGACAATTTTGGGGTGTCATTCTCCCCGGGCCATAGGGCTGCTTTGATGTTACTCTGTTACTCTGATGTGGGAATATCAGTTTTTCTGGTGGGGGGAATTAGCTAACATATTCTGTCCGGAAGGTCTCCATGCGGAACTTGTTAGTTAAATTTCCTTTCTTGCTGCCATGGTTTTCTGGCTAATAGCAGAAGATCCAAGACCAGATCTAGTTCAATTAGTCATTTGAGAACACACCAGAAATTTCTAAAGACATGAGGGAAGAAAATAGCTCTGGGTGCTTCGCTTTTTTCAGATCTTTACTGCTGCAACGTAACCACATGGAGTATTCTAACTTCATATGAAAGACATATAAGGAGTAATTAAATATTTAAAACATTTCTGAATGTGTCTAGAGAACTGCAAATAGTGTTTCTGTAAGACCATCTGTAAATTTGGGTCTGAATTTAATAATGAAACCGACTATATCTGTGTATTAGCCTACAGTATCTCCAAAGTGGCATTTCACATAGAAACTCATCCATTAGTGCTCTTCCCTGCAAACCAGACAGCTGCTCAGAATTTCTAGTTATTTTGGTAAAGAAGTATTCTATGTCAGCTGAGAAGTGCTTAAGATTAAGTTAGCCAGATAGTTTAGGCTGCAAATTTGCAGGTGAAATATGGAAATTATATTCATTTTATTATAAATCACTTGGCATTAATAATGAATTGCTGATATGTCATAAAATTGGCATACTAATATACAAAACAAATCAAACAAACAAAAAGCAGGCATATAAATTAAGATCTGTTTAATATAAGGGATGCTCTGGGAGTAATGTCTCCTAGTTTATTATGTTCTTGGCCCACAGCAGCTGTGATTGACATTGGTGGTGTGGTAGTAGAGGTTGAACCCCTTTACCAGCATTCCACTACAATGTGTTGCCATGTGACAGCAGCAGCAGAGAGGCAGTCTGACTAAATGGCTTCTGAGATGGAAATGCTTATGAAGAAAAGGTGTGGAATTGAACTCCTCCACGTGGAAAAAAATGAACCTACTGACATTCACCAATGCTTGCAGAGTGAAGACCAAACAGTGGATATTAGTACAGTGAAGTGGTGGGTGACAACAGGGACAAGATAGACAAAACACATTTTGGACAGCCATGCATAGTTGACATACCATGAAATGAAGAACATCTGTATCTGCACATCTGCACAAGTCACAGAATAACAGGGGTTCAAAGGGACCATTGAGGAGTCCAGCTCCTCTGCTGTAGCAGGTTCTGTATAGTAGCGCACACAAGAAAGTGTTCAGGTAAATACTGAAGATCTGTGGAAAGAGATTGCACAATGTACTTAGGTAACTTCTTCCAGTGCTCCATCATCCTCACAGTAAAGAGGGTTTTTCACATGTTTGTACTGAACATCTTGTGTACCAGTTTTTACCATGAATGCTCACACCGAAAGAGAAAGAAAACTGTGTGCAAGTCTACCGTGACATATCAAACCAACACAAGGCTGAAGGTGACATTTTTCTTATGATTACCAGTCACGAGATGTGCTGTCAGCACTATGAGTCAGAGTGAAAACAGAGTATTCCATGGAGTGAAAACATGTGAATTTCCCATCAAATAATAATTATGACAAGCCATCCACTCAGACCACATCATTGTGATGCTGACTCCTGAAAGTTGAATCAGGCCAGAAAAGAAGATGAACTTTCTCTTGTAACATAATATCACTAGATCACTAGACCCTATATCAATTTGAAGGGCACAGAGCACCTCGCCATTGTTGGCTGAACTGTCCAAATAGATTTGACAGATTTGGTGTATTCTGATTTCCATCTGTTCAGCCCAACTAAAGATGGACTGTATGGGCAACATTTTCTTGGAAATAATGCCATCTAAGCAGCTGTGAAACAGTGAGTTACCTCCTCTGGTGCAGAAAATCTGCTTGTAAAATTTATGAGCACAGCATGTAGGTTTTTGTCCATCACTGGAAAAAATGCATAGTTAATGGTAGTGATCATGTTGAAAATTGTGTTTTTTAGCTGAGAATCTGCTTCATCAAACTGTGTTACTGTGCTTTATGTGACTGCTGTAGGTACCTTGGAAATAAACAGGAGGTATTACTTTTGGAGTGAAATATGTACAAAGTGTCTTGTGTCTGCATATGACCAAGAAGAGCACATAAGAATTTGTACCACAAATAGTATAGAACCTAACTACAGAGTTGTTGTATATATGATGGTCTCGTCTGTTTAGTACTGCACCAGGCATAAGTTATGAAACTTCTCATTGACTTCTGCATACAGGTATGGGAGTAACAGTCAGAGAGTAAAAATGGTTAATAGGCACCTTTTATAATGTACTTGCCTTCACACAGGATATAGGGAATATTTAAGTGAAATCAGTAAAATTTACTGACAGAAGTATGCTGTGGCTAAAAAGGCAATCTGAACTTAAAAACGTTCAGAAGAGCACCGAGGCTGAACAAAAAATGCAAACAGACATCCTGAAATTGACAGCAGTGCTGATGTTTTTGCCAGTATACAGCACAGTATGGCTTTAAAAGCTAAAAGGAGTAATTAATAAAGAAAATTTATTAAACCATAAATGTAATGAATAATGTTGGTTTTGTTGTTGTTGTTGTTTTTTAAAGAATATGGGGACAAAGAGCACTCTGCCGCTATGTTGGTTAAAGGGAAACTTAACACCACTCACAAAACTAGATTGATTTGTGCAACTTGCCAGTGGCAGCAAGGGTTGGACCCTTTAAATCTGAACCATTTTTTTCTATCTCTGTTCATGTGATTCTGTGACTTGGAAGGTAATTAATGTATGTGTAAACAAATTCAGGGAAGAGAGAACCAGTATTAAAAAATTGCTGAGAGATGTGCCTTGGAAAGTGTTACAACTGATGCAATTTTATTTAGATGCTAACTATATAAAAATACACATGCTATATATACTTCTGGTTGGTCTTGTTTTGATGTGTTTGTTTGTTTTTTTGTTTGTTTGTTTAGATTTATAATATTAAAATATTCTATTTTTTTAATAATAAAGTTAATGGAAATATGACCTTCATGGCATACATAAAACAACAACAGAATTAAGGCTCTCTGGGGAGGAAACCTGGAAGATGTTCAGGGATTTGTCTCATTTACTCCCAAAATTATGAAAAGACAAACAGGTAAACAATATCTCTCAACGTGATGAGTCACAGATCATATTCAGTTTTCATGGTAAAAATGGGGTCTTAGAAGAATCTCCCAATGGAACAAAAATAAATGCAGGATGTATCACAAGATCTATATGCTGGAGAAAGTGATAATGAAATTGAGGGAGGCTTCTGACTCGAAGGATATGAGGTTGAGATGAAGATAGAAGCCAGCCAAAATCATCACAGATGTCATTTCAAAGAACTAGAAGACAAGCAAGGGACGGTGGAAAGTATGAACGCCTTAAATCCCAAAATTGTGAAGAAGGGTGGGACAGGAGAGAGAAGGGGATGGGACTGAAGTTTTCTTTAGAATCAGATAACACGTATTTGTAGAGCTGGGAAATTAGAGTGACTATAAGCAGTACAACTCTTCTCTCTTATGTAAGAGATTAAAAACTCAATGATAGGCTCTATTTCCAACCTACATTTAAATGTGACTTCAAATGTGGTACAAACATGAATATTAGAGAACTTTGTTAAGTTTTATATCAAAATTATGTTGAAATCATTAAAAACAAGAAAATGCAAATTCTGAAGTACGCTGTTTTAAAGAAAAAAAATAGTGTAAATATTTATTTGTAAAGTTTCTACTTAAATTCAAAAGTAAATATGTGATTTTACAGATAAAACGAATCATAATGAAAATTTATGATGTGGTAATACAACCAAAACACTGCAGGGTAATCAGGTATTATCTAGTAGCTAAATGACTGGGATTGTATGCTCACTCTTAAGTATGCAATTTACAGACAGTGCAATTTTATTTAAATTTCAGTGGAAGGGATTTGAAGCAAGCTGAATTTCACAACTGAGAAATACTAAGATGTTCAGAAAGAAATGCTGGTAGCTCAGGCTGTGAATTAAGCATACACTGATCACATGCCTCAGTCGAAATGAGATGCCATGTTTCCACTAGAATGGAATAAGCATTTTGATAAATTAACTAAAGCATTTTGCTCAGTGTAAATCCTGATTACAAAGGAGTAGCAAATTTAGCACAGCTCCGACTTGTTGTGGTGATTCCTGCTTTTTGTACAATCAGGCAAAGCCTCAGAAGAAATTAACCTCTTCTCAGGTACTCACTAGAGTAATGGACAAGTTCATGACTCTTTGGAATACAGGTGCCTATTGACTTAGTTTCAGCTGGAACCAAAATCTTTTCTTCAGGGTGTCTGGTATGATGCTATGTTTTGGTTCTAGGAGAAAAACAATGTTGATAACATACCAGTGTTTATAGTTGCTGCTAAGGAGTGCTATACAGAGTCAAGCCTGTTTGCAGTGAAAGGACCATGGAGTCAGGAAGGAACAGAATCAGGAGAGCTGATTTACGCTGGTCAAGGGAACATTCTGTATAACATCAAATGGAATTAGTTTTGAACCATTGCTTGGAGGGTGAGATGGGCACTGGTCATGGGATGGTGAGAAATTGCTTGTGCATCTGTTATATACATTTATATATACACATATTTGCCATAATTATTATCCTTTCATTTTCCTCTATTTTTGTAAACAGATGCATATCAACTCATAAGTTCCACTTTGTGGCTTTTTTCTTTTTTTTCCATTCTTTCCCCCATCCCACTGGGAAGGGAGAAGTGAGCAAAGGACTGTGTTTTGTTCAGCCACCAGCCAGTTTAAACCACAACAACCGTTAAAATGCTTGGTTTTTTGGGCATTACCCATAAGGAGTGAGCATTTCTGGATTTTTTTATTGATTCCTTAAAAAGAAAACCTGTATCTCAGGTTGCTACCTGCAACTATCAAACAGCTGGGAAGTTTTACACAGTAGAGAATGGAATGTTCAGTAATATTCCTGTAACTATTGCCCAAGACTCAGAGCCTCCAGTCCATGTAGAGAAATGGTCATTGTAGATGGATATTTAATTCTCTTTATCCATTTTTCAGAGCTATGAAAGCTGTCCTTCTCCCACAAAGAATTAACTATTTATTTATTTATTTATTCTTTTTAATTATTATTTATTTATTCTTTTTAATTACTCTTCACCAAGATTGGTGACCAAGATTTACTGACAGTAAATATTACTTTTTTCTTTTTTCTTTTTTTTTTTTTTTTTCACTTTAACTGGCCAGTACTTAGCCTATTACTTTTTGTTTTGTTTTGTTTTAAGTAATCTTGGTACCAATACCACCTGCAGTCTGGATCCCAATTGATTTCACCATCTTACGGCAATCATTAAAACCTTTCTGCAAAGTTCAACAGGCACTTGTTACTGCTGTTTCTGGCTACTGTTTTCTGGTTTTGTTGTTATTGTTTCTTTTCTGTAAATGGAAGGCAGTCTTTGAAATTGCTTTTCAGAAAGACTCTGAAATTATTAATTCAAGATAATGATACAACTGTGGAAATTACATGGTCTTCCATCCCAGCTGAGCTCTAAGGAGGCAGAGATCAGGAAACTGGCTTTCTACAGCTTCCCTCTTCTCTGAATCCTTCACTGGCTTTGCATTCTTATAGTCTGATGTCCCACCAGCTCTGATATCTTCAATGCCAAATTCATTGTTCCACAAAGAGAAAGAGGAGTTAGCACAAATAGAGCTGTTTTTCCTTGCCATTCACCAGCTGACTGTTTCACTATGTGTTTGTTATGCACAAAGAAAAAAGTCACTTCTGTCATTTGACTGCTGAATGTTTTGCAGTATGGGAAACAAAATTATGTTTCATATACCTGTGGTGGTTTGCTGTATCTCCACTGTTATCACTGCCTTTTACTATTTGGATCACATGAGTAGCTGAGACATGTCACTTCTTCATTTTCCACTGTGTAGTATTCTGAATGCCCTCACTGGGTGAAACTGTAGAGCATCCATACCTGTATAAACTTACAGAACATCCTGACTTGGCTGAGTTTTGCAGACTTTGACCTACTTTATTTTTTTAAAGAAAACAGAAGTTCATTAGAGTAAAACAAAGATGTGTTGCAATGTGTTTTTATTTTTGTTCTCACTATCCAATAATCAGACTTTTCACCCAAAGTCAACAACCATAAATAAACAAAAAAGTCAATAGAATTGATGGACAATATGAAAGCAGTCAAAACTAACAGAGAACAATCTGTTTATTCTATGGAATTATTTCTTCATTCTTCAAAGCTTTTGAAGTCTCATTTTCACTTTTTTGTCCTCCATCTAGCTCATGTAGAATGATCTGTTTTTGAGAAATTATTTCTTTAGATACATAATCCCATACATTTAATCCCAACATTTATTTATTTGGTGTTTTGACTTTAGCAAACAGATAGTCTCATGTGTGTGGCAAATCCTCCTGACTTCTCACTTCTTCCATCTTATTGAACCCTTCCATATAAAAATAAAGACATTGCACTGCTTTTGTAGTGATGATCCAAAAACCAAAAATGAACACTGTCAGTGTGAATCTCCATCTGGGGATGCATGGTGATAAGCTGTATTTCTTTGTTCTTTGCTTCCTTTTCTTCAGTCTCTACAGATGTTGCCTCTAGGTCTCACTTCTTGTAACTGCATCCAAACTTGAGATTTACTCTTGCACATCTGCTTCTCTAAAGCTTATTTTAATCTTAGTGATGTCATAGCTATGGTTGTTTGTGATATTTTCTTTAACTTCATAAGCAAATATTCAAGTGGTATTGATTAGTACTGTGTCTCTGACTTCAGTAGATCTATATCGAGTTGCTACAACCACAGATTTGGCCTGACATTACTTTGGCTCCGGGACATGTTCCTCTGAGGATTCTTTAATTAACACCAAATTTTCATCAATCCTCTCTCCCCTCTTTCTGCTAATTGCTACTACTGTTGTGCAGGCAGACTAGGAATATATCTGTGAACTGAGCCTTGTTCTGGATGACCTCTAATGTATGTGTGACTTTTTATTGAGGACAAAGTATTACATGTAAAGAAAGATGCTCAGTCTTCTCAGGTGTGTCTCAATGAAACACATGTTGCAATGTGTTGGATTTTTTTTGTTCTCACTGTCCAATAATCAGGCTCTCCACCCAAAGTCAACCACCCTAAAAAAAAAGTAAATAGAAATGATGGACAATATGAAGGCATTCAAAACTAACAGAGAACAATCAATTTATGGTGCTTGCAGTGAGAGTGGGACAAGTCTCTTATCACTGGTGACAAGTGACAGGACAAGGGGAAATGGCCTCAAGTTGTGCAAAGGTAATTTTAGGTTGGACGTTTAGAAGAACTTCTTTACAGTAAGGGTAGTTAAGCACTGGAATAGGCATCCCACGGAGGTGGTTGAGTCGCTGTCCCTGGATGTGTTTAAGAGCCATTTGGATGTGGTGCTCAGGGATATGATTTAGCAGAAGGTTGTTAGAGTTAGGGTACAATGGTTAGGCTGTGGTTGGACTTGATGATCTTTGAGGTTTTTTCCAACCTGGGTAATTCTATGATTCTATGATTCTATTCTATGACACTGTTTCTTCGTGCTTCAATGCTTTTGAAATTTTGAAATCTACAGAAAAAATAAATAAATAAATAAATAAAATAAAATTGCAGCTCATGGAAAATCAGATTTTGTGGTTTGCATCGTAAGTTTTTTGAGTACATTAAATGATTTCATATTTGAATGATTAATGATTTCCGTAGGCAGATCTTACACCTGCTTCTAATGATGAAACATGAATAACTTAAGAGTCACATCTTGCACATAAGCTGAGTCAGATATGAACAAGTATCCTGGTAAATTGCACTAGAAATTTTTGTAACATTGATCTTTCCTTCATATTATGAATTAATTCATAACTTTATTCTTCATTTTCTGTGTATAAGTTATTATCTCTTTTTTTCTTTTTTTCTTTCTATTGACAAGGCTCATATGTGTCAGGATGCATGCTCACTTTTTAAAGATGGATGATCATCAGCTATGTTAATTAAATTTAGTGTACACTTAGCAGAACCTCTTTAAATTTTTGTTACTTCAAAAGCTCATAACTTTTCAAAAAAGAAAATTGAAAATGTAAACTGTTTTAGATTTAAGAGTTTGATGTCATTTTAACTTATAAAACTTGGAAAACCCTAATGAAGAGTTATGATGTTATGTGTTTTGAAGTTACTTGTTGTTTATATAGAAACAGCAATTTCTCAGGTGCAGTTTACTGTGTTTATTACTTCTTGATATAGAATGATGTCAACATTTGAGGTGGCCTTACTGTGGGGACTACCACTTGTGATGAATTTTAAGAAATACTGAGCTCTGTAGAGGCCCCTTTACTCTTAGTTTCTTAGGTCACATGTATTTTCAGAACAATCTACTTTTATTTCCGGGTAGGAAGCAAAGGAGATAGAAGAGACCCTTCAGGTCATTCCCTTCTTTCTATTTTGTCAGAATGGTATCTTCTTTCTTGAGGTGCGTATGACTGTCTGCTTTGATTTAGTGAACCTACAACCCCCTTCAGGTAGGCAGCATATTAAGAAATTATGTGGAGACTGTAGAGACGTAGGCCACAATCCCAAGTAAGTGGCAAAAGAAAACTGCGAGGTAGTGATGGAGAAGAAACTCAGTGAAAAAATTCAGTGAGAAAAATAATGTTCTCTAATGAATCAAAAGGTTTTGTTTTTCTTTCATTAAGACTCTATTTTTTTCCAGCTGAAACTACCTTTACTAAAAAACAGCAGATTCAAATTCATGGAAACATTAAACTCATGCCAGTTAGAATCATAGTATCACAAGGTTGGAAAATACCTACAAGATCATCCAGTTCAAACACCCTCCCATCACCACTGTTACCACAAGCCACTAAACCAGATCTCATAGCTCCTCATCCAGACACCTCTTGAACACTGCTAGGGGCGGCAACTCCACCACCTCCCTGTGCAGCCATTCCAGTGCCTGACCACTCTCTGAGAGAAAAAGCTTTTCCTTATGTCTAATCTAAACCTCCTTTGGTACAACTTATGGCCATTTCCTCGTGTCCTGTTTGTTGCCTGGGAGAAGAGGCCAAGCCCCTTCTCATCACAGTCTTCCTTCAGGAAGTTGTGGAGTGCCATGAGGTCTCCCCTGAGTCTCCTCTTCTCCAGACTGAACAATCCCAGCTCCCTGAGCCGCTCCAGACTTGTGCTCCAGACCCCTCACCAGTTTCAGTGCCCTTCTCTGGATGTATTCCAGGGCCTTGATGTCTTTCTTGTAGTGAGAAGCCCAAAACTGAGTTGCAGACTCAAGTTCTGTCAAGCTGTGCCAGCAGGAGAAAGCCCCACAAAAGCCTCCATGCTTTCAATCTTTTCAAAATAAAAGTAGGCATCATCTTAGTTGGGGGGGGGGGGGGGGGGGGAAAGACTTCTTTTTACAATTAATCTGTTTTAAATGAAGTTTGAAATAGAAATTTAATAAGAAAAACTTAAAAGTAAAAGGAAATTTTTACTTTAATCCAAAAACACATTTCCAACTGCTGCTCATAGAACCATGATAAAATAAGATGTTTATTAACAGCTGTTAATGCAGTGCTGGCAAAAACCTGTTTCAGTAGGGAGTCCCATTGCAGAGATCACGATGCAAAACCTCCCTGTTCCTTCCTCCCAAACACAGCTGATATATTGCATAGCATTGCAATCCACCTACCTTGTGAACCACAGGGCCACTACTCAGTCATGTGAGACTGCATATTCTTCACCCTAGAGATATGCAGCTACCTTTAAGCGTGCTCTAGTAAATCAGTGCATGTTACTAACAAAACCTTACCAAATGACTAAACTTTAAAAAAAAGAAAAGCTAAGACTGATCATTCTTCATTTTTTTTTCTGACATCTTTATTTATTTCCTCTTTTTCTCTAAACCTCTACTATGGATTTGCACTTAATATGTTTCAAATATTCGTATACAAGTACTATTTTCTCCCTAGTTAGTGGAAAAGTAGACATTTGACTTTTACAGTTCTTATATCTTGATCCTTTTTTTTTTTTTTCTTTTTTTTTTCTTTTTTTTTTTTTTTTTCCACTTTCTTCTTTATTGGAATCAGTTTCTAAGATGCTTCAATTGCTTTAGTGTTCATCTGTACCTAGCAGGTATATTGAAAGTTCATTGTGACAATTAATGCCTCTGTTGGACTTCAGACCAGGAATTAAAAGCTACTGTGAGTAATATTATCTTTTCCTCCCTCTGATGAGAGCAAAGGCATGATGCTAGTTTTTCTGTGGTTGACAAGTCAAACTTCTTGTCAGTTTGCAGTTTTAAGATCAACTTATAGAGCTTTTGCACTGCTTTTGCTCTCCTATTTTCAAATTCATTATCTGCTCTTCTCTGAAAAGTGTCTGGAAATTGTTTACATCCTTTTCTGCTCTTGAACTGAGCTGGTCATTTACAGGTCAGTACTCACTTTGGTGCCCAGCAGACCTTACTGCATTAGATATCAAATCTCTTTAGAGATCACAAAACCACAAAATCGTAGGGGTTGGAAAGGACCTCTAGAGATCATAGACTCCAGCTCCCAAAAGGATGTACATCTACACGAGGAGAACCTTAAACCAAAATCTGTCAAGTTACTAATTTTGAAAGAGGTAAAACAGAAGTGGAATTTAGAGGTTATGGGTTTTGCACAGTTTACTATCTCTAGTATTTACCCTGAATTCCAGAGAAAGATTAAAAACATTTTTAACAATTGCTAAAAACTGTGAAGAGTGAAGAGCATCTAAATAATTTTCAAGACATGCTACGTGATTTTTATTTTGGTTTGCGAGAATAGTCCTATACATGCAAAAGGCAGAGAGAGAGAGAAAGGCAAATGGAGATCATACAGGGACTCTGTGATGGCTGCACATAGGAAACTTCTATGGGATTTGTCACACTTTCAACACATGTATTAAAATAGGAGCATACTGCAGCTCAGTTTTTACTTTGGTTAGCATAGGAGCAGAACCTGATTTTTTCCAGACAACAGTGAGTGACCCTGACACAAGCACTTATTTCTCCACTCTACAGTTTCCTTCCTCAAGCAGGTTCAGAGGCTTCACATACTGCCAGATGGTAGACTGTGCATTACAAAAAAAAAGTTGTCTCTGTTTTGAGAAACAAATAAGTAGAAGTAAAACAAAGCCAGAAAGACCAGCAAAGCTGAGGCATTGGCTGAAGAAATCAATGACTGACTAATTCAGAGGCATTAACATCTCCTCAACAGAAATGAGCACTAACAACTGTAGCTTCAGAAAGGGAATGTTTGTTGAAAGGACCTTTCTAACACTGACCATACTGCATGTCAGATTGTAAGGCTCTGACCTATTTCATTTGAAACTGTTATGTGTATTACATTAATACTTTTGCATAAGAAAAGGTTTATGATGAGTTATAATCCTGAAGCTCCATCCAAAGCCAGCTCCAAAAGTAATGCCTCCTGTTTTATGATGCTGCCCCACAAAGTCAGAGGCTGATGTTGATGATTTGGCAGTAGAGGTTGGACCTTTCCATCCATATTCCATTACATGTTGTTTCCATGTGGCAGACAGCAGAAGAGGGGCAGTCTGACAAAATGGCATCTGACATAGAAGTGACATGAATCATAGGTATGGAACTGAAATCCCCCACACAGAAAAAACTGCACTCGTTGAAATTCACTGACACTTGCAGAATATTTTTGGAGACAGAACAGTAGATGTGAGGAGGTGGGTGGTGCATTTCAGAAGTGACAACAGTGACAGTGGAACACCCCTGCTGGTGCAGAATTTTAAGAGCACAGAATGCAGGCTCTTGCTTATAACAAGCAAAAAAAATGCACAGCTAATGGTTGTGACTGTTTCAAAAGGTAGTTCTTCCTAACTGAGAATTTTCTCTGTCACAGTGCTATTATGTTCATTGTAACGGTTGTAAAAGTCATTACTTTCAGAGTGACTGACACATAATAGATCTGTAGTCATGACATATATTGGCACCTGGCAAGAAATTGTAATAACCTACTTATTAAGCATTTCCATGTTCCCTTTAGCTGCCCATATTTGTGGTGTGTTGCATCTGGTTTTGTTTCTCTCCCGTTAAAGCTTTTCAACAAGAAAAGGATCCACTCCAAAGCTCCTCATCTTTCTTGTTGTGGTGCCTCCAGACCTGGACACTGCACTTCAGATGGGGCCTCAGAAAGGCACTGATGAGGTGGGAGAGGGTGGAAGAAATCACTTCCCTCAGCCTGATGGTCATCCCTCTGTTGATGCAGCCCAGCATACTATTGGTCATACAGGCTGCAAGCACGTTGTAGTCTCACATCCTCCTTTTTGTCCACCAGGACAGCCAAATGCTTCTCAACAGGTCTCCTCTCAAGGAGTTCTTCTCCCAGACTGAACACATATCTGTCATTGTCACAACTCAGCTGCAACACCTTGCATTTGGCCTCACTGGATCTCATGTGGGTCTCATTGTCTCACTTTCCAAACTTGTCCAGATCCCTCTCAATGGTATCCCTTCCTTGCAAACTTGCGGGGGCTGCACCCAATCCCACTGTTCAGGTTATTGATAAAGATGTTGAGAGCACTGCTCCCAAGACTGATCCCTGGGGATGCCATGCTTGACTGGTCTCTGTGTGGACAAAGAGCCATTGACCACAACACTCTGGCTGTAACCAGTCAACCCATTGTTCTGTGTTCTCAAGTATGAATAACGGAGAAACCATTTGCAGAGTTAGCCCTTCCAGTAGTGCAGGCTTCTCTGGCTGTTAACATCAGAAGCAATTTCAGAAGTAGTCATCTAGCCACAGTACTAATTGCCTTAGCTGGAAATAAATATAATTTAAAACACGATACAGATGTTTGGACACCATAGGCACTAGAATACGTTTCCACAGGCCTTTGGAAGTTTAGAAGTTATTCATTAACATTACTGATAGAATTAGTGAGATAAATTCTTCTCAGTAGGGCACAATACATTCATATTTCCTGAATTTTAGACAGTTTCTGCAAACTAGAGCACAGAAAATAAAAACATTTTTGTTCATTTCCTGTTAAGCAGAAACATAAATCCCAGTGAAAATGAGTTGTTTACAGTATCTTCTTGTAATGTAAACAACAAATCTCTGCTTGTCAATGAATGTTCCTTGTTTTTCAGGAACAGTAAGAATCTGAAATTTGAAACAAAAGAACTTCAAGAGGCCACATAGCTTGCCTCTCTACTCTGATGCAGGATTAGATATACATAAGCAGATTCTTGCTTAATCTGTTTTTGAACACTTTAATTGTGTGTTTTTACACAGCCACTTTAGTCAGTCATTTGTGGTATTAATTTTCCTTACAGTCAGAAAGCTTCTTCTAATATCTCACTTCAATCTTCTTTGCTACGAATTAAGCTGATTACCAGTTGTCCTACCCCCAGAATAATATCACTCTAAATATAGCATTAAACATAACCCACTTTAAAATTTCACATGAAGCAAATATGGCAGGCAGAAACATTTTTCTAAAGCATTCCCCAAATTAATCAGCCACTGATATAAAAATGGTTTCTTTATAATTTGCTGTGTGACATGAGGCAATTACTCAGGAAATAAGACTTCTTTAATATGTTACTAATATTTTTCTTTGCTCCAGAAAAGAAAAAGAAAAAAAAAATCCTTTTTTTACAAGTTGCCTACACAAATATGTTTGTGTTTTTTTTTCTTCTATTGTATTTAATTTTTGAAAGAAAATATCATGAGGATGTTGGTTGCGTTTTCAGTCATCAGAATTTCTTGCATTAGAGACGATCCAGAGAACACACTATAAAGGAAACCTGAAGTTCTGGTCATGGAAGCAGAATACAGACATAGACAGGAATAAAAGCTGACAATGAAACATAATGCTTAATATTAGAATACTAGAGTGGCTGCTGCCTAAGTACAGGCTAAGTACAGGCAGAAAAGTACCTTCTTGTATTATTCAGTTATGTCTGAAGAGAAATCTTGACATGTAGGTTTAACTGACTTGCAACTTACAGGTCTGTAAGTTGTATATAGCCTTTCTAGCTGTAAAAGGTAAGCATGCTTTATTACTCCATCCCATTTTAGACGCCTCTGAGGTGACACAGCAGCTGTTCTTCAGGACACTGTGTTTTTATCTATGGAAGTGTGGCTTTTGGAGTAATATGCAAGTAATGTCATTTTGGTGGGATTTCCTGGTGACATGACAGATTTATGGCTGGAAACAGATGTTCCTTGTTCTTTAATAGCTGTAGAATTGCTCTGTCTATTGCTGAAACTGCAAAATTATCTCCACATTGTGAGGAATTAGAAACATTATTATTAGACACATATATTAGTTGTGTTATGTCTGTGCTTTTTAAATGTTAAAATGATTGAAAATCTATCAGTTTGGAAACTTTCTCTTGAAAAACTGTTTTCAGAAAAAAAAAAAAAAAGAACAAAAGAAAGAGAAAAAGGAAAATGAAAGAAGGAAAAGGAGAAGATCAGAGAAAGAGAAGAAAGAGAAAGAGGGAAGACAGGAAGGCACTCGGGAACGTAGGCAGGAAGGCAGGAAGGAAAGAAGGAAGTGAGGAGGGAAAGAGGGAGGGGAAGGAGGAAGAAAGGAAAGAAGGAAGGAGACAATCATACTGAATAGCAGTAGAATAGAAGATTTAATGTTTTCTTTCCTCAAGAAGGATGTGGTAGTAGGGGAGGAGATGATTTTCTCTTGAGATAACTGTTTTTGGGGGAGGAGGCTCCTTCATTTTGCAGTGTTTACTCTACATGCTCTCTGTATATGAAAGAAAATAAAATTCTTTCCACCAGTTGAATTTTCTGCAGAAGTCCATAAATTTTTCCTCTCTGCTGTCTTGCAGTGAAAAAATCTGCATTCTCAGATGAAATAATTGCCTAGGAAAAAAGTGTACAAACAAGCCTCAGAAATATTATCCATGCTTTTCCCCAGAAGGAAACAAATTTTGTGCTACATGTAAAGTAGTGCTTTCTCTGGCTGGTGTGTTTATTCTGCATTTCAGAAAAAAATGCTAATAAAATCAAAGCCTCCTAAATCCAAGTGAGTCCACCTAAAGCATTCCAAGACCAGTGAAAAAATAAACTTTCATTTTGAGGCTGAAATAATGCATGTTTGATGATCTTGGTGAAATACTGTCTTTTCTCTTTAAGGATGTATGCAAGCGGCAGATTTTCTTATGCTAAAAATGTCCATCAGAGGTGTCATCTTGGCATGAAGGATCTGTGTGTGCTAGAAACTGGACCTGTGTTTTGCTGAGTCGTCATAATTTGCACAGAGTTTAGCAGAAATTGGGATTGATGCTTCTCACCTACGCTAGGACAATTTTGATGTAGTCAGCGGGTTTTACTTGCTTGTAACAACAGTGAGACATCTGTTATAATTATTGTCTTCAGTTAAATAATCAGGCTACCTACGGTTAGCTTTAATGGCTGAACACCATATGAAGGAGGTTGGGTGTGAAGAACTAGCTTTGTGAACTATTGGCCAGACGTATTTTTAGAACAGACAGCAGAACACGTAAGTTGGAGCAATGGGAAACTGTAGCAGATGGTCAAAGAAGCATTTGGTCACAGTAGAATAATACCTTCAAAATGTGAGCAGCATTACATCTGCACAAAAGCAGGAGACTGACTTGACCTGTGACCCCAGTGATAAGGTGTCGAGTGTTAAGTGTAAACCCTTTATTAGTTAGAAAATCAAGATTTTCCTCTTAGTTTTTAAGTTCTGTCTACTATTTAAATTTAAATAAATAAATAAATAAATAAATAAAAATCTTCATATGTATCTAGATGATTTTCAAAATGTTTCAGAAAAACAAGAAAGTTGTTTGGATTGATGGCATGAGTGGACAAAGGAAGAACAGCTAATGTCATCTGCCTGGAATTCTAGAAGGCCTTTGACAAGATCCCACACAACATCTTTATCTTTAAATTGGAGACAGATGGATTTCAAGGCAAGACTATGAGGTGGATAAATAACGGGTTGGTTAGTCACAGCCAGAAGGTTGTGGTCAATGGCTCTTTGTCCACACGGAGGCCAGTCAGGAATAGCATCCCAGGGATCGGTCTTTGGAGCAGTGCTCTCAACATCTTTATCAATATCCTAAACAGTGGGATTGAGTGCAGCACCTGCAAGTTTGTTGATGACACCAAGCTGAGTGGGGTAGCTGATACAACAGAAGAAAGGGATGCCATTGAGATGGATGTGGATATGTTTGAAAAGTGAGACAGTGAGACCTAAATGAGATCCAGTGAGGCCAAATGCAAGGTGTTGCATCTGAGTTGTGACAATGACAGATATGTGTTCAGTCTGGGAGAAGAACTCCTCAAGAGGAGCTCTGCAGTGAAGGACCTGGGGGGCATGAGCAGGATGTGAGCCTGCAGCATCCATTTTCAACCTCTAAGGACAACAGTATGCAGGGCTGCATCAACAGAGGGATGACCATCAGGCTGAGGGGGGTGATTTCCCTTCCCCCTCGCCCCCCAAACACCTCTGCAATGCCTTCCTTCTGGACCCACCTGGAGTGCAGTTTTGTGGACACCAATACAAGACATATAATGAGCCATTGGAGTCGGTCCAGATTTGGGTCACAAAGATGCTCTGAGGGATGGAACACCTCTTATGTAGAAATGTTGAGGTTATGTCTGGTTCTAGTTTAATACTATCAAACTTGTTTAAGCTCAACTCCAAATTTTTCAAGCATGTAAACACAAAATGCCATCAACTATATTCTAGCTACACTGCACAAACATACACAGGTCATTCTGAAAGTAATGGCTCTTCTTTATTTCCATAGAAACTACAAAAGATAAAAAGAATACAGTGGCATTATTTGATAGAGCAAATTGATTATAAAAACCTGCCATCTAAAATATGGATTTTCATTCATGTCACTGTCACCACTGCAAGCTCTGATGCAATTGGGTGCAGTTTTTTCTGCATGGAGGAATTAAATTCCACACACTTGATTCATACATATTTCCATGTTAGAAACCATCCTGTCACTGTCCCTCTGCTGCCATCTGTTGCATAGTGACAAAACGTAATGGAATACTAGTGGGAAGGTTCAGCCCCTACTGCCATACCACCAACATATGCTTCTGATGTCATGGGCCAACAGCATAAAATAGGAGGCTTTCAGAGCAGCCTTCTTACTTTCCATTACCAAAGATATATATCTGATCTAAAACTATTTACTAAATACTTCTTCATCTCCACAGTCTCATTCTTAATGTCTACAGTATAATTTATACTGCTTTTCTTCACTTTACATACTGAAAAATTCTCAGAAATTCCATCAGGATTATGGAGTTAATAAACACCTTCGGAATTGGTTGACATGGTTTACACAGGCATCCATGAGGATCTCTTCATGAGTTAACTAACTACAGTCTATTAGTTTAAGTACATTATTAGGTACTATAGGTGTGACATTATTCAATCTTTTCTGAGATTTGGAGGAGGGGTTTAGTTGCATTGTTTAGGGGCTATTTTAGTAGGTTGGTTGGTTGATTGCTTGATAAAATGGGAACTTCATGAGAGTACAAAGAGAAGACTGTTCCAATCTGTAATATTTAAGTTAAGTTTCACTGGTAGTGCTGTTAGCAACATCTGTTCTTCACTGAGAGCAGTAGAACATTTAAAATAAGCATTAACACAATGTGTCCTGTGTAAAAGAAGGGGAGCAGGAGAAATAGAGTCATCCAAGACAATTCAGAAAATAGTTCATATAGCAGAATGATCTGAGTTCATTTTTCAAAACCTGTGACTTTCAGTTGATCATCAAACCTAGCTCCAATGCACTCTTTTCCAGTGAAATATCCATAAGCTATTTGAAATACAGCTGCAGGGAACTCACTGGCCAAAGGCCTAATTAGTTCAGCTGTCTGTCTGAAATTAGGATTATAGAGTCAGAATATCACCGAGGTTGAGAAAGACCTCCAAGATGAGGTCCATCCTCCAGTCCATCCTTCTTCCTACTCCCAATATTTCCTCATTAAATCATGTCCCTCAGTACAACAATTAAACATTTCTTGAGCACCTCCAGAAATGGTGACTCAACCACCTCCCTGTGCAGCTCATTCCAGCTCAACCCTATGAAAAAAAGGAGGCTATCTAGGAAATACATTAGCATCCTGTATTTTAAGTTGTTTGTCATACTGTAAACCATCAGTTTTGTAAACCATAGAAATAGTCCAAAAGAGACAAATCCATGGTCATTTTACGCTTTTCAAATTTAAGTGTTCTAATCTATGATTTCTATTTGAATTCTATTGAGATTAACACATATTTAATAATAATCCTGAAGCCTAACTAGAGATTTGTTTTTGTTAGTAAGAATAACTCTTTTAATAGCACTGCTCGAACAGGAAACTTCATGAATTCCTAGGTATAAAAGAATGGGATTTTCCTTATCTTGTGGTGTTATGTCATTCATTATTTACAAAGCAATTAGGTGTCTGTACATTTTTCAGCTTTTGTGCTCAGGTTAGCCTTAAACAATCACTGTCTGATCAAAATTCAAACCAGAAATGATATGCTCCTTTTAGAATGTGTTGAGTTGGAGAGCAGAGGTAGTACGCGACTTACTGATGTTCAGAAATAGAACAGGAGGAGAAGTTATTTTCCCAAAAATTTGCTGAAGATTTCCAAATGAATGCAACCATAAAGTCATCATGGTTGGCAAAGATGGAAGTGACTACGTGAAAAGTGGTCATGTTATTGAGCAGATACAAATTCTGGTAAAGACACTAATACATTGCTTTTCTATATTGTTGCAGGATTTTCAACAGTTCAGACTGAACTGTCATATGGCTTCAATTGTTTTTATTTTCTAACGTGACCCTAAGTGGTATTTTTGAGAAATGGTAGAAATTAAAACTAATTTGTTTATAAAACCAGTTTTAAAATTAGGGAGTTTGTTATCAGCATAATGGCTGGAGATGTGGTACCTCAGAAGCTCCCCATAAGAAGTGGTAGAAACTGCAAAATGCTGATCAGCACCAGTACTACTAGAATATATTTCTGCAACAGAAGAAGAATAGAAGAAAAGTTACTATTTCTCCTGAATTTTCAGCACAGTTACCAAAAACAAAAGAGAGAGAGAGTGAGGATAACAGTAGACTGAATGAGATCATTAGTTTGTCTGTATGAAAACATAAGCATGTTTACAGCTGGAAAAATTTCAAATGCACTTCTACTTTTCCTATAAGAAATGAAAATGCTGCAGCGCAGGATTAGACAGATTAGATCACAGAGCAAAGATATTTTTGTTCTTACTGCAAAAGAGTTGAATAAACACAGTCTTTCAGCTTAGAGTGGTTCTTCTATATATTTTATTCATTCATATCTGTCACTTAAACATTTGCCTAGTGCTGGTTCTTAGAGTCCCTAATTGCCATGTTTTTGCAAGTGAACTACTGTGGATAGGCTGAACAACTCTCTTGGTCATGTTGTTCTGCTCTTTCAACATATAGCAGCACCCTTTAGGGTGGTGGTTCTGTATTCTTGAAGTGCTCTCTGAAAGTGGTGTGCCAGTACTATAAGTCTGGCAACAAAACAATCTGGCTGTATGGATTCCTTCTCAAAATGCTTAATTTCCTTGGTCTTGTGTGTCTTGTAACTGCTTTTTTATTTTTTTTAAAGGAGAAAATGCATGTCATCAGATATTGCACCACTGAAGTACACAATTCTGACCACATGCATTATGCCAACACATTTTCCAGGGTAATTCTCAGAAAGTTGATATGTTGGTATTTATGGAGAAGATCATTTATATTTTTATGCACATTTTTCATGAATTGAGCAGCTGATGATGTCTCTCATCTGAACTTGCCTCACTTTACTGGGGATAATGGGAGCCCTATTACTGGGATGTTGGCATTTCTCTGATCTACTGACTGCATTACACATATTGAGGAACATGGTTGCAGAGAAAAATAAATTTAAATCTGTTTTAATTTCTGTGGCAATATAAATTGTGTCTGCTTCTTTTTCCCATTTGTTATGCCCCACAGCTGGGCTTATGCAAGTTAAATTGGTATGCTGAGGTAAAAGAAATCCAAATAGAATCATAAACCAGAGAAAACACTGAAGAGCAAGAAAGGACCCATAATAGAATCTATTGAGGACTTTCTGGTTGTATGAGGAAGGCAAATAATATAATGTAATTTCCAACTTCTGCTGAGTTTCAGAGATTCATCAGGAAAGGTATGGTGGAGCGTAGGAAACAAGTTTCTTTCAAGCTCATGCCGTCTATGTCAGGAGTTTATTTCTGTAAAAGAACTCCTGGGGATGTTTCACCCATTTACACCATGTATTGTCATAGAGATTCTTGATGTTAAGTGTTTATGCCTGTATATTTGCTGCCCCTGCAAATGGAGAAATTAGCTCCAGTAGTATAGCAACAGTACCAACAGCTAAGGATCCTGTCCCAGGAGAGTCATTTTGTAGACCACGATTACAAGGAGTAGAGGTTGGAGGTAACTTAATTATAGAGTTCCCAATTTTTGGTACCAGGAAGTCTGAAATACAAGACTTCCCATTTTTCAATGTATTTTGTCAATACAAATATTTATGCTGTCAAATAGAATTCAGACTAAAAAAATAATACAAAAATCTCTGCTAATATTGACTCATAGCAATCCAATTATCAATTTCATTAAGGCACATGTAGCCAGTTAATGGCTGGAATAAAGAAGTAGTGTATACTAAATGCACACACAGACTAGGTAATCTGATTAGCTATAAAATGCAGAAGCAGAAAAACGTGAAATATACAGACATAAATGTAAAAGTGCTTTACATATATGAAGGTCTTCAGCATCTTTAGCATCAGACTGCGTTGGTCTAATGATAGAAATAAAAATCTTAGTAAAAGGTAGCTATTTATAAGTACAATTAAATAGTCCATCAAAACTCTCGTAACTGGAAAAAGACAAGGATCCATGTGTATTTTTTTTTTTTAACTGACACAATAAAGGATAATGATACCTTGCTTTATTTTTCGGTCAAATTATACTCACATAGTAACAATATCAATCCTTTGGGGCTTAAATGAAGACATGCATTTTTGCTAGACACTGATTAGAATGAATTAGAAAATTAGAAGTGCAAAATTGACTATTTAGAAAATAAAATAAAAACAGGAAGGCAAAAGGTTGTATGGAAACATTCGGGACAGAAGTGATGTAGAGCGTTTGCTTATTTGAAAGATGAGGGACGTATGAATTTCAGAAATATAAAAGTCATATCTCATGCAGTTTAAGGTTATCTTGGTTAAAAAGATCATCAGTATTTTATAGAATGAAATATTTTCATGTGAATAGTTTCTGACTAACTAAGCATTGCTTGCATGTGTGTTTTAATTCATAAATGAATACCGGGATTCCCTGGGCACAAACTAGAAAATAGGGAAAGCAAGCATCTTTCTTTTAAGCTGGGGCATTGGAAGATAAAGAATTTGACTGATTCAGAAGCAAATATTCATCCATTTTACGAGCTAGTTAAAATAATAACCCGGATGGTAAACAAACGTTGCAACTTCCACCCTTTGTTAAATCAGTGTTTCTTAGGTAACCAGTTAATGGCTGGAACTTCAGGGGGGGGGGGTGGGGGGGGGTCATAGCTTCACATGCTACAGTGGGGAAATAATAGTTAACACGTATTTTCCTTCTGCCTTTGCCTGTTTCGTTTTCGTGAAAACAGACACATAAGCAGGCAGGAATTTTATTAATCATTAGAGAGATTCTTAAAATTCTTTTTTTATATCTTTGTATTCAAGGACTTTTCTTTTAATGTTTATGTATCGATAGACTTTTATTTTCTGTTGAAATTACTGTACAGATACTCCGATTTTACATGTAGATCTCCCACATGAAATATGTAGCTTTATGCAGATGTGAATTGTCCTTTGTAAACCCACCTAGAAATTACTATTGTCTGTGGAATAAATATGAAGAAATATATATATTTTTGGACTATTTTCTAAAATCAACTGGGAATGGAATATTACAGCATATCTTGCTAGATAGAGCATGCAATTAACATGACAGAGTGAGACCTGGAGTCTCAAAAATTCTGATTTTAATCCCAAGACAGTGTTTTTGATTTTGAAAAACTGTTTTTGAAATAGGCTTGGGAAAGGATTCACATCAGAAGCATTACAATCCCATTTACCCTGGTAAGAATACAAGGAAACTAACCAGCCTGTAGCACAACAGGAATGAATTTGGCAAGGAGTAGGATCAATAATAAAAGCAACCATGATGCTATACTGTTGATCAAAGTATTCTTCTGGGCAAACTCTTCAGTATATAGTTAGACAAGTATATAAAAAAGTGATTGAACTGGGCAGTGGTGGCCCTGCCTGTAACAGGGGCATTGGAACTTGATGATCCTTGGGGTCCCTTCCAACACAAGCCATTCTATGATGAATGATGAGTCAGGCTGAAAGTATTATAATAAATGAGGTTACATTGGGCCGACAGCCGTTCAGTAGTGGAGCTTCTTAGAGCTCCATTTTAGGGCTTTTTCTCTTCAAAGTTTTTATGATCTGGATGCAGGACTCAAATGCATACTAAGTAAGTTTGCAGATTATACTAATCTGGGAGGATCTGTTGATTCCCTCAAGGGTAGAGGTGCAATGATTAGGCAGTCACCAGTCATACGAAAGTTAACAAGAGCCAAAAGAGCCAACCCATCCCCTAGGTACAAAAAAGCACAGCCAGTCAAGGGAAGGGGCTGTCTTACTCTGTACTGTGCTGATGCAGCCTACTCTTGAGCACTGCATGCAGTTTTGGGCACTGTAAGGGCATAGAGAAGGTCATAAAACTTAGAGAGAATCCAAAAGAGGGCTGCAGATTTGGTTCAAGCATCTAGAAATTAAGATGTATGAGGAGTGGCTGAGATGCCTTGACTTGTTCAGGCCAGAGGAGGAGACATTGAGGTCAGGCCTCATGACAGCCTACTGATTCGTCACAGAGGACAGGACACAAGGGAACAGCACAGAGGGTCAGGTTGAGTATTAGGAAGAAGTTCTTCCCTAGAGGGTTTCCAGGCACTGAACCAGGCTCTCTAGGGCAGTGGTCAGGGTACCAAAGCTCCTAGTGTTTAGGAAGTATTTGTATAACTTCTCAGACAAATAGCTAAATGTCAGGGTAGTCCTTGGTGGATCCAGGATTTAGACATGATGAATCTTTTGTGTCCTTCCAACTCATTATATTCTGAAATATCAGAAAGCATTTCTGCCTGCTTTTATTTAATTTTTTTTTTTTTCTCTTAGTTAAATCTCATTTCATTGAAGTTATGTGTTACCCTTTACCAGAAATCAAGTTTGATTTCCATTTCCAGAAAGCATGTCTAGAGAGATACTTCTGTGTCCTTGAAATTGTACTCACATCATTTTATGGATTATAAAATAACCAGGAAAGCACTAGAATTTGGAAAAATTGTGTCCCCAGTTAACTTTCCTGTTGCACTTTGATCTTTGTCAAATGAGGTCAAAACATGTATTGCCAATTTCAGTGAATAGAAGCAGGTGGCCACAGCTGATTGTCTCCTTCTCAATTTAAATTTGAATGAGATAGTGCTGGCCAACAACGGGATGAAATTACATAATTTTTTACTCTTCTTTTGTCTAAGGGATTCTTTATTTCCATGTGAGGTAGGAGGAAAATCTCAAAGCATTCTGGATTTCTTTTGGCACTTTCAGACTTCCCTTACCTTCAGTTAGTAAATATACTTGATTTTAATCTCCATATCTAACTGGAGAGAACCGTGACTGAATCCTTCTAGAGCAGACAAAACACTCCACCTATTGCTGCTGTAGAGTTGCCTAGAAACTTTTAAGGTTTCAAAGCTGGGGTAGATCAGGAGATTATTTTTATTTTGTGCCCAAATCTCAATTGTCGCTAAATCAGTTTTGGACTTATTTCAAGTTACTGATCCACATCCTTATAGATCTTTCTGGTAATATCTCTCTCTTTCCAGACAAAAGAGTATTTGGCTACCAGTTCATATCATAGTATCATAGTATCATAGTATTGTGCGAGTTGGAAGGGACCTTAGAGATCATCGAGTCCAACTCCCGGGATTCGAGCCCTCTGTGTAGCAGAGCGGCACTTCTACCCCCTGCTCCACAGGGGTGATTCGAACCCGGGCCCCCTGGTGTTGCAAACGGGAATTCTACCGCTGCGCCACCGGGGCACACAGTTCATTGTGCAGAATTAGAACTGAGAAGCATTTTGTTGTAAGAGCACTTGAATGTGGGATTCACTGCAACTAAAATCCATCCAACTACTTTAGGGCAGGATAAAAGGCTCATCTTTTTGTTCTGCATTCTCAAGCTTGGATTGCAGACTGCTCCTGGTAATACTGTTTTGGACACTATCTTGTTTTGTTCCATTTTTAAAACAAGCTGGCACAATATAGGGGCATGTACTTAATTTTACTTTCTATATAACAAAAAATTCTGGTGATAGTTACCATCGAAGAACAGGAAAAGAAGAAATAGTTTTCACAGTTTATGCTTAATAGGCTAATTAGTAACTGATAAAGATCTGACATTCATGTAAGAGTAATCATTAAACATTTTTCACAATTATTTATAAACAGTGAGTGCTTGAAAACAGAATAAATTCTTCAGCTGTAAAAAATAAATAAATAAATAAATAAATAAAAAACAAAAAAACAGGTGTTGTTAAATGTGTATTTGTAACTCCACCAAGTGCAGAGATTACAATAAGATTAAGGTGATCTTTGCAGGATTATCATGACAGTAGTTGTCTCTCTGCATATCAGAGAATGCCGAAGGTCTGAGTGGTAGAATGATGGAAAACAAATGATGTGGAAAAAGCAGATTGAAATAATTAGTCAAGGAGAGGTCAAAAAAAGAAGCATTTAAAAGAAAAACTAGGCACTTTTACAGACACTGAAAGTAGGGAAGAAACAAATTATTAGATGAAGAGAGGAGATGACATAGATTATAAAAAGAGCTTTGGCTTTGTCCTGTGTTCATGGGCCCAAAATTCTCTTGCCAGATTTGATTGTCATCAGTGAAACTGCTTCCTCACAATTACCATATGTATTTGGAAGCTAGCCATACTCCTGGTTTAACCACAGTACATGCTTTGGAAATTCCATTTAAATGTCAAATCTGTCTGTTCAAATTGAATTGGTTTCTATTTAACTGTTTGCTTCTATCTAAGTCAACTTGCAGCACCAAAATAGCTGCTGATTTTTCTAACTTTTAACCTCTTGTTCTCTACCTCTTACTTTTTGCAGTATTTAAATACATTTCACCTATGATATGTGATTGCTTCACACACTCATATACATGAGCAGTAATAGAAGAAAATGGGTTAATAGTTTGGTATTTTGCAGAGTACTGCAATTATTCTTGAATTCTGTATTTAAACTCAATTAATGGTGTAGCCTTGAGTTATTACACTTAGTAAGGCAGTGATACATAAAATCTACTCATCAGTCCAGTCCTCGGATCATCTAACTCTGTTATTCATGATGACAAAGATGTCACAATAGTTTCATCTGTCTCTCTCAGGCCTCTGGCTTGAAACATTTTTAGCTATCCTTAAAGCTTCAAAGAGGGCTGACACAAGTGGGTTGCTTATATTTTTTGGAATGAAAATGTTCAAATTTACTAAAAAGACACTTGGGCTCCTTTAAGTGACCTTCTCATATTCATCCAAATATTTTAAAACTACGTCAGATTTTGAATGAGTTTTTCCACTGTTCTTCAGCACGCATTAAATCATCTGTATGCATCTTACTGGAAAGCTTTTCAGACCCTTATCTGTTAATAAGTAAATAAACAGCTGGTGCCAAAGCTACACCATATGACAGTTTCTCAAAGCGACACAAGTGCTTGTAGAGTCATAGAATGGCTTAGGTTGGAAGGGACCTTAAAGTCACCTCGTTCCAACCCCCTGCTTTAGGCAGGGACACCTCCCACTAGAGCAGGTTGCTCACAGCTCTATCCAGCCTGGCCTGGAGTGCTTCCACAGAGGGGGCATCCACAACGAATCTGGGCAACCTGTGCCAGTGTCACACCACCCTCACAGTAAAGAATTTCTTCCTAATATCTAGTCTAAATCTATGCTCTTTCAGGTTAAAACCATTTCCCCTCATCCTCTCAGTACCTGCCCATACAAATAGCCCTCCCCCCCAGCTTTCCTGTAGGCCCCCTTTAGATATGCTGATACAAGAATGAATGAAAAATGAAAACATTAATTGATGTTATATAGCATAGCAGAGAGGCTATAAGGAATTGCCATACGTGTGTATCACATGGTTCTGGTCTGGTTTATCAGGGCACAGTCATTTATTTACATTTCTTGTTATGGATAACCATAGCTGAAGTAGCACCAGTCAGTCAGACACCTCTGACTAACTTCTTCTGTCCATAGCAATCTGAACTTCATTGTTCCAGTTTGTTTTGGCACACTGTACAGTTTTGAACAACTTAGGACTGCAGAATAATGTAATACATATGCCACATTTTGCTCCTTCAATTTTACCTCTTCCCTGCTGAAGATTTTTTGGTTCAAGTTACCTTGTGCTTGTTTTAACATCTAACCCTGTTTCCTGCTAGTATTTTCGTCAGCTACGTCTCCTTATAAGTCTCCTCAGTCTCCTCTTCAGTATTTTCTTCATTCAAGTCACAGTATAAGATGTGCATACTTCAGAACATTTAAAACACCCAGAAGACATGTATGCTTTATTCCATCTTCATTTTTCTCCTGACTCTAAAGTCCTAATCTCTGTAGTTCCCACTTTACCTGCTTTTGATTATTTCCACATTTTTGTTCAATTTTAATCCCAGAGGCAATATTTTTATCTTCTTTCCTCTATGTGTCAATTAAGTCCCAGTCCTGTGCTCCCCTTCTTCTTCTTCCTTTATACACTCATGTCCCTCCAATAGTATGAATCCAGTGAGTCCTTTAGTGGCCTTCATAATTATGTCCTACTGTTTTGTCAAATCTGTCACAACCAACCTTTAGTTCTTTCTCATCCTATCTGATCCTCAGATAACTAACACCTCTGTACCAGCTGACTCTTGTTCAGCTCCCAGCCTGCCTATTTCCCTTCATACCACAGATAGTATTTCTGATGCTTCCACAGTAGTATCTTCTGCTCACCTCAAGTCTCAGTGTCACATAAACAGATCTCACATTCTCTCTCACTGCTTATTTTTTCTTTCTTAGCAATTCTGGACATCAGATTATCACTCAGGTGCACTGTCAGAAAGAGTATTATTTCCTTACAATTAATACTAATAAGGTACAAGTGAATGTGAGTATCTCAGCCCTGCATCAATGAAACTGCATCATAAGTCCTGATCCACAAGTCACTTTATCCATAAATGTGCATAATAAATGCAGCTATAGGCAATGTTTTCAGGAGCATCCAACCCTCCTCTTTGTCCAGCATGAGGAACTTGGGTCTTTTATTTCAAAACTTTTTATTGCAGATCACCACTTATCTTTCAGTTGTACTTCTTATACTTCCACCAGCAGCTGCAAATTACACAGAAAAAAACAACCTGTGGTGGGTTTTTCTTTTAGCTTTCATTTATATCCTCCATAAACCTATCTTTTGTTCATCCCTTGTAAAGTGTTACTGGTTTACCAGTAATCTCTTCATCCTGAAACCATGCTATCATGTCACCCTACTTTTATCTGTTTCATTTTATTTAGGCGGGATGCAACTGTGAGGTCTCTTATTTTCATTCATTATAAGCATCATTATTTCCTTGCCAAAGCTCCATGGGAAATTTTGAAACTGCTGAAGTCAGGACTTTCCCCCACAGTGTAAAAAGTAGTAGAATTTCTTTTACACAGATTTAACTTCCTACTAATGAACCTTCAGAAGACAGAAATGGTCACAAAATGGTTAGTGAAAAAGACAAGATTATATGACATTGCAATCCTGACATTAATCGAAGTAGTTCAGTATCAACCTCACTCTTGGGCATAAGCAAGAATGCTTTTAAACCTCATCCTGAGGTAGGTTTGTTTTATTTTTAAACTTCCCCTATAGAGGTTTTGGGGTTTGTATTCAGGTGGGATTATCCTCATGTGTCCGTTTCATAGTGATGAGTTCACATTACACTTTATCTTCAGTAACAACTACTAGTGCTATAGTACTGCCTTTGGGATAAGAGCAGAAAACTCTGCTCTCTTCTGAATTCCTTTTCTCAGCATTTTCCTTCATTCTTTTCACTCATTTTAGCCTTTTTGTCAAGCCGTCTAGTCTATTGTCTAGAGACTTCACCTTACAGACATAGGACTCTTTAAAGCATCAGTATTAGTAAAAAATGAGCTTTTTTATATACATAAAATAAATTGTCCTTCACTGTATGCCAGTGTATGTGGTTCCTCCATTTTTAAGTGTCAGAGATATGTTATTATTGCATCTTGAATGGCTGACCTAAGTTAGGAAAAATGATCAGCCATAACTTCCTGCTGTCGCTAAGCATTATGTGGAAGTCTCTGTCCACTTAATCCTTGAATATTATCATTAGTGACCAAATTTTCTTCATGCCACAAAAGATGGCCTGAGGCTAGCATGTCTGTTCCTTTTCTTGTGTTTCTATTATAGTACTTAGAACTTTGTTATTTTTTCTTCAGATTCATAGCAAGTGGTACTGAAATTAAGATGTATATTTTATTACAAAGTACTGTCTGAATTCAGTTTGCATATTTCAAGATGGTTTCCATACAGTCTACAGCCTTGCTGCAGAGCTTTAGCAAGACTTTACAAAGAACTTAAAGTAGCGGAGTTCCTGTTTTCTCACACTGTATTTGTGTATGGTATCTTTATTATGTCATAGCAATAACATCCAGCCTGACTTAGTTGGTTTTTCTATGTACAAAGCTTTTACAATACAATAGGGGAGAAGTGGGTGAAGTTGCACCAAAAATGAGACTTCTTTCCTTTGCCAGGGGCAGTCCTTTTAAAAATGGAAAAATCTCTTTGGAAATGCTCTGTTTTCCAGCTGCTTAGAGTCATTCAATTGCTCAAAAATAAAAAAGAAAACAACAGCATTTAGTGCCAATTTAGATGCCTTCAGGTATCTAAGACATCCATAGAGAAATATAGTATAACACAGGATGACTGGGAGACCTCCATCCTTTTGGAGCAGCACTGCAAATCCAAATGCAATTAGTTCACTGTCAGTTCAGTTTCTAAATGGTACTAGAAGCTATATGTACGAAACTGAATTGCTCCCATGGGATATACACTGCTTTAAACATGAGAAGCCTCTGGCCTATACACAGTGCTTTACTGCCTTACAGAACTGCATAGTTTAGCAACAATAGTTTTTTCACGACAAGCACTGTGAAAAGAGATTGAGTGGAAGCATTGTGTTTCCTGTAGATGGGGTTGAAGTTGCATACAGAGCACTAGGATGGGACATTTCCCTTTCCTGGGAGTACGTAAGACTCTTGTAGGCCTGCAACCTCAACTATGTAATGTAAAAACGCTGATTCAGTCAGACACAATATTCTATTAAAGCACTTCACTGCTGCTTCCTCTCCAAATCCATAATTGCATTTTCCATACTTTATATTCTACCACCACAATTTTTTACAATCCACTAAATATGGGGAGCAGGCAAAACATGATTATACATTAATTTACAGTTTAATACTGTGAACCAAACTAAGTGTGACAAACCTGTAAGTACATAAGGGGTGCAGAATTACCACAGTGTAAGAGCCAGTGCATAGGTATGTTCATATGCTGGTACAGGATCAGTGAAGATCACAAAAAATCATATCCTTTGGAATCACCAGGCTGTTTGCATCTATAATGGGAAAATACTGATGGACAGTATGAATTAGCTCAGATGAAAGGAGTACTTTGATGGCTGCTCGCTTTATTATCAGACTCATCTATGGTTGATGAAAACACCCAAATACATTACAATTTCTAGAAGAGGTTTACAAGAATATAAACTGCATTCTTATTTTGAGTTAGGAAGTATCTCAGAAACAGCTGTCCATGTTTACTGTTTCTTTGAGAAATGTTTGTTGTATGCCTGTGTATGCAGTTGTCACTGAACTCTATATACTTTGTCCTTTCATTTACATTGTCCTTTCCCCATTTACATTAAAACTACAATGTAAAAGGGGGAAATAAAAAGAAGAAAATTAGAAAGAAAAAGGAAAAAGGTGGATTTTTTTTTCTTTTTATGAGCCATATTGCTCCTCTGTTGTTTTTTTTTGTTTGTTTGTTTGTTTTTGTTTTTAGATTGGGCACTAACACTGTACTGAGGACAAAAATCTAACACTGTGACAAAATCTAGCTCTTAATTTCACATGTTATCAACTTAGTACTTTCCAGTGCTACATGCAGGTGTGAGTGGAGGATTAGGCTACTAATGCTGAAAGTAAGCATAAACAGAATTAATGCTGAGGCTAAACAAGGTCGAATAAATAAATCTTTAAACGAGATTAGATTACTTGAAAGTTTTACTGCAGTAATTGTATATTAGATCTCCCCAACCTTACTCATCAACCTCTCTCCTTTCGTTCCTCTTCTGTCTTCACAATTGCAACTCATACAATGTTTTTTCTTCTGATAAGGAAACAGTTAAGATAAATACAGGAAAACATTTTATCTCCTTTACAGGAAAACTTCAGTCCACATTTTCTAAAGTGTCTTGAGTGGATCCCTACTCTTAGCAGTAAAGGACAGTATCAGCTTCTATATAACCTTATTATAGATTTGTATTTACTTCAAGTAACACAGATTTGAGAAAGGTGCAGTCAGGAAAAGACAACATACAGTGTTGTTTTTACTTTTACTTTTTACAAAGTGTTTACTTTGACAGAACTATCAAGCAGAATACATTCTGGGCAGTCCCTTACATATTTTTAACCCCTAAAGGGAGCTTAACACTGAAAATTCATATGCAAGAATGCTTTTTTGCTCTTTACTCAGGGAGTCCGAAATTCAGGTTAGGAGAATGATTATCTATTGGGAAAATTTGTTATTAATTTTTGTGGGGCACTTTGTAATCAAAATCTGGTGCTGTTGAAAGGTACTCTGAGTTATTTAAGAATAACTGTAGTATCCTTCCAGAGTGTTAGTGCGAGAAGCCAGATAGAAAGAAAGCCAGTTCTAAAAGTGTACACTGTATAAATGGATTGTCCTACTGTACACAAATTAAAGAGATTTAAAGTAATATGTATACTAGGCCTGAACAATCATTTCTCCTGCCATGAAGGAATACATAAAAACGCATCCACTGGCCTTTTAATCCGTAAATATTTTTAATCATTTCAAGTACTTCATCGGCAGTCTGAGCTGAAGTAGCAATAAGAAACATTTTAGCAGTAACATACATTTAGTAAATGGTGATCTAATTATTGTGTTGATTGTGTGGTATCATCTACACACCATCTAGTTCTGTTAGACTGTTCCTAAGGTTAAATTAACAGTCCATATGAAATCACTGTGAACACTTTCACGTATGTATCTTCAAATCAACTGAGCAAGGGAAAGACCTAATACAACTTTCTTGAGACCAATGTTCCTTACATTCAACTTCTTGAGAACCAAATGCATGAAGGTTAGACATCAGACATGGTATTGAGGGGCATAGTTTAGTGAGAACTGTTGGTGATTGCTGAACAGTTGGACTGGATGATCTCGTATGTGCTTTCCAACCTTGGTAATTCTATGATTCTATGATTTTATGAAAAATATCCTAAATAAGGGTTATAGAAGGATCTATGTCTCTAATTAAAGAACACTGAAAAACACATATGGCAAAACATAAAGTGCTTTTTAATTCTTTCTGATGATATGCCCCTTGTCGAACTATATACAGCAGGCCTATGTTTGTAATGGCCTTTCTTCCTTGTGCATGCTGGTAGATGGAGAATAAGAACCAGTGGTATGGGTTAAGTCTTCTGTGTCAACATAAAGTCAGAGCACAGCTGAAATACATGGTGAGAAGCAGTATCTGGAAAGCACTTTCAATTTATTGAACCTCATAACTTGGCAGATGCAAAGACTAAGAACAGTATAATGCCAATGAATTCATAATGCTATTAGAAAAAGTAAACTTTTTACTATCTTTCTTTTAATTATCCCAAAATCAGGTGGTTACCTTACAGCCAAATAACAAATGTTACCTACCTCAGTGTAAGGCCCTAACAGAGACAATGCATGAGTAATTTTATCCTTTTCAGAACCACTGTGCTACTGGGTGAGCTAACATTGCAGCCTAACCTCCCCTAGCAACATCACTGACTCCAAAACAAAACCGTACTTCCTTTAGAATTTGACAGAAAACTAGCTAATGCATCTAGTTATAGTATAATATAATATAATATATTTTTTTATTTTATTTTTTCTGACAGTGAAGACGCAGCCTAAGTCTACACAGTAAGACAGATGGGGCTAGTTGTGCAAGTGAACAGGATTTGGTTCCGTATGGCTCTCATTCAGAGAAACCATAAGCAGAATTGAGCAAAATAGCAGGAGGTAGGAAAAAAATATGAGAGGGATATTTGGAATAGAAAGAATGAGTATCAGTAGAAGAGCAGCTTTACAAGCTAATATTAATTTTGGAAAATTTTCTGCCAGCAGATGCATCTTGCTAAAGGACTGTTTTCTTTATTGCAATAACAGACGCATGTAATTCTACACCGAGAAAATGGCATTGGCTAACATCAATCCCATATGCTTTTTGTTTTAAGGTAAAAAAAAAAAATAAAAAAAAATAGTTATGCTCCAGCTCCTCTGCCAGTGTTAGTCCATTTACAATGCAGAGCTGTTTATTTTTAATTTGAAAGTTATAACCTGAAATGTTACCTGATTTAAATTTCAAATTCACAGGTCACTATTAACTTTTACCGTGTTGAATGTATCTTCTGCAGAGGACCTTAAAAAAAAAAAAAAAAAAAAACCTCAGTAAAATGTCAAAATTAAATTAATTTTCCATAGGAAATGCCAGGACACTCTTTCCAAAATATTGAAGATTGCTTTTAGTTTTGATGTAACCCCCCTGCACTTTGTCATCCCTGCTTTGCAGTACTGACTGCCTTTGGAATTTGTGTTTGCTCAGAAGCATAGTTTAAAGAGTCAGATGTAAAGTAGAATTGCAATACGGGCATGGCTTTACATTTGCTACGTGCTTCTGAACATCAGTGTAGGCAGCAACTTGTTTAAACGTAAAAATATGCGTACTTGTCACTGCGATAATATTTGTAACTCATTAAATGTCTCCTGACAGTAAGCAAAGATCACAGTTCAAGAAGTAATCTAATTGTCAGTGTCTCACTTTTCAGAGACATACCCGGGTGTAGTATTAAAAATAAAACTGCTGGCTACAAGCACTTGTGTCCAAATTCATACTTCTGGGCTGTTGTACATCTAAGCAACTCCATGAGTGTTTCTAAAAAGACCCAGGGTTTCTACTGAGGAGCAGTAGATCAGAGTCAGTTCCTCAGGTTTTGGTACGGGTGTTTCAGGTCTCAAAGCTATGAACAGTTTCAAAGCTTGAGCTGAAGTATCACACTTATCATCTCTTATCTCTCGCTGAAACGTGCTGGCTCAAAGCTATGCTTTGTTTCGAAGTTCTCTTTGTTTATTGAACCAGTCTGATCAACGCATTTATATGCGGGGAATGTCTCGGGTTCTCAAGTATTCTTCATTTAAGGACAAAATCAATACGGTTTTGAGTGCAGATTCATGGCTTTCATGGATTCCTCCTTTACACCACAGCCTGCTTTAGCTGATTGGAGGCTGGTGCTCAAGTCCGCATCATCATCAGACCTTTCCTTGTCTTTTCAGATAGGGCAGGAAAATAGCACAAGGAATGTGGAAGACTTTCTGAAGAAATAGCAGAAGGACAGAGGGAGTTTCTTTCTTGGGCCCAGTGATATGCATGTGCTGTGCAGAGCTGCCTGAATGTTGCATGCTCATCCCATCTGGAAGGTTTCTGAAAACAGGCTTGGATTTTGTTTGGAACAAGGATATTCTAGCATGCAAGATATCTTCACAATGCTTTCCTACTAATGGATAACATTTAAGCATTTCCAATTGAACATTCCTTTAAAATTCTGCTCTGTCCAGATCAACATCTGTATTTGTGTGGCCATCACCAAGTACAGGTCACTGGTAACAGAAAGCCTGCTCTTGTTCCCACTTCACTGAAAGCAGAGTTAGCCTCTAATTTAGCAGAACCTACGTTGCCAACTCACAGTGTCTTCTCTGGCTCAGTTCCCTGTATATCCTTCTTTGTTTTTGTTTCTTTTTTTTTTTCTTTTTTTTTTTTTTTTTTTTCATCTTGGCATGATTTATATGTGTTTTTATAGTTCTGTAAGCCATATTTTCACTTCCTGAAGATTCCCTTTGCTTAACTTTTGTGCTGAAATAAAGATAGTACTCTCCCCTTCTTATTCTGACACCGCATCATCATATTTCTTTACTGTTTTGTCCCATTGCAGCTTGATTAATTGTATCAATTACATCCCGTTGAGTTGCCATGTGGATGAAAGTCCAAATATAATTTGATTCTAGCTTTATTAAAGGATCAAAATAGTGGATAAGGATGCTAATGACAAGGCATCACTCCAATTATTCTGCTGGTAAGCTTTCTCTGTTCTACATTATCCCGTAGACTTGATTTTCCTTCTGACCAGACCAAACAGTTGTGCCATTGGAAGGAGAGGGCAGTATGGAACTAATGAGAAGTAAAGAGATCTGCCAGTGACTGCTTCAGTGTGATGCCTTAACACTTAACATAGTAACATAACTATAATTTGGATTTTATTGCATAGCAATTTGAGGTGTAGCAGTGAAGATTTTTTTCATAAAGTTTCAGGCCTTATTCCCATTTTGAAGTAGCTTTTTGTATGGAGAGATTCAAACAGTAAAGCAAAGCTTCCCCTTTCAGTTATGTATAACCTGCTGTCAGGCTTTCCATTGTTATTAATCATAATGGCAGAATTCTCTGTGTATGGCATTTTAATTTTTTTTTTTCCTTCTTCTTTTTTTTTTCTTTTTTTCCCATTTTCATGGAAGTCTGATTTATTTTCTTCTGCTTCTTCAGGTCTCCCTGATCCTTCACTACTTTTTTTTTACGAACAAGCAGTGCTCAGAACCAATGAATGATACGCACAGTGGAGTTCAACATTTAGGAGCATTTGGCATTTGAGCATAAGATTGTTCTGCTTAGCAGCCAGTTGCAAATTTTTATCTGAAGAAGCCCAGACTCTCTTTTCTTAATATTTACTGACAAAGTGAGCATGAAAACAAATCAGGCCAATAAAACAGGCTTTTCTTCAAAGGCCTCCACCTCTGTCACCTCATCACCTATTTATTTCTGCTTCAAGCAAACATTGTAGAGAAAATCACATTTTGAAGCAGTTGGTCAGAGTGGTTTATGGCTCTAGGTTGAAGGTCAGAAATTACCTCTTATTTACAAGAAACGTCATTTGTTATTCTAACAGACATCAGTTTTGACATCACTGCAAAATGGGTCACTGAAACTCCGTTTTGGCTGTGGATAGTGTGCTATGGTTGGTATTTTTCATTAGAGTCATATATTGCTCTGATGGGAAAGACTGCCATAGACCTGGATATACAACCAGCAATAGCAGTAATAGTGAACACTGTGTGGGCTCCTTCAGTCTAACTAATTTGGCTTATTAGTCCAAGGCTCTGGCTAAGTAGCATTAGAGCCATAGAGCATTGCAGCATTCCTCTTTTATCCAGACTTCTTGGGGAAGGTGTTCAGTATATAATCTTTGTTACTCTTTTTCTTATTCCCTAAGCTCCTTCCTGATAGTGCTCTCATTCTTCATAGGATGAGCCATTGTGGAGAAACTGCTCAGCTGTATTTTCCAGGTGCACAAAGAATGTATTTAATATTTATTCCCATAAAAGATTGTATGTGCTTTTCAGGTTTGCTCAATACCATGGTGCTCATTGTGATTATTAAGGGAGGAGGGTGGAGGTAGAGGGACCGAATCTGTACTGAAACCTTCCAACTACACAACACACAGTTGGTAGACTGAAGAGAGAAGATAAGCAAAGATGAGTCCCAGCCAGTTCTTCAGCTTCCCTGTGTGCCTCTGTAGGCACAACCAAAAAGGCCCTGAGGGACAGGTCTCAGTTACAATGCACTGCCAAGCTTGTCCTTTTTCATGGATGCACTGGAGGTGGATCAGACAGATCAAGTCAAACCATCTGTTGAAGTCACAGCTGTCTCCTAACCTGCTAGCTACAGCAAGTCCAGTTCCAGTTATGTTTGTGTCTCCAGGGTCACGCTGCCTGCTCTTGGATTGGCAATATGCTCTTCTCTGCCCAGAAACCATTAAGACCACTTCAGCCTGGACACCAACATCCTTGCCTTGCTTTCAGGCAGATCCCAGCAGCACACCCACCTCTCAGCATGCTTTGTTGCTCTTGGCATAGTGCTGCCCAGCCTCTGCTGTACCACTTACTGCATGACATGCAAAGCAAGGTCATGCTGGAGCTGCTACAGACCAAGGGATTTGCAGGAAATGATTTTGCAGCTCCTTTGCACATTCCCTTTGCTGGAGAGCTCTCTATTAATTAGCATTAAAGCTTGCAGACTGTTTCTTACACAGTCTTAGTCTTTCCTACTACAAGACACTGAGCAGAGCAAATTTCCCTCTCCTTTTTCCTGATGTGTTTCTTGTAGAATGGTAAAGCAATTAATAAGATCTAATGTGTTAATGGGAGGCTGGAACCAAATTCTCTCCTCATAAAAGGTCTTAATCAACATGTCAGACATGTCAGGAGTTGAGTCTGCATAGAATTCTTTCTACAATCCTTCCCCAGTGTTTTCTAATGCAAATAGCCTCCAAAGCCTATTTGGTTTCCTGCATGAGTAATGCCATTCAGGACCGGCCTTGATTCTTCCCAACAAAAAAAAATGGCTCATATGCCCAGATAAATGTTTACCACTTTAATGGACAAGAGGCATAATTTCCAAAATATCCTACCCAGTTCTGCAAGCATTTCAGCCATAAAAAAAAAGAATGTAATTGTACACACATGTTGACAGCTATTAATCCCAGATTCTGCCTTTTAAGAACACAAAATAAAATAAAATAAAATAAAATAAAATAAAATAAAATAAAATAAAATAAAATAAAATAAAATAAAATAAAATAAAATAAAATAAAATAAAATAAATTCCCTAGAAGTGCAAAGCTGTTTATATACAACCACAGAGTTTTCAAGATAAGTTAAAGCCAGAAGGATACTCTAATTTCACTGAAACACATGGGAGTGTTTTTAAATCAGACACATTCTGCAAGAGAACTTGTGAATGTATGGAAAGAAAAACTGGCCATTTGCTGTGCAATAAAATGAACTGCTAGCCAGATAATGGAATCATAAAACACTACCCCTATTTTCCTAGATATTTCCAGGAAAGGAAATATAAAAATAATAATGTTTAAAAAAATAATAAAATAAAATAGCATTCTTTTTTCTTTCAACTAGATTTTCAAATTTTAGATTCTTAATAGTTTCAGCCAGTTGGCAAAAGTTCTTCAGGAAAAAAAAAGAAGGCTGAATTGTGCCTTTCTTCCTCACAGATTTTTCTCAGTGATTTAGACAGAATGACTGATGCTGGTTAGGTAAGATGTAGAATAATTAGCACAAGCTGCCTGGGTCAGGCCCCTGGAGATCACAGGGTTCAAGAGAAACAGGACTATGCCCCCTTTATATTCAAAGGGTAGCATTCATTCCCAATCATACTGAAGATGAGGAGTGTTTGTAGGCAGCTTTAACAGTACCTGGACTTGACTCAAAACTGAGGGTCTTTTGAATTAGACTTCTGAACTGAATTTGAACTTAGGCTAGCACATCTGATTCATTTAAAACACCAGCTTATTTAAACTACCAGCCAAATCATGAACAGTAATATGGTTTACCGTAGCTCTAACTCTTGGAGAATTTGTATTGCAATTCATTTCAGTCAATTCATTGTTCTTTTGCAGAAGTGTGGCTGCCACATCTTGTTACTACAGCACACGTCTGGCACTCTGAAACAACAATGCCATTAAGGCTGTGTGTTTGAAGGGTACTGAGCTGACTTCAGACACTCACAGCTGAAGTATGCAATCCTGGCTGGAAGTCTTACAGTGCTTTCCGTATACTGCATCTATTATGCGGCTATTTTCAGCCTGCTTACAAATTGATTGCATGCACCAGCTCACCTATTCAGCAGGTGTCGGCTTAGAGTGAGGATCATTTGTTTTAGTGCAATCTAAATTAATCTGCAGCCGTATTAACTGAGAGAGGGAATACAAGCAAGGAATCTCTGCTTGTTATACATTGGTCTTGTCAAACAACAAAGAATTTTAAACACTTATATTTAAAAAATCACTAGTAAAGAGAAGATTCAGTATTTGCCCAAGGGATATGGCTCAGAACTCTGACGCCATCTTTAGATAAAATGCAAGAAAGTTACAGAAATTCAGTCTGAAAATGAAATTTTCAGTCTGAGGAACTTCCGCTGCATGGCAGCTTCTCCCAGTCAGGTATATACATAAATTTTTTCAGAGATCAATTATTTCTCTCTCTTTTTTTTTCTTATTGTTGTTGTTTTTCATTGGTTTTGGTGGTTTTAGTTGTTGTTGTTGTTGTTTTATGCTAATACATTTTATGCCATTTTTTTCACATCTAGCTTTCTATTTAATATTTATAAAATGTAACAGGTTCATGCTGTAACTCTTGGGATTAATTGGGAGGGATGATTCAATTTGTCATAGCATCACAACTTAAGTTTCAAATTTTAAGATCTGGAATTCCACCCATCAAAGGGTCATAAAGTTTTAGTGAAAGTAGAGAAAGCTACTCATAATCCAGCTTCTCACTGGATTATTACTGAAGACCAGAGAGGAAAACTATGGTTGCGTCAAACAAAATATTAGCCAACAAAAGCAGTGAAGAACTAGAGACATTGTTCTCTCCTGAAGATCCTGTTCAGTAACAGAACTCACTTTTCCTCAGGAACTGTAACTATTTTAGCAGGGTGGTTGAAACCAGATGATCACTATGGTCCTTTTCAACCAGGCCATTCTATGATTCTACAACTCTGTGATTCTATTCTATGTTTACTATCCCATGTAAAAGTGATCTTAGTGGAACAGCTTCCTTTACAAGCTGACAATAGCTTTTTGCAGGGAGACTTTGGCCTCTTGAGGCTGCAAAAACTCTCTGCATCTGAGTGAAATCCATTATAATGAATGGAAGGACTTCTTTGAGTCAGGCAAAGCATGAAGCTGCAAAGGATGAAGCATGGGATCTAGAGGTCTTCTGACTGTATCAGAGTCATCTTTCTGTGTAAATCACCGTGAAAAGCACACATGGTTCAGTTGTTTATGAATGTAAGAGACACAGCAGTAAGTACAGGGAACAGTGAGTGTGTCAGTTGTGCTCTGATTTTTGTGTCAGTCATCACTGCCCATCAGCAGCTCCTGAAGGCTTCCTCCTGCATATTCCTCACCATACTTGCTTTGGGCATTGCTCAGCCCATAGACTCAGGAGGGGAATAGCACAGGATGAAGTACTTCATTTGTGCTACAGTGGAAAAAAAAGGTGTAGCTGAGTGGAGGGGGACAACACTTCTAGCAGCTTTTGACAGACTTTTTTTGACAAAAGCTACCAAGACAGTATACAAATTGCTGACTGGAAAATATATTCCATTCAAAGCAAAGCAAAGGTAACAGAGTGTGTGGAGGACAATAGCTGAAATGCCTGCTTTAGCACTATGGAACATAAAAGATTTTGACAGAAAAAAATGTGGAGTATTACATCTTGTTCACATTTATTCTAGGAAAATTCCACAGACTTTTAGAGGGATAAAACCAGGGATATTTTCCAGGGAAACATTCCATGAATCTATAACAGAAGGTTTCAGTAAGCATGGATCAATTTTGGTAGATATTAAACTCATCCTTTAGATTTTGCAGAACATATATATGTTTTGGTTTTTTTTAAATAAATCCATTTTTTTCTGATTTTCTATAAAGTGATGAAACACCAGTAGGAAATTGTCATATATGTACATCAACATAGACAAGACCTGACCTTGTGTTTTGATTTAAGCCATCCATATGCCTTTTAAATGGAAGAAAAACATATACATGCTTTCAAAATATTACAATACACTCTTGAGATGAAAGTTTGCCAGCTCAGCCCTGTAAAGTTCCCTCAACTCCCATTGAAGTCAAAGGAGCACGTGCATAAACACTTTCCAGAAGAGAGATGTTTTCCTGAATTAGTCATAATGAGAATGAATTAATTTTGGTCTACTTCCCAGTACTCCCCTAGAGCCATGGTTTTTACATTTTCCTCCTAGTTTTAGTCTGAGTGAGATGTTGTGCCTGGATTTTTTGAGCTATAAAGTTTTTGCAGTCATAAAAACCTATTCCTGGTGGCTGCCACCTCCCGCTTTGCCAGACCAGTCCTACAGAAAGGAAAAATAATAACTGTACAACAACACTGGAGGAAATATTCCTAAGGGACTACACACATGCAAGTAAATCAGCCTGAAACAGTAAATGTCTCACTGTAATTTTTTTTAACCACTGTGCACCAGTTATAAGGCAGTAAGTTTAATTCATTAACAAAGACACAGCATTCCTGAAATGAATGACTCCTAGAATGAACTGCATACTGACAGCTTGCTGGAGGAACAGAATATTGCGGTTCATTTTTCCATGTCATTTGGACAGCCTAGAATGATCAGAATTAAGTGTGGAAATAAACTGCCAATAAAGAGTAATTCTTCCTATCACTGTGGAAATGGCATTACAGAAGCAATTCTGACCTGTAGTTTCTTCATGGATTCTGCAGTTACTGTCACTATATTCCTAATTAACTCCATGGTCATCAAACTACCATTATTTCAGAGTAGTTATGAAGACAAGGCACAAGCACCCTGCATCACCTTGTTTCCTTCATCCACTGATTAAGGGATCAGAACCAAACCAAAGCAAAATAAAATAAATACACAAACCACAATATGAAAAGCACTGTGCATTGAAGAGATAATCAGAAATAGCACATGCCACTTGATCGTTGCGCATAAGCAAACAATTAAAAAATAAAAATAAAAGTTATTATCACTTCAGAGCACTCACCTGTAACTTAAAAAATAGCATAGAGTAAAAAATCTGAACAACATAGCAAACAATTCTACATGTCACCTGACCTGAGCTTTAATTTCTGATGCTGTCCATACTTTGTCTCCTCCACACCAGAGGAGAGATGGAATTCTTGGAGGTTCAGGCAGCAGCTGCTGGAAATTTCAGTCTGATGCCAGATCCTTCTTTTCCATTCCTGGGTGTAAATGCCAATTCAAATGGTTGCTTGGAGAGTAGTGATCATCCTTGCAGTTTTTAGGCATAAGAGACCAGCTCCTTTACACCAGAGGTACAGAGGACAAGCAGACTCTGAGCTGAACAAGGACACGCCTCTGCATAGTTCTTTGCGACCTACAGAAGCTGATAAAAACTGATATGTACATCAACCCAGAAAAGAATAAGCTGACAGTTTGTTTTTGCCAGTGACTGCTAAGGAAAGACAGATGTCCAGACTGTGTTATTTGAGAATTAACAGTTTCAGATGAGGATGGTTCAAGGCAAACTGTGAAGTTCACAAGATGGTTGTCACCTTGATAGCCTGTGCTACTGAAAAGTGCTTCAGTGTTTTGCTGAAGATCATGTTCTCTAGAACTTTTCAGGACTTCAGAAGAAGATGATCAACATGTGTTTGCTTTCTCCTAGAACTGGATTGTCCCACCTATTATTTGGGGTGGAAGTCCTACCTCAGAGGGATGATGGAGGCCTCGTAAAAGACCAGAAAGGACCCAGTCAGCTAGTACATGTGTGGAGTAAAACACTCAGGACAAATTATGGCACAAACACATAGCAGAACAAAGCAATAGTAATAAGAAAACAAGAAGTGGCCAACAAACTGAATGGCAGAGTTGCTTTTTTTAAAAGGCATGAGCTTCTCCATGAAGTCAACTTTGGGGTTTTCTATCCCAGGCTTTATCTCCTCCCACTTACTACCTCCTTCTATCACTCCACTTCTCTTTGCTGGACTTTTTCCATCTGGATGGACACATGATACCAAGCACTGACCAGTGAATCCCAGGACCTCATGCTGTCTCTCATCCTGCAGCCAAACATCTCAGCAGGTAGCTTTGGAGATCACATGGCTCCAAACAACCCTTCCACTACTGGTACATGCAAATATTAACACTTAGTAGGGAATGTATGTTACAGAAATATGGCACTGAAGTCTATAATAGTTGATTTGAGTTTTGAATTCCATGCTATAGGTACTGGGATGAAGAGATTTAATACTCACAAAATGAAGATAACTATACATCAGTTCTATTTAGAAAGCTGTGTTACAACTGCAGTTTGGCTCTCCATTCACTGCCTGACTTAGTGCAGCTTCTTTCAAACATTCATTCTGCAACCTGTGCTTCTTCATTCAAATTTCTTAAAGGCCACCTTGAATACTGGAAGTTATTAGATTGCCTGTAACACATGGTTAGCATCATGGTTGTCACTTCCCAACAGTCCCTTTTTATGAGAAGCAGTCCTCTGGTGCTGGAGATTTTAACTCTTTTAAATTACTGGGCATCCTTAATTGTTCCTTTTTTTTTTTTTTTTTTTTTCCTTTTTTTTTTTTTCCTTTTTTTTTTTTTTTTCAGGACTGTTTCTTTGTTTTGTTTTATATTTTAAAATAAAGGGAAAATAGAAAATTAATGTTGTATGTGTGTGTTTATATTTACATATCTATATATACACGTATGCAACCCTCCCCCAAAATTCAGTGACTCCTGGAAACTAGAGTGACTCTTCACGTGAGGAATCCCTGCTTTAGTTTTATCGGCAGTAATAGCTCACTTTCTAGGAGATATTCCTACCAAGAAAGAAAAGGTTAAACAATTTGGTCTTGGTTCTTGTCTACACCTATAACAATATATTACATTGTCCTCTGTCTTCAATACCAGTGTGGGGAGCCAGGAGAGGAATTATCCATGAGGGGGAGGCAGTTATCATAGTGTATTAAATCACCTTAGTAGTGCCTTCCTCCTCCTATGTCCTGAGCCCTATTAGGAAAAAATCTGTTCCTGGCAGTGCTACCATGTTGTATGAGCCCAGCAAGGCTGAATGCTGATGTCTTAAATCAGAATAGAATTACACTTCCCTCATTTATACCATCTTCCTAGCACTCCCTGGATCAAAAGTTCATAGCATGAACTGGGCTGCGAATTCTTCATTCTGCTTTGAGTGTCTCTTTGCACTTGCTAAGCAGACTTCTCAACTCAGTGAAGCACACCTCCAGAGAAGCCAGGGAAATTACATCTTTGAGACACAAAGCAGGTTACTTGCATGTGAACTTGATTTATTGGCAGCGTGTCCATAACAGGTTAAGACTGTAGCACCAACATTGCTGAAGATAATTCCTTTATTTACTTGCGCTTATAGCAGTACATAGATTTGAAACATTTATAGTAACAGCTGTGAGGAAAAACATTACGTAGTAATCATCTACTCAACATGGAGAATTTATGGGTCATTGGGGCTTTTTTTTTAGAATACGCTAAATATTTTGCAGCTTAATCACTCACAAATAGCATGATAATACATAAGAATGCAAATACACATTGCCATTTAATAAATGAATTTACAGAGCTTCAATGGAGTTCCTGTTGAACCTCACATGCTACATTTCCTGAGTTATGTCATCTGTGACACCATATAACTCGCCCACGGTTTTTCTGCAGCTCCTCTTCCACCAAGATGTGAGTTTTACCTCTGTTTTCCTTTGTGGAAGTAAAAACATGAGTTTGGAAAAAAATCCTGTTGCTGGAAAATGTGATAATGAATCTCGACTTTGCAATATCCTACTGAGTATATTAAGCCTAATACCTGTTCATTGTAGAATATCACACAATGTCCATTATAGTTTTCACAACACTCAGTCTAATGATATGGCCTCTGATTTTTCAAGTATAGCAGAATATTAGTGCCAGTTGCCCTGTTACTGTAACTTATTTCATTTTGTTCAGGAGTTAAATTTTGTATTTCCTGATCAAACGACACTTTCTATTATATTTGAGAGAACAGCAGGACACGTAGGAAGTGGGTCTGATTTCTGAAAATAATCTGTATTTGCATGAAATATAATTTTCTTTTGAAGTCTCTGATGTTACAGACCTCGTGTGAACTTTACATAGTTTAGAAAATTAATTTCAGAGGACAGCTTAAATGCAATTAGGCATGACTGATGTTATTTAGTTCTGAGAAAAGAAAACTGAGGGGAGACGCCGTCACTCTCTACAGCTGTCTGAAAAGAGGCTACTGCAAGAAGAGCATTGATCTCTTTTTCTCAGGAGTTTCAGAATGGGCATCAGGAAGAATTTATTTACAGACTGGACAGTCAGGCATTGGAATGGGGTGCCCAGGGAAGTGCGGGAAGTCCCCATCCCTGCTAAGAAGTTTGTAGGTATGGCACTAAGGGACAAGGTTCAGCACTGGAATTTGTCAGGTTGGACTGATAACTGGACTTGGTGATCTTGAAGGTCTTTTCCGACCTAAGGGGTTCTATCTAAGTTGTTCCAAAAGTAACACCTCCTATTTATTTCCATGGAAATAACAAAGAGCACAATAACACTATTTGATAGAGCAAATCTCAGCTACAAAACACCAGTTTTCAACACAGTCATCACCATTAAGTCTGCGTTTTCATCAGAGATTAAGTGGATTCTGCATGTCACACTCATAAACACTCGCACAGCAGAGGTGACTGCTGTTGCTGTCACCACTTCTGAAACACACCACCCACCACCTCACTGTGCTCATTTCCATCGACTGGTCTACATAAACATTCGGGAAGCACAATTAATGTCAATGGGTGCAGGTTTTTTTCTGCATGGAGGAACACAATTCTACACCATTGCTTTATATGCAAGCACATGTCAGACATTTTTTCAGACTGCCACACTGCTGCCATCTATTGCACAGAAACAAAATGTAATGGAGTTTCAGTAGGAAGGCTCAGCCTCACTGCCATTCCACTAAAGTCTGCCTCTGACTTTGGGGGGCAACATAATAAAATAGGAGGCATGACTTTGGGAGCAGCCTTCATATGGTTCTATTTTCAAATATTCAACATAGTTGATTATTTATAGTTGAATATATTGAACATAGTTGAGAGTTCTTGCTTTTACAATCAAGGTCACAGATTTGTGACCTGTAAGTAAGTCATAGCATACATGTCACTCTCTTTTCCAATTTATGATAGAAGATGTCAGAGATAAAAACTTCAGTACATCCCATAAGAGTGCTAAACAGCCTGTCAATTCAGTAAACCAAAAATCAGCCTGAACTTGTATTTTGCCCAGCACAGAGCCAAAATCATGAAAAAAAATCTGAAAAAAATACTGCACACAAAAATGTGAAGAAGTTTACTGATCCCAAATTTCCCCAAAGTTTGTTTAAGACTTGGTGAGTTTTCCAGGTTTTGCAAAGTAAAAGAATAGGTGAGAGATCACTTAAAAACTGAAAATCTTAAAATTTTATCATGTATTTATTACAACAGCATTCATAAGCAAAGTGAAGAACTATCCTCCAGATGCTGGATCACTTTGTATGCCTCTTTAGCATATATTGTTTGCCTGTGAGGCTCAGAAGATAAAATTAAATTATATGAAAATACGGGTTAGTCTTGGAAATCTTTAGTTTAACGTAATTATTTTGGTTGGACTTACCCCAACTGCGAGTTCACATATATATTTCACTAATTGATACTACCTAATAAGCAGTGATAGGTTATGCATTTTAATAAAACTGGTGGTAGAGAACATTTGGCTAATTCCAGTCCTCACTGGCTCAAGTAGGATTTTGCTTAAGTGTTAGTTCTTGCATGTCTCTTTTCTCTCTTGGGTAACAAAGTATGTTATAAAAGAAAGTACAAGATATATGCACTCTACCTTCCTGACTGAAATGACTTGTTATACCCCAAGCATAGCATACATTGTACGGATGTTTACAAACCTACATTAACCCCACAAAGAGATGACTTTCTCCAGCTTATTAGACAGAAAGCAAAGAGTTAAATTCCTTTTATCCTTTGCCAGATCATCTGCAGCTGCTACTTGTAATCCCACATTTGTATTTAAATGCTATTGGGTGAGACCTTTCAGATTATGGGCTTATCTAATTGATTCCAGGTGTCTTATTCCCTGCAGGGCAGGCAAAATGAGAGTGGTAGGAAAGCAGTGCAAGTTTCTACTGTATAGATTTTAATCTGTAGAAGACTCATTGCCTGGGGGTAAGCATTATACTGCCAGGAGCTCATAGATTTCTGGAGCTACTTGGTTGTAGGGAGTCCTAATTTTCTGCTGGAAAGCCCATTTCTGATTCTGCATTCTGTACATATTTGCTGCAAAGGAGAGTATAGGTGCAAGCTTATGCAGGAGTTTGGATGCCAAAGGAACTGCTGGGAGAAACTGGCCCTGTGTGGAAACTGGAGGATGGTCTGAATTTTCTCTGTAGAATTCTAGCAGAAGGATGGGAAATGCTGTTCTGAAATAGTATCCTTCTCAGTGTACTTTGGAAGTGAATTAATAATTTCAAAGGCAGGTAGATTCTTGGTTGGCTCCTGGCAGTTTTCAAGCAATGCATGTTCTATGCCTGTGCAATGGTGTACTTTAGGTACCCAAAGTCATAATAGAGGAGTCTGTTTCATTTCTCTTCTTGAACTGCTCTGTACACTTACTGATCTCTACAGGTTTTAGCCTGTCTTTTGAGTTTGCAGTAAGAAGCTGAAAATAGAATGTAAATTACTCGAATTGGCCAGAAGTCTGAGTATGAGACTGCAAGAAAAGGTTGAAACAGGGATGTCATTAAAAGAAGCAGCCAGCTGTAAGTCCGATACAATTTTAAGTAAAGATATACTGTGCATTTTTTCCCAAGTTCAAACTTGCATTAAGAGAACTAAGCTCTGTAGGTAAACAGGGTGCTCATACCATTAATTTTTATTTATATATATGTGTATTTATTTTATTATTATTATTATTTTTGAGGTAAAGAAGACGAAATGATGAAAAATGAGCAATGAATTCTTACTGTCTCTAATGTCCCCTTGCACTTTGCATGTCCTTGAGAAAATTAAGGATGGTTCAGAGAGGACATAAAACAGTTCCTAAACTTCCTGTAAATAACTTAGGCAAGTGCCTGCGGGGATTGGGAGTTTTGTCAGCATTCATGTACACTCGCATTCCTGGAAGTTGATGCAAAATTATTAATAGAGTAGAAAATTCCACAGCTACTATAGGAAGGCTTAGATAACTAATTTAGCATAAAGAACTGACCCCTAGGTGAAGATGTTCAATATGTAAACACGTGACTTCATTTTTATAAAGTGCTTTAAACTGTGTGCCTAGTGTTGGATTGACAGACTCCAGTGCCTATCAATCCTTAGGAGAAATATACATCATTATAAAAACAGAAATATTTTTTTCAGTGCTCAGGAATTTACATGTTTGCAATGCCAGGAATTTATTTGGCTGAACATAGACTCAGACATCAATTTCAAATACGTAAAAAGATTTCTCCAGCTGTTTCCCCATGTGTCATTAGGACGTGCTGCTGCAATGGTGGGTGCATTTAGATAGTTGTTACAGGAAAAAAACCTTCTTCTCTTCATGCATAGAAGATGGAGGGATCCACTGGGTACCAGAATTGGATTTAATCTGTGATGGGAGATAGGATACTTGGAAATCATTGTCAGGGAAAACATATTGCAGTCCTAAATAAGATACAAAATAATGTACTTGAAATTTTGAATCCAGTAGCAAGAAAAAGTATGCAATGTCACTTTGGTAAAACTTCATGTGAGAACAAAATGTCATGTGAGTAAATGCAGGTCAGTGATATGTGCCAGTTTGCACTTTTACTCTTCCTAGCCAAGAATTCTGGATTCTCTATTTTAGTGTTTGTTGTTGCATATATCATCCTCACTGCAAGATTCTGTCTTGCAGCTTGATAAATAATGTGAAATGTCTGTGGAGGTATGAACGTCAACCTTATAATAAATGTAGAATTTTGGAAGAGAACTAAGTTTGTTAAAGGAGTATTTTAAAAAATAGTGAAGCTTAAGTTTATGTATTTTACAGTGTGTTGTGAAGAACAGAGATACTCAATACATTGCAAGCTTTTATATGTCTGCAACAGGCTGGGTAGCTTTCATGCCTGCGGTTGTTATGGAGTCCTTTGAGCTAGCTGCTCACTCAGTGAAGAGTGCCACTACAAGCAGCCCTCTCTGATGATTTTCTTTTTGGGTCAGTTCTTTCATCACAAATTTTCCTCTTGGCATCTTTCTTACTGTGTGTTCAGAGTAGTAGTCAAACAAATGTGGTGTCATAGCCATCATTAGAACCTATCAAACATCCCAGACTGAACAAATTATTCTGTACCTGCCAAATTCTGTGTGATTGTTATTTTGATACATTGTGGATTAAAGCAAAATTCATCAACACAATGATTTAGGAGGAAATAAAAATCCTTATCTTCTAAAGAGATGGGTACACTGGGAAATGAGATTCTCTGCCATGATTTAATCTATAAAAATTATCTTATTGTCTCACTGCTGAATTTTAAGTGAGATGTCCTTCTGAAGAGGTAGAGGTAGTAGCATAGGTAATAAACCTGGTGTGGCTGTTCTTCCTATATGGTTATTTCTGCACTTTAAGTCTACATCTTGGGGCTGAGGCCCTCCCCATGGTTTGCACTATGCACATACCCAGTAAACTGATAGTCCACCTGCATGAAGACGGTTGCTATCTGTGCAGAGCAAGAAGCACAGGAATTCAAAGAAACATTAGCAAAACATTTACATTTAAAAGATCTTTTCTTTCCTTTTTTCTGAACTGCCTGTACTTCACATAGGCACTTATTTCTACCTTATTTTTACCTAGAGTCCCAAATTCAAATCAGCATCATTCCTGCTGAAAAATGGAATGTGATTTCCACTGGAGATGATAAATCCACCCATGCTGCAGAATTGATAAGGAACACTTCCACCTTCCATGAACATTTGCTGCCCTACTGTAGAACTCTGAATCTGACATTTAAAAAGCAACTGATCCTCATTTATTGTTTTTTTTCATACATGTGAATGTATCTGTAGTGTATCCATGTTTGCTGTGGATTTCTTTGATTTTCATGCAGTATGAACTTAATCTACCTATTCTAATGATAATAAATGTCTGTCTTTGTGGAATTAGAGCAAATTTTTATGACTGCAAGAGAAACATAGCTAGTAGAAATGTGTTCATTTTGAGTGAAATGAGAATCACTGCTTGTATTTGTATTTCATTCCTTTCCTGCTGTTATACCAGTGTTCCAAATGGGATGGATGTTGGATGTCCATAAATCCTAAACCAATGGTCCAGGAAACAGTAGGGCACATAGCAGTTGGAAGGGTCTGTTTTCTGGCTGCAAATACAGTTCTAGTTCTAGAGCAGTTCACAAAAGTCTGAATGGCATGGCAAGTCCTTTGAAGCATGGACCTGTAATTCTGTGCCAGCTGGCTTCCTCCAGTGGAACTGCAAACTGGAAAGGGGCATTGAGGCTTACCTATAGGTTGTAAGATATAGTTATGTGGGTTTTGCCAGACATTCTAATGAACAGAGAAATCCTCATTCTATCATAAAATGAAGGATGGGTGTTCTACTGTAAGTTAGTTTGCCCAAATTATCAATGAAGTTAAAAATATGAAAATGGAATATTTAGAAATCTGTTGTCTATGGTTGTTTTGAACTGATGCAGTTGAACAGCAAAGCACATTCTATTTGGCTATTACAACATTCAGTTATATTTCAAAAACGTGAAAGGTAACACATCTTGTATTTCTTCTTTGGATCTGGAAATTGAAATAAAAGAACACCATGCTGTTATTGTTCTGCATGGCTGGGATCACTTACAGTTGAAGCTTAATGTTGATGAATAGGTTAAGCACAGCTGAAAATTAGCTTTCCTCCCCAAGAGCTTATTTGACTCAAGACATTTCTCAGATTTTTAAAGGTAAACTGATTTTCTTCAGCATTTGAACAAATGATCACAGGTTCTTAGGAACAGACAGTGAAAACAAGACTTTCTTCTTTCATTTTGCTCATTAGTTTTTCTCTCTTACAGCTTGGCAAATGTGCCAGTTAGGTTTTCTCTGACATCACCCTCAGAAGTGTTCCTGTGTATTGTGCCAAGTTTTTCATGGTTGGTATATCTTTATAAGACAGAAACACGGCATAACAGTTCTATTTTTAAATAGCACAGATTTTTGCAGTGTTATGGAAAAAAAAAAGAATAAAAAAGAAAACAATGCAATAGCACAAGCTCTGTGCTCAGTTGTGTTAATTATTTGAGCACATCTAAAACAAATCCCACTTCTTACATAAAATATGTACGCATCTGTGTCATCTTTAACTCCTCTTTATCGACTCCTTCCTGTCTTGCAGTTGACTGCAGCTAAAGATCTTTCTCTAGGATTTATATCTAGACTTTTCATTGGCCAGGGGCAGAATTTCCACCATAATGTAGCTGGCTATGAGCTGGAAACTATCTGTTTTACCTTTATAGTACATTCATCTTCCTCTTGCCAATCCTAAAAGTACTACTAGTTGTCTGAATATAAGTACTTACTTAAACATGCAGTTTTTGAGGACAGATGGAAATCACTGCAGTAGGAATCCAGTGTAAATAGTACCTTTCACCTGTAGGTCTTTTGTTCTTTGCTGTTGGAGCCAGGTGAAATAATGAATGTTGTTGCAGCTCAGAGTGCATATAGGAGAGGAAAGAATGAGCCCCAATCTTGCAGATTTATTCATTATCAAAATTTCTTCTGAGATATCATTTCTTTTTATACATTATAGCCTGACAAAGACAGGGGAGTTGCATGGAGTGTGCCACAGTTAATCCAGTAATATTTGCCTGGGGTTGTTGTGACCAAAATGCAGGGCTTGACACTTGGCCCTATTGAAACTCATACAGTTTGCCTTGGGCTCTCAATTCAGTCTATCCAGGTCCCTCTGTAGTGCCTTTCTCCCCTCAGGCAGATCAACACCCCCTCCCAACTTGGTGTCATCTACAGACTTACTGAGGGTGCACTCAATCCCCTCATCAAGATCATTAATAAAGATGTTAAGTAGAAGCAGGCCCAGTACCAAGCCCTGGGGAACACCACTTGTGACCAGCCACCAACTGGATTTAACTCCACTGACCACAAATTGAGCCATCATACTTTGCAATAGCTACTGTTTGCTTAGTCTTAACCCAAATTCTGCCTGAGCATATGCTAACATTCACATTCAGAGCTGCAATCTACTCCACAACTGCTTACTTATTATGCACACTAAATGAGAAGTAAATCAGACAATTTCAGTGGGAAAAGAAGGAAGATTTAGAGTTTCATAATGTAAACAATAAATGATGTATCACAATTTGTGGCTAGATAGTGTGCATATAATATATATAATAATATATAATAATGGCACCTGCCACTAATATGCAGAAATAGTCTATTAAAATCATGTACCTGTGTACAATGCTAATGCATCTTTCAATCTCATTGATCTTCATTTCTTGATCTCCACTTGTAACTTTTGCTTGCTTCAGCACTATGGAGCCAATTTCTATGGTTTCTGTTACAGCTCAAAGCATGAGGTGGAATGTCCAGTTACTTCAGAACACTATTCATACAGAATCATTAAAATATGAATATAATATTAAAATTGGAAAAGACCACTAAGATCATCTAGTCTTTGCTATCCAGCCTTTTGGCTTGCCTCAGCCATACTGAGTGAAGAGGAATTGTCTTGGGCCACGTATTTGTATGTTACTCCAAAAATGATACCTGCTATTTATTTCCATGGAAACTGCAACAGATACAATGAGCACAGTAATAGTATTTTATAGAGCAAGTTCTCAGCTACACAACATGGTTTTTCAACATAGTCACCACCATTAGCTGTGCATTTTCATTACTCATGAACAGGAGCCAGCATGCTATGTCCGTAAACCCTGCACTAGCAGAGGTAATTCACTGCTGCTGCCACTGCCTCACTGTGCTCAAATCCATAGTGTGATGTCCAATAACATTCACCAACCATTGATGGATATCATTGGGTACCATTTTTTCTGCATGAAGGAATTCATTTGCTTCATATACACTGTGCTTCATATATATTTCCATGTCAAACACGGATTTGTCAGACTGCCCCTCTGCTGCCTCTGTGGCATGACAACAACATGTAACAGAATATTGGTGAGAGCATTCAACTTCTACTGCCATACCACCAACATCCACTTTAATAAAATAGAAGGCGTTACTTTTGGAGCTCCCCTTTTAAAATATAAACTATAGCTAACATATTTAAGTAACAAAACATTTAATTTGTTTTTATATTTTTAGAGAGGGAGAGTAATGCAACCATAGAATTAGTGGGATATTTAACTTATTTTTGTGAAACTAACACATCACGTATAACCGATTAAGACAACACATCAGTCTGGCTCAGTGGCTGTGGCTGCAGTTCTTAGTGAGTTCTCAAAGTGTTTTTTGATGAAATTTCATTTTCCCTGTGCTTCATCCTTGAAATGTTGTTCTCAAATGTACATACTGCCAAAAAGTAATGATATGAATAAAGTGATTTTGATTTTTGAGTTCAATGCCTGATTTTAAGTTCAGGTCATGTATTTATACTGATAGAAAATTGAGTCAAATGTATATCTTAAAAAAATGTTGTTGGTTTTTTGTGTTTGTTTTTTTTTCCAATTTTGGGCCTTGTTCTTAAATTCATTATCACAATGAAAAGCACAGGTCCACATTTTTTGCTGCTCATAGGACTGTGTTTAGTCAAGGTATCAAAATGCATAAAATTATTTGCCGTAACTTGTTTTAGCACTGTTCCCTCTTCTTGTCCTGATTTCAGTCCAGTTAGTGACAATAGCGCACCACTGTTTGATCACTATTGAGCAATGAGTGGTCAGTGCGTATGCCACTGCCATGATGGCACGGGGCAGAGGGTGCATTTCCAGCTGTGCTTTGCTGTTGGTTGGACACACCTATCTTGGCCTCTTCAGATCTCTTATAGGTCACTCATAAATCTATTACTCTTCAGATATAACCAATTAAGCTAATGAGTCTTACACAGGAGGTGAACAGCCTTTGATAGTTCAAATGTTAGGTAGTATCTTTCAACATTTTGTCTCAGCCTAGGTCCTAAAAGAATATGGAAGGTGTGCTGCCTGGAATAGAAAATGAAGCATTTCAGGCTGAACCACTGAGATATTCTGTGTTTCAGGTACTAATCTCTAGTATAAGTTGCTGTCAAAGCTGCAGTTTTTCCTAAGATTTGAGTTTGATATTTTGTTCCTGTAGAGAAAGCTTCGTTATGGAGGATCTTTGAATCTTTGAAAAAGGCACACATACCAGAGTACTTCTGTCTAAGGTGATGATGAGAAGCATATCTTGCTCCTGGTAGAATGTTGCGTCATTAATACTACTTTAGCTCTATTTATTTGTTTATTTTTTTAATTCCTAACAAGGAAAAATGACCATCTTTAGATATTGCAAAATGAAGCTTTTCACGATGTCTTAAGGTTATGTGTTTGATTTTTTAAGGTCTGAAGAAGTTTCTTGTTTCTTCTAACTATGCATGAGTAACATGAAGTAACTCCCGTCTAATCAATATCATTGTGAAGCCAGCAGAAGTCATGATCTACCAACAAGCATTTCAGTTCTTTCTATTCAGAAATCTTACAAGGGTACTTTTTTCACCACTTTCTTCACAACCCTTCTGCATCACAAGGGCTGTTCACTGAGCCTATCGGCTGCTGCAGCATTTCCTTTGCTACTTCTGGCAACCTCAAAACATGCCTGTGCATGAAGGTTGTTTTTTCATGTTTAATGAGGTAATATAATTATACTGGAATTTCTAGTGTTTGGCATAATGTTAAAGGGTTGTCTTATCTGACACTGTAAATTATCTGCATTGGCAAAAGTAAATATTTTCTCAAACGTTTCAGTCCCCTAAGAGTAAAACTGAAGCTGCCTAGTCTTCAGATGTACTTGAATGTGATTTATGATTACTTCCTACAAAATTCTTCCAACAGGGACAAAAAAAACGTACCTTCTGCCATGTGTCTTGACTAAGCCACATCATTATAGTCCCCTAGATGACACTAGAAAGCAATAACATTTATCTTATTACCTAGTAATGGACCCTATAGATTTTCCACTATGTGCGTCTACCACTTGATAAGAAAAGTGTAATGGAAATGAAAGCATTGGGCTGAGTTTGTAGGAGAGGTGCATCCAAATCCCAAGAGGAGAATTAGCCTGGGGGCAGGAGGGTACAGCTGACTGCTCTTCAGAGGGCCCACACAGAGTGTGGGTGGTAGCCCATACAAACAGGTGAGCTTTATCCAAATTGCCTCATTTCCCCACCAGCCAGATGAGTCAAATGAAGAGGCTTGTTCACAGTGGCATTTTAGAATAAAGATAATGGTTTTTCCTACAACTCTTGTACATCCTCTGATTGAAGATGCTGTTGATGAGCAAATTATTTGTTGTGCCTAAAAATCATATGTGTCTGTGGCCTTCATTTGCAGAAACCAAATGACGTGTTACAACATAAGCCAGCTAACAGATTTAAGAGGTGTAAAATGAGCAAAGTGCTTACTGGGTAAGCATAGTTGTAGAAGTGGAATTAGCTGTTCCCATTTGCCAAATTAGTTTCTTTCACAGGCATTTCTGTAGAAGCATTCAAACGTGAATTAATATAAACTGTGACCAGCCACTTTTTACATAACTCATAGTAACATATCCCCACTTGCACTGGGGCTGCACAGATGCTTGCAGAATGGAAATTTCTCCTTGATTTTTTTCCAGGTTCTCATAACTGAGCAAGGAACAGGTGAGTTCTCAAACATCACAAAGATGTTAAGTGCTAATAATGACTATTAAAGCAGAAGCATAGGCATTTCAGAGAGCATCAAGAATAGGGTCACATGGATTACAAGCACTCTGAGCGTTAATAGGCACCAGGAAGAGAGGTGACATGCATCTTTGAGCAGTAGTTACTGTGCCATTGCCTCTGTAAATTGTTCTCTTAATAAGGAACATGCAAGCAATCATGTTGTTACTTAGTATGTGACACAAATAAATGTAGATAGAAGAAAACAGGAAACATACATAGTCTAAGCAGTAGACTTTTCTAGTATGAACCAGACCCAGCAGATCATAGTCAGAAGTCAGAGTGTGTCCTTCCATTTGCCAACCTTGGCAAACAGCCTCAGCACATATATCTTATCATGATCCCACCAATGAAACACTGTCAGGAAAGAAGAAACTGTTTTAAAGATAGTTTCTGCATTCCTTGGGTATGTTCTAAATATTAAAGAGGGAACTCAGCACGTTGTTTGCTGAATTATGCTGCCTGTTCATGTATTCCATATATTCCATAGTAGACTTTGAAAAACATAAACTTCATTTTTAAGGGGTCTTGGGATTTTATGTACTTTACAGAAGGAATAAACTTGACAGGGTGCACTCTTTCATATGTTTGAACTGCAAGAGTATTAAATTATCAGAAAGAAACAGAAGAACAAAAGGTCTCAGGACCCTCTGGATTTTTAAGTCTCTGATACTCCTTACTAAGTACCACCGTTTTAATTTAATGCTTAAATCTAAATAACTCTGGAAAATTAAAGAGAATAATAAACAAAGTGAAGTGAAGGATATCTGCAGTCATGAAACATTGCTTTTTTCTCTTCCAAAAGAACCTTCCTTCCTTTGAACAGTCATCGTTTGCAGAGAAGTTCAGTTTGTAGCAGTAGAAGTTGGGGGATGGAAAGCCTATTGAGGAGGGTGAGGGTATCTAGGCACAGCACTGCCATGGTTGCATCTTGTCTGCCTTCCTGCTTCTGGCAGATGTGCACCTCCATCTCGTTGTCGTAGTTTGGCAGTCAGCATGAGGATTCAGCAGTTCCTAGCATTTCAGCCATTACAAGGGTATGAGAGAGGTGACCATAAGAGACTGATCTTTGCCTCTTAAGCCCTAGACAGACAGGATTAGGGCTACCAAAGTTTGTATTCCCACTCCTCAGTATGGAACAGTGTCCAGTGATACTACTGGGTAGTGTTATACAGAGCTTCCAAGTCTTTTATGTTGTTGTTGCCCAGTAGACTACAGGCTTTTGTCCTTTCTACTGGGAAATCTGTCTTAGCACTTTTCCTGGCTCCAGGATCAGGGCATATGGGATTTCTTCTCACAAAGTCATTTGTGCGAGTTAAGAGCTAGCCCTGGCACCAACATGTCTAAACAGTCTTTAGTCTCCTTGACTTTTCTCATCATTTAGATTATGCAAATTCAGGTTCCACAGGCTTTCTTTAGAGCCACAAATTTATGCAAATATTTTTTTTCTTTTCTGGGAGCTAGCTGCTTGCTTTTAGTGTTCGTGTTTCTCAGATCTTCCATTCATCTTTTGCAACTCATTCTGAGAACTTCTTGGGGCTGCCTTGTAGTCGTTAACTGCATTGCTACAGCCACTACACGAATACCATTATGGGCAAAAGCAAATCCAAATGCTAATCCAGTGTGCAACCCTAAGATGTCAGCACTGTTTTTGAGGAGTTTCTAAACATTTCAGAGCTGCCATCCTTTCTTAATTAATTATTTGAGCAGGGGGTGGCTGGTGATGAGGTACTTTTGCAAAGTCTTCCACGTATCATTTTTGTGGGATGAAAGTGTAGCATTTGAACATTTTTTTAACATAGTTTAAACAAAGATTCTGCCTTACAATTGACAAAGAGCACAGAGCACTTGGTAAGCACAAACACTAACACAGTTTTCCACATAGATCTTATTTTGTGACAGAAACGTTGACTCGGTGATTTCACTGTTTAAGATGTCAACATGGGAAAGCTTATGAAGTGGGTCTAAATGTTTTTTTCCTATTCATGTCTTGTGCTCCATCAAGGACTATATTATCCTCAGGAGTTCACTGTTCCTTCAGAGACAATATAACAATATCAATTACACTGCAGAGGGAGCAAGCCTCAGTGGACATTTTTGTAAGCTTTATTCTTATTTTACTAGAGGCAAGAAAGTGCTTACAGAGTTTTGTGTAATTGGGTGCTTTCTTATTCATGTATGTCAGCTGTGAATAGTCTTGAATTATGGAGTTTTGCTGCTGCTTTTTGCTTCTTTTTGATGTTATATATTAGGAGATTTTTCAAAGACACTTGTAGAAATTGTATTCTGAAATTTCTAATAAGTTTTTGTAAGTGAATACAGCCAGCAGGGACAGATCCCTTATTTATCTTCTAGTGGAACCCAGTGAAGGGCAAAACTAAGAGAGGAATAGCTAGACGATCCATACTTGCCACAAAATAATTAAATCCCACCTTCTACAAAGCAGATGATCTGGAGAAATTCTGCCAGAGATGCCCTCATGACCATCTGCTATCAGTACAACATAACGTATAGTGCGGGTGAGTACTCACAGTTATTTATACCACCAGGAAACTAAGGAAATATCGAGTACTGCTAGCTGCTAGGAAAATCAGTGAGACCTACGTTACATACTTCATAACATACTCTAGCAAAGCTAATCCTTTTGAGAAAGTCAGCTCCACCCTCATTCAAAATGGACACCTATGATTAATGCCCTGTTTTGAACACTTTGATTTCACCATGACCTATCTCTTCCCATCTGTTAGATGAGGAAAATAACAAAACTTAACAGAGATTATAAAGATAAAGCCAGTGCTTGCAAAGCTCTTGGATAATGTAGTGAGCAGAGTTATAGAAAAATCCATGAGGAAAATAATGATTCTGCACTGAGCAAAAGAATTGAGCAGTATATAATTTAAAGTCAAGGTTGATGTCTACCTACCAATTCAGTGATTGCAGTCCATACTGTGACCTGTTTTAACCAAGCAGATGCTGTTGAATTACACTGTAAGAAAATATGTAAAGGCAGAGGGCTTCTTAAGTGTTACTTAGGATCTTCAGAAGCTCTGACTTCAGGAATGAAGAATCCAGCTTGAAATACCAAATGAGTTTTTCAAAGTGAGATAGTAAAGTATGGTGTCACTGGAAGGTCCACAAGTTGCTATTTCAAAGTGAATGGAAAATAGAAAGCTTGATAGAGCAGAAAACTTGAACTCATAGAGAAATTTCAAACCTTTGTTATTGCCTTTTGGTGGTTGTGTTTTGACAGAACATGCATGTAAATATGACCTATCACTGTAAGTGGACAATGAACTCGAAACAACTTCTGTGTTTGGAACTGATTGTGCCACTTTGAGTTTCAATCAGTAAAAAAGATGAAAAGATTACAGGAAGGAAAAAAAGTCGCCCTTCTTCCTTATGAGATTCATCTTTAACCATTAGTCATGGTTAAAAATGAAAGCATATATAAATAGTTTGATTATACGTAACTTAAAATAAACAGCCTTTGAAACAGTAGTAAGAGGAGGCGAATAAGACAGAGACCCATGCCTATATCAGTTCTATCTCCTGACATCAGCAAAGGTCAACAGGCTTGTCTTTCTGAGTATCAGCAACAAGAAAAGTCAAGATGCAATTTTTCTTAGGATATGTGCAAAAAAGTCATTTATAGCCTCTACTGATGCATATTTTATCACTTGCTGGTGAAGAAGCTGCCACAGCCCCATAGCACTAAGATGCGTAAAAGAATTCATTTAGCAAGTACCACAACAAAATAGATCTAATAAAAACTCTAGTACAAACATCATGCAGCAAAATTTAGTTAGAATGAAGGATTAATTTAAAGCTTTAATACAAGTGAAATCTTCCAAAAATACATTTGATTGTACTGAGAAATCAGGTGTATTTCATGTAGAGGAGATAGCACTGTATTTGGAGATGGCATAGAGTCATCTGTTCCAGCCAGAACAGACTGTGCCTTATACTCAGAGTACTGATCATGTATTAGAACAGAGTTCGCAGGTCATCATCTTGTGCTGACATTCACTTCAGCTTTTTGTTGCCTTTTATTCAGTTTGCTTTGCCTGTTACAGGAACTGGGGTTATTTAGTCTCAAGGACACTCAGCAGAGACCTTATCATTCTTTGCAGCTCCCTGACAGGAGGTTGTGGTGAGGTGGGGTTTGGACTTCTCTCCTGCATAACTAGCAAAAGGGTGAGAGGGAAAGGCCTCGAGTTGTGCCAGGTCTAGGTTGGATGTTAGAAAATATTTCTTCTCTGAAAGGGTGATCAGGCACCAGAATGGGCTGCCCAGGGAGGTGGTAGAGTCACCTGGAGGTGTTGGAGAAACAAGATGTTGTATTGAGAGACATGGTTCAGTGGGAAATATTGATTGTGAGTGAATGATTGAACTGGATCATCTTGGAGGTCTATTCCAACCTCAGTGGTTCTATGATTCGTTGATTCCATTACAGAGATCTGCTCCCTGTTGAATCTCCAATTGCATTCATACTGCATTACTTCTCATGCAGGAGGAGATATAAAATTATCACTTTCTGTAGGGAGGAACAAAGGGTAGAAGAGCAGTGGTGATTGCAGGTGACAGAGTTCAATTCTTTTTTCAAGAGTTGTGCTACAAATACTGCCATTTACTGCAGCAAACCACAATGCCACAAACCTTTCAACTTTCTGAATCTCTTATTTCAACCACTGTAACCACTGATGTTTTCATGAGGCTGAAATTTGTCCTTTGGAAGTGAGTTTAAACTGTATTCCTTTTGATATCCACATTCAGTTCCTACCTGAAGAAGAAAGAGAAGAACGACAGGAAGGAACAAAGCGTGTGTCTACATTCCCCTTCTATACATACATACAAAATTGACTGTGTGGAACAAACTAACATTCTCAAAAAGAAAGCTTCTAAACTCAAGATTTTGTTCCATACAACCATAAGAAAAACTTGTTTCTGACCTCAAACTTGGGAAATGTGCAGGTCTGCCCATTTTGGCAAACATCGTTTTCATTAAGGCATAAGCCAGAAAGGGCATATCTCTTTTACATCCAAATAACACTGTTAAGAGCTTCAAAAATATACAGAAAAGACACAAGACCCCAAGGTTTCAGTATGTAGATGAACTGTTCTCTCATGAATTGAATGTCAGTCATTCTTGTCTATTTTTGAGCCATTTTAAACAAGATTTTATGTTTTCAAGTGTTTTTCTGTGTAGAGAACTCAAAACCAGCTGTATATTTTTAATGATATTTGCAGTCAATTGTTCTCAAATGGAAATGAACTAATTTACCCCATTTACGGAAAAAATAAATAAATAAATAAATAAATAAATAAATAAATAAATAATATATTATAAAAACAGCTATTGCTCATGCTTTTAATTGTACTTTATGCATACATGTTAGGTATGAAAATACTGGACATTCCTTGAAAAGAATCAAGGCCTTAGAAGGCCATTTCTGTCACTGTTGATCCTAACTAATTACAAAAAAACACAGGGCAGCTGACAGAAATGTTTGTATATGTTCCTGGCAATATACTCCCACCTAAATGTTTTCCAAGAGGGTTTCTTTCATTTGTTTCTTCCAAACTCCTACTTCAGAGGTCAAGCCTTCATTAGTACCAAAGACAGAGGGAGTTGGCTCTTTTGCATAGTATTTGCACGGAAGCACTATGTTTGTACCTGACTTCAAAGGGTGCCTCTACCTCTCTCAAAAGGATTATGCCCAGCTCGGGACCAGGATGGAGCCTTTTCTCCTTTGGAGAAATATGTTTGCACAGGAAAGGAGGATGCACCACTAGCCTCTCCTGCAAAGTAAATAATTGGAATTCCAAGAGCACAGGTTTTGCCTTTTCCCTGCCCAGCCATGCAGGTACAAACATTCAGAAAAACTTCACTGTTCAGAAGCATGGCAAGGGCAGGAACACGCAGGATATAAAAACCTCTCCAAACACGTTCTCTAGATCATGACAACATGAGCAACATTTTGTTTAGTTTGAGCCTAAAATGCACATATTGTTACACAATATGATGCTGTCTACCTGAGTCAAAGCACTGTGTTATGGTTCCCTTATTGAACCTGTTGAAAAAGAATTAAACAGTTAGAAGGTTCATTTGATACCGTGTTAGCTTATTACACTGGAAATGAAAATGTGATATTCTCAACTTCATAAAACATTTTAGGGAACCATCTATCATGTGCAAGCTGGCAAATTGTTTGGCTCAGCATGTGGGGGCAATGAGTTTATCTCAGCATCATTGATTGAACTGGTGGTTTGGGACTGATTAGTCTGAGCAATACATTTGCAGATTTGAATGAAATAAGTGATTTGTGACTTAGGGAGAGGGAGCAACATCAATAATGCAATTCCCTACAGCTAAAAAAAGTTAATACAGAGGCAGTGAACTTATCCTAGACTTCTTTATCAGACTGTACAGTGGGTAAAAAACAATGCTAATAAAGTTGAAGTGACTGTATTAAAAAAAAAATAAAAAAAAAAAAAATCTGGGATGTGATGTGATATAATATTAAACTGAGATTTCTTGCTCAAGTGAAGATAACATACAAGTCTTTTAATATTGCAATCAAAAAACACCATTATATGGTGTGTAGCAGTACTCACTTGCCTGTGTTATTAATGAATTAGAACATCCTTGACAGTGGGATTACAATGTGAAAAAGGTACTGATAAGAAAGAAGACATGTTAATTAATGGTCTGTCTTCCTTGGAATATATTGCTTTTCTGCATCAGCATTATAAGTAATTGAGTAAACTCTTGAGGCAATCATCCAGAGAATGTTTGTAACAGCAGTAACTTTAAAAAAAAAAAACATCTGAATAAGTGGGTATAGTAAGTGGAGTGGGAAGCTGCAATTGTTAGCAAAAGGTCAATAAGCCTAGATACTATACGGGGTTCAGTCCTTCTGCTCTACTTTATCAAAATTCATATTGTTATTCTATAGTGACTGGTGTTGCTAGGAGATTAAAGGATATTTGACCTCCTCGTCCTTCCAACATTCCGTTTTTGATTCAAAATGCCAAAATATCTTAGGCTATTAAATAAAATCACCCTGGAAAGTTTATTAGTTGAGTTAAACTTTGTTCACTTCAATGGGTAGCGCACCAGTCATTTCCTACCCATCAACATATTGCATGTTATTCCATACATCAAAGGGTTAAATAATATTTACACATAAAATGTCACCACTGATGCCCAAACAGCAGGGATTGTGATGTTGAATTATAGAACTGGGCACTATGCATAAAGAATAAAAATAACCTTCATAAGTCAAATGATTTCAGAAATGTTTAGGTAAAGGAGGTGTGCGTTTGTTTCGTCTGAGGAAACAAAGCCTAGGCAGTTGCTTTGCCACTCACCATCCCCACTGTTCATAGTAACCTTCCTTTTTAGTCAGTTTTCTGTGAGTGTAACAGACAAACGAGGTCTTAAGAATATGGAATTGCAACTTATTTAACGTATTTGGCATCTCATTTGTGACTAATACTGTCCTCAGAAGTTTTAGTGAGGAAGGTAGGGAAAAGAGCCATATCCATCTTGTCTGACAACTGCCTGCTGGCTGTGATGACTGATTGGATCTAGCCCAACCAGTCCTGCCCCTCATTGAGTCGATGTGCCAAGGAAGAGAAAGGCAAGGCCACTTGAAGGGAAGCATGTATGCTTTGATGGCTGTCAAGAGATGCTCAGGTTACTGTGGTGAACATCCTGTATGAGCCATGGTAAAGCTGGGATCGGAATAAGATGAAGTATGAGGATATGAAAACATCTCTTTATCACTTCTTTTGTTAATAGCAGTTTTGCTCTGTCTTTCTCTTGTTTTATATATTAGAGAGGTAATATATATATATCATGTTTTATATAGAGAAAGGCTATTTCCACATGTGGAAAAATAAGCTGAATTCAGGAATTTAGGAGGTGGGGAAGTGAAAATGAAGAGAGGGTATCAGAAGACTTTCTAGTTGCTACAGATAGAAAAGTGTATGACCACATTCTCATGGCAAGGAATTGAGGGTGGAGCACCTTGGCACAGCAGTCCAGCAGATGAAGCAGTTACCTTGTCAGTGCCAGAATAACGGAAGGGAAGCACAGGAGGGCAGAGGAGGTGGGAAGGCAAAGAAAACAGATTGTACAAGACAACAGGAAAAACCAAAGATGCTGTTGCAGAGAAGCTGCAGTGGAGAGTTCCCTCTTGATGAGGTCTCAAATCTCCTCCACTGGAGCACAATGGAGCTATTCGCCTCCAAGAACTGTCATAGGAAATCTGATAATCCTCTTGCAGATAAACCTCAACTGCTGATACTGCTGTTTCCACTCTTACCTGGGCACCATCCAGCAAAATTATACATGCTGAAGAAAAGCTCAGCCGTAGTTGTTTGCCAGCTCAAGAAACCAGAGACTCATGTGCATCGCAAAGGGATTGGTTTACCTTTCTGTGTCATCTCCTACAGAAGGAAAAGACACAATTTGAAAAGACCAAAGATTGTTTCAGCACAACAAAGATCTGAAGTGCTGTTAGTTGCTGCACCATAGCTGTGTGTTTCACCCACAGAATCCAGGTGTGCAAGTGATGCAGATGACTTAAGCAGAGGTTTCACATGAAAGTAAAGGGGTTAACAATAGGTAGGTGGCATCTTGGTCTATCCGAGCACAAAATCATGAATGTGGCAATCAGTTTTAGCATTGATTAATTTATTGAAATTATTCACCTTCTTAAAGATAAGCATACGTCTGCATGCTATGCTGCATGAGGTGTATTTAAGCAGTTCAGTGCAATTTCAATTACCCTCTTACACCAATTAAAATGATTGGTCATTTGAGTGAAACAAGGCTTTGCCAAATGGAGAAATGAACTGGAGCAAAGTGAGAGTAAAAGCTTGGGAAGTTCATTTTTGTGTAGCCGTCAGTTAGTTTGCCCAGCATCTCTCAGAACACCACACGACAAACCACAACAAAAATCACTGCAGGATAACTGGTCACCAAAGTGTTCGATCTGTGAAATCTTTCTGCAGTCTGGCCCCTATATCTCAGGTATCTTTGTCTTGAGAATGTGTTAAAGGGAAGCTAATGAAGAGTTAAGAAGCCTTTGTCTTCTCTTCAGTCTGTCTTTCTGTTTTAATTCTCTCTGGTGTTTCTAGGGATTGTTTTGAGAAGGTGAGAAGGGTTGTTATTGTCTGCCATACTAGGAGTCCTACTAGCTAGTCCTACTAGCTCCTTTTCAGCCACTCCAGGACGTCACACTGAGTGAATTACTGTAAAATGTGAAATTGGTGTGACAAGTACATTTTACACTCCCCTTGAATCAGATGGATGAGTGAAAATTAAACTTTGCTATAACCTGCTCAAAACATTTACCATACCACCAAAATCTGAATGTTTAAGCTGATTACAGCATGAAAAATACAAGAATTTTACCTATTTGAAGTACACACAAAACTAGAAAAAGGGTTTTGTTTTTGTTTTTGTTTTTGTTTTTGTTGAGGAAGGAGAGATCTCCAAGGAATTTTTTCCTAAGAGTATACAAGGCACTGTGACATAGCAATCTGAGCACAAGGAATGGGGAATTTATTTTATTCTGTCACTGATTAGTTACACACACTCAAGTAGGTTGTTTCCCTTAGTTTCCCATGTGATGTTGGGCAATCGTGATTTCTTGTCAGTCAGTGACTACAAACTGTAGGCTGATGTTGTTCTTTTTCTGTCCTATGATGCTTTTGCTAATTAGTGTCATCTATCCAGTCTATTAAGCTTGCAGTGTGCTTTTTTGGCACTCCAAAAGCTATTGTTTTTGAGGTTAACCACCCAAAAGGAGTCATGATAGTCTATGTGTAACTGCTCATCCAGCTGTGGCCTTTTCCAAAGGAGAGTTGTTTCCTCTGATGGTAGACCTCACCACTTCCATGTCAGAAATTACCACAGATAAGGTAGAATGGAAAAGCTGACAATAGTATCTCTGCCTCCTTCCTGCAGGGTCTGCTCAGTGATGGTTGAGTATTCCCAGACATCCCTCTGTGCCAAATCACTGTTTTGTTCCACTTTATGCCTCCCCTGGCTGTACCTCCATGCCTCACGGTACCCCTAAGAAGTGAGGTCTGGCATGAATGCAGAACATCTCAGCTCTGTTTTGAGAAGTCATGGTTAACCACAGAGGCACTTGGGACTCTGGGATTTCAGTAGAGCACACATTGCACACTGTGGGAATCTGCTGTATCAGACAGTTTCTCTTCAGGAAAAACCTGTTAGACAGCATTTGTTCATTATCAGCCTCAAGTTCAAGGCATGCCCTGGGATGCTACAGAAGAGTGCTCTAGCTATCACTATGCCATCATATTTAGGAGAAAGGAGACGTTCGTAAAAATGTCTAGTAAAATTTAATGAAAATGTAGAATGTTTGTTGCTTGCTATACAGTGAAATTTCACTCTCGTGTGCAAAGCAATAATGATGAGAAAGCAGCCTTGAAAAATGATTGAAGCAGCAACTTCTAAATCTGCCTTTGTACTTTTATAATGCAGGAGACAACTACAGCACACTAGGTTCATAGATGCCAATGCACACTCTATTTCAAATGTCATGTTTGAATGCCTCCTAATTGTTGGTTTAGCTGTCATAAACTATGGGGAATGTTGACTGAAGGTCTCATGGCAAAGGAGGATAAGGGCATTGTGTCTTAAGTTGCCTAGGGCATAGGGAACAAAGACTTCCTTGTTTCAAGCAGCATAAACTCATCAAGAGCACATTGTTTCAAGTCGGGCTTTTCTCTGGGATCAGAAATGCATAGAATGAATGAAAGCAAAAAAGGCGAGTGATTTACAGTCCAGTGAGAAAAAATAAAAATAAAAATTAAACAAACAAACAAACAAACAAAAACTTTAAATGCAGTAATAAACTGAGCACCAAAACATATTTTTTTCGACAATTTTTCTTCCATGTTCATGCATGAAGAATTGTAAGGAGACGATGGAATTTTTATCACTACCTAGTTGGTTTTATTTGGGGGGTATGGGGATGGGTGGAGGTGTAAGGTTTTGTTCTTTAGTTTTCTATCGTGCTGGTTTCTGTTTGTTGGGGTTTTGTTGTTGTGTTTTGTATGTTTGTTTGTCTCTTTTTGTTGTTTGGCTCTGTTGTGTTTTCATAGAATCACAGAAACATAGAACAGCCTGGGTTGAAAAGGACCACAGTGCTCACTCAGTTCCAACCCCCTGCTGTGTGCAGGGTCTCCAACCACTAGACCAGGCTGCCCAGAGCAACAGCCAGCCAGGCCTTGAATGCCTGCAGGGATGGGACATCCACACCTTGAGCAACCTGTTCCAGTGCATCACCACCCTCTGGGTGCACAACTTCCTCCTAATATCCAACCTAAACCTCCCCTGTCTCAGTTTGAAACCATTCCTCCTTGTCCTATCACTATCCACCCTCATAAACAGCTCTTTTATTCTGTTTTACTTTGTGAAAAGAAGAAAACAAAATTGATGGAACAGCATAACATGACCTCTTGATCTGAATCCTGCAGTGGAAGAGAAGTATAGCATGTTGGTCATTTGTGACTCTTTCTGCTGTAATTAAGAAGGTAACTCTATACATAGCTTAGTTTTCAAAATTAATATATTTCATCTCTGCTGAATGTTTATTTCAAAATATGCAAAATTCTAAGCAGCAGGTTTAGCAACTTCAGCTGTAAATTTCTCAGAACATTGAGGGCTATGTGGCAATTGCCACATGCAGGAGAGATGTAGTGTCCCTGCTGGTGCTTTGTTCTCCATGCTGCACTGTAGTTGCATGGTGCATGCTGCTCCCAGGTTCCAACCCACACTTTCAGCCCTTTTAATGCACATTCAGCATTTCTCCTAGTTAGGCATTGCCTGTCTTCATTGCATCAGCTTTCAGGGACGGACTTTGGCAAGGGATATTTGAAAGGAGACATTTGTCCTAAACACTTTAGTAAAAATGAAAGTCTTGCTTGTTGTGGGGGACAAATTATGTGTAATACCATCAGCAACAGCATTATAGCAATTAGTTACAGTTGTTTGTGGAGGTCAACTGAAGCAAGAATGTTTGTCTTCTGTCCGTGGAAACCTTCTGCTTGCTTTGGAAGGGAATCTACAGATAACACGGCGAGATGCAGCTTGCCTGTGATGGGACTTACCAGAGGGCTCATGCTGCTCTGCATGTCTCCACAGGCCAAGTTCAATCCAGCCTTCAAGTTCAAACTTTGTCATCTAAAACTTAATGTGACTCAAGAAAATAAAATATTCCTCTGACTTTTCTGTGCAGCCTTTTCTCATAATGGTATGCATGTGTGAATGTATTGTTTAATGGATATGTTGTTTCATATTCCTAGGTATGAACTCCCTTTACAATAACTCTGCATTAAACTTGTAGAAGTCTTCAGGCATTATGAACCTTTATTTCATTTTCTGCTCTGCTTCTCTTTATTGGGTCACTTGTTGGCAACGTCTGTCACATAGCTCCAAACATAAAATGTCAGAAATCTGAGCATACAAGACTGCACAATGCTTATTCATTCCAACATTTTTCCTATAGGTAAGGCACATAACACTATAGCCAGTGCAAATTAAGCACAGCTTGTTGGACAGTTTGCAGTGTTAAATAAAAGACCTCTTAGAGGAGTGCAGGGAAGAAAAGTGGCTAGCCCATAACACAGCTTATGAAAGGTTTCATGAATGGGATTAATTTTTAAGGCTACTAAAATGTGTAAATGTCTTGATCTGGCATCAACTATGGATATTCCCTTCTCTGGGTCACAGAAGACACCAACTAAGCATTTTCACAGTGGCTAGTTTCTCTGTGTAATACATACTGCTGGGGGACATACAAAGGTTTGCTTTACTGCATTCCTGAATTGGTAGTGCTGAATGATTGAAAATATATTTTCCAAAGAGAGAAATTCACTTTGTAGAACTGGTTCTGGGAAGGGTGCAGCCCATATTTCCTTTCCCTTGGTAGTGTCACTCGCTGTCTTCTCACCAAGAGCCCCTAGCCGAGCAGAGAAGATGCACAGCTGCTTTGCAGCATCCAGATACCTCCAAAGGCCACCACCAAAGCAGTAGAAATTTGTCTTTTCTTCAGCCCTCCCAGCAGAAAGAAAGACATTCTTTGGGGTGGCGTGGGTGGCCAGCATCACCTGAGGATTCGATTTTGCAGACAGAGTTCTAGGGGTCTGGATTTATGGTTCCCATGTGCTGTTCTGCCATTTTAAAGTTCCCCATATTCTGTATCCCCATTTGTGGCTTTTTGTACCTATTAAGATGAAGTCTACACACTATCAGACCAAGCTGATTAAAGGCCACCTTGGGTTACATCTTCATTTTTTATCTCATGTATTCATATGCAGGGCAGTCGTGGTCAGCTTACCATATTTCCTCTGAAGTTGTACTCATAAAAGAGTTTTGAGTTTTATTCAGCCACCCCTCACCCCCTCCCCAACCACCACCTGTTTCTGCCTCTGAAAACAGGCTTATTGTGAAAACTTCAAACCACAAATGAGAGCACAGGGAAAAGGATCGTTTGATTTATTGTAGGGCTGCAGTGAGATTTCTTTCAAGCCCTAATAAACAGGCTTCTCAAAGATCTGAAAAATTATATCCAGGGCCAGGACCTCTGTTTACCCATTAGACTCTTAACCCACTTATGAAAGCCTGCACTTAAAAGAAAACAATTCCTTTCTGAGGTCATGGCCCTTCGTGGTAGGCTTAGTGTCCAGCACAAGGAATGGTCTGTGTGGTCAGTGTTGCAAGCCATGTGGGTAGCTGCGGAAACAGCGAGACTGTGGGAGTAGTGTAGGAGTAGTTTGTGGCGGTATGGAAGAAATAATAGCTGATAGTTGATGTTGGCAGTTCTGAGAGCTGAGAGTGGGAGCAGGGAATGAAAAAGGCAATTCTCTACAGGATTCCCCTCTGAAAACGTCATCAGCAAAGTCTGCTAGAAGAGTATTGGGGATGAAGGGACTATGTCAGTAACTGTAGCAAGCAGTAACATTAGGCCATTTCACTTGGATGTTTTCCTTCAGATGTTGCAGAAGATGTAGGAACCAAGCCTCAGAAGGAACTGTGCATGTGCATGCTGTCAAACCTGCACTGCAGCACTGGGTGCTTCAGGAGGCTCCTGCTTCCAGACATAACATCCACCTCCCCATCCTTGGCCATATCTCTTTGCATTGATCTCTTGACACTTGTGAGGTTAGGGGGAGGACCTGCTGGATGGAAAAGCCCACCAGGTCTTCTGTAAGCAGGCCAGCCCTCCAGGCATGCACTTGTGTTGTGGGGAACAAGGTGATAGACTTCAAGTGCTGCACTCCACTTTCTCAGCATTTTTTTCCTCACTGACTGATAAGAGAACTGGACCTAAAATCCTACACAGCGGTAGTGGCTTCAAGTGGTTCTCCTTGTGCCAACAGTGAAGGGAGGGGAAAAACAGAAAGAAGTGAATGGAATGGAAAGGTGGTGGGAAGGTTTAGCCTCATCTGCCTCTGATGTCATGGACCAGCTTAATAAAGCAGGAGGCCTTATTCTTGAATCTCCCTCTGAAAACATACACTATAATAAATGGATTTAAGTAACAAAACACTTACATTTTTAATATTTGCTATTAAAATATGGGAGAGCAACACAATCATAAAACTAGTGGGATATATGATCTTGTTTTTGTGAAACTAACACAATGGTCTGGTTCGATGGAAGTGGCTGCAGCTCTTAGCGAGTTCTCAAGCTGTTTGTTCATTAGAGATTTTTGATGAAATTTCATTTTTCCTATCCTTCATCCTTCAGAACAGTTGCTCATAAATGCACATACTGCCAAAAATTGATGACGTGAGTAAAGATCTTTTTATTTTTGAGTCGAATGTCCGATTGAGATTGTTTATCATCTGTCTGTTTCAACATTATATGTTTATTATTCTAGCTTGTGGCTAAGAAGAAAGTTAATATTCACAGTAGTGACAGCAGTGGAACAAGTTACTCAGACAAAACTTCTGTCTTGGAGGGGCAGCTGTTCAGGTAGCTTTTTTGTGCCTGATACTTATCTGGGTGGTGAACAACATTCAGTCTGGATGTGTTTAGAAATACTGCATAGACATACTTAAGGTGACTGATTAACTGCAGAGAGATCACAAGAACATAGCAGAGGACAATTTTCCATCCAACTTTTCTTTTTGCTTCCTATTGCAGAGTAAGAGAAGTTGGCATTCAGAAATGATCCATCAGCTTCATTTTAGGGAAAACAGTTTTGGTAATGGAGCTGTGGTCTCATTCCGATTCTTAAAGTGTTTGTATAAACACTGCAATATTTTAATGTTACAGAAAGGCTTTTTCAAAGTAAAAATAAATAAAATGGTGCAATATGCCATTTTGATACTTTAAAAACAATTCTGTTTCTAAAACAAATGCTGATCTATGAAATACTATTTGAAAGCTGTCAACTTTGCTGAAGTGCTAGTTTCCGGGGCAATCCTGTTTGATTTAGACTTTCTGACTAGATTTGCTCTGCAGTACTTTCATGCCATTAGCCTCTTTTGCACTGTGCAGTCACAGCCTCTTCAGTAACTATTAGTCTCTTATCCTTCCTGAAGTGCTCAGTAGCAAGTCAAAGTAAATGTAGGGAGAAATGGCCCTAAATATTTTACTGAGCAAACCTGGTTATAACCAGCCTCCTGTCACGCAGCCTTGGCTCTTGAAGTGTGTTTCATTAATTCTTCAGTATGTCCTGTGATATCCTCTCTGCTCATCATAGGATAAAGTTCATTTCCTTCACACTTTTTTTTGGAGCTCTTTGAGGTGGTCTTCTTTTTTGTTTCCAGATGTACCAACACTGTTGTGCTTCTAAGCCAAATGTGGTTTAAATTTCCCTTCCACTCAGGAAATGAGCAAAGCAATCCACGACTATGCTCATGTAAAGCACATCATTTGTCTCTCAAGTGCTTGCAATTGAGATGGGAAAGGAAACAGAGCACTGGATGCCTTTAACAATGAAACTTTCTCATTTCAAGCCTAAGACCCATTATGGGACTGGAGGCCATTCTCCAAAATGACTTCAAAATAAGTTATGTGAAATTGTGGAAGCTGCATCAGCAGATTAAGTTAAAAGAGAGCAGGAATATCTGAGGGAGGTGGAAATTGCTTTAGTGCTTCCTGTCACTTGCAGGCATTTGGTCTTCAAATACAAAACCAAACGCGACTTCATCTTAAAGTTTAGAGATGGTCACAAACTGTGTCAGTATAGTTCTATCTTTCCATTCCATTGGCTGGGTAATGCTCCTGCCAAGGCTGTGCTGACAGAAATGTCCTTTATCTGCTTGAGGTGGAAGAGGCTGGGGAGCTGCCAGATGTGGGAGCACAGCCATCCCAGGCATGAAGGATCCTGCATCTGCTATAACCTCATAAGCAGCAGATGTTGATGAATTGCTTTCTAACCCAGTAACCTGGCAAATGCTGTGTAAGCTGTGTGAAACCCAGACAGCTTGAATCAGATCTGAAGATCAGGAAAATTATTTAAATTTTCTTTTCTTTAGCACATATATCTGAGCACCTCATTTATAACTGAATATTACTCAACCCAGAGAATGAGGAAACACTAATTTTCCTAGAGCAAGAACAAGATGGTCTCTTAGAGGAGTATGCTCAAAGTCAGATTTAGGTCAGTTAGTGTCAATAAGCAGAGAGAAAGCACTGACGATGATTCTTGCTGCCTAGTAGACTGAATTGTTCTTCCTGCCATCCCATATTTACATGCTGGAAGAAGATGCAGAAGACCTTTGTTTGAACAAAAAAAGTAAAAATAAAACAATGAAACCTTGGCTTTAGGTCCAGTGGTCTGAAGCCAAAACCACTAAAATAAAATATTACTCCACATGTTTTGGATTAGCATGGAAGCCCACACATAAGGAAAAAAAGCCTGTCCCTTCAAAGTCGCCTGTTTTTGATAGCATTCAGGGCGAAACTACTGTGATTAGCAGGGCCAGTGCCGGTGCCAGCAGCTTATTTTCTCATGGTTTGCACTATCACTTCATCTAGATCAGTGTCTTAGGACTACATATGTCATTAAAGCCAGAATAAGTGGTCAGTCTACACTGACCAGCCTTCAGACCTGGGAAGTACGTGTGAGTTTCACCTAACACACATTTGGCACATTATGAATATGAGTATCTCACTTGGGAAAGTGGAGAGTGTGCAACTTGTCACTGAGGAAAAATATCAAAACCTCAGAAGTAACAGGAGAACAGAATCCAGCATCTGGGACAGGATGTGTTTCTATATTTTGAAATGCACTTCTGGTCACCACTGCCTGGAACTCTGCTGGGATAGGAGTGCTCAGAGAAGTCCTCTGAAGCAGCAGAGGTCTCCTCTGTTCAGAACAGTTTAAAACAGCTCTGTTCCCAGTACACTTCGAGGGTGGGGGGAGGAGGAAGGAAAAAAAAAAAATAAATTTCAGAATGTAATCTCTATTGACCAAAAGCAAACAAAAATTCAAGTTGGTATGATGTTCTTGTCCTGACTTAAACATGAATCAAACAGCCAAAGTGAAATTTCTTCTGAGAATACAATTTTATGATTAAAATAAATAAATAAATGAGATAATTAATGAAAATCACAAGATTTATATGAGATGCGAAGTATTAAGTTGTATGCAGCTAGAGAAAAACTCCCTTCCTGTAAATCACTCTAAGGCTTGTGGGCAATACCCGCTTCCTCTAATCTGTCACCCTTTCTTTGGCCCCCATTTGCTAGAGAAAAAGTAGAGTAGGCAAGGATGTAGGTTCCTACAATGATGGGATGATCTGAACTGCCTTCAGCACATCCAGTTGCTGAATGAGGAGGACTGAGCAAATGCTAGTCCTCCTCATTACCCCTCTTCAGGAGGGCAGTTTTCAACCCCTTTCCTGATTTTGAAGCAAGCTGTGTAGCTATCATTTCTTAAAATGAATAGATACAGTTGATTTAAACTATTTTAACTGTCAAACAAAAGTAGAAAGGAGGTGCTGATAGTGCATAGTTATACCTTGGTACATCCTGGGCCATGAATGATAAATTTAAATTATTCCTTACCACCAAAATGCCTCGTAGACTGTATTTTAAGCAGTTAGGTTATACAAAACAAATCTCATCTTCCGTCTGAAAATTTTCATCTGGGTAACAATAGAGAAAAACACAAGGATATTAATCCCTTTTACAGTCCCTCAAAATGTTCCATGATTAGCTACTGGATGAAATTTTACATTATGTAAAAGGGGAAATGGCATGTAAAAAGGGATTTTGCATAGTTGCAAGATATATGCATCAATAAAATAAGATATTACATTGAATCTCTTAAGATATGTATAAACTATACAGCTTGGATGCTTCTCAAATGTGATGTATTTTGGAATAACAATACTTCCAAATCTTCCAAAAATGCAAGCAACTGGCAGATGGGCAGACTTAGGCTATACAAGAATTGCTCCGAAATTAACATCTCCTATTTTACTGTGTTGGCTCACAACATCAGAGGTGGATGTCGGTGATATGGCAGTAGAGGCTGAACCTTCACAACAATATTCCATTACATTTTGTTGCCATGTGACAGATGGCAGCAAAGGGGCAGTCTGAGTGGTGTCTGACATGGAAGTGTGGATGAAGCAAAGGTGTGGAAATGAATTCCTCTGTACAGACAAAATGGCACCCAATGACGTTCATCGACACTTGATGAATATTTATGGAGACCAAACCAGGGATGTGAGCACAGTGTGGCGGTGGGTGGTGCATTTCAGCAGTGGTAGCAACAACTGTGGGTCACCTCTGTTGGTGCAATTGTTTACAAGCAAAGCATGCAGGTTCCTGTTTATCACTGGCAAAAACTGATTCCTGGTGTTGATTACTATGTTGAAAACTAGTAGCTGAGAATATGCTCTATCATGTAGTGTTATTATACTCTGCTGTAGCTTCCATGAAAACAAAATGGGAAGCATTACTTTTGGAGTGACCCATGGAGATTAGGACAGAAGTAATCATAATCAAACACTCAGAGGTATACAAGCTTAATTAACTCTGAGACTCATAAAATTCCCTTAAAAAGCAAAGACAATGGCTTTGACCTTCAAATTGTGTAGAACTGGCCAAGCAAACACCATCCGAGCCTCCTCAAAATTGCATTTGCATTCCACAGGCTTTAAATCAGTCAGTGGCTTAGTTTTATTATTTTTAACTTTGCATATTTGATTTTACCATTTAACCAGTCATGTTTTTAAATAGAGCTTGTTAGCAGACCGAATTGGTCAGCTGATCATTTGAATCTTTATTGCATATGGTAAGTTCTGAGTCAGATTGTTTTCTTTTAATTAGGGAAGTGGTTATACTAAGCAGACTAAATGTTAACTTAGTTTAATTGTACTCTGCATTTGTCCTCATTCTCTCGGTGAAGTGGATAGTATTGATTTGCTTCACTTCCACTTTGCACAGAGACACGTGACTTTCCTGTACAGGAGCAAATACATTGCATCTTAATCCTTTGTGACAGGCTGCTTTCTCCACTAAGAGCATGTCTCAGGCCACAGAGAACATCTGTCTGTTGGAGAACACTTTTCAAGGAAGTATGTGTGTGCCTTGTAGTTCCTGGTCTTTGCTGATATACAGAACTCTGTTCTGCGAGGAAATGTATTTCTCTATGATTTGTAATACTGTCTGTTCTCTTGGCCTCTCAAAATGAATTTGTGAAAGCCTAAAGCTTTTGTTCATTGCCTCAAATAATTAACTTCCACTGCCGACCCGTACCCCTGAAAGAACACAGAGGTAGGAAATATATTAAGCTGCTCTACTCTTTCTCCTGTATACAGTTTCATCCAGTAAGGGCAAGGAGATTGATCAGAATTTTGTCTGTCCTCAGCAAGACTCATAGGAGTCATGCATATCTGAAGTTCTGACTGTGTCTGACAAACTCAAATACCCCTCATGCTTTTTTCCTAACCACAGGAAAAAAGAGAATTGTTTGTCTGCTCTCAGCTACCAGAAACCTAGTACTTTTTCAAGTCTGAAAGGCATGCAGAGCTCTGATGAAATGCAGTGATTTTTCCTGACCTGTGAAGGTACTCTTCCAATAAATACAAAGCTTATGAATCAGAAAGTTGTCCCATTTTTGTTTAATAGTTAGGTGGATTTGTATGGAAATAGACACAACTCTGTTCCTACTTTACTTGGTCTTTTTCAGTTCCATAATATGCACAAAGAAAAGGACTCCTCCTAACTTTAGATTTAAATCACTATTATCTAACCTTGATCAACTTTTTTTTTATCTCACAGCTTGTAGATAAGTAAATAGAAAGTTTAATTAAAACAGAGCTCAAACAAGTTGAACCAGCAACCTCTGAAATAAGAAATAAAGCACTCATCTACCTGGTCTCCATGGAAGCACATATATATATATATTTATGGGAGTTTACTAGCTGCACTTTTGTTCCCTGATTATAACAGAAACCTGTAGAGAATGCGTTAAAAATAATTTTAAAAATCAAATATATATAGCATTCAGATCAAACATACCCAGTTCCCCAATCCATACAAAGACCTAAGTGCACAGAAAAATTAATGAATGTTAGATTTGCTGTAAGTCTGTAATTTTGTTTGAACCAGAAATATTTGATTATTCCTTAGGACCAAACATTGGCACCATCCAATAAATTAGCTACTGATTTCAGTGGGATCAAGGTTTGGTCCCCAGTGACCCCTCTGACATTCTAATGAATTTATTGTTTGACTGCTCTGAAAAGTCTCCTCGCAGAGTTGCTGTAAATGGATTGGTGTTGTAGGGACACTTTTCTTACTGGCTGTACTTTCAGCCATTGTGGAATAGAAATGTTAGTCAGCAAAAGAACAGTGCTAAAAATTATGGACAGATGTTAATTAAAAGTCATCAGTAAATGTCAGCAGCAAAAAAAAAAGCCACAAACCCACCACCGATTCCTTACTCCATAATTCTATGTGTGAAGAAAATGTAATAAAAAGTTAGGTTCATCTGCTTTATTATTTTATCAGACAATCTCATCTGAAAATGAATTATGTACTTCTTTAATTCTTATAAAAATATGCAGAAAGATGGTATTAATAAAACTACTTTTGGATATGGGTGTGATTGGGTCTGTGCAAACACATCAAGGATTTTAAGAGTTTGATATTAAACTTCACATCTGAATTATTGCTGGGATGACAGGCAATGCTTAGGGCACATAAAAGAGCCTGCATCCATGTGTGTCCTGGCTTGTTTATGTGAGCTCTGTAAGACCAAAGAATTATTTTGTATGTCTGTATCTGTTTGGAGAGGGTTTTTTGTTGTTGTTGTTTTCTTTCTGCGTTGTTGGTGTGCTCTTTCACTTTCCTAATTTTTCTGTTTAAGATGTAATGATTGTGCTCCCAGCCAACTGTGTGTTGACGTGTCTGTTTCAGTGTCTGGTCATTTAGCAATATCCCAATGGTATGTCCATCTTCAGCATATGTGTCTGGGAATGTTCATTACTTCCCTCAGCTATTCTGTTCCCTAGCTATGAGTTTCCTTGCAAATGCAACTGAAATCAACTAACGGTTCATGGTGAATTTATAATAATAAAAGAATGCTATGTGCATGTTTAATATTCATAAACAGAGAGCACTCATTTAACTGCTGTCTGTGATGTCCTTCCCAAACACACAAAACAAAACAAAAAAAATTCTTGCCAAACAAAATCAATCCAGGTAACAAAACTAAAGGTTCTGTGGATGGCCACAGCAATGCTCTTTTGGGCTACAGATCCATGCCCTCTTGTCAGAAGAATACTAGATATTCCATCACCATCTTGCCTGGATGGTATTCATGAAAATATGTAGCTGAGATCAGTCATAGCAATTAGGCCAATACATGTTAAAGTTCAGCGTATGTTGATGACTACTAATCTCAAGCAACTGTTGTGCAGTATTGCTGAGTGAATGTGATTGTCACAGCAGGGTCACCTGGAGCAGCAGTGTGTGAATGGTTTAACAGCTCACATCATTGTGCAAACTGGTGGCCAGACAGAGAAGAACATAGGGACAGACACTTCATGGATTTAAGGGTAGAGACAAATTAGTACATTCTTGACATACAGCACTGTCACCATTATATTTCCGAGAGTCACGCGCTATACCACCTCAGACTCATAATTGTCTCCACACTCAAAAAGAATTATAAATGGCTTGGACTGGAAGAAACCTTAAAGATCACCCAGTTCCAACCCCCTGCAGTGGATAGGGTTGCCACCCAGTAGATCACGTTGCCCATATTCCCCTTCCAGCCTGGCCTTCATCACCTCCACGGACAGGACATCCTCAGTTTTTCTAGGCAACCCATGCCAGTGACTTGCCACACTGTTAGTAATTAATTTCATCCTAATATCTAATCTAAATCTCTTCTCTGTAAGTTTGATTTCCTTCTCTCTTCTCCCATTACTATCATAATGCATAAAGCTTCATTCTCCCTCCTGTTTACAAGCTCCCTTCAAGCACTGGAAGAGGTGCAATGAGCAATGAGGTCTCTCCAGAGCCATCTCTTCTCCAGGCTGAACAAGCCAAATTCCCTCAACTGTTCTTCATAAGAGAGGTACTCCAGCCCCCTGAGCATCTCTATGGCCCTCACCTGGATCTGCTCCAACAGATCTGCATTTTTGTTGTGCTTGGGATCCCAGGCCTGGACCCAGTACTCCAGATGGGGCTTCACAAGGACAGAGCAGAAGGGGTTGCCCTGTTTATCTTCTTATCATCCCTTTATTGATGCAGCCCAGAAAACTGTTGGCCTTCTGGGCTGCAAGCACACACTGCTGGCTTGTGTCAAGCTTGTAATTCATTGGGATTCTCAGGTCCTTACCACAGAGCTGCTCTTAAACTCTTCTCCAAGTCTGAATACATGACCGGGGCTGTCGCAATCCAAGTGCAACACCTTACAGACAGCCTAGTTAAGCTTACTAGGTACATGTGCACACTTTTGGTACTTGTCCAGGCCCCTTCAGAACACAGCTTAATGTCTGCAAATATACTGAGAATGCAGCATCAGTCCTAAGAAGCAACCCTGAGAGACACCAGTCATGACTGGCCTCCACCTGAATGTAGATCTGTTGACCACAACCATCTCGTTTTAACCAACCAGCTAACAACTTTTTGAATAAGTAGTTATACTTCACATCCATATCTCTCCAACTTTGAGTGCAGTAGTGCAGCAGTGTGCAGATTCCTGATACCAATGTGAGGCAAGATGAGAGAAAAAACCTTACTAGGTATACATCTTAATGATGCTTATTGAGGCACCCTAAATATTTTTTTTGAGGAGGGTTCCCCATATTTTTAATATACTTTAAAAAATTAAGAGAAGAATCAGGGGAAAAAGAGTCAGTATCCAGAACCCTCTTAGCTAGCTGTAACCCTGAGATAAATTATAAATTTTTATGCAGGAGGCCAGTCTCTTCTGTAGCAGAGAGAGGCTAAATATCTGGCCAGTCAAGCATGACAATTGTACCCTGAATGCTTGGCAGTATATGGAATTCACGGTTTGATAAAACTGTTTACTCTATTTCACTCCATAGGAATAGCCAGTGGTTAAGTGAGGCTATATCTCACATGAGTATAATCTATGGAAATGTATGTAGCATCCCATGAATACTAAGCAAATTCATTATCAGCAGCGGCGTTTCCAATGAATCTGTAATGATGGAACCTTTAAATTAAATTGTCTCCCTTGATTTTTCAGTGTAATCATGTTCATCAGCACAGTCCTGTTTTTCTCTTTATTTAAGGCATCAAGGCCATGAGCTCATCAATATATGAAAGCACATTTGAGCTGCTCAGGCTATGAACAAAGTGGGGAAAAAGACAAAGGAGTCATTCTTCAGATCATGGAGCACCAAATTCTTTGTTGTAAAAAGTGCAGTGAAATGAAATCAGGGATTAAGAAATACAGCACAATATACCCATGCTAGAGAAACTGCAAGGGCTCAATTTCCTAATCTTTGTCTACAAAGATATCATAGATAATGCCTAAGAGTAATAAGACAGCCTCTGACATTCAGATCAGTGAAGAGGATTTCTCAAAGTTATTATGATACTTAAACCTGCTTCTGCCTAAAGTGGCAAACCCCCTAGAACCATTTTTTCCTCCCTGTTCCTCAAATTCTTACCAGGACTATCTCAGCACTGCTTTGGAAGACTGCTTGCACCCACACTGATCAGAGAAGCAATTCATAAGCATACTTAAACGTGGATTTGTTGTTGTTGTTTTTTCTTTTGGCTGAATTACTTGGTAGAACAAGTTTCCAAGTGGGAACTAATTCACTTCCTCAGCATCAGCACTGTGTCATCAGAACAGAAGCTGATCATTTTAATGCTGCCCTACTGCTGTAGAAAATCTTGGCTCCTTCCTAGTAATGGACTGTTAGTGACATCATCTTCTGAATACTGCAATTCTATAACTGCATTGTTTGCTCCATACTACTCAAAACATGTGCAGAGACACTAATGCTCTACTTACTCTGCTTGTCTAATAGTTTAGGTTTTATATTTATATTCCTTTGTTGATCCTAGCAAGCTACACGAACAGACCACTGTCAAAACTACCGCTTTATTTCCTGGTACAGGAAATGCATGAAAACCTGAAGATTTAGTGTCTTAAAATTTTTTTAATGGTATAACCAGCTGACAAGTATGTTTGCAAACCAACATCTCTTCTATACCTAGCTGCTAGGTATACCTATCTCTTCTATACCTACCTTCTACAAAAAGACCTCTTGGACATTAAATAGCCATATATATGGATTTAATTGCCTCAGTAAACCTATGCATATTCACTATTCACCTCAGTGAATACCACTTCAGCTTCCTTATTGTTTCATCAGGAATTAGTTTAAAAGTGCTGCATAAAAAGTATCTCTGTGTTGCAGTCAGGCAGTTCAGAACACATCATTTTCCTTCAGCATATATGAGTTAGAATTCACTAAACATTTTGTACAGTCAGAGAATCTTGATGCCATGGCTGACAAGTGGCCTTGATCATTTTTAGCCAGTCAGAAATAAATTGCAGAGTTCTTATTTGTTCTAGTAGGTCAAAGTGCATTCTTTGCTGTGTCGGCACTTGGCACAGATGTGAGCAGGCTTGATCCATTGGATTTTTCATCTGTGAAAATACAGAGGTGAGATTTAATTTAATTTTATTTTTTTTCAGTGAATGTGCTTAGATCTCACACAAACTTTTTTTTATTGCATGTCTAAGATAGATTAAGCTATAAGCATGGCTGAGTCAAATTCCTTTCAAAATGAAGATGAATTTTTCAGGAATCTTTTTCTTTCACAGCATTCATTTACATCACTTACAAAGAAGGAAATATCTTCTTTTTTTATTTTTTTTCTCCCCATGCATGTAGTTTTCTGGTCAATACAGAGCCACAAAAGAGCAGTATTTATCATATCAAATCAGATCTGTCTCACAATCTACATCCCCATTTCCTGGTGGTCAAAGTTGGATGCTGCCGAAATTTTGGGCCAAAGCAGAGTAAAATTTCCCTTGATCTCTTCTAATAGAGGTTGACTAAAGCCTCCAGGGCCGAAGATAATATTCTTCTCAAAATGTTATAACCACTTTGAAGTCCAGTGAGTGACTCTACTATTCGAATAATTCTTCTCTTTAAAGTAAACCTGTATGAAATCCTGAAAAACAATCCATATTTCATACTACCAGAAGATGTCAAGTTAATTGCACAAACAAAAAGTTTCTAATGTGCCTGCCATATCTCTGCAACCAACACCTGCTCTCTCCTGAGTTCACTGAACACCCTTCAAACACTCATGCTTGTACATCTTTGATTTGTTTTAGTCTGTTGCAACTCTGCAGGCAGAACTAATAGGATAAAAAGTGCTGTGTGCATCGTGTGACCTTCCTCTTTGACTGTAGAGCCACTGCAGTAAACACGTATTCACAGAAAGTAGGTAATACAACAGCGGAGCAGAAATATTACTGGAAATAAAGCAGCTTTATAAAATTACTTCTCACTTTCCATTGCCCTGTGAAATACTGTCTCAACACAGCTAGACTTCAACTGATTACATTCTAATGGTTCGATTTCTAACATTCACAGTTATTTCACTGATATGGTTGTATATTTATTTTTGTATGCTTTCTCAGTTTGGGCAACACTATATTCATTTATTGAAGTCCTTAAACTTGTGGCAGCTCTGCAGTGTCTAGGCTGCCTAATTCTACACTTAATCCTGGATTTATATTGCAAGCAGAGGAAATCTCCTTTTGATCATAAAAGGAAAGCAAAGCAAATCTGAACAGACTTAACAGGTTCTATTAGCATTTATTAAGAGTCTCTTCCAATCCATACAAGTCAAAAACAAATTTATCCCATCTTGGATATCAGCAAGCATTTGAGTTAGTCCTCAACAAAGCTGTTCATCTGTTCTCAAAATTGCATATTAACATATCAGAGACTTGAAAGTACTTAGTGATGTTGTTTACAGTACTTCACTATAATATCACAGTATTGCCATTGTGTATTTTAATGTCCGGAACATGATGGATGACACAGTATATGTTTGGCAAGATGTAGATTATGCCACATTACACAATAAATATTCATTCTTATTAAAAATAAATAAACGATAACAACTGCATCAACCTTGCTCAAGGTTCTTTAGAATTTACCATCCAGGCACTCTCAAACAGTCTTACTGACATAATTATGTCAGTAAGGAGTGGAATCTGAAATAGCTGTGTATAGCTAGCACTCACAGTAAGAAAAATATTAAGAAGATCTTCTTGAGAGAAGATGGGAGAAAGTACTTTGACTAGTGACAACTAATCAACACCTTAAAAATAGTGAGCATCAAGTGTTCAGATTATTATGGGGCAACAAAATGTGATAGGAAGAAAAACATAAAATCTAACTGGAAGCCAATTACACAATCTCCTTAGAAAACTTTATGTCTGAAAACTTTATGCATATCTTAGAAAACTTTATGTATATCAGCTTGTCTCTGCCTCCTTGAAAACAGCCACTACTGGAACATAAGAACTTTGCACAGGAACTTCTTTCAGACACCCTGTGTTATATGAGGGTTGTTGTTGTTTTGTTTTTTTTTTTAACAGAAGAAATAATATTTAATTAAAAAAAAAATAGTTAAGGAATCTTCAGAAACATGAAAATCAGCTCTCAGAACCTTAGCTGTGGTTTAAGCTGGCGGGCAGCTAATCACCACTACTCACACCCTCCTCCCCCCCTCCTCCCCGCCCCAAGTGGGATTAGAGAGAGGATTGAGAGAAGGATAAAACTCATGGGCTGAGATAGATAAAGATGGTTTAATTGAACAGAAAAGGGAAGGAATGATAATAATAATGATAAAAGGATGTAGAAAACAAGAGGTGAACAATGCAATTGCTCACCATCCGCCAGCACCTGAGTAGCGTCTGTCCCCCCAGCCAACTTCCCCAGTTGTATTACTGAGCTAGATTCCTTATAGGAATCCATTTGAAACAGCTGTCCTGGCTCTGTCCCCCACTGGCTTTTTGAGCATCTCCAGCCTCCTTTCTGGTAGGGCAGTAGGAGAAGCTGAAACATCGACTCTGTTCCAGCTGAAACTGAGGAAATTACCCAAAGTCACTGAAACGTACATCCATGACAGTCCACGAGAACTTTAAAGGGATACACAAGAGATAGACATTCATGCACGTGTCCCCAGGTGAGGTATCCTATAATCACAGAAGATTTCCCGAGTCTTCCTTTTTTTTATTCTACTGTATGCTATAAGAACACTTGCATTTTGTAAGGAAACCCTAGCAACAGCAAACACTTATGCACCCACAAATGTCTTAAAAAGCTCTTGCTAAGTATTTCCTTAACATTTCTGGAGACAGACTGTTTATTGTTGCAACTCGTCTTTCTGTCATCTTTTTTACTTGACTGTCAAGTTTGCCAGATGGCCGACCTCTGGTATTTTCTTCTCATTTAATAGCCACAGGTTCAGAAGACAAGGGAAATAACAAACCTATTTGAAAACTGAAGTCTTCACCAAGAGAATTCTGCGTTTGTTAAGTAAGAGAAAACACCTTTGACATACTTAGAGTGTGTGACAATTTCTTAGCTGAAAGCAAGTTGACACTTGATTATATAAAAAGCCAAACAGAAGAACATTGTTAGTGCCTGAATGTCAGTTTCTCTAGTGCTTCCCTGAAATGAATAAGAACAATGACTGGATGTAAAATCTCTTTACAGAAAATGACAGCTCTCTTGCCAGTGTAACAGCTAAGGCAGCACCGTGGCAGATTAGTAATCTGCTGCTTGAAGAAAACTCAGAACTTCTTGACCAATTATGATTGTGGTGACATACCTACTACTGGAATCATCTTTCTGCTTTTTCACACGATTACATTTCTATATATTTTTTACACTTTTATGTGCTGTGGTTTAACCCTGCAAGCAGCTCAACAGCACACAGACTTTCACTCATTTCTCCACCTCCCAGTGGGATAGGGGAGAGAATTGGAAAGAAAATATAGAACTTGTAGTTTGAGATACAGAACAATTTACTAAGACAGAAAAGGAAGAGAGAAATAACAGTAGTGATAATTGAATATACACCTGCCAACTGATGCCCAGCCAATCTCCAAGAAGCAGTTACCCCCCAACCTCCCAGCCAACTCCCTGCAGTTTTAGAGGTTTTTTCATGTGATTTCATATGATATGGAATATCCCCTTGGCCAGTTTGTGTCAGCTATCCTAGTTCTGTCTCCTCCTACCTCCACATGCTCCCCAGCCCTCTTGCTGGCAGGACAACATGGGGAAGGGAAAAACTAAAACATCCTTGGCTCTCTGCAACACTTCTCAACAACAGCACATCCACATGTAACCAACACTGTTTTTCTCCTAAAGCCAAAACATAGCATTATACCGGAGTCAGTGAGGAAAATCAACTCTGTTCCAGCAGAAGCCAGGACAATACATGATGTTATCATGAGTTCTTCTGTGCAAAGTGCTTTAAACTGTTTCCACTGCCATTGTGCTTAAAAGTGCTACACAAAAGGGCCTTTAATGCCTCTACTAGAAAAAAATAAATATATATCCATTCTTCAAAGTCTACCTAGCATGTCCACTTAAACTGAATGTTGCCAAAGCACAAATATTATTTTACATAGGAAGTCACAAAGACTGAAAGTGAGCGAACTGATTTTCCTTTGAGTAAGCACAAAGGCATACAAGAATGCAATATTATTATACAGCATTCTAAAGAATTTTTAACCAAATAGGTAAGCAAAGCATTAATTGTTAGGAGCTCTCTATCTTATAACTGCAGAAGGTTCAAACATATCATGGAAACAGAGTAATCTGATCTAACTTTGAAGACAGTCCTCCTTTGAGAAGGGATTGGACCTCCAGAGTTGTCTCCTAAGCCAAGCTAGCAAATCCTTCAAATAATATATCTCTGCTAAGAAACCAGGCATCCCATTTCCAAACAACTGAAGAATCACCACCATTTGGTAGAGGAGCCGATGACCTTTAATATGTATTAAAGTTCTGTTTTCTCAATCAAAGACATGAGGAATCTGACAAGCTTTGCTATCTCTACCTTGACTCCACATCATTTAGAATGCTTCAGTGCTTTCTGGAGATATCAAATGCAAAAGAAGCCTCCAAATAGCAATCTGCTGACAGCTAGCTTGGCAAACAGGGCACACAAATGCAACAGCTTCCTCAGAACGAGTCATTTATGAGCATCGATTTTTTATGTGAATCTCCACAGATTTTCCCCACTGCTTACCTTCCAAGTATATGAGTAGTCCCATTCAATGCAATGAGAAAATAATGGCTGTAAGTTAGGCAAATGAGTAATGATACCTACCAATCATGATACACAGCTTTTTAACTACTTGTTCAGTGTTTAGAAAAGAAAATCTGTTGAAATGGAAATTTGTATCAGTTGTTTTATATTTCTTTTAACACGGGATAAATAGAAAGAGGGAGGAAGAAGGCAGAGGAGGAACTTAAATCCAACTGCATGACCTCGGATACAAAATTGAAATATTGTTTTATAAACTTCCCTATACAGGATCAGCATGCCCCTTCTCTCTTTTTCCAGCATATACTTCTATTGCTGATTGGAATAACCACAGTGTAATAAAAACCACTAATACAGCATGTTATTAAATACTGGTGCCTTAATCTGTGGCCCCCACAAATGCACACTGGTGTATAAATTTCTGCTCCCTTTCTCTCTCTGACTGCTGTAGTTTTTTCTCAACTTGTGCTATGCCAGTCAGTCCTTCTCTATGATTTGTTTATCTCAAGTCCACCTTTAAAAGATGACTTTGCAGCTTGTGTTTTGAACAATTAAACTCTCGAGAAACACAGACGCTGCCTCTCTCCAGATGTATTTTCACTGTCATATTCTAGCTTGTTTTAGCTGCAGGTAAAGTAAATATCCATAAACTTGAGATTTTAGTTAATTTCTCATTAAATTAAAGTGCTCTTATTCAATTTCCAGTGCATATATCAAATACTCTAATGTTTCTAAACATCTTTTATTTACTATTTACTGTTCTCTGCTATCAACCCTTGGGTTAAATTCATCTTTATTCTGACATCTCATTTCTACTGAGAAAAACAGTATGGAAATCCACTTTTTCCTTCCCCCAGAGTAGCAGAATTTACCTGTTGCTCATACTACCGAGAATGCCTAAGCCAGAAAATCCTATTTCCTGCTAGTACAGGTATTCCCTGTCCTGGTTTGAGCAGTGCCAGGTAACAGCAGCCAAAATAAGAAATACAGAGCATTGTGCTCCAAAGAAGTTTGTTCTTGTTGTTGTTGTTTTTAGATAATTTTGCTCTTTTCATTCCAATCTTTGATGATTTTCTGTGTGAGCGAGAATATGTTTCACTACCTGTGCACATATATGACTGTTAAAAAAAAGAGGGGGAGGTGGGGGAGGGGAAAGGAGGGAAATATTCAATTTAAATCACTCTTAAGGGATTAGATCTGAGCAGAAGAGGTCAACATTTGGTTGTACTCTGTGTTTCTGCAGTGGGAACATGTGTGGTGCAACTACCCAAGCACTTCTTGTCTCTGCAGTCGTAATTGCTGCTCATACTCTCAGGACTGCGGGTGGTCTACTATTTTGTGTTGCAGGAAGCAGTAGCAAAAGGTTTCCCAGACATTTCTGCATGGGAGAGGTGCTCCTGGTTTGAACTTTTTTATGTTCAGAGATCTGGTTTAAGTTGAATTTTAAATTCTGCAGACCCTGCTGTTTTAGGTGTCATCAAGCTGGCTTACAATGAGCAGCTTAAATATTTCTTCTTATTCAGCTGCTGAGCTCACGAGGCATGGAGAGGATTGGTGGTGGTCTCACCATAAATAAACTGAAATTAGTAGAATAAAAGACTATGCAGAGGCCATGGAATATTGTGGAAAATCAAATTAACTTTAACATATGGGACTTGATTTTGTGAGGCAATCTCTGTATTCCACAAAAGGTTTCTGTTTTCAATGTAAAATTTCCTACCCTGACTGTTGATTGGTAAAGTACTATGACACTAAGACTCATACCCCTTTATTAATATGCCAGATTATTCCATCAAACATAAAGATAATTATTTCAGCTGGAACGAGTGCGTGGTATTGTATACAAGAAAATGTCGATAGTTGTTGACTGCTTACTTTGTGGGGAACATTTTAAGTCTGCTTTCCTTCTTCTAACTGCTCGTTATTGTTATCATTATTATTATTATTATTATTATTACATCTCACACATTTATTGTACCCTTCTCCTTTTCCCACAGAAAAACTCTGATTGCCTTCAGTTGATTGCTGTTACTCAGTTTACTGTACAAACTTTAAAACACCTTTAGGACTTCTCTTTCCACTCTCTTCAAAGTTACAATATTCCTCTCTACATTTTCCTTTCTATTAAGTTCATCTTATGTTTGTCTCATCACATGTTTGCTTTTGCTAGCACAGGGGAAGGATACAGGGGTCACATACAGTGCCTGCATCTTTCAGTGCTGTGAGAAGAGGCATCTGTGGTGGATGCCATACAAGCTGCTCCCCAGCTATTTCCCACATGTCACATAGGTAAAGGACCATACCCTGGGGTCACCACAGAGAGTCTCCTCAGGAAGTCCTTGCACAAGAAGGCATTTTAGACGAGTAGCCCTTGGAACTTCAGTGACTTGATTTAAGGGTAATTGGATCAATATGTGATATAACTTTTGTATCCTCTTCATAATATAAAAAGCCTGTTCAGTCTACAAACATAAAGAGATGGTATAAAACCCAGCTACAGCTTAAATGCTGACATTCCTGGCTTCAATCAGACCCTTCCTGCTACTCTTTCAAAGCATCCCACAGGGGGGAGGAAACAGGGGAGGGTGCTGTGTGACTGCTGTTCCAGGCAGCAGATCAGTTGTTCACAACTGTGGGCTTTAGCAAAATAGTAACTTTTGCTACTTCAGCTCATTTTCTTTTTCCTACTGGCAATTAACTTGTATACCAAATATTCATGTTGCATTTCTCCCATAATTTTTATGCATTCCATTCAGCCCTTTTTTGCAGATTATGGCTAGAATGAAAAGACGGTAGAAAGCAGAGCTTGAAGAGATCAAACTTCCCATTGTACTTTGAATAAGAGATTGTATTTGAGTACAGAGATTTGCATAAGAATTAGTCCCCTTCCTTGTATCAAGTCAGCTATTTTCAGCTCAGTGTAGCAATCTTTGATTTCTTGGTTGTAACTATGGCAATAAGATTAGGTGGTATTCAGTAAAATTCATTTTACAAATTAGCATGGGAGGGTGCCCATGACTGTGAAGGAAGGAGTAACATAAAAACACCACGGAATGAGTCTGAAATTAAAACAGGACTCAGAATATTTCTCAAAATAATTATTCTAAAATTCATCCAGCACCATCTGGTAGTTTGTGAATGATTTACAGCTAGCTACAATAAAAATGATGGGATCAATGGGCCTGATGGGGGCTATAGTTCTTACTCTGCGCCATTTTGAAAAGAAATTTTAACCCCGTTTTGGGTGGATGTTGATTTCTTTGATCTATAACTTTTATAACACCAGCGGTCAAATCAATTTCAAACACTTTCACTACCATACAAATCTACTAAGCTCGTTATGGTCAGGAGAGGAAAAAAAAGTCTCGCTCCAGGCCTCAGGACATGTTATAATGAGGGTAAGAGTGAACTATCTGGAGTTCTGCCTCTGCCTTTCTGCTGCTTGGTACAATGCTGTCAGTTCATTACAACAGCAGACCTTAATTTGCACACACTAAAGATGGCTTCCTGAAGTTTTGTATCATTTCCAATAAATCTTGGTTTTGATCATATCTCATTACTAATGAGCTTCCTGCCCATCCCTAGCCTCTTCTGTTCTTAACAATATATACAAACAGGGCTAGAAGGAAGACAGTTTTAAATGCATATTTTTCAGAGCTTTAACAAACATTTATCACATATATTTGCATTTTCCCAAGGAAACAGTTAATAGGATGTATACTGCAGAAATAATTATTAAAACAAATTTGAGTAGCTGGCTTAATAACATTGATGCTATGTGTGATATTTAGTTTAATACAACATGGTATTTAGTTCATATTGATATGATTATTTCATCAAATATTGAGAAAGTACTAAAATTCAAAAACAGCAAGAAAAGTTTTATTTTTCTTCTTCTCTTCAATACAGTTTTTTTACATCTCTTCTTGGATGTAGGCTGGTATTTTAGAAGACTCAAGGAGATCAGCCCTGCAGCTTTGCACAGAAAGACAGCAGAACTGTATGAAATTTCATTTCCCAGCACAGTTCAAGCTCAAATGATGTTCTCCCATAATGCACAAGGCCTGTACCTGTTGTTCACAAAGTGAATTGTTCTCATGGAACAAATGCATGCCTGGACTGCATAAAACAGGCTTTGGGCTTTCCAAATAATGCCCAGAAAACCCAGTTCACAGTCTGACCAGTTCGTCTTACTAAACAACATGCACAGCTTACAAGATGATGAGCAGACAAAGATGGCCCTTCAGGAAGAAGGAGGAATCTAAGATTGTGCAAACCTACTCTTTCAGTTTGGAAAGATCATAAGGGATATTTTCAGAGCTCAGTCTTGAAGTAACAAAGATGTTAGGGAGAACAGGCAAAGCCTGACCACTGTGGACATTTACAGAGTAAATGAATGCACAACTTCATTGACTGCTTCTTTTTTCCTTTTCCTTCTTTTTTTTATTTCCCTAATACTTTCCCCTGAAGTTATTTAATTGCAGATCTTCATTCAAAGCCTGGGATGGGGACACTGCTTCTGTAGACACATCATGCATTATCAAAATTGCTTTGTGTTTCTTCTCAGGTAGAAACAAAAGCCATGGGGGTGGAAATTTTCTTGCTCCCACTACTGGTTGTCTGATTTTTTTTTTTATTTTTTTTTTTTTCTGCTATAAATGAAAACAAATGGATGTTCCCACATAAATAATCATCATGCATTTCCTTGCCAACCAAACATATTTCCGCTGGTAGTATATAGAAGATCAGATACACAGTGGCTAAGAAAGGAGCATTTCTTTTTTAAATGGCTTGTTCTGCAGGATAAAACAGTTTTTAGCAGCATAGACAAGAGCTTGCAGTTAATTTTAAACTCTTCATAATTTGCTGGGCTGGATTCAGCAGTATGCTTAGTTTGCTGTGAATCTCTGAAATTGATCACACCATGGCACAAATTAATCTTGTGTGGAATACGCATTACAACCAGGGGATATATCACAATGTGTCTGCAGAATAACAACGTACCAGATTACTAAAATCCAAGTAATAAGTAGTTCTCAGTGACAGGAGTTGAAATGAAGTAAAGCACTGGGAGTCCTGAAAACAGGTATTGTAATCTGGGAAATGACAGGACATCCACCCCTATTTCAAATGCAAAGGGTGAAAGGATCAAGTCAGTTTAGGAAGGCCATCAGACAGGGAGGTGGCCTGCCATATGCTGTACTAGGTGGAACCAGACCATCTAATGCAGACATGTCCAACCCACAGCCCATGGTCTGCATGAGCCTTGCACAGCCCATCGTGCAGCCACCCCCTGTCCAACACCATCATGATAGCAGCTTTTTCCAGCTGAGAAGACCATCCCAGCTCTGGACACACACCCATCAGACAGCAACAACCAAACATCGGTGTGTGACTAGAGCTGTCTGGGCTGAAGCCAGGACAAGAGGAGGGCACAGTGCAGTGCTTACTCAAGTGATGGCAAATAGTTTTATGCATTTTGATACACTGCCTAAACACAGTCACGTGAACAGCATAAAATACGCAGCTGCGTTTTCCATTCTGATAAAGGAATTTGAGAATCGCTTTCAAGACTGCTGAAAAAAAAAAAATCATCAGATACTTTAGTGCATTTGAGATTTTATTTTCAGCCAACACAAATACACTACTTGCAAATTTTCAAATGAAATGTGTACAGTTGCAATCAGATATTCAACTCAAAAATTTCATCATCACATTTATAAGGTCTATCCTAACAGAGAAAAATATTCCCCACTTCACAAATCACATTGTTGTATTTTGCCAGCATATACATTTGTGAACAGATATTGTCAGGGATGAAGCACAGGAAGAGTAAAATTTCATCCAAAATCTGACAGACACCCTGAGAACTCACTAAGAATTGCACCGAGGCCCAGGCAAGCCAAAACTTTGAATTCCTGTGGTTTGATGAGTGAAAGTGTAATTTAAAGTCTCAGCATTCACTGGCAAATACCAGACAGTTCTCAAAGATTTAACTCATGTCTTTTAGAAGAAACACACATAGGATAGGTAAGATCTTTATAAGTATGACACGACTTTAAAAATCCCTACAAGTCACATCCACTACTTCATTCTTATGCAATGGAGAGATTTGTTTTCATCTTACACCCTTGAATTCCAGCCCTAAATCTCATCTCCTGTCCAGGTGCTGAAATCCTGCCTTTAAGCACTTTTAGGTTTCTATTTTATGGGTAGAACTGCTCCATAAATAACTTGTCTGATAGCAGCAGCCTAGTAAATCTCTTTCTTGACTTTTCCAAGCGTCAAAGTCAGCAGAGGTAGGAGACCCCAAAGTATCCCTGTTCCTGGATAGGGAAGATATGGCCTGCATTATTTCTGTTATTATGAGTTGGGATGTGTGTGAGCTAGTATCAGGATATGGCTGAAAGTCATAGAGAGCAGGTCGGACCTGACAACAAAAGGATGGTGAAACCGTCTATCCTGCCTTTGCTGGAAAAAGTTGCACATTATTCTAGTACATAAAAGGAAAAGAAAAATTAGTTTCAGGCACTAAACTGACTTACAGACCTGCTAGTTACATATCTCTCCTGTGTTATCACACCAATCAAGTCCACATAGCCTTGGCCTGTGACCAGTCAGCTGTATAGCTGACTGCAGATGGACAGCTCTGATGTGGTCACATCCCACACTGAAGCAAGGAATTGCCTCAGCAGGGCAATCAAACTCCTGTCAGCAGTGAGCTACTGACTCATGCATGGGCAAGTTGAATGCTTGTGGGTGACAAAATTTAAATCAAGACAAGGGGGCCCTGTGGTTTGTGTCTACTACACAAGTCACTTCATCAAGTGGATCCTGTTGATGAAGTTATAGGACACGTCATGATTGCAGGCACTGGTCCCACTGAGGGACTTCAACCATCCTGAATTCATCTGCAAAATTAGCATGGCAATCTGTAGACAATCCAGGAGGTTCCTGAAATGCATGGTGAATTACTTGTTGAGCCATTCCTGTTGTGTGTCTGTTACCAGTTTGAAACACGTGGTTTCCAACTAACAGAGGGGAGATTTAGATTGGATATAAGACTTTTTATTTTCAGTAAGGGTATTGAGGCACTGGCACAGGTTGCCCAGAGAGCTGGTAGATGCCCCGTTCTTGGAGATTTATGAGGTCATGCTGGACCAGACTCTGAGCATCCTGATCTAGCTGTAGATGTTCAATGCAAGGGAGCTGGACTATATGACCTTTAAAGGTCCCTTCCAACTCAAAAGGTTCTATGATTCTTTGAAATGCTACAAGCAATCAGTTAGGTGTATCAACAACAATTGTAATTGCTGACTGTGTTTCTGCTTTTAATTTGTGAATGCACTGTGTTTCATAATGCTTGCCACTGATTGAAGGAAATGTCTGAGAGTAATGGGAGCCTGTGGATAAGGTTTTCTCTCCTGCTGCCTTTCACATACTGAGAACAATGCAGAAAATGAGTCATTACTTAGCTGACAATGTAGCAGATCAGAAGTACCTGATATTTATCTCTGATTAGGAAGGCATCACTATAGTTCTTTTTACCTGGGCAACATAAAACCTTTTCTTTAATCTGAGAGAAAGGAAGCTCCACTGTTGTAATGAGTGAAGGATATTTTTAGAGATACTGAATAGTGTAGGATTAGAATTTCCACCTGTCTTTGAAATGTGTTGGAGCTTTCCTGCTCTTGTGGACTAGATTTCTTTGTCTTGTTATAGACTGTCCATCCTACTCTTTATACGGTTCTTGTGAAGTGATAGAATAAAAAGAGGGCTACATAGGTATATATTGCACAAACAAGGCCTAATTCTTTGTGTGGATAACTAATCGCCAACTGTCAGCTCTTCCAGGTAGAAATTTTAAGAGCTATAAGACTCTGTATGCTCATCACTTTGGCACAGTTATGAGTGAAATGAAATCACCAGCTGAAAAATTCTATATAACTTCTTTTTCTTTTTCTTTTTTTGAATTTATGAACAACTGAGCTGTCAAGAGTGCACAGTAAAAATGTCAAGATACAAAGAAATAAGGGAAGTCATTCTCCAAAGTGCTTTGGGCTACAAGAAACATAGAAATATTAGGGCTGCCCTGAAAGTAATGCATCCTATTTTATTATGTTGGCTCACAACATCTAAGGCAGATGGTGATATGGCAGTAGAGGTTCAACCTTCCCACTATTATTCCATTACATTTTGTTGCCATGTGACAGACAGCAGCAGAGGGGAACTCTACCAAAATGGCATCTGACAAAGAAGTACATATTAAAAAAAGGCATGGAATTAAATTCCTCCATGAGAAAAAAATAAATAAATAAATAAATAATGGCACCCATTGACATTCACTGATGTTTGCTGAACATTAATGTAGACCAAACAGTGGACGTGAGCAGAGTGAGGTAATGGGTAATGCATTTCAGCAAAAAAGCATAGCTAACGGTAATGACTATGTTGAAAAATAGCATTTTGTGTCTGAGAATATTCTCTGCCAAACTGTGTTACTGTGCTCTTCGTATCCATTACAGTTTCTATGGATAAATAGAAAGCATTACTTTCAGAGCAACCTACATATTTTTAGCACTTTTCATCAAGTTTCAAGTAAAATTATGCAACATATTAACTACTGTGGCATTTCTACAAAGTTGATATTCATCATAAGTATGTTTTTTTTTTTTGGCTCACAGTAGAACATTCAGCCAAAACAGTGAGATCTACTTTCTTTCTTGACACAGTTGATATGTAGGAGATTGATTACCTTTACAACAACAACAACAACAAAAGTTGATCACATAGAGCTTTATTTTATTTATTTATGTATTTATATATATTTATGTAGTCACATGCGGGTTCACCAGACTGCTGCTGAGGAAGTCAGAGTTTTGCTTAGATTAGTTTCTCTCCTTTATCCTTGGAGTATTAAGGCAATGGTGTTCACTTCACAGGCAGAAAGAAGATATAGTCTACACTAAATTAAGGGTAGGAAGATGTTTGGAGACCTGGCTTCTTCCTTAAAAATCAGAACAAGCTCCATTGGAGGTGAAAAAACAAAAACAAAAACAAAAACCATTGAGGGGAGGGCAGATTAAGATATGTGAAAACCCATAAGGAAGCATTATGGTGATTAGTTAGCTTATTCTTCATAGGTAAGAAGATGGAATAAAAATTATATTATCACCACCATATATATATATTATATATATATAAAATATATTTACTAGTGGCAACGCCTCTTCTTCCGTGACTCATTCATAGCTTCTCATCATCTTGTGATTATTACATGTATGGGGACATGTAATATGCTGTAATAGCAACACAGTAACAAGCGGTTGCCAGCAGCCTAGCAGTGGAAATCTTTGTCCTCGTTGCAACTTTTTGAGCAGCCTGTATGTCAGCATACTCAGAGAGGGATAGAAAGTAACAGAATTCATCTCAAGGCCTTAAGACCCCACTGACACAGGTCACTACTGTTATTACAGCAGATCCTGTAGTAGTGCCCCAGACTCCCAAACAATAGCGAGAACCTGTTGACTGAATACATATTACAGCTCAGCCAATTCTTGCAGGAAATGAAGTAGTACAGTGTGAAAATTTCCTCACTCAGTCTTTGTTTGTTCTTACTGAATCACTGGAGCTGCTCTTTGCTGCAGTGGTCCTACTGTGACATTTCCTGGTATAAATCACATTACATCTAGTTAAAGCTCTCTTGCCTGTTTTCTTGTCAGATCAACAGGCAGACTCACACTTAATTTACAGGTATCTGTGTTTCCTGGCCTGTGGTATTAAACACGTTGACTGGTTATTTTACTAATTGAGAATGCAGGAAAATGAGAAGCACACAGAGAGGAGTGAACAGGCTCACAAATAAAAAATCCAGACACTGGTTTTCTTGAAACTTTTAATATCCTGATATTTAGAATGCCTTTCTATTTGGTAGAAATTGGCTGATGGGTTCAAAACTGCCAGTGTCTCAGGGAGGATGGTAGGCAAACAAAACGGCAGCAGGGTTATATAGGCCTGGTTTATTTGGTGAAATTGATGGAGAGCAAAACAGCATTTAGAAGGGAGAGAAGAGAGGGAAGAAAGAAAGGAAGGGAAGAAGGGAGGAAGGGAGAAAAAGATTTTTGATCAGAAGATTATTGTTCTTTCCCGCTATTTTGAAAATACAGCTCATTGTTCATCACAAGGTGTGTATGCTATCAGTCTCCCATATGACTGCATTTGAGGAGTTTGTGGAGCTTAACAGGGATGGATTTTTATGGGTTTCGTTCTGTCTGGGCAATACTTGGAAACAAGCTGAATGTACAGGACATCCTTCACTCTTCTCTAGAACTAAAAAAAAGTTTTTAAAAAAAGAAATCACTTTTCATAGAGATTAATCATGTTGGGATTCCTGTAGAGATTACTCTGGTCCACTTCTAATTGCCACAAAAATGATGGTGCTGTCTGAGCAGCATCTTACTGGAGTGTGTTAGACCTACTTGTCAACTGTCATTAGCCAGATAGAGAAGGAGATCATTTTCTCAAAGAGTCAGTCAGTTCAAAAATGACAGCAACCTGGAAAATTAATTCTCACAGATACTTTATGTTAGCTGGTATGTATTGACGAAGAAGATCAATAATGTATTTTATTATGAGTATTCTGATAAGCAGAATTGCATCACTTTAAATTCTACATCCTGTACATTGTCCAAATAAAATGAATTTTGATTTTGATTAATAAAGTGTAACATGAGCTATAGTAAAACTAAAGGAAAAAATCAAACTCCCAACCTCATTAAAACCAAAAACACTTCTGAGCCAAAATGTTGCCATTTAGATCATGTTCCTATTCTGATTTGTTGAATGACTTCTCTTAACCAAAATCTTTAATGATGTGAAAAATTCAGTGACATAATCATAAATCAGCTAAACTGTACAAAAACTGCTTAGTTTTTATTTGATTCGGGATGTATTGTGGCTGCATTTCTCTAGGCAGCTTCAAAGGGAAACAACATCAAAATACTTGAGAAAGTATCTCATTTTTACCAGTGAAGGCCTTGAATGAGGCTCCTAACCCACTGTCACTTACAATGAACAGTCTGAAGGAGATGAAACAAATGAGCATTACAAGTTTTTTTTTCCTCATGGAAATGCTGCCAAACACCAGCCTCAGTCACAACAAAGGAGATAAAAGAGAGTTGTTAAAAAAAGGATGTGGACATACCGAGGTAAATAGCAGGGTGGTTTAGAGATTCAGCACGTATCAGTAGCTGACTGCACACATAACTGTTTTCATTTACAGCAAAAAAAAAAAAAAAAAAATGTATAGCAGGGTCAGTTTCTTCTCACTGGTGACAGGTGACAGGATGAGGGTAAATGGCCTCAAGTTGAGCCAGGGTAAGTTTAGTTTGGATATCAGGAGAAACTTCTTCACAGAAAGGGCTGTGAAGCACTGGAAGAGACTCCCCAGGGTGGAGGTTGAGTCACTATCCCTGGATGTGTTTAAAAAATATTTGGATGTGGCACTCAGGGACATGATTTAGCAGAGGGTTGTTTGTTAGAGTAGTTTGGTTAGGTCATGGTTGGACTCGATTATCTTTAAGGTCTTTTCCTACCTGAGGTCTATGATTCAATGACTCTATGATTCTGGTTTGTATCATCATTTAGGAGAGATTATGACAAATTACAAGTCAAAGGAGAAACTAACTGCATATGTAGTTACTCATGAAAAAGCTTCTATTTCCTACCTGTTCCTCCTGAGAAAATGATCATTGCATGATGTTGTAAGAAATAGGCTCCTAGCTAAGACCTTTTTTACCCCTCCTCATTTATCTCTCCTAAGTATCTTGTTACCCAGTCCAGCACAGATTCAGAACTTTTAATACAGGTATTTTCTTTAATTTCTTACAACTTTCAGTGCCATCAACACATCCTCATTTTGTCCTCACTTCCCATTCAAAATTACAGGCTAGCTTGAATCCAATTTCTGATTTTTTAAAACGTGAAAGATATTTTTCTTCGAAACATAAGGTAATAGAAAGCATATTTGCAATGATTTGTCATGAAATACATGTATAGTGTTTGGCAGCTGCATTTGTTTTTCTCTTTTTGATGTCATGCAGTCACTGCAAGTAGTAGCATACTGTGACATCATTCTCAGTATTAACAATACTTCCTTTTTTTTTTTTTTTTTTTTTTTTTTTTTTTTTTTAAATTTTAATATTTTGAGCCAAAGTCCTCTGCATTTATTTCCCATCAGATTCATCTGGTTTAACTAAGTACAGATGAAAAACAATGAACTTCCTGTACCATTGGTTGTAAAGAGCATCCAAATAACAATCCTTAATTTCCACTCCCAAATTTGCTTCCTTTTCCATGACATGAAAGATTTCTTTGGAAGTGCCTTTGCCTTATCTTGGACCTGAAGCAATTTATCATTGACAGCTATGGCTTCTTTAATCAGTCAACCTTAATAGCCACTGGCTCTGTTACAAGGATTAGATGTATAACTTCCATCTTAGAAGTGCTTAACTTTATCTAATTATGCAGAAAGAAAAGATAATTCTTAAAATGAAAGGGAAACTGTGTAAAAAAAAGATGAATTTTGAATCTATATTGTAAAAAAAAAAATCATTCACCCAGTAGAAGAAGAGAATATTCCTGACCTTGTGCTGTGGTTTACCCCAGATGGTAGCAAAGCACCACACAGTCATTCACTCAGTCCACATTTCCCAGTGCAGTGTGGGAGAAAATTTTAAAAAAGGTTGAACTTATGGGTTGAAACTGAACTATGTACTAAGATAGAGAAAAGGAAAAGGATAATAATTATGACTTATATATATATATTTACATAAGTGTATGTAACAAGTGTTGCACAAGCAATCACACACCAGTCCTCGACCATTTCCCATCTAGACCTTGAGCAGCAGGACAGAATGAGGTGAATTCCTACCCCCTTCAGAACTCTGTCTCTTGATGTCATATGGTATGGAATATCCCTTTGTCTAGTTAAAGTCAGCTGTCCCGATTCTGTTCCCTCTCAGCTCCTTGGGCCCTTCTCTGTGAATGGCCTTGGCTGTGTATAGTGCTGCTTAGCAGTAACTGTAAACATCAATGTGTTATCGGTATTGTTTTTCTCCTAGAACCAAAACATAGCATCATATGAAACACTCTGAAGAAAAACAATTCTGTTTCAACCGCAAGTAAGACAAAATCCACTCCTTATTCCATATTACTTGCATCATGATCAGGTCCCCCAGTTTCTACACATACTAATCGTCATCACCTACCCTGCTTTTTTATACATATGCACACACATATTATTTCCATAGTCTATGGGCCATTCATGTAAATTGCCCATGGTATTCCTTTAGTTCATAACCTTGGGGTTCATTTGTCATAACAGTCCTTCATTGAAGGAGTGATGATTCGTAGTGTTGGATTACTGCATGAAGAAGCTAGTTTTGGTTCCACTGGAGTTTTGCCTTCTTTAACCTGGGTATTTCTTACTGTACTACTGTTTACAAGACATATAACAACCATAACAACAATGATGTGCAGTATCATGTAGTAGTTTAACATTATACAGTTTAAATTACTGGTTGCTCTCACTCAGCATCAAATCACCTTGAGGGATACAATGGACATCCCCATCCTTCTGCATTACCCACCACGTGCACCCACATCCCTGCACAAAAGCAATTCCATGAATAGCCTCGCCTTAGACTCAGATAGGAAAAGCCAAATTGCTTTGCCCAGCATGCTTTTTACAGCTTATGCTGCCCAGACTGGCCCAAGGGCTACTGGATGAACCATCTCCCGTTCACTTTGTTCAAAGGCTTGTTGTTGCTCAGGGCCACACATTAAATCATTTTTCTTCGAGATAACCTGATAGAGTTCTCCAGAAACCTACAACACCTAAGAAAGCTTGTGTTTACTTTTTGCAAGTTGATGGAGACATGGCAATTATTTTATTGATCACATCCATGGGGATCTGACAACACCCATCTTGCCATTTTATTCCTAAGAACTGGATCTCCTGTGGAGGTCCCTTGACTTTACTTTGTTTTATGGCACAACTGTCTTTTGAATTATTTTCTCCCCTTTCTCATAAACCTCTGCTGTGTTGCCCCATGCAGCAATGTTGTCAATGTACTCCAGGTGCTCAGGAGCATCTCAGTGTTCCAGAGCAGTCTGGATCACATAATTACAAAGAGTAAGGCTGTGTTACCACGCCTGTGCAGTCAATTTCAGGTGCGTTAAACAACCATCCAAGTAAAAGCAAACTGTGGCCTTCACTCTGCTGACTGATAAAATGCACTGGCAGTATCAGTTGAGGCATATCACTTAGCTGCTTTTGACTCCAGTTCATACTGGAGTTCTAGCATGTCTGAACATGTAGAACTCAATGGTGGTGTGGCTTCATTCAGGCCACGATATTTCACTGTCAGCCTCCACTCTCCATTGGACTTTTGCACTGGTAATATGAGACTATTTAAGGGTGAGTGAGTCTTGCTGATTATTCTTTGGCTCTTCAATTGGTTAATCAGCTGATGAATGGGAATCTGGGAGTACCAGTTGGTGCAATATGGCCGCCAGTGCACCTAGTATCTAGTAGTGATTGGCATCTGCTATTCTGCTCTTTTTAACTCCAGAATAGAAGGATCCTCTGAGAGTCCAGGCAGGATAGACAGCTGCCTAACGTTCTCCATCTCCAAGGCACCTGTACCAAAAGCCCATTGATACCCTTTTCAGTCCTTGAAATACTCTTTCCTGAGAACCAAGGATGCACAGAGCCTCTGGGCCAGTCACAGTGGGGTGCTTTGTCATTCATTTCCTGTTAGATTCACTTCAGCCTCCAATACAGTTCCAATACATATCCTCTCCATAATTTTGCAGGTGAAACCATAGGACGGTACGTGGTGTGAACAAACTATATCCTCCCTCTTAAGCAGAGGAACATATACTTCTAATGGATGAAATACCAGTTTGTACAGATGGAGGAGCCATTGAACCAATTTCTTTTTATTTGAGCTACTGAACCAGTTTCTCCACAGCTGACACACAGGCCTGAAGGGAGGACGAAGGACTGTCTTCAGATATTCAAAGTAGGCTAGCCACTCCATCCACTATTGGTCTTTTGTCCTCTTTCCAGTTCATTCCTGCCAGGGTTCTAGCATACAATGATAGCACATTTCATACAACTCTCTGCTACATAGGTCACATTAATATCACGTAATCTGGATCTTGGGATTTGGCATTATCATCCAATTTAACTCCATATATTATCTCTACCACAGCTAGTTCCTTCACATACTGGATACCGTTTTCCATGGTGGTCCGTTAGCCTGGGTTAACTACCAGGTCTTCCTTGAAGGGACTTCCCTTCATGGCTTGCAAGATTTGCCACCAGAGGGTAAGAGGCTATGTCCCTTCTGTAACTGCTTTATCGGTTCCACTTTCCCTAGAAAGATATCCAAGCTGCTTGGCTTCACTACTCACCAAGTACAAGCTACTGGCTCTACCAACCCAGCACCAGAGTAGCCAGGTGGCAATGTGTTCACCTGGATAGTAGCTGTAATCTTTTTTTAGATCTCACTGTTGGCTCAATGTTAGGAGTCAGGTGGGTTCTGTCTCTTCCTCATCCTCCCACTTTTGTTGTAATGGCACAGCAACACCTTCTTCTTCTTCTTCTAACTTATAAGCTTCTCTCTTTGGTAGACATTTTTTCACCTTTCTTAAAGAGGTAAATGATGCTGGCACTGGTTGGTTACACTTAGCAGGCAACTAGCACTGATGTGTAACCAACATTGTTTTTCTCCTAGAACCAAAACCGTATCATACCAGACACTCTGAAACTGAAAATAAATCCATCCCAGCTGAAACTAAGACACCTTAATTACCTTTGGGATTTGTTTTCATTCTGTTTATCTGAACAAACCTTAAAGAACATCTTTACAAGTCTAATATTTTTATTTATGCTAAGGTTTCTCTGGCCAAGATCAGAGAGACTTTATGCCACATACTCTGGAAATGTGTGTAAAGGACTGACAATGATTATTACTTGAATAGGCAATGCAGGAAAAATGTGGGAAGACAGACTAATTATGATTACCACTGACATTTTATAGACAAGGGATGAAAATCTAAGAGGGGCTGTGCAAACTCTCTGCAGTGTAACAGTTACACTGATAGCCAAGTAAGCTCTTAGAAAAGTGGTCTGTTTACTTGCTTCTGTGGCCAGTGCTCTCACCCTTTGAATGACCTTCTGTGCCTGACCACTCCCTAAGTTCAGTTCTTCCCTGAAGGTTTGCATCTCCAGGAAGGGATAATTCCATCATCAGATTTGCATAAGTAGAAGGAAGTCTTGCTGCAGAGGTTTTATTCAGCATACAGTTTGCTTTAATCCCTTCTTTTTTCAGTATGTTTCTAGCTAACCTACATAGATGATCTCTTTTGATGGAGAGAGATTTGGCCATGGGGAAGAACAGGCTAACCACTGTTCTCCAAATGACAAGACTCAACATATTTCTGGACTAAAACACAAAGAATGGTTGTGTCCTCTGTCACTGGGCAATATCCCTTTTTATGGTTGAGTAGGAATTTCCTTACCTGTGGAACTTGCTTCTAATTAGCTACTGCATCTATTTTCTTGTTTTTAACTTCTTTTGGGTCAATATTTTTCTCAGTATTTTCTGCCTTACTAGGAATTTTCACATTCAGATAGGTTTCTGAATTCTCTTACTGTTTTCTACCAGGGTAACTACTACTGCCAAAATCAAAGTATCCTCAGATTTCACTGTAAAATGTTGTTGGACATATATAATTTGCAGTTATTCATATATTTGTACATGTGTTTATCCAGAGAAAATGTTAAGAAAATACACTTAGTTACCAACTCTGTCAGCAAAAAATCTTTTGCATGGCAAATCACATATTGTCATTACAGTGTATTATTATTCCTGAGACATACACAGATATGACCTTTATTATTCAAATTTCTACTTAATGTATTTTAACATCGCTGTGCTTTTGGTTCATGCAAAAATCTTTTCTTTTTTATCTTTCTAAAATTAGACTACTTAATAACAATAATGAATGTGAGCTTTAATCTGCATGCAGTCGTGTCCTCTCACTCCCATATTGTACTAAATTGGGAACTTTTCATGCATTGTAATTTGGGAAGTTGTTCCTGAGCAATTGCACACACAGTTAAGCTAATCTTTCTTCCTCAGGATGGGAGATTCCTTCCTGATACAAAGCTAGGGACTATGATTTCCTTTTCCAGGATACTTGACTTTGACTGATAGCAACTAACCTGTTCCTTAAAACGTCCCCTGCAGCTGATGCTGCCAAGCCTAGGGTGTGTGACCTGCCCTCCCTTGGCAGAGCATCCTGTGCGTAAAACTATTGTGTCCCAAGGTTGTGCGTACAGAGAGAGCAAACCTCATCTTATTTCAGCTTTTTGTTTTGATTTTTTTTTTATTTTTTTTTTATTTCCAGCTGAAACAAGAAGTCAAATCCAAGCACTGAGGTAAAGTCAATGCAAGAAATAGAAAATAAACTGTTTAGACAGAGTATAGGTTAACAGAAACACAAAGCAAACAAACAATAACACACAAAGCACTTTTCACTGACCCAAGAAAGAAAAACAAAACTATATAATTCATTTGAATGGAAAATGACATGCTCTTCCAATCTATCAGTGACCTTCCTAAGCCAGTTTCTCAGTTGCAAGCTGTTACACGGTCATTTACACCTGCACAGAGTACAAGTCTGACAAACAGCTTTCTTAAATGTTTTTCCTTTCATTTCTGTTCTTTCTGTCACAGGAACAATGGGGAACCTGCCTTCCCAGAGCTGCACACCAGGTCTCTTCAGTACTGCTCCTTCATTCTCACTTTAATAAAGGGTATCAAGTTTGCATTAAAGCCATCCCAGTTGCTTTAGGATGGGATTAAAGTAAACCCAACTCCCACTCCTGGTTATTGCCTGTTCTCCCGCCTGGCTTCAGCCCTGAACCAGCTGGTCCCTCACTCTGTTCAGTCCCTTTTTCTCCCAGGTGTGCCGATAGATCCTTGTCCAGCATCAGTCACTCTGATTTCCGCACTCTGCTGTCATACAGACCCCTACTTTCTGGCTCCTCTTCCCAGATGAATCCAGTTTCTTGCTCAAGAAAGCCTCTGTTCTGCCCCAGGCTGCTTCAGCCCAATCCTGCCCACTGGTGGGGTACTTTTCACTCCTCACTACAAGCACAGAGTAGCTGAGTGTCTGCAGGGAGGTCATGGAGATACATTACCTCCAAAGCAAATCCCTGCTACTCCCTGGCTCTTCAAACCCATGAAAGATGCAGAAAATTCAACAGCTTAAATTTGTGGTTTGCTCATGCTCAGCATGGAGCACCTCAGAGAGATGGCTATCCAGCCCAAACAAGTCTCTACAATACATGCATGAGCTGTCTCCTGAGGGCTTGTAATTTACACTCACTATGTGATTTAAATGGCCAGCTACTCCAGTCTGCTTCTGAAGAGCAAATGCTTGCCATGCAGCATGCTGGGGCCAGCCCAAGAGTTATTCACAGGATTAATATCTTAGAGTGCAGAATAAATCTCAGCAAGTAGCAAGCTGTCATCTGACTTGTCACAAACATGGTGGGAGGAGAGAATGGAGCTAAAATTAATTGGCTTGGTCCAAATTATTTACTTACTTTTAGCAAAGGAAGTGGGCCAGATCCTCAGGTGGTGCAAATCAACCAGACCATATTGTGGTCAAGTAAAACGTGTTAAGATCAATTAGAACTTCTGCACCAAATCTTTGACATAAGACAGGAAAATTAACTTTGTGTCTTTATGGAGTTTAATAGTAAGTTTTTATGACAGCTGACATTAATGGGGTTTGGGGATTGAATTATTTTTTCAGTTTTTTAGAATTACTTATTAACATTGGTACTTTGAAACAAATAGATAAACTTGCATATGTGTATATATTCTTATTTTATATAGGTTCACTGTCTAAATGTGGTTAAATAAATGTTATGCTTATTTAATTAAGCTCCCAGAGAGGGCATTGCTACTTATTTTTAGGTAAAAGAATATACACTGGTGTTTTGAATGCCAGGGAATCACATTTACATCTCCTACACTTTGTACTTAGTAGAGCTGTAGACTTTCATCTCACTGAATTAACTCTCTTGAAACTGAATGGGGTACAGAGCTCCCTCCAGTTTGCTTTCTTAGGCAGCACCAGTGTGAGTGGCTTGAATGGAAGCTAGAAAATTCAGTGATGCAGTTGTGAGTACAGAAGCATACTACACAAGCAAAGCAAAGCACCTCCTCCTTCCAAGAACACATCATTTCCATTGAAAGCAGTGGTGATATTAAGTGCTACAAAGATGTCAAATGCTTGTTCTTCCCTGGATCAGAATTATGGTAGATGCAAAGGTCACATGCACAGGTATCATTCAACCCTGAAAAACAGCATATCTGAGGCAAAAAGTGTGGCAAAAGGGGCAGAGAACTGCATCTTGTAAACAGCTGTCTTGATATCCAAGTGACAAGAAGGCACTAGGTGACATCTGTTGAAGAAGTGAAGTACACTTAGGTCAAGGACAGAAACAATTTTTCACATCCATTAATGACATCATAGTGTGAATTTTCCTGTGTTTGCTATGCTGTCTACGTGTGTGTATGTATCTGTGTGTGGTTGCTAATTAGTTTATATGACAGTATGCCAGTACGCAATAGGATTATTCTATATTATATCTCAGGACTTAAAGTTGATACAACTGATAACCTGTTTTCCAAGGTTAGATTAATGGTGAGATCTAATTCAGCTATAACTGAACTACAGCTGGCTATCCATGCATCATTATGGGACTGTGCAGAGTCACAGAATAGGCTGATAGAGAGCAGACTGCCATGCCTGTCCCCAAAATGCCTTGTGAAACCTGGGAAGATAAAATCAATCACACACAATTAGACATTAATCTCCTCATTGGAAAGATACTGTAAAGCAAAAGATGTCCCTTTGGGCTCCTGGTAAACACGTGAATAGTGAGCACAAATAAGGCAAGTCATTTTGACCAGACAATACTTTTCCTAGTGTGAACATCCTGGTAAAAATCTGGGCAATTTTTGAAGAACAGTTACTTTAAAAAAAGTTTAAAAGTCCTCATTAAGTATACTATGACTCCTCATTCACATGCCCTAACTATTGTCCAGTGCATATACACAAATGTTATAATACCTGCCAATTTGACTAAATATTCTGTCACTGTTGTTTTCTCCTCATTCAAATACAGCTTCTGAATTGCCTCTTGTTTGCTACAGTGCTTGTAGGAGTCCCATTTTACCAGTTTAGGTTATGTTGACACTAACCTCACTTCAGTGACTATAATCTTGTTTTTGTTTTCATCTGTGCTCTGCTGCTCCTAGCTTCTCCCTGTTATGTATGAATGGGGGAGACAGAGAGGAAAAAGGGATTTTTATTCTTCTGTTCCATTTTCTGTTGGTTCAGTGTTGGTTCAGATTGGTCCCAGTTCTCCACCTGTAGTACAGATGCCTGAAACCTGCCTGACTGCCCTCTATGAGATCCTGTGCAAACACACTAATTTTTACTTTGAGGATTTCAGATTGCAGCACCTTGAGAGAAAGGCCCTGTCTTTGCTTTACTGTACTTCTATGAGTCTGTAATCACAACAGTAAGCTCCACTGAGAAGTTACAGGTCATTTGAACTTCCCAGAGTAATTTTTCCACTTTTATTTTATTGTATTTTATTGTTTTATATTTTATTTTTTATTGATAATTTAAGCCATTTTATTTTCTCAGTTGTTAGCCTAAAATCCAAGCTGGAATGAATCCTAAAAGAGCTTTGGACAAAATTTTGAGAACAGACATCTCTCCTGTGTGTGTGCCAGGATTTCTAATCCATAGAATTCAAGAGATTTCATGAGGCTATCGCTCATTTAGTTGTTTGGATTCCTCAAGCAAACATGCTCAACAGCACTAAATGAGTTTGGATTTTGATCAAGGGACACTAGTGACAATACAAGCCACAAGAACAAAGCTGGTATAGTTTCAATGTGCCACTAAAATCCACAGATAAATATAAATGGCATACAGGCATTCGAATGAAACACACCAGCTTTAGTCTATTTTTATGTCACAGGGAAAATGAGAAAGAACATCAAACTCAGCAGAGACAAACATTAATGTTTGGAAAATATCGTGCAAGTTGTGTTCCTTTGTGGATGAAGCCCCCGAGCAACGCTTTGAACATGTAAGGATAATTGCAAATTTGAGTAGCTTTTCTCAAGATTTTGGTTAAAATTTGATAGTTCCTATCAGAATCACACAGACTGGATATTTATAGCATTTTACTCCTGCTGCACAATTCCTTTCATACTTGAAAGCTTCACGTCATCATATTTAGCAGTCACAGAATAAATAGCTTAGAAGAGTGTGACACTTAATTTTCCTGCAAGAGCTTTCTGCATTTTGTTGCTTTTTGCTATCCTCCATATCTGTCATTTATAGAATTGCTACATTTCAATTAACAACCACTATTTAACAGTAGCAAGATCACTTTCTGCAATGCATTTTGTTTTGGTCATTTAGTTTGTTCATTTGATTTTCTGATAGAAAAACACTGATTTCTATGCAGTTAATGTCCCCAGGAACACAGATGAAATCTCCTTCAAATAGCTGAACAAACTGTGTCTTTGCTCACATGATAAGCGTTAGCTAAGAGGTAGAGGTAGAAATACTGCATCAAAGTTTTCTTTCTCAGTGATGTCAGCCACAGCTCTTAGGATTTCTATTGCAGGCCACCTTCTGGCAATTGCTTCAGGTATAAAGAACAGGCCGTAGAAGGGCACATACATTGTTTAGTTTCACAGATTGTTCTGAGCTTCAATTCCCTCAACAAATGGGACTGCTTTATTTCCTTGATAAGTTTATTTTTATTTCCCTTATTAATAATGCACCTAACAAAGATGTCATGAGAGTGAATGGAAGACAGACGGCAAGAAGAGGGTGTCTCAAAATACAGGTGCTTTGTCTTGAATTCAGGATAGATTACCATTCTCTTCTAGATAATGTCTTTACTTCCCATCCTATCTCTGTCTCTTTATTAAGGTTATACAGACATGGCAAGGCCTTAAGTAAGGGTCTAGACCTATAGTACAGTACTCAGTTGAATTTCAGAAAATGCACAGTGGTAAGAGATACTGGCTTAATGGCTTCATTTGTGTATGGGGCAAGCAGTCAGTTTCATTAATATTCAGATGAGGACTGAATAGCCTCAGAAAACAGATCAAGCAGCCATCAGATCTTCATCCTTCTTTCAGCAGATCACAAAGAGAAAAAATAGCTGGCTATCCATTTTTGAAGACAGAACAGTAGTGGCATGGGTTCCTGCCCATCTCAGCAGCTGCAAGCACAGTCCATTACAATCAGAGATAAGCATGAGAGAGAAGAGAGGGGTGAGCTATAGAGGCCAGAGAAGCTTAGTGTAAGATGTAAGAGAGAATGGCTCAGTGGGACAGGCAAAATTTGGGGACAGCCATGTAAGTGGAGATCTCCAAGAGGAATTCTGGCATCCTTCCCCACCTAGAAAACCAGATAAAACCATATGTAGTCTCATTTTCAGATTTTCTTAGGATTATTGTGATATTAAGTTAAAGTTCTACAAGCCAAATGGACACGGGTGTGTTTTCCTCTAGTTCCATCTATTTTATATTCTCTTTTTTCCTTTTGCTCCTCAAGTTAGAGCAGCCAGTCCAAGCATTACCAAGGAGATTTTGCTGCAGTTCAGCAGTTGAAGCTGCTGTCTCTCCATTTGTGACCAGAGCATTAGATCTCAAATAGATAGACACTGTATATTCTTTGTTTTACCACAGCCTCTCTTTATGCCATGTGGTGATGTTTTTCCCCTTTTGAATGACATGAAATGCTGCATATTTCTCTTTAAACATCTGCCCACTCTATAACAATATTTCCCCTGGATCTTAGAAGGTATAAAGCAAAGATAAATGCTGGAGAGCTTGTTGTGAGGGGTAAGCTTTGGCAGCTGCCAGTGAAATGAACTGCATTCCCTTCCCCCTCTCCAGCTGATGTACAGCATCCTGGATGGTGGTCTGACAGCATAAACAGGGACAAAAATTTCCCATTCACTGACTCATAGTTAGAGAGCAATTTCTCCTCTGTCTGCACCACAGTGTGCTATGGAAATGAAGAGCTACTGCAAAGGATGATGGACAGTCCTGCTGTGTCTTAACTAACAGGTGTCACACAGATAGATTTCACTGGCCAGGCTGGACATGTCTCTGCAGAGGGTCTGCATGCAAGCTGTCATTCAGACTCTTCTCTTTCCATCACAGCATTCAAAATCCACAGCACACAAATAGATTGTGGAGAGGAATAGAAAGGTAACATCAAACAATCTTCTATTTAAATCACTTCTCTCTCAAGTAGGTTCTCACAGCTTACTTTCTGGTGTCATTTTGGCAGAAGAAAGATGGAGTTCTGCTATTTACCACTCTGGAGTTACAGTTGGATTCTCACAGGTGTGACCAAAGGCCCTGTTTGCTTTCTATAGAAATCTGCATATTTATCTTTCTTGATAAAGTGACAAAAATCATGGACTTCAGTAAGACTCAGCATTTCCTTAGGTTCATAGCACACACAGATGAGGGAGGAGAAAAAGGAGACACTTTCATTTTTCTGTTTTACAGTCAATCTGAACCCTGTCTGTGAAAAAAGCATCACTTTTTCTGACCTTTCCCACCATTAATTTAAAAAATGTCATCTCTCTGCTCAGTCTCAGACTTGCAGAAGAACATCTAATGCCTGAGTTGTACACATGCAATTAAAAAATAAGAACTGCTCTTAGTAATCTGTGTAATTCCATGTGGATGAGTTTGGGTGATTATGCAAGCTCCGATGAACTGTTCACCTCCACAATAAATGCAGCAAACAACACTCTCCAAGTGCACAAACTGAATGTTGTTTTCCGATGAAGAAATGCTCAGGCAGCCTGAATGTGCCCACTAGGATGGCAAAGGAGTGTGGACCTGCAGAGAAAATGTTAGCTGACAGCTATGGGAGAAAGACTCTCCACTCCTGCAGCAGATCAGGGTCCTCCCAGCCCTTATCCAATGTAACCAGCCAGCCCTGTTACCAGGCTCCAAAGCCAAATAATTGTGAATTTTTAAGCCTGTTGAATCGCTCCAGTTTAATCAGTGAGCCCGAGATCAGAACCTGGCCTACTGTGGACAGTCTTTCTAAAAGATTCCTTACTTTTTCCTTTCAGTTTCAAGGCAGCATCTGGACTACTGATAAAAATCTTGGAGACAGAAGCTATGAACAGCATCAGACAACCAGGCTGGGAGTGCCTGAGTGAAGCACAGCGGCACAGCCATTATGGACTAGTTTTCACACTAGGGTCTCAGCTTTCAAACATCCCACCTGTTTGCCTGCATTAACACAGATCATCAGACAGAGGTTGGAAGCCGGTTTTAACAGGTCTTAGAGCATCAAGAGCTATCCCTAATTACAAATTTAACCTATCTAAGAAGCTGTGGATGGTCTAATTATCTACAAAATGTTTAATTACTTTTTGAATCCTGCTAAGCCGCTGGCCTCGGTGAGACTGGTAATGATGATTCACAAAGGTTACAAATGAGAATTAGATAGAGCAGTAGAGCACAACAGGGACATGTAGCTCCTGGCCCCAAGCAACTCTGATAGTGAGCAAGAAGGGAATTTATTTTTTCACTATCAGAGACAATAAAGGTCCTGCTCCATAACTCTCCTGGATGTTTTCAACGTGCAGCCTTACCATCTACACTTATTATATGTAATGGGCATTGTCAAGTTGTTCTGTGCTTTCCATTGTCAGGGGTTATTGAGCAAGGAAGGGCATAGTTGTGATTTTCCCTTTGAAACCATAGGAGAAGAGAGAAATGCCCCTTGGTTTCCTGGCTAGAGTCATCTTTGCTGTCTCCTGTTAGAAAAGGTGTAATGATGTCCAGCTGAAAAGAGTAGATGGGTGGGATGCTTGTAAAATTAAAAAGGAATCTAATCTAAAGATCACAGAGGGTGGATGAAGTCTCTGCTTGACTAATGCTATATTACATAGCTGTCGCTTCTGAACAGGTGAAGCTACCCTGATGAACTGGAGGACTCCCAGGCTGCTGAAAGTTATTGTTGCTGCTGTTAGGAAGTCCCTGCTGCCTGACTGATTCAAGGTGGTTCAGATTTGCCTGGTTTAGATAGCACAGGACTGGATCAGAGCATTTTCAGCAATTAGATCAAGTATAGAATTGCACAGGAGGCTCTTGCAATTGCTGTCTCTTGTACCAATACACCTAGATGGGCAGAGAGAGAATAAAAAAAAAAAAAAAAAAAAAAACACCAACAAAGATGTTTCTAAAAACAAAACACTGTTATCATATAACTGATGACTGTCCAGTCAGGTTGGGATGCAGGGGAGTGAATGTCATGCAACAGTTTCAGGAAATCAAGGGCTTGGGCTTGTCACAGCTGTCTGCCCTTTAGTTCTGAGATGCACCAAGCTGGCGTGAATTCACAGGGCAAGAAGCAGCACAACTGCCCTCTTAGCACAGATCCTCATTACACTTCTCTCTACCAACAGCCTGCTGATGATAACCATATTCATAACGCAGCACAGCATGGCTCAGCATGGAAAACTTCATGTGGAAAGAAGGCAAATCATGCTTGAATGCCTGTCTGAGCTGCCTTGTTTCTTCCTTGCTGCGTGCTCCCATGAGCCAGAATTTCAAGAAACTGGTACATATAATGCAGCAACTGCATTTCCTTTACTTTACAACCAAATGAATAACAATAGCAGGTGAGGAAAAGCTTCAGAGACCAGTAGTACTGTGCACAAATATTTCTGTGCAATATCTTCATCTTTTTCTAGCTATCCTTTTTTTAGCACTTTTACTGCCACTCCTCTGAATGCTCTTGCAGAAGAGCCTGGCTCTGGGGGCAGCTCGCTGCTTGCCATTGCTTTTAAACCTCCTGCTGTTATTCTATGCCTCAGTGCAGGCCAACAGTACAGTCATTTTGCTTCAAATTCTTGCACAGCAAACATGAAAACAGAATCCCTGCTCTTGCACTCAAGGGACTGAAAACTTTTCAGTATGAAAGGTCACTGGCTGAAGGCTGCTACTCTATAGATAAAAGTTCAGGTTCAGTTTGCTTGTGCATTTGATGTCTCTATAAAAACAGCTTACAATTGGAGCCTGCTACCTGAACTAGTAAACAGTTCCCATTTCAAAGTCACACGTGTTACAGAGATGCAACATACATTGCACTGCTGAAGGCTGCACTGCAGTCAGACACCATTCTTGGAGCATTGTCTCACCACGAAACCTGCATGGGAGCAAGAGGGCGAAACGGGTAACTCAAATCTGCAAAGATTTTGAGGCTGGGGAGAGAAAAATGATGTGGACTCTGCGTGTTCTTTCTACTTCATCTTCTGGAAGCTTGCTGCTAATCTGAGCTCAGCCTGCTTCTGCCTTTCTATGGCCTGAGTCTCTGGACATCATATGGACTGCAACCCCAGGGTCAGAAGCTCCTCCCCTTCTGTTCTGACTAATGGCAGATGGACTCACTCCCTTCTCTTGCAGGTTCAGTTTTGCTTTTCAAATATCAAAAGTTTTAGAGAATGTGAAGCATCAGACTGGAATGTTGGTGCGTTTCAGAGCAGGAGAAGCTCTGGAGGTCAAGACAAAAGAACCAGGGACTGCAGCCTTTTAATTCATCCTTCATGGTTTTAGCTGAGCATGTGGCACAGTAGGCACCATGACTTTGTTCCCATGACATTACATCTTGAGAGAATGAGTGCAGCTTCAGACAAGATGAGTGGAAAATCACATTAGGAGTCAGTGATGAGAAAACTTACTCAGAATCTTCTCTTGTTCAAGACCCAGAAATATTATCCAAGCAAATCTGTTTCAGAATCTAGCTAAAGAGTAACAATTCTGATGATAATTAAGCCTCTGATAATTGTGGTGTGTTGACAACAGACCTGTTGTATTAGTCTTAAATGCAGCTCTACCACCCTATTATTTTGCTCTGTTCTGTAATCATCTTGCTTGAATGTTTGTGTCAATTCTACCTTGTTATTTATCCCTCTATCTTTTGGCCTGCTAGAATGAAGCACAGAGTGCCAAGTACGTTAACAAATGAAATGGTGAAATATTAAGCATTACAGAAAATGTAATGGGGAAAACGTTCATGAAGCGTTATTCAACACATTCAAAACTATATTAAACACTTTCTGTAACCCAAACAACTATGAACCTCAGTATTCATTATGAAAAATCAGACTTCTTTCTTCCAAAACTGGGTAGAATAATATAGATTTTTGCTGAGAGTGGATTGCTTTAGGGGCTTGTTTTCTGTCCCACTGGGAAAATGAAAAATTTATGTATGGAAAAAGTAACAAGTAAGGTTGCATGACACGAAGGTTATTTCCAGTTAATCTTTATGCCACTTCTAATTGATTAGTCCATTTTTAGAACTTCAGAACTTTTAAACAGTGTATGTCCTCTGGGCACCTGTGTGTCCCACAGCTACCACACAGGGACTTGTGAGTGTAACAATGAGATTTTCAAAGTTGAAGGAAGAATGTGAATGTCAAGTGCTTATTTGAATTAATGGAAGTCCTCCTGATATCAAAAGACCTGCGGAGAGTGTTAAAGACATTCATGAAAAAATAAATTCCACTGCAATGTTGACTGCAATGCTAAGTTTATTCATCTCTATTTTTCTTTTCATGCTTAAGGCATTTATTTAGAAGGATAAATAGGATTTGACTCAGTCACTGAGGTCCTCCATATTTTTATTTTTATTTGTTCTTATTACAAATCAGTTACACATGTATGCACATACAAACTTTGGTGTAATGGCTGCTACTAAATGAAGGTCAAGCCACAAAGACAGCTCTTGTTCATTGAGCTTGCCAGACACCAGAGTTTGCAAAGCCTGAAAGCATCCCATGGAGTGTAGTTATCACATGGAGCTTATTGACTCAAGACTTTGGAAATCCACAACACCCAACAAAATGAGATTTCTATGATGAACTATAAAAAATAACACTTAAGTCACAGATCTTCTGGGACTTCATTTCTTTAATGGCTTGAAAATGAGATTTGATGGCAAATTGCACTGCAGAGTGTCAGCGTTGAACTGTCACAAACTCCATTCCATGAAGATTCTTTTTACTTCTTAGACCTGATTAAAGCATTTTGATTTGATTTGATTTGATACTGGAGGTTAACAACTAAGTGTTTTTGTTTTTTGTTTTTACTAGAAACAAATTCTGAGCAAATTGCAGGAGAAGAACAGATGATATGTATATACCTGTCACAGTTCTGAGTGAGAAAACTGCAATGAATCCATCGCCAAAAGTCTGACAAAACTTGGCTATCATCATAGTTTATTGTGGGATGTTTCCTGTCAGTTTTGTTTCTTTTCACTTACAGTGAACTTCCATTAATTCCTTTTATCCTCACTGTAGCCTTTTTCTGGTATCTGTGAGAGCAAAATCATGATATCACTTCAATATCTAGAAGATCCTCTGATCCAAACTAAAAAAAAAAAAAAGCAAATGTTATGAAATGCACTTTCTACCTGATATCTTTAACCACAAATAAGAACTTGCATATATTTATATATAAGACAAATATGTAAAATCCAATATCTTTCTGACTAAGAAATTGTGAGGACAACCTGCTTCACTGCAACACAAGTTTTTTTTTTAACAGAAGACCTCCATGATCCAAATTGATGTTTTCCCATTAACCAAACACTTTGTTTCGTACTGCTCACCCAACAAAAGAAACATAAATTCCTTTAATTCCCAGACTGGAATTATCTTTAAAGGAGGACATCCTGTAGGGAAATGTTGTACTCTGTTCTGCCTGATGTAAGTATATTAGGTTAATATGGTTAAGTCTAACACGACTCTGAACCTCATCCAAAAAAAGTTGTCATTAAAGCACATTTACCACTGATGAATTAATTAGTAAAATACAAATCACCTCTACTGTGGGATATGTGCCAGGGTTAATTCAAATAATGGCAATATCCAGGCATTTTCTCAGTGGTGGCTTCAACCTATAAATCTTAGACAAAATGGATGGATAAGTACCCTGTTAATGTATGCTCTGGAACTGATCCTTAGAACTCAGGGAGCAAATCTCAGCACAGAGGAAAGAAAGATCAGGGTGAGTATACCAGCATCCTGAGCTCAGTGAATACTTCTTGTGGCTGCATCCACATATTTCCACTTGTTCCCACCCTCTTATCAATTACCTTTAATGGCAAAGATGAGAGGAATGTTTGAGTAATGTTTTTTACACAGCAGAACATGTTTCTGGCTTTGTTGTTGTTGTTGGGTTATAGATCTTTTAACTGGTCTTCCAAGATAAGTGTTCACAGTTCTCAATTAACTTAGAAACAAAATTCAAGATCTGCAATTAGAGCTCCACTAAGGAGGCTAGCTTCAGTTCTTGAACATTTCAAGAACTTCTAGTTCTCTTCTAATTTACATAACACCTGAAAGTGAAATTGAGAGATCAATCTGATTCAAAGTGACAACAATCAAAAGGATTACACAGACAGATTTTCCTGACACCGCTCTCTCTGGTACATTGACAGTGTTACAGCATCCAGTTATTTTCCACAGAGTCTATGGCTCCTTTCCAAAATAAGGTGTCCTCCCTTCATTCCTCTACATCTCTAAGTAAATCGTTACACTAACTGGCAACACTATCTGTTACTCCATACCCCCATTATTTGTCTTCTGTTAATATAGCCCGAGTCACCCACAATATACTATTGACCTCAGTTTGGCAGGGAGAGGAAACTATGCATGGCATGTAGGAAGTCCCATTTGAGATGCTTCTTTATCACAGTCTTTGTAATAAATTAACCTGATGACAACTGTTGCTTTTTTAAATTATTCTCTGGTGTCTTTTAAATGTCCCTTTTACCCGGTTGGGTTGAGCACCACTCTTGTGATGTGATATGAGTTTACTAAGGACTACCATCCTGATTTTTTAGGCATTGTGAGGGTGCATGTGGCTTGCTCAGAGATTGGTCTGGTGACATTCAGTGCTCCCCAGCAGAATCTGGGCTCCTGAGAAAACTGTGAGATAGACAAGTTTCAATTTTAACCAGATGTTCTTTTTCTCATGAAAAAAATAATTTGGTAGAGCTGGTAATTGTCCAAAAAAAGGGGAGATTCTCCAGAAATTAACTTCAGAAACTCACTGGTAAAAATTTGTGTCCACTTAATTTTATGGCCAGGCTGTTATGCTGACATATAAAATCTATTAGAACCAGCACAGGTATTGCCATTTGCACTCATCTTACAGCTACATATTGTACATATTGTTCTTAATATGTACATACATACAGTGGTGTGGTAGAATGTCTGAGAACAAGAAGTTTGATATTACAGATTTCAGTGCTTTCCACACCGGTATACAAAGCAGTTTCTGTCTCTGTTCTTGTTTTTCTTGCCACTAGCTTTCTGCATAGCAGACAGCAGAAGGTCAGTTCTAGGTGTGCAAATGCATGCAAGGCAACTGGGGAACTGCTTACTTGCTGTGCGCACTACAATTACCCTTCTACCATGTGCAGGCATTAGAAATTGAAATTACTGAGTGAGGAGATGTTAGCCAAGGTTGTGATGCTGTCACCAGACCTTTTGGAAAGAGCTATAGGTTTGTTCCTTGGTACCTGAGCTCTTTTTGGAGAGAGATGAGCAGAGCATGCACACAATTTACTGTATAACATAGCCACGGAGACAGGAAGGTACATCACCATTCATCAGAAAGCACTTATGGGAACAGCATGTCTTTGCAACACACTGCACTAACTTATAGTGTAGGACACAGTATGTACCATTTACTGTCTCAAGGAGAATGTCGTTACTAAAACAAACATTTGATAGGGACTTTGGTGGAGAATTCATAGTCTCATAAGCCCATGCACTAGGACATGGGTGTCCAACATTTTGGCTTGCATGGGCCACACTGAAAGAGGATAAAGTTCCTTGGACTCATATATATTGTTTGCACTGAAAGTAATGTCTCCTATTTATTTCCATGAAAACTACAACTGATGAAAAACAAAACAAAACAAAACAAAAAAAACAAAAACAAAAACAAAACAAAACAAAAAAAAAAAACCACGATAACACTACTTAACACAGCACATTCTCAGCTAAAAAACACTATTTTTAAACATAGCCACTGCTGTTAGTCATGCATTTTTGCCGGTGTTGAACAAGAGACAGCATGTTGTGCTCCTCAAAATGTGCAACAGCAGTGGTGACCTACTGTCGCCATCACCACTGTTGAAATGCAACACTCACCACCTCCCTGTGCTCACATCCACTGTCTGTTCTCCATAAACATTCAGCAAGCATTGGCAAATGTCAGTGGGTGCTATTTTTTCTGTGTGGAGGAATTCAGTTGTACACCTTTGCTTCATCTGCACTTCCATGTCAGACCCTTTTCTGACAGACTGCCCCCCATCTGCTATCTGTCACACAGCAACAGAATGTAATGCAATATTGGAGGGAAAACCTAACCTCTACTGCCATACCATCAACATCTGTCTCTGATGTTTTGGGCCTTCATAATAAAACAGAAGGCATTAATTTCAGAGCAGTCCTTGCAAAACATTCAATATCATTAATAAAGTGACAACGTCTTAATTTTAAGTATATTTCTTAGAACATTAAAAAAAAAAAAAAAAAAAAAAAAAAAAAGAGAGAGAGAGAGAGAGAGGAATAAAAGCATAAAACTAGAGGGATATCACAGAATCACAGGATGGCCTGGGTTGGAAGGGACCTCAGGGATCATGAAGCTCCAACCACCTTGCAACATCTCACCACTCTCATAGTAAAGCACTTCCCTTTACATCCAACCTAAATCTTCCCTCCTTCAACTTAAAACCACTTCCCCTTCTGCTGTTATCCACCCTTTCAAAGAGTTTACTCCCCTCCTGTTTATAGGCTCCCTTCAGATATTGAAAGGCTGCAATGAGGTCACCCCGCAACCTTCTTTGCTCCAGGCTGAAAAAGATCAGCTCCCTCAGCTTGTCTTCACAAGGGAGCTGCTCCAGCTCTCTGATCATCTTCTTGGCCCTCCTTTGGACCCTCTCCAACAGTTCTCTGGTTTTCTTGTACTGGGTGCTCCATACCTGGACATGGTACTCCAGATGGGGCCTCACAAGAGCAGAGTAAAGAGGGGCAATCATCTCCCTGTCCATGCTGGCCACCCCTCTCCTGATGGAGCCCAGGACACCATTTGCCTTCCAAGCTGCAAGAGATATGTCACATTTATGTGAAAAAAACACACCAGTCTGGTTTGATGGCAGTGGACATGATCCTCAGAGAGTTCTTAATGCGTTCATCAGAGATTTTTGGTGAATTTTTATTCCTTCTATGCTTCATCCTTGAAAATAAGTGTTCATAAACGTATACACTGCCAAAAGGTGATGACATGAGTAAGGGGTGAGGAATATATTACTTTGGTAAGAAAGGGCTTATAAAAATCTAGTGGAAGACATAATCAATTTTTTCTTTGAGTTGAATATCTGATTGCAACTCTATAAATTTCATTTGAAAATTTGCAGGTATTTTATATGTGTCTGTGTCAACTGAAAACATCTCAGAGGTACAATTTTTTGTTGTTATTTTTCAGCAGTCTTGAAATCTATTCTCAGATTCCTTTATCAGAATGGAAAGCATGGCTACATAGTTTTTGCTGTTCACATGGCTGTGTTTAGGCATTATATATCAACATGTACAAAACTGTTTGCCATAATTTGTGTTAGCAGTGCACTGCAACCTCCATTTGTCCCGGTTTCAGGCCAGGCAGGATTAACAGACACTGATATTTGTTGCTGAGCAATGGGTGTGTGCCTGTGAAAGAGCCACTGCCATGGTGGTGTTGGGCAGAGGATGGCCACAGGACACCAACATGTAGCCCATGGGCAGTGGACTGGACATTCCTGCATGAAGACATTACTTCTGGTTTGCTGTTTTTCTTAGAGGGACAGCAAGAACCAAAACCACCTGAATATTCAACCTCTCCACTGTGGTTTTGCATGTGATTCCAAATGTAAGTGGCAGTATGCAGGTGCAAATTCAGTATTTACATATACACCCACACAGAGCTGTGGTCACTACTGAGAGATGTCTGGAATGTGCCTGACACCAAACCACCAGCTCAGAGAATTCTGAACATGATTGGTGCAATGAGTCTTCCAAGTATGTGTATCATCATTACCTGATGAATCTTACTTACAGAGTGCATTTAGCTGTAATATCTGGTTCCTATTCCTTTTCCTGCTGTAAAGAGATGTTCTTTGAAGCATCAGTGTTACGTTTATCTCCAATTCATCTCTTGTTTTTATGTTTTCTTCTTTATTTCTGCTAGATCGTATGTGTTTTCTTCTTTTAATTTCTTTTTAACTGTTTCAAAACCATTCTACTGAGGAAAACTAAGTCCAGAGTTTCTAGAGCTGAATGTCTATATTTAGACTTCTCTAATCAGATTTATGGAACATAAACAAATAGCTCAATCATCAAAGTTGTTGACAACCCATAATTATCATCATCTTCAGTATGTATCTAGTTTCCAAAAATCAAGAGTTGCAAAGCCTGCTTTTGAAAAATATGCAGACTGGAAAGCTTTTGTGTTTGCAACCATGATCTTTTGTGGCTTGCCTGTGAAATCAATGGCAAGCCGAGCACAGAGGAATTCCTAGCTTCTAGGCTATGGCTGTTCCATCTACTGCTGTAGACACTTATGAATGCACAGATAACTTCTTCTTTATCATTCTGACTAGTTGCAACAGATAATTCATTGATTTGTTAGAGTACAAGGTAACTGTACATCCAGTACGTGGACCAAATGTTTTTTAGAGCACAGAATCCTATCAACAGGAATCAGTCTTATAGATTAGTTCCTTGTTTCATGATGATTCTAAATTCTTAAATAATAACTTGTCATACCCGAAATGCTGTAAAAAATCTATCATTTGTTGATTGCTAGGAATCTGTTTTTGCATGTCACAAGTAAACAAATCTAGGAGAGTTATTAATGCAAATAGTTACAAACCATGTTTAAATATTCAATGGAATGTGGCTAACATTACCAATAGTCTGGCTTAAACCTTCTTGCCTGTCTTAAACCTTCTTGCATCCTTCTACCTGCATGCTCTGCTTCCCTAAGGTGTCTGTATACCAGTGCACACAGCATGGGAAATAAACAGAAAGAATTAGAGATCTGTGTGTGATTACAGGGCCATGATCTTACTGCCATCACACAGACAGGGTGGGACAGCTCACATGACTTTAATTCTACCATGGATGGCTGTGTCCCCTTAAGGCTGGGAAGGCAAGGTGGTGGAGCTGGTCTTTATGTTAGTGAGCAAATAGAATGTATTGAGTTCCTCTTGGGGGGAATGATGAACAAGTGGAGATCTTGCTGATAAAAATTAAGGGGTTGACTAACATAGGTGACACTGTTGCGGGTGTGATCAGGAGAAGGAAATGAATGAGGCCTTCTAGAAACAGTTGGAGGTAGCCTCATGGGAATTTCAACCATCATGATACTTGTTGGATAAGGCAACACAACCAGGAAGAAAAGGTAGAGGAGATTCCTGCATTGCACTGACAGTAACTTTCTGATGTAGGTGTTGGAGAAGCCAGCAACGAAGGGTGTGTTACTTGATCTTGTTATTACTAGCAAGGGAGGGATGATCGGGGATGTAAATGTTGGGGGTAGTTTGTGATGCAGAGATTATGAGATGGTGGAGTTAAAGATCCTGTGTGGAGGAAGCAAAGCAATCAGTAGAACTGCTACCCTAGACTTAGGTGGAGTTGACTTTAACCTTTTCACAGACCTACTTGGAGGTATTCCATGGGCTAGAGTGCTAGAAGGTAAGAGGGCTGGTTGTCACTTAAACACCACTTCTGTGCCCAAGATCAGTGCATCCCTAAGAGCAAGAAACTGGGGAAATGTGGCAAGAGGCCTGCACAGATCAGCAAGGAACTCATGGATAAACTAGAAGGAAAGAAGGCCCACAGAAAGTGGAAAAAGGGCATGTCCACCTTGGGAGAGTATAGGAATGTTGTCAGGGTTGAGTGGCTGTATGACTGTGAAGAGGAAAGACACCTGGGGGTGTTGGTCAATGATCAGCTGAACATGAGTCAACAGTGTGCCCAGGTGGCCAAGAGGGCCAATGCAATCCTGGTCTGTATAAGAAATAGTGTGACCAGTAGGAGCAGAGAGGCAATCATTCCCCTGTGAGGCCACATCTTGAGTATTGTGTTCAGTTTTGGGCTCCTCGCTACAAGAAAGGCATTGAGGCCATGAAACATGTCCAGAGAAGGGCAGTGAAAATGGTGAAGGGTCTGGAGCACAAGTCTTATGAGGAGAAGCTCAGGGACCTGGCATTGTTTAGTCTAGAGAAGAGGAGGCTTAGGTGAGACCTCACTGCACTCTACAACCTCCTGAAGGGAGGTTGTGATGAAGAGGGCTTGGCTTCTTCTCCCAGCTAACAAACAGGACCCAAGGAAATGGTCTCACGTTGTACCAGAAGAGGTTTAGATTAGACAAAAGAAAGAACTTTTTCTCTCAGAGAGTGGTCTGCCCAGGGAGATGGTGGAGATGCCATTCCTGGAAGTGTTCGAGAGGCATCTGGATGAGGAGCTACGAGATCTTGTTTAGTGGCTTGTGGTAGCAATGGTGATGGGAGGATGGTTGGACTAGGTGATCTTGCAGGTCCTTTCCAACTTGTGACTCTATGACTCTATGATTCTACATACAACGAGGAAGGCTAAGGCCCTCTTAAACCTTGGGACCTTGGGACCTTAAGGACTTAAACCTTGCAAAGTAGGTGAAGGATAACAGGAAAGGTTTTTTTTAAGCATGTCAACAATAAAAGGATGACTGAAGAAAATGTGTCCCCTACTAAATGGTGTGGGTGTCTTAGTAACAGGAGACATGGAGAAGGAGGAGATTCCAAATGCCTTATTTGCTTCAGCCTTTAATACTAAGACTAGTGCTCTAGAATCCCAAATTCTGGAGGTAAGAGAGAGAATCTGGGGAAAGGATGACTTCCTGTTGATCAAGGAGGATCTGGTCAGAGAGCGTCTAGCCAAAATCAACATGAGGAAATCATTGGGCCCTGATGGGATACACCCACATGTGCTGAGAAAACTGGCAGGCATGATTACTGAGCCACTCTCTATCATCTTTGAAAAGTCTTGGCAAGTGGAAGATATGCCTAAAGTCTGGAGGACAGCTAATGTCACTCCAGTCTTCAAAAGGGACAAGCAGAAGAATCTGGGATACTACAAGCCAATCAGCATCACCTCTGGCCCTGGAAAATTGATGGAACTACTTGTTCTGGACACCCTCTTCAAGAAATTGGAAGAAAAGAAGTAGTCAACGTGGATTTACAAAGGGGAAATCATGCTTGACCAACCTGATATCCTTCTATGATGTCATCACTGGCTGGGTAAATGGAGAGAGAGAGCTGTGGATCTTTTGTACCTCAACTTAAGCATGGCATTTTACACTAACTCCCACAAGATCCTTGCTATGAAACTTAGAGAGCCAGGATAGATGTGTGGACAGTGAAGTGGATTGAGAACTGGCTGACTTGCAGAGCTCAGAGGACTGTCATCAGCAGGACATAGTCTGTTTGGAGGCTTGTAATTAGCATTGTTCCCTAGGGGTCTCTTCTAGGTCTGGTCCTGTTCAATACTTTTTCCAGCAACTTGGATGAAAGGACAGGATGCACCCTTAGCAAGTCTGTGGATGTTACAAAACTGGGAGGACTGGCTGACACACTGGAAAGCTTTGCTACCATTCAGCAAGACCTGGACAGACTGGAAATCTGGGCAGGGAAGAGCATGATGAGGTTTAACAAGAGCAAATTTAGAGTCTTACACCTGGGGAGGAATAACTGCATGTATCAGTACAGATTAGGGGATGGCCTCCTGGAGATGAAATCTGTAGAGAAAGGTCCTGGCAGTCCTGGTGAACAGTAGACTGGCCATGAGCCAGCAGTGTGCCCTTGAAGTTGAGAAGTAAATAGTATCCCAGGTTGAATTAAAAAGAGCATGGCTAGCAGGTCAAGGGAGTTGATCCTTCCCATCTTCCCTGCCCTGGTGAGCTCATGTTTAGACACTGTGTCCAGTTCTGAGCTCCCCTGATCAAAGAAGACAGGGATCTCCTGTTGTAGATGCTAACGAGGCTGAACCTTGTAGTACAATCATATAGGCGGTAGCAGGGCTTTTCGAGATGTGACGTGACAGTGGCCCCCCCCTGGCGCGCATTTCAAACGTGTGCCCTAGGGGGCGAAGACGAAGTAGTAAGGTATATAAGGTGTTGATTACTCCTAATAAACGCCATTTTGCCACCTTTCTTGATGAGTCACGGTGGTCTTTTTGGCCCTAGCGGAGGTTCCGCTAGCACCTGGGCAAGTAGGGGGTTTAAATTATAATTGCGCACGGCAACAATCTCCTAGAGAGAGTATGGCAGAGGGCAACAAAGATGATTAAGGGCCTGGAGCATCTCCTACATAAGGAAAGGCTGAGTAATCTGGGTCTGTTCAGCATGGGGAAAAGAAGACTGAGAGGCAATCTGATAAATGTTTATAAATATCTAAAGGGAGGTGGGAGGCAAATGGACAAGGCCAGTCTCTTCTCAGTGGTGTGTAGCAATAGAACAAGGAGTGGTGGCCTAAAATTTGAACACAGGAACTTCTGTACTAACATTTAAAAGATTCTATGATTGTAAGGGTGATGGAGCACTAGAACAGGCTTTCCATTGGGGTTGCGGAATCTGCTTCTGTGAAAACACTCAAAACCTGTCTGAACTCCTATCTGTATGACCAATTGTAGGGAAACTACTTTGGTGTGGGGGTGGACCCAGTGATCTCTTGAAGTCCCTTTTAATCCCTGTGATTCTGTCATTCCGGGGTATTTTTTAATACCCTCTCACAATGAACAAAATGTTTTGCTTGGGAGCAACACTGAATGATCACATTAGATGGGTTTAATGAGATTTTCCTGTCTTCAGGTATGCTGTAATCTGTCTTTTGATATTTATTTATTTAATTATTTATTTATTGTTGTAGGTATTATAAAGCTAAGAGAGATTTCCTCACTATTCAATTTTTATTGTAATCATTTTTGTTGTGCTAGCCCCAGTGCACTTTCTTCCCTTTAACCATCCACATGTTGCCATTTGGTAAAGCTCTGGCTGACCAATCTTCTGCAAGAAGACATTTCAGATTTTCTTTTTTTTTTCAGAGTTTTGCAGAACGGGATATGGAAGCAAAGCCAGAAAAGTTAAGTTCTAACTTCCATCTCTGAGAGGCATGGCAAACTGATAGCTTGCAGAAAACATTGCCTGAGATAATTATGCAAAGCGAGAAGGAAACGTTACTCATTTGACACTGGGAAATGCTTTGAAAAGGGTATTTTCCTGAAGGTGTAAATTGAGAGAATACTATCCATTAACAATAGCTCTTTGCTAATGAAAAAGATCATGTATCTAGATTCCAAGGTTTATTTTGTCACTTGTTTGACAGTCTGTGATGTCTGTAAGTGCTTTTCCAATATTCCAATGCAGTGAATGAAGTTGACATTCATTAACTAGCTTTTGGCTTCAGAGTTTGCTCTCAGCTTAATTAATGTATTTAGGCAGTTGGAGTTACATTTACATAAAAATGAGAGTATAACCAATAGAACATACAATGATCATTTCTTTTGTATAGAGACTTATATGGGAGGGGACACGGCTGGTGAAAAATATATATATATATGTGTATAACCAAAAATATTCTAAGTTTCAGGTTATAGAAATAATACAAAGAAATAATAGATGTGAAAATATGAAACACTGAACAAGTTATTGGAAGAAATATGATGATAGTTTTTCTAAGAGGATATTCTAAAATTCCATCTGAATTAGCCATTTCACTACTGCATTGCTTTTCAAACTTGTATCTTCTCACCAACCACAGAAAATTTACTGCAAGAAAAATGCTTTGTACAGTGCCACTGTATCATCAGATCTGACACAGAACCAAAACTTACCAAAACATCTCTGGAATTATGCAGCAGACTTGGTGCAGGATGAAAAAATGAAATTTCCATACAGAGTGCACTGTGTAGTAAAATAGGAAAGGAACTATAGCTTATATACTATATTGGAAAGGAACTATAGCTTATGTATTATGATGACATGCTGGTTTATGCTGATGTTTACCAGTATAAGGGTTGTCAGAGCCTCTCACCAACAGGAGGAAAGAAATAGAGCAGAAAGACCACACACAGACTAAACTGGCAGAAGAGACTCATATCATTTTTCAAGCCTGTCCTCACATCTATTTCACATTATTCATACTTAATAAGTTGTTTGCTATAGATTTGAAACCAAGTTAATAGCAAGTAATTTCCTTTCATATAGAGCTACTCAGCATCTAAAAAATAAAGGATGTTCAGCAACTTTATACTAAGGGACTGGAAGCTGTGCTAAGGCACATGGAAGACCCAGAGATGATATGGGAGGACCAGCATGGCTTCACCAAGGGCAAATGCTGTCTGACCAGCATAGTAGCCTTCTGCGGTGGAATAACTGCACCACTGGACAAGGGAAGCACCAATGATGTAATCTATATAGATTTCAGTAAGGCCTTTGACATAGTACCCAACAGTGTTCTTCTCTCTTAATTGGAAAGACATGGATTTGAAGGGTGGACAATTAGATGGACAAGGAACTGGCTTCAGGATTGAATCAAGAAAGCTGTGGTCAGTGGCTCAGTATCTGGATGAAGATCAGTGACAAGTAGTGCCCCCAGGGGTCGGTGCTGGGACAAATACTCCTTAATATCTTCATCAGTGACATTGACAGTGGGGTTGAGAGCACCCTCAGCAAGTTTGTTGATGACAGCAAGCTCTAGTGTGCAGTCAAAACGTTCAAGGGATGGGATACCAACCAGAGGGGCCTAGACATGCTGAGCAGTGGGCCCAGAAGAACATCATGAGGTTCAACAAAGCCAAGTGCAAGGTCTCACACCTGGATCGATGCAACTACCAGTACAAGCTGTGGGGTTGAAGGATTGAGCACAGCTCTGTCAAAAAGGACCTGGGGGTACTGGTGGGTGGCAATCTGGACATGTGCCAGAAATTTGCCCTTGCTAACCAGAAAGCCAATGTTATCATGGGCTGCACCAAAAGAAGTATGGCCAGCAGGGTGAGGGTGGTGATCCTGCCCCTCTGCTCTTTACTGGTGATGCCTCACCTGGAGCACTGCATGCAGATATGGAGTCCTCAGTACAGGAGATATAGTGGTGGAGGTGAGGCACAGGCATGGGTTTCCCAAAGATGTGGTGGTGGATGCCCTATCCCTGGAGACTTTTGAAGCCAGTCTGGATGGAGATATGAGCATCTGATTGAGCTGTTGATTGTCCCCTGTTCGTTGCAGGGGATTTGGACTAGGTGACCATCAAAAGTCCCTTCCAACGCTAAGGATTCTAGAATTCTATTACTTCTACCTTCAAAAGCATCTACATTTCTACTTGACATAGAAACTGGATGTTTGTATGTTTGAAGATGACATAATTATATATACAGTTTTTATGCTTAAGAGGTCAGTTAGTGTATAGACTACTGAGGTGCTTGTGCTATCCTGACTGCTCTCTCAGTCAGTATTTGAGTTTATAACAGAATCAGAGAATCCTTAGAGTTGGAAGGGACTTCTGAGGGTCATTTCGGGTGGGATCATGCTAGAAGGAAAACTCTAGCAGTGTATGTGCAGACACTTTGTTATGCTGATAAGACTTGATCTGTTTATTCACAGCAACCTGTTTGCACATCCATGCTAACATTTTCACTTCTGAAACATTGCCTAAGGCACTTCTGAAAACTTCACACCATGGCCAGGATTTTCAAAATAGCTCAACATTTATACATGGTTTTCTCTTCAAATTAAAAAAGTGCCACAGATACCCTACAGGAGTAGTGTGAAGCTCTGAAATCTGTTGAAAATATCAGCTTTCATTTTGATGTCTAGCTTTTCTGAGAATGCTGCCTGACTGTGGGAGCTGAGCATCCTAGAAATGTAATGATGTTAAGATGTGTCTCAAAATTCATTGTAGACAATAAGATATTTTTTCTTCTGGTTAACAAGAATGTATCTGTTGCAATGTCATGAGGTCACACTGTTCACAATGCAGATACTTGCATGTGTGTGGTTACACTAGTCTAAAAGTGATGAATGTTGGTCTTATCAGTTTCTTATTGTTTCGTTATTTATGTGACTGAACTAAAGAACATCTTCTGTTTAATCTGAAGGCCTATTGTTGTTTTGAATAGTTTTTGTGTGGATGACTTACAGTAAGTTATTTCCAGCTGTTGTAGAACAGTATGTTGGAAGAATTGTACCTAAGGTCTCATAAGGTTGAACATGGCCTGTATCAGATATAATACCCACCTCCTAAAAACTACCAATTGCATGGAGTTTACATAGAATCATAATAACATAGAATCAACTATACTAATCCCAGGCAAATGGACAATTAATTTCAGAGGACTTGCAGAAACGACAGCTCCTGTCTAATTAAAGAGTAGTAGCATCCACATGTGATATTACCCTGCCATATCGCGTTTTCATTGAAGCTCTGTTATATGATATCAGACTTGTTTTCCACACTAACTTCTTTCCTTTCTGAACCTTTTGGGAGACGTTTCAACATGCTTTTACTGCCAGCAGATTTCCAGCATACAAAAGGAAGGGAAGGGAAAGGCTCACACATGATGAGGGAGATTCCTACACATGTATATAAACACAAAACTGAACTTTCAGCTAGTTTAGAAACAAAAATATTTTTTCTTAAACAGAAATAAAACTGTTTCTGTGATCATAAGTCTTCATATGGCTCATGGAATAATAAAGACAGGATGAGAGGAAGAACGAAAAAGGTTGTATCTAAGTTGAGACTTCATCAGATAATGGCTACTAGTTTGGGTTGGTTGAGTAAGGTTTTTTGCATTGCTCTTTTTATCTACATGGATTCTCACTAACTGTTGAATGTTTCAGACACCTTAAAGTGAATGATCCATAGACTTCTCTCATGGAAAGACTGGAATAGAAGACGGGAAAAAAAAAAAAAAAAAAAAAGTCTTTCTCCTAGAGCTATTTGCTTCTATCAGATACAGAGGCATTAATGCTGTTAGACGTGACATACTCACTGTCACTCCCTGACATCTTGACTGTGAGAAGTGTTGTTCTGTGCTGCAGGCAGAGAAACAATAGAAAATGAAATAATCCTCCTAGCTGACTTTGTTAAAGTGGCCAAATGACTTCTAGAGAGCTGCAAAGGAAATAAAAATCTTAGTGATTTCCTTCAATTAGAAAAGCAGAATGGTCAGAAAAACACTCCACCTGGTTGTTTTCAAAGCCTGATACAACACATTTCCCTCCTCTTGGTCAGTGCAGCACTTACGTGAAGCACTATTGCAGAGATGCAATATCAGAATTCCTAACATATGTCTCAGTCCTTACCCTGCTCTCCAGGGCTCAGACAATATCTCTGATTCCTGCAAGACTCAGAGGGTTTCTATAGCTTGAGCTGTGTGCTCCAGCTGATGCATGAGGAGCAGAGAGAAGGGCAGCTTGCTGTTGATCATGGGGAGATCACTCCTTAGCAAGAAGGCTGCCCTTGTCTGAGGCTGTCACAGGGTACGACTGGCTCAGAAGGCACTCACTGAGGCAGAGGCAAATACCCACACAAACAGCAGAAATAAACAATATTAAAATGTATTGTCTGTTACAATACAGAATGTTGCAGCTTTTCCATGCCTAACTTGCTGTAGCATGCCAGTAATTTATGGAGTATTACCTCACACTCATGTCATTTCGTGATGTACTGTACCACAGACTACAGGAGAAAAATGAGGAGAAAAGGCAAGCCCTGGAGTGAGGTGGTGCTGACATTCCTGTGTTGCTTATACAGCAAACATCAACTCTTTTTTTCCCATAATATCGCACAACTTGATATAAATTAATTTATCATTAATTACTTTATTTCAAATTGAAACACGTACAATTTATGTTGGTATTACATAAAATTAAGCACCACCCAACAATGCAGAATTAGTGATCTATTATTTTTTTTTTTTTCATTTAAGTTTTGAATGTGCACTTTTTTAAAACACAAAGTAAAGAGAATGTTTTCTCGTGTGCCTTCTGAGTTCCAGTGAGAAACATAATGAACCTCAAGCTACATTAGACTGCTTCTAAAATCAGGTAACAAGGGAACAAGGGTATACCCAGTAAATCCTAGCTGAATTGTACGGTGCAGTTGCTCCTAATAAGAACTGTCTTTTTGGTAAGCACTTACACAGGGAGTGGTATATAAACTGTGAGCGGGCCCTCAGGCTCCATAGTTTGCAAACTAAAATCTAATAGTTAGAGAAATTTTCTTGGCCAAAGGAGATGCTGAAGTGAAGACTTTTTTGCTGCTAGAAACAATTGGATGCATTTCAGGTTATTTAAGAAAAAAAAAAAAAAAAAAAAAAAAAAAGGAGGAAGAAGAATAAATTTGTTGTGAGAGATGGAAATCTGAAGGCTGTAGGGAGGGCATTATTTTACATATGGTTTGAAGTCAGCAAAGTTGCAGCAAAAAGTGTCTGATATAAGAATGCAATTTTTCCAGTTTGAAAACTCCAATAGCTGAGATTCTGATGCTGGACCTGCATTAGTAAGAACAACAGAGAAGAGCAATACAAAAGAGTTTTAGTAGCTATGTAAAGTACTGAAATCTTAGTATCTTACTTCTACTTCTCAATTGGTAAAACAGAGATAATAAGACTCTCACCTCCCAGGCAGTGCTTCTACGATGTTTTTGGGATGAAAAGAGGCAATGGTATGTAAGTGCTGACAATTGTTATTATTGGTCTTTTATTACGTTGTTGTTTTTTTATTGTTTTGTTTTGTTGTGTGTTGTGTTTTTGTTGTTTTTTTTTTAACTGAGTCTTTCCATGATCTGTGATTTTCATAGGCCTGAAATCTCTACGTTAATAAAGCATATTTAGTGGAATCAGCTTGAGTGAACTGTAGTTCATTCCATTCTTACGCAGAACTACTTGCATAAAATTCCTTTCTTCCAGAATTAAAACCTCTACGCAAGAATAAATCTTCAGATATCTGCATTAATAGGAAGAGTAGTCAAAAAGCTGAATGCTCTTGCCTTTATGTGTTGAAGTTTGTTTCCCACATCAACAACACTGCAGTTAAAATAAATAAATAAATAAATAAAAAATCAGATCTTGGCTTTTAATTGAGTGTAGCTCATTAGGAACTCTTACCCAGTGTTGCAGACTGTGATGACCATAAGCCTTCACAGTGTCCATAAATGCAGAGAAACCTGGTTTACTCTGTGCCGTCCCCATTTGCTGAATGACAGGAACACATCCGTTGGCTCCAAAAATATAAGGTACTTTTTTAACACCTGTAAGTTTTACAGCCCTGAAGCAGCTTTGGCACAAAATAACTGGAGAAGAGCCCACAGAAGAATTTCACAGAGTCACAGAACTGTAGGGGTTAGAAGGGACCTCAAAAGGTCATTGAGTCCTACCCCCTAGTTAAAGCAGGTACCCTACAATAGGTTGCACAAGTAGAAATCCAGCTGGGTCTTTAATATTTTCATAGAAGGAGACTCCACAGCTTCCCTGGGCAGCCTGTTCCAGCATTCCATCACACTTAACTGTAAAGAAGACCTTCCCCATGTTAGTTTGCTCCTTTCTGCATTCAAGTTTTAGGCCACCACCCCTTGTCCTACTGCTACACACCACTGAGAAGAGTCTGGCCTCGTCCATTTGCCTCCCACCTCCCTTTAGATATTTATAAACATTTATCAGATTGTCTCTCAGCCTTCTTTCTCCCAGGCTGAACAGACCCAGGTTACTCAGACTTTCCTTATGTGGGATATACTCCAGGCCCTTTAGCATCCCTATGGGCCTCCACTGGATTCCTTCAGGGACATCTCTAGTTTGAGTTGGGGAGCCCAGAACTGGACACAGTGCCTCAACATGACCCCACCAGGGCAATGTAGGGAGGGAGGATAACCTCCCACGACCTGCTGGTAATGCTCTTTTTAATGCATCCAGTTGGTCTTCTTGGCCACAAGTGCACACTGCTGGCTTGTGGCCAACGTTTTCCCCTTCTCCCCCTCTCCACTTACTTAATTTTCACCACTGGGTACTTAATTGTCCCATGACATCTTGCACAGAGATGTGAAAATGCTGTAAAATTTCTGATGTTTTTATATAAAGACTTGACCTGCAGCAAAGAATTACATGACAAAGAACCTGCAAATTTGTTTGCTTTTTTGAGGTCAGGGCTCATCATTTATGTTTTGTTTTCATTCTTTCTTTCTTTCTGTTTTTGTTGTTTTTTTTTTTTTTTCCTCCATAGCAAAGAAAACCAGGATTGCATTTAATTATACTGTGATCCCAGGTGGCCTATGCTTCTCCATGCTTGTTAGCCACTGAATGCTATCAGAAATGCTTAGCTGAAAGCAGCCTTTTGCATGTTGATGGGCATTGCAAATCCTTCTACAGAGTTGTCTTTCACGCCTAGACAATATCAAGCACAGTAAAACATCACCATATGTCCATCCCTCTACTTCTCCCTTTGCTTTGCAGGTTGTATTCCCTTTCTCTGCTACGCAGTCAGCATGCTTCCTTAGCAAGGAGTGTTTCTGTATGTGTGTGTGTGTTCAATATGAGTGTTTGCAGCCTCAGAGGGAAGGGTGCATAATGCCTTCACTCAGGATCCTCCTTTTAAGCTAAAAAGAATAGCCACATCTGCTGCTTTGTCCACAGAGTGCCTAGTCTAATTGCCTACTCCACTTCTGCTTTATTAATATTTAGTTCCTTAGATACCAAAATCCTTCCTTCAGTGCAGATGAGTGACTATTTCTCACCTTTTTTTCCCTGTTGATTAGCAAGCGTTATAGCATTCTTGTTTCTTGATAGCAAGAATTAATTGTGCCATAAAGCCTGATTCTCTGGGGAGAGAAAGCTCCTAAAATCACCCAGGAAATGTGAAGAGAAAAAAACACTTTGGATCATCTTTGAACATTATCCTTATTAACCTGATCTAACTTTGGATGGGAAAATCTTCCACAAACTCCAATTTAGTGTGAGTCATGGAATTACAAAGATTAGAAGGTGGGAGAAAAAAAAAAAAAAAAAAAAAAAAAAAAAAAAAAAAAAAACTTCCACTTGGGATCCTATACATTTTCCTTTAGAACTGTGCTTAATTTTTCATTTCTGCCCATATGATTGAAAATGTAACATTCGCTAGTCTGGTCACCTCATAAGATCTAGAATTTGTCAGTTTATGTCCTCAATACGTGCCATCTTTAAAGAAAAGGTAGTAAAAATGAAATTAAGGAAGACAGATAAATGCCAGAATTCTATGTGTTGATGTGTCTTGTAATGATCACATCTGTTGCAAAGCATCTGAAAAATAGCTTTGGAAGCCTGCCATGCTACAAACAGCTCACACAATGAAGGGGAGCAGGACAGTAAAGGACAATTGATAATGAGATTTTTAAAAGGACTTCTAACCTTGTAACAGTTGGTCTTACCCATTCTATCTTTTGTTGTGACTCTTGTTTGATTTTCATCTTAAAATTGTTTTTGCTTTTCATGATGCCATCTTAAGTCATGCTTGGAAATGTGGCAAGATAACATATATGTCAGTAACAAAAGGGATAGAGGAAGGGAGTGAGAACTAAGAGAAGAAAATAATTCTTGAAGTTCTTCCCTCAGAGAATCTTCAGCTACTGCCATTGGTCATCTTTGTCTTTTCATTTATCTTCTTTTCTGAAGGCTGCTCAGCATACAGCACTATACCTCCAGAAGCAACTTCATTTCCCTTTTGTTACCTGATGTTTAGAGACTGAGTTACTGCTGGGCTATTTTGTTCTTTAGGAGATGTGCTGCAATTTACTACTGCGAAGTATACTGCATGGGTGTCCAGCTTTTTTACTTGTGTGGGCCATACTGAGCAAATTGAAACTGCCTTGGATTGCACACATGGAGGTCACTCCATAAGTAACGCTTTCTATTTATTTCCATGGAAACTACAACTGATGCAAAACAAACATACAAACAAACAAGAAAAACAAAAACAAACAAAAAACCTCACAGAATAATACTATTTGATAGTGCACATTCTCAGCTTCAAAATACTATTTTTCAACATAGACATTACCATTAGCCATGTATTTTTACCAGTGATGAACAAGAGACTGCATGCTTCTACACTCCCCAAAATCTTCACTTGTGAAAGTGACCCACTGTCACCACTGCTGAAACACACCACTCACCAGCACACTGTGCTCACGTCCACTGTTTGGTCTCCATAAAAATTCAGCAAGCATTAGCAAATGTCAATGGGTAACATTATTTTCTGCATGGAGGAATTCACTGACACACTTTTACTTCATATGCACTTCTATGTCAGATTCTATTCTCTCATACTTCTGCTTTGCTGCCATCTGTCACATGGCTAAAGCATAGAATGGAATATTGATGGGAAGTTTCAGCCTCTACTGCCATGCCACCAACACCCTCCTCTGAGGTTTGAAGCCATCATAATAAAACAGGATGCAGTACTTTTGGTGCATTCCTTGCAAAATATGCAATATCATTAGTATATAAGTAACAAAACATTGTAATTGTCAGTATATTTCTTAAAATATCCAAAAGAAATTAAGTGATTTTAAAGGTCCCTTCCAGTGCAAACCATTCTACCATTCTATGATTCTATTTGAAAATTTGCAGGTCTTGTATTCATATAAACTGAAAATGGTCTCACAAACATAAATTGATTTTTGTAATTTATCTTTTTTTTCAATCTTGAACCCCCAAGCTGTGAGTGCAGTTGACATGCTTGAGGGACAGGATGCCATCCAGAGGAAACTGAGCAGGCTGAGCAGTGGGTCCAGCAGAACCTCAAGAGGTTGATCAAAGCCAAGTGCAAGGTCTTACACCTGGCTCAAGGCAACCTCCACTACAAATATCTTCTGGAGGAGGAAAGGACAGAGCAGAGCTCTTTCAGAAACGATCTGGGGGTACTGGTGGATGGGAAAGAAGCTGGACATGTGACAGAAAGGTGCCCTCACTGGCCAGAAAGACAACCATATCCCAGGCTGCATCAAAAGATGCATGGCCAGAAGGGCAAGGGAGTTGATCTTGCCCCTCTGCTCTGCACTGCTGAGACCTCACCTGGAGCACTGAGCCCAGATGTGGAGTCTCAGTGCATCCAGAGGAGGGCCACTAAAATGATCCCAGGGATGGAACAGCTCTTGTATGAGGACAAGCTGAGAGAGCTGGGGCTGTTCAGCAGGGAGAAGAGAAGGCTGTGGGGAGACCCGAGAGCAGCCTGTCAGTACCTAAAGGGGCATTATAAGTAAGAAGGGAACAGAATCTTTAGCAGGATCTGTGGTGACATGATAAGCAGAAATGGTTTCAAACTTAAGGAGGGAGATTTAGTTCAGATATAAGGAAATAAATAGTCTTTTACAGTGATGGTGGGGAGGCACTGGTGCAGGTTGCCCAAACATATTGTAGTGGATGCCACTTCCCTGTAGACTTTCAAGGCCAGTCTGGATGGGGATCTGAGCAGGCTGTCCCTGTTTATTGCAGGGAATTAGACTAGATGACCTTTAAGGGTCTCTCCCAACTGTAAAGATTTTATGGTTCTATGATTCTATTTTCAAAAACCTTTACCAAAACAGAAAGCACAGCTGCATACCCTTCACTGTTCAGAGCCATGCATTTATCTGGTGTATCAAGATGCACACAGTGATGTGCCATCACCTGAGTCAGCACTGCACAGCACTGCCCTCCCCGTGCCCTGCTTTCAGCCAATGCAGCGTTAACAGCACTCTGACCAGGCAGTTATTGCTGAGCCATGGATGTGTGCCCAGGGCTGCTCTGTAGGGAAGAGTTGCTGCCTTTAAATCATGGGGAGAGGTTGGGCTACACTGCGAGCTGTGGTGGGCCACATGCAGACCGTAGGCTGCAGGTTGAACACACCTGGTATACTGGAATCAGTAGTTGAAAGGAGCTGAATAAGAACTTGAAGGAAATGTGTCATCTCTGCCTTTGATCCTCAAATTAATTATCTGCAGGGAAGTGTGTATATTTGCACATAATTGCATGTTGAGAGCATCACCGCAAAGCATCTTTGTTCCCTGGTGACTCACCAGTGATTTGATCTCATTCTTACAAGCCCTTTCAAAGGAGAAAAAAAAATTGACAAAATAATAAAAATAATAATTAACTCCCCCAAATAATCTGTTGTTTTCATTAAATTTTTCTGCAAAGGACCTTTACTTTGTCTTTCCTACTGTCACCATTTTGGCACCATTAGTGCATGAGGAAGGCGTAAGAAGAAATAAAGCTATAGGAGACAGAAGCAGAAAGGCTACCAAGGTTTATTAGCAGTATTTTTGTTGCATTCCACTGTGAAATTTTGTTTTCTATGGCCATCATGCTCAGAAATTTTTAATTAATTTCCAGCACACTGAGTTGAGCACAGTCCCTTTGAGACCAGATAAAATCTTCAAGTCTTCTGGGATGACACCTTAAACGAGCAGGGAAGAAAGTGCATGTTGCCCTCCTACTCCTAGTGCTCCTAATAAAGGAGCATCATCCCTTTCTCCTGCTGACAATTGGCCATAATCTGAGAGTAAGGGATGAAGACTGTTCCTGTACCCCAGGTAAGAGCTAGGTACCACAGGCACCAGAAGTCTCAGAATGCAGAGAGTCACAGTGTGGTCATATGGAATGATGCATTTATGCTCCACAGAAAAGCAAAATTTGAGGGGGTTTTCCCCACTGGATAAACTTAGAGATCACTTAGCTTGTGGGTGTGACACTGCATCCCTCAACATTTGACTGTATAGATTGCCTCTTGATGTGTGTACCCCTCTCCACATCACACAGGGGACCTAGTCAACTACCTAAGTTAAGCACAGAATCTTTTGAGGCTACAACACAACATCTATTCCTCTTTGGTCCCAGATTCAGATTCTGATGAGAACCCAAGAAAAGCCCATGGAGAAGTAAGCAGCCTTAAGAACTAAGCAGGGCTTTGACACTGCAAACAGCAGGAAGAACCTGGGGCCAGCCCCCACAGCAAAGAGAGCAGAATATGGAATAGCAGCTTATCATGAGTGTTAAGATATTCATGAATGAGACAGTGACCAAGCAAGAAGGAAGGCCATACATTTAACAACTTTATCATGCTGACTACACAGGAGAGAGACTGATATATAATATTTCTGAAAGTTTTGTTTGTTGACTCTCCACCAATAAGTCTTCTCTTACTGTAGTCTTGTTATGTTCTTCTATACCCAGACGTTGCATAAGCAGATGCTACCCACCTTTGCAGTGATATGAGAGAAGAGTAGTATTTAGTGAAATAGGAAACAGAAAACACGAAGTGTGTGCAGGAGATGTTTCCCTCACCCTAAAGCACCATTCAGCCCAGGCATATTACAGGCTATGAATATTGCAGAGGTAACAGGTTCATAGAGATACACATAGGCACCAACTTTTTTCTACAGGCACCTCTGTAAGCTCTGGTTACATTTCTGACCCAAATCTTTTAATATACATTTGTACTATAGGCTTAATCTAAGGCATCTGAAGGCATTACTATTTCACATGTTGCTTCAATAATCTGCAGTCAGACTGCAGCTGATTTCTGGGAAGGAGATTTGGAAAACAACCCACTTTTGTGCTGTGTTTATTTCTTTCTATTAATATCGTGGCCCAGTTTGGCAATATTTCTAAATAAGAATAAAATATTAATCTGCAGATTAAATACTAAGACCTACTTTTAGCTCAGTTGTGCTACAATAAATCAGGTAAGCTGAAGAATTGCTCTTTATCTCTGCTGTGTATTGTAGATCCAAATCTGTCAAGCTCTGATACTCTTCTGTCGGAACTAAAGCTACTATGTGTTCTGTGACAGGATAACAATGGTATTCATGATAAGCTGTCATGTGCGATACCAAAAACATTTTTATAATGTTTGCTCTTCTCACAAATGAAATAAGAATGAAGACCAGATTTTGCTGTTCTTATAACGTGAATATCTTAAAAGAAAATAATAAATAACTCTCTAAACCAAAACAGAAAACAAAAGCCCCAGTAGAAGAGGACCCATAATTCATATTCTTTTTTTGCCTGTCAGATAGACATGCTATGGGAGTGCATGGAACTCTCCCTTTGCTGACCCGCATGTGGCTGCATGGCACAGTATCTTGGCTGCAATAGTGTGGCTGCAGAAGGGTGCAAACATGAAGCAACTGTTTCCGTGCAGAGTTAAAGCACACAGCAGAATCTCAGTGGTTTCCCCCTATTTAATTATTAATTACTGTTTAACTATTAGATACGGCACAGATGTAAGGAACAGATCTCAGGAACAGATCTCAACGTAAATGGAAACAGAACTGAACTATTGAACTCTATGCACCTGGTAAGTTCTTGAGGTCAGGAGCAGCTTTTATAGCTCACACATATGCAGTGTCTGGTACAAAAGACACTGACTGGAGCCCTCAGGCATAACAGCAATATGAATAACAAAAGGTAACAACAGTCAAGGAGAGCAAGGGTTAATTCCCAGCTCCAGCTACTAGGGCCAAGTTGCAAGTAAAATCAGGAAGTTCCATAGCTGCTAGTGCAGGAAGATTATTTTCTGTCGTAATTGTTGTGGTAATCTCTATTTTTTCTGCTCCTTCAGCTTTTTAATGGGAAATCCTAAAAGCCAATTATTTGAAGCTGGAGAGTTGGCAGAAAGACAGCAGAAAATGTTGCCCCATTCCCATCCAAGTGGTTTCTCAGGAAACAGCAATAGGAGTCCTTTGTGCTCCAGAAATGGCTGGTCTTAGTACATTAAATTACAAAGAAAAAATCCTGGAAGGAAATAAACACAAGTCCCTTGTCATTGGAGTGCTGAGAGCACACCTGTGTGCTAATGATCATGAAATTACACTGCCATGCTAAACAGGAGGGGTGAAAACATGGTCAACATTGATGTGACATGAGAACCACCCTTACATTTGTCAGGAAGACATCTTTGATTAATTCTGAAGGAGGAACTATAGGAAAATTTTAGAAACTATTCACTCTTCTCCTTTTTCCTGAAGAGAGGCTTGTTGTAATCACACAGCGACATATAACTAACTGCTCAGTGGAAAGCTGGCAATAGTGCAGCTGAAAAAGTGCTTGAAGGTATTTGCTGTTAGGTGTGCTCAGGTTTCCAGATCTCAGTTCTTACTCCAACATTAATTACCACAACGTTCTCTTTAATAAACCCAATAAAGAATGAGAAACATATGGCAGATGGAACACACTGTGTTTGGATTTGGAAAACAATCATCATAGTCATCAGGGGAAAAAAGGAGAGAGAAGCAAAGAAAGAAACTAGTCAGGTAAGTTAAAGCAAAAAATAAAATAAGAAAATAAAGGAAAAAAAAAAGTTACTATAAGGGTCAAGAATGTAGCTGACAAGCTCTGCAAAAATGACTGTTTTACACTGAAGTCATGTGGTCAGTGTGGTTTGTGCCTTTTGCCCAGAGCAAGTGCAAACCACCAATGCAGACTCATAGGTACATTTGAAAATGGGATTATGTGCCAAATGTGGGTAAGTAAAACACTACAGCTACCACTGTATCTGTGATAAGGCTGGGCTCCTGACTGCCCCCAAATCTGGTCAATTCTTCTGGTCACCATCTTGTTTCTCCTTTCCCTTGATATCGAAGAGCTGGAGACAGCACCTGTTCATTCCACCAAAACAAATTTCACACCACCTAAGTTGATGTTGTGAGCCACAGGAACAATTGCACCTTCACCTGTGTTCCCATACCTGTTCTTTAATAGTGCTAGAAGATTTCCAAAGGACCTGATCAACATGAACATGATGTCTTTTGTTCCTTACTCTGACAGTCCAAGCTGACAGTGAGCTAAAGATCTGATAAGCTCATAGGGATTTTGAAAAGGAAGGATGTCATCAGGAACCCTAGGACACAATAAACACTGAGAATTTAAGAAAACTGCAAACCCTTTGGCCATTTTTTCCACCATAAAGCCATTAGATTTTAAAGAAATTTTTTAGAAGAGCTCCATTACTTCCTTATTCCAGTGAAGTTAAAAATACAAACCTTACAGTTCAGCTATCAAAAAGAGGCTTTGCTTGCTTTTTTTTCCTTTTTTTTTTTTTTTTTCATTAAACAGAGAAATGTGTATTGGTTCATATTTTCTATGGTCCCTCACACAATTTCAGAATTGCATATTAAAATATTCTAGATCACTGTCTAGGCTGAAATTCTGCCTCAGTGTCTGAACATAAAGCCTATTCCCAAGGGACAAACCTAGTGTTAAATATCTTTACTCTGCCCTAAAACAAGGCATTAGTCTTTCCAAGTAAAGAAGCTAAATGATTGATGTCCAGTCCTTATGACCTACCACCACATCACATCAATCACCTGTAGCACACATACATGTATTTGATTATGAAATTGCATTTGTTTAGACTCAGCTTTGAAAGACTTTATACCAAATCAGGAGAATGCAGATTTACTTTAAAAAGTAATTTTGCACATTTATTGAAGGCTTTGTGCAACATTTTCAGAAGGTTTAACAGGCTGTAAGAAAATAAAGTTGACATTTATATACACAGTAAAAAAATATTTCCCATTATGCCATAGCACCTCCCCTAAGACTAGAATGCCATCTTGCCTATTAACACTGGTTACGGAAACTCTGACCTGAGATATTTTAAGGGCCAACTAAAATTGAGGTATGCTTGTAGAACAAAACCCAAGTTTATTTTCCTTTCATTTATTAAAAAACAAAAAACAAACAAACAAAAAACACTGAGCTGGCATTTCATTTTATATGTATTTGTTGTGAGCCAATATCTTCACTCCCATTAAAACATTTTGGACATGAGAAGGGAGATCAGAGAAGCCGCTGCACTACAATGCAATTTATGTATTTAACAGCCTGGATATAGGTTCAAAAACCCAGAATTCTTTTCCCATTTGCAGGGAGTGCAGACCTGAGTGATGCTGGGAGAAGATTATGTGAAGACTCACTGATTTCCTTCATTTTTGTAGATGATTCCCACAACTTTACACCACAAAGTTAGGCCACTGAGAGGAAACACTGAATATGGTACCAGAGGTAAATCCTCTAATTGGAGAGAAAAGACAGAACCCAAATTCATTAATGTTGTAACAGGCATACCCTCTGTAGCCTTTTCCAACCGTAAGATTCTATGATTCTGTGAAAATGAAGCATCTCTGCGATAGCATCTTAAGTAATGAGTTAGGGGAAATACAGATAACAAAATCTGCATCTCCAGTGGGCAGCTTAGTCTTTTTTACACATTTACTTCCCTATGAACTTCTTCATCTATCACAGTAGCTGAGTCATGGCACCGTGATCTCCTCACAAAGCAACTGATTTTGAAAGCAACTGATTTTGAAAGCTCAAGCAGCCAGGTGCTCCATGATGCCCCTCCTGCAACAAAAGCCCAAGGAGCTGGGACATTGTAGGCAATACCCTCACAGCCACTTGCGCAGCTCCACAAAGGCTGACAGAGTCAACTGAAACAGTAGAAATGGCATGAGCAAGCCATTATGCTTTTACTACTCAGCACTGTGTCACTTAGCTCCAGAACCTGTAAATAAGGGAAAGATAGGAAAACAGTCAGTTAGTCAGTGAATCATAGAATCATAAAATCTTTAGAATTGAAAGAAACCCTTACAGGTTATCTACTCTGCCTCTTCTGCAATGAACAGGTACACCCACAGCTTGATCAGGTGCTCAGACCCCCTGTCCAGCCTGGCCTTGGAAGTCTCCAGGGATGGAGTTTCTACCAGGTCCACCCTTCAAATCCACATCTTCCCAATTAGGAGAGAACGTCGTTGGGTAGCATGTCAAAGGCCTTACTGAAATTCCTACGGATTACATCATTGTCACTTTCCTTGTCCATCAATGCAGTGACACCAACATAGAAGGCTACTAGGTTGGTTAGATAGCATTTGCACACAGTGAAAGCTATGTTGGTTCTCCTACAACACCTCTTTGCCTTCCATGTACCTTAGATTAATCATCAAAGGGTTTCATATGCACCAGCACTGCTGCCCTCTCAGGGCAGCAAGCTAAGGGCCCCTGCTAGCACACTATCTCTCTATTATAGTTTTCCCATTACACGCCTTATTATGGGAAGGTTCACTATCCCTCCTGTCCCCTTCAGATCTAGTTTATGGGCCCCTTATCTTCAGGCTGTGTAGAAGTTTAAAGCAATTTTGAAAATGTAATTCTAAAACACGTTTGATCATAGAATCATAGAATTACTCCGGTTGGAAAAGACCTTGAAGATCATCAAGTCCAAACGCAGCCTAACCATAGTACCCTTACTCTAAAAACCCTCTGCTAAATCATATCCCTGAGCACCACATCCAAACGGCTCTTAAACACATCCAGGGATGGTGATTCAACCACCTCCCTGGGGAGCCTATTCCAGTACTTGACTACCCTTTCTGTAAAGAAGTGTTTCCTAACATCCAACCTAAACTTGCCCTGGCATAACTTGAGGTCATTTCCCCTTGTTCTGTCACTTGTCACCAGTGAGAAGAGACTTGCCACACTCTCACTGTAAGAACCTTTCAGGTACTGGAAGACGGCAATAAGGTCTCCCCTCAGCCTCCTCTTCCCCAGACTAAACAGCCCCAGCTCCCTCAGCCTTTCTCGTAGGGCTGATTCTCCAAGCCCTTCACGAGCCTCGTTGCCCTTCTCTGCACCTGCTCCAGTACCTCCATGTCTTTCTTGTGCTGAGGTGCCCAAAACTGAACACAGCACTCAAGGTGAGGCCTCACCAATGCCGAGTACAGGGGCAGGATGACTTCCTTAGTCCTGCTCACCACACCATTCCTGATACAAGCCAGGATGCCACTGGCCTTCTTGGCCGCCTGTGCACACTGCTGGCTCATATTCAGCTGACTGTCCATCAGCACACCAAGGTCCCTTTCCATCAGGCAGCTTTCCAACCACACCTCCCCAAGCTCGTAGGGTTGCCTGGAGTTGCTGTGACCAAAATGCAGGACCCGACACTTGGCCCTATTGAAACTCATGACATTAATGATCCACATTTGACATAGCAGAAATATTTTCAAAATCTTCCACAAGCATGCATTTAGTAATCAATGATCACAGGATCGTAGGGGTTGGAGAAGACCTCTAGGGATCATCAAGTCCAACCCACAGTGATGAATAATTTAAAACTTTAATTAATTAGTTAGCTAGCATTGCTTATTTTCTGTACATGTGTTATCTGGAAGGAATAATTTCCTAGAAAGAGGGCAAAGGTAGTTCTTGATGTGTTCCATTAACCATCCTATAATCTACCATCCATCCAGCAGTTGTCCACTGCAAGTGTTTAGAAACGGATATGTGGCAGTACATGTTACTACTTTCTGGGCTGAGTGGGTGACTTGGATAACTAACCAGCAACAGCAATATCTTCAGATTGCAATCAGAGAATAAAATTAGTAGTTTAGACTTACAAATTCAATTAGAAATTCACAGTGATGGGCCTGCATGTGCACACATGCGTGCCTTCAGGACCAGATCTTTGGCTGCTGTAAATCAGACTATCTCTGTTGAGAGATGAGCATCTGGCCCACGTGTTTAAATCCACTTTTCAGGCTAGTGCAAATCAAGTCAGAATGTGCTTGCATCTTCCTCAAAGTGAACTGAAGACTGTATTGCTGTTTTCATAGCTGGTGGGCAGAATGAAGCATAGAAAGCAGCTGCAATTACATCACACAGAATCACAGAATGGTCCAGGTTGGAAGGAACCTCAAGGATTATGAAGCTCCAACCCCTCTGCCAGGCAAGGCCACCAGCCTCCCCATTTACTAGACCAGGTTGCCCAGGGCCCCATCCAACTTGGCCTTGAACACCTCTAGGAATGGGGCATCCACAATCGCTCTGGGCATATCTGTGGCCATCTTTCCAATTAAGAATTAAACTGAAAATTAAAGCTACTCCAAGATATCTTAGACCTAGATCTTAGCCCAGATTCTGTAATAAAGAGGCTGTGTGGGCACCCACACCAGGAGTACCTTCTTGATCATCTTCCTAATGACCTAGAGGAGACTGGTGCAGCAGCAGTCTCCACACATTATTCTGAACCTGCTTGTGCTAAAGCAGAGATGGCATAAGATTTAGGCTGGATATTAGGAAATACTACCTCTCAGGCAGTGAAATAGGCTGACCAGGGAGGTGGTGGAGTCACTAACCCTCAAGATGTTCAACGAACATTTGGACATTGTATTGAGGGATATGGTTTAGTGGGAACTATTGGTGATGGGTGGATGGTTGGACTGGATGATCTTGTAGGTCTTTTCCAACCTTGGTGATTCTATGATTCTGAAGTATGCATACGACTTTCAGAAATTAAAAGGAGGTGTAAATTAAGATCACAATCTCATGTTTGGAAAGTTAATAGAGATACTGATTGGCATGTACTCTGCCAAGGTGAAAATAGTGATAATGTAGCACCTTGGCAGCACTTCTTCCAGTAATTTGTGGGTAGGCTGTATGATATCATAGGTCATACAAGATAGTGTAAACTGAATCGCTGTTTTTCTTTCCATAGTTTTCAGACAACTATTCTGCTACCTGGGGATGTCACCTCAAGTTTTAGTGTTTATTTATCAGTAAAATACATACATCAATACTTATCTCCTTTAAATTTCCCATATGACTTAGACTTCTTGAACTCTCAGAGACTCATAAAAACTTGCATGAAAAAAAGTCAGTATCACTGCTATTGGTTGTTTCAATATATTTAAGTTTATATAGGAAAAAGTTGTCAGACTGGCAGGCTGATTGAAAAGGGCACACCAATTCAACTGCCTGAATAGATGGCAAAATAGTGCATGTTTATTTTACCTGTAAAGTAGGCTAAAAAAAAAAAAACCAGCACATAATTACAGTTCTGAATTGGGAATCTGAGAACACACATCTTAGAAACAGCTCTTGTTAGGAGAAACTGTGAAACAGCAATGTGTGGTGGTGAATATTTTGACAAAAGCTCCCATGCATTTCCATGCTTAGCTGGCTTCGTGTTCTGTGTGCTGAGCTATATCACTGGGAGACTTACTGGAAACAAAAAATGCTTTCAACCAAAGAGCAAACACAACAGCTTGTCTCAAAAATAAAATTTCCAGAGATGGAGGCTTCTTGATTGTGAGAGTAAAACCAGCATATCAAGTAATCTAGGCAGATCTACTCTGAGCCCTAGCCCATTTCCAAAATTCAACCGTGGCACAAATTTTCACCTGCAATTTAAACAGAAGAATAAATCAGAAGAATTGCTCTTCTGCTTTTAATTGCAGGGATGATTAAAATAATTAGAGGTGCTCAGGGAGCTGTTCACAACTCAGTATTCATCCCTCAAAGCCTTTTGAAAATTCTAGCCCCAACAGGACTTCCTAAAAAATGAAATATTTCTCCTTAAGAGAAAATGAACTATACCACCCCGCACTCAGCCTGTAAGGCAAAGGCAGATTCGAGTGCAGGTCTTTTAAGACAGAGCTACTGTAGCTGTGAAATATGTGGTAATGTGTGTGTCATTTGGTGACAGCCAGTTTTGTGCATCAGAAAAGCACAGCCCCCTGGGAAAACTCCTCTCTGGCAGGAATCATTTAGCTGTAGCCACAGGAGGCAAAGCATGAGCGAGTGGGGGAGGACCATGGGGAAAGTCCAGACTTCTTTGATGGCAAATTTCTAACAAAGGTCTCCAAGCCCTGAGAGATTTCTTCACAGTACATCTTCATTTGAGAGCTGTGGGGTTAGTCATGGGATTGAATGTCTTTGAAAGAAGCTGCAAATAATTAACTATGGAAATCTTGATATGGAGGCTCAATCAGCTGTCTCTGGAGATGACGACTTTTAGCAATGATAAGAGGATAAATTCCTTTCTGGAAGTCTCTTGCTAGGCTCATTTGCTCTGTGGGCTTTATTTACTTCTTCAGTTCTTTAGTTTATACTTCTGTCAGTGAGGTTACACCAACATAAAACTTCAGTTAGGTGTGAATCACCCCTCATGATTCTGCAATGCTTTCAACACAGTTGTGGATGCTAAATTTTGCTGCGGCTGGCTTAGCATTGATTTTGTCCAAACATTTATTTATAATTGATTCAATATGTATGTGTGTGTGTTTAAAATAATTAAAGAAATAAGAATCGAGTATGCAGCAATACCACACAGTCCTTGGACCTCCAATAATTAGGATGACAGCTTACATGGTACATTTCTTTTTCTTTATTTTACTAGAGTATGTAAATTAATAGCCTCTGCAGATCTGCTTTTACTCTGATGGATGTAAGAAACCATAATCATCTAATAATTCTTCTGCTGCAGGGCAGACAGGTATGGCTGCTGTGAATTCAACTGAAATTATATAGACAAGACCTGGGAGTTGGAGATGCTTAGCATCCATGAGTCCTGTTAAAAATCCATAGAAGCTCAGGGTGCTTATCACTTCTGAAAGCAGGCTAGAAATGTATTTGTGACAGGTTTTATATATACAAGCCACCCTGTGAGCTACAGCACTAATTAGGTCCTGGTCTCCAGAGGACTGTGTTCCTACTTGCCTGCACTGCAATAGCTCCCAGTCCATCCTCTGTGGCCTCTCTCACCTCTGTAATCTCAGTTTAGCAGCTCACAGTGTTCCTAGAGTCCGTTCAGCCCATGCTTCCTCCTCTGTGTATCCTCAGACTTACTCCCTCCTTAATAATTGCTGCTTCTTCCACACCTCCCCTAGGGCACTGTGCACCTACCTCTTCCCTCCTTTCCACCAAGTGAAAATTCCCTCCTCTTCTACATCAAGTGAAAATAAGACTGATTCATTACTCCCCAATGGGCTTGAAGTTGTTTGGCCATGTTGGCTGGCCAGCTGGCAGGCAAAACAGAGCAGGTAATTGTTTAATTCACACCGGAACCCTCCCCTCATTGGGAAGACTAATTTAGCTGTCTTTTCCCCATCTAGCTGCCAATTTTTATGGAACCTGGAGGAAAATAATATATCTGAGGCTAATACTTCTCTTTTAGATTCAGATGAAGTAAGCCAACACTATCAAAAGTTATTTGAGGGCAGGACAGTAGTGCTGTTATGCAAGTCTTATTTCCTTGGGAAGTCAGGCTAATAAAACCTGCAGGCAGACATTCACTGTATTTTTCTTCCCATGACCTTTCTCATCTGCTCGTATCCCAGTTCCACAACCTCTTGGATATTAGAGGACCTGTGTGTACTCATTCAGTATCCCGTTTACATCAGCACAGCTGCATTGAGCCTCACCCTAACAGGGCATAGACAGCTTCACTTTCAAGCTCTTCAGACTGGTTCTTTTCCATGACAGTGGCTGTACATGATCCAGCTTGGCACTGTTAACACCTGGAAGACCAAATACTCACATAGCAAAAATGTCCATAATCTTCCACAACGCTGTGAAAATTGCTGTGAATCTAACTCATTAACAATAATGTTACCATTTGTTCAGTCTTCTGGTATCATTCCCTGATGGTAAAATTGCAGTTCCAAAGGATATATGGAGCTTGCTGTTTTTTTCTTCTTAGAAAGCTGTTGCTTTCTTCTATTATAAACAATTGATCTTTGTTCTCTCCTTGGCTCCTTCCATGGCCTTTTGGAGGTATCCATAGGGATATAACATACAGACGTAAACTGAGCTGTGACTTTTCCTCCTCTTATGGGATCTGTGGATGTGAGATGCTGATACTTAGAATTGCCAAAGCAATACATAAGCCTGTGGGAGAAGGCTGGCCAGTTGTAAACATGGATATGCTTATTTGCCTAGGGCAGCTGTACTACTATGGCTGGCACAGCAGTGCTAGATTTTTTGATGAGTGGCAAAATAGAGTTCATTGGTGGTCCTGTAGCTTTTTCCACAAAAGGAAAGGCTTTTGTCCTACTACTGTAGACCAACTCCTTATTAAGCAATTTGTGGAAAATTAATGCAATATGGTGTTCTTCACTTCTTGCCTACAGAGATTGGAAGTTTCTTTCAGGCTGATCCAAAACCACTGGAGTGAACTGGGTTTAAACCAGACCTTCCATGGAAAAAGCATGTTGTTTGTGGGACCAGCTCTAATTCAGTACAAAAGTCGCAGTGATTCCATCAGCATAGCATAAACATGGCACAAGTGTATAACAAGAGGATTTTAATTACCACAAGTAGTTGTAATCACAGTTTTATGTCAAACTTGAAAATGATCCCAGTTATCCCAACTCTAAGGAGTCACTGTTCAGCACAAGTGTACTGACCAGCATAAGAGCACTGGGATATCACTACAGCCACCATACATTGTCCCTTGTGGCAAAAAAAATGTTTGATACAGAAGAAGAGGTACATGGGGATAACAGAGTGTGGGAAGATTTGCAACTGGAAAAACAGAGCTTTCAAGCAACCTCTGCCTGATCTACCAGCACTGGGCCTGTTGGCCTGAAGGCAAATAGGGAAAGAGCAGAAGCAATTATGGCTACCTGTTCAAGGAACAGACACGATCACCTCTGTGGCTTCTGCCCTCCAGATGAGTCTCAAATTCAAGATGAATGGCTAGGACTTAGTCCGCAGTCTGCATTTCTCTTGGCCCACAGACAATCAACAGTATTCAGCTAATTACATTTTGCTAGCACACAGATGAGAAGAAAATCACATACCTGGGCAGATCTTCAGCTTGTCCACATGTAATGGAGCTCGCATTCCCCTAAGGGAACTCAGCAAAGCATTCAATCAGACTGGATGGATGGACTTTGCCTTCACTTGAGCTGTGAACTTGTAGAGGGTTCAGCTGGAGATGGCAGTAAGCCAAGTCATCACCACTTGCCATGGACCCTCTTTATGAAGTGGGTCATAACAGTATAGTCCCTCCACTGGGACAGCCTTGGGGTAGTCCAGTCCACTGGAGCCAGGCTCAGATGCCTTGAAGGCAGAGCTGAGGCAGCAAGTAAAAAGTGATAATATGGAAGGTTGTTTCTTTCCAACACAAGTCTGCCTTTTATTAGTTGTTGATTTGATGCAACTACTTCTGTTTTGAGCGGGCATCATCCCCACTGTTTCTGACTATCCTGTTCAGCTACATTCCACCCAGGAGTGAACAGAAGCCTCTGGCAGGCAAGGATGAGTGTCTGTGGAGCATGGATGGACCTCAACTACCCTGTTCCTTACATTTCTGCTTATGACATTTTCTAGTGTCAAGCTAAATATCCCCTCTTGTCAGACTGCAAAGGCTGAAATCTGTTGGTGCTGTTGTTATTTTACACACCCAGCAAAGGGGTCTGAAGTTTTTTATCCCAAGTATGTATTGTCTCAGTGCCCAAAACCTCTGGCTGTGTTATATATAAAAAAGAAACCCAAGAACAAAGGCTAAACAAGTCATAGCAAACTCAGCCAGCCAAAAATCTCAAAGGTGAGGGGTTCCACCAGGCAGTTTAAAGCCACACCAAGAGGTTTTCTTTATTTAATTGCTTAAACTACTGTGGATCTCGCAAGTTGACATAGAATTTGCAAAAGGCTGATGACAAACTATGTTCATAAAGTCTGGTCCCTCATAGTGCATTTTTTTTTCATGCTTTTATTTTCATGTATTTTCAATAAAAAGTGATTTATATGCTTCAGTTACTATTTCTGTTGAAAATCTGCTCGTACAGAGCCCACAGCCCTCCTGAGGAGCAAGAATGGTCCAGAAAGCAGGTTGGGCACTGGGCATCATGTTTCCTGAACAGCAGCAGGTATTAAAAGCAACAGATAAAGAAGCCATGAAATATGCAGTAGTTAAGGTAGGTTAATAACCTGCAGATGATTCTGTTATATTCTAGTTATTACTTCAGCAGTTTTACAGATTAAAGCAAAATAGTGTCATTTTCTTACACGTTTTTATGTTGTGTTATGTCTGAACTGTAGAGAAGCTTTCAGCAATTCTCTGAATGTTGCTGTAGCCCTTTGGCTTTCTCATAGGTGGGGGGGTTAATGGGAGAGAATGGTGTAGGGATGTGCTTCCCAGAGCTCCGTGTGCTAGCCAGCATCAGGTGGCATTGGTGACTGAGCACAAGGAGAAACTCTGAGGAAGGAAGATGGCTCCATAGCTGGGACAGACCCTCAGTGCAGAGGGGCTGTTGAAGTCCTCTAGTATGCAAGAAAATACATGGCAGTTTTGCACTCTGCATATTTTTATGAATGATTGTCATAGTTTCACCTGGGATGTAACTGTTTTCTTCAGAGTGTCTGATGTGATGCTATGCTTTGGATCTAGGAGAAAATCAATGTTGATAACACACTGATGTTTACAGTTGCTGCTGAGCAGTGTTGTACAGAGCCAGGGCTGTTCACAGCAAAAGGCCCAAGGAGCTGTGAGGAAACAGAATTGGAACAGCTGACTTACACGGGTCAGAGAGATGTTCCATACCATAGGACAGCATGCAGATGAAGATTTGAAGGGGGTAGGAGTGCACCTTGCACTATTCCACTGCTCAGGGGTAAGCTTGGCATCAGTCAAGGGGTGATGAGCTATTCCCTGTGCATCACTCATTACAAACATTCATACATACATATATATATTTATTTATAGTCATAATACTACCATTTTTCTTTTCTCTGTCTTAGTAAATAGCTTTACCTCAACCCATGATTTCTATTTTCTTTTTCTGATTCTCTCCCCCATCCCACTGGGAAGGGGGATAGTGAGCAATCGACTGTGTGGTGCTCAGCACCTGATGAGTTAAACCACAACAATAGTGCAGGTGGTGCTTCGTCATATTTCTGTTTTTCTTTTCTTTTGCCCACCTACTCCCTCAGCATGCCTGCAATTAGCCGGAGTGCCCTGCACTGAACAGATAATCTGGGGGCCTTCAAAGTAGCAGGAATAGATTCCCTCTCCTCTGCCCTGAAAGTGAAGGACTAACGATGTTTCTTGTGTAATGGGACGGACTCCAAACATGGTTGTCAGCATTGCTGCATTCTGGACCACAATCCAAAATCTTTTTATCTCAGATTTTTCCTGTTGCAACTGCTTTGATACTGACAACTGTCTCGTGATTGCTGACTACATGGTGTGGGGTTAGGCCTTTGGGACTGGAAGATTTGATAAAAATATTACAGTTCCCTTGCCTTGAGATCATGTACTTATTGTTTAATGTGCACCATAATAGGACAAAAGCATCCCTCCCATTAGCACAGACACAGCACAAGTGTACCAATGCCATAAAGACTGACTGCGGAGAATGCTGGCTTTGCAAACGTCTTTAGTGGAGATTTAACCACCAAATGCACTGAAACTGCAGCTGAACAAAAATAACAATCCTGTGGATACAGATGAGGAAAAGAAGAAAAAAATAGCAGCCCATTTAACTAATAGTAACATAAACAATAAATTCTGTGTGGGACTGGAGAGCTTTCACTGTATGATACAAAAATGTATCTTATTCTTTCTGCTTGTACTGGGTGCTTGGTAAGACCAGTTGTCTGTCCCTTCCCCTCTCCTATGCACAGAATAGGCCATTTTTATCTCACTTCTACTAATTCACTTTGTTTCTGGAAGAACAGGCAGCTCTGTCAGTTGTAATGTCTCTTCAATACTCAAGGACAGGCAGAGAGCCTGGAAAATATACATTATGCAATGAGTTAACCATTTATAATATTTAGAAAGTTACTTCCCTTCCCAGTTCTATAAACAAATATGAAAGTCCGCTAAGCCAGAAAGAAATCAGACCCTACCACTGAAAACAGCAATGAAAAAATGCTTGTAGTAAACTTCAGCTCTCAGCTGCTATAAACATCAGTGTGTAGAGATTGAGTCTTTTGTATGGCAAAAAAAAAAAAAAAAAAAAGGAAAAGGATTTATTTTTTTTCTTAACCTTTCAGCACAAGAATACAAAGAATGCTGTTCTTTGTAGCAACCCTGAAAATTCGTTCTCTGGTGCAACTTTTAAATACAGCTATGTGATGTGAAATGATAGGCTTCCAGTTTGTGGAAGTTCATACGCATTTTTTCTTTATGCTTAAGAGTTTAATCCCCAAATCTCATGGATAAGAACTGGTAAAGTTACTCTCCAGCTAGTTCTAGCTGTTAGATTTATGTAGCAACGCAAGTCTTGTATAGCATCAAAGTGAATACAAAACTGGTGTCACCCCAAACCTGCTTTGCTTCAAGGAGAACCAAGAGCAGACTGAAGCCTTCTTTCAGCCCTGGAGAGCACTTGGCTGGTGGACAGCAGAGCCCAGCCTCCTCCTCTCTCCCAGCCAAAGCATCAGGATTGGATGCAGATGCATCACAGCACGTTCCAAGTGCCTGTACTAGTTTAAGAGTCAGCAAGAGAAAATTAAGTCAGCACAACACAGATCTGAAGTAGGGTTGCTCTTTAATTCCTGGGGTTGTTGGGATGGCTGTGATGCAGAGGGAAAAGAGGGTGAAGCCAAACAGCGCTTGTTGAGCTGCTCCTTGCAGTGGCAGGGAGGCTCATCCACAAGTTTTTCAGCAAATTCCAGTTTTGCAATACTAGGAAATTTACACATGATCAAACACTGGACCAAATTCTGATCTCAGCACATCTCTGGAGTAAATTTTTAAGCCAGTAGGTCTACTGCTGCTTAACATCAGGTTCAATCTGGCCTGATATAATTTGGCTAAATTTGCTGAAATGATGGCAAAATATGTAAATGAGGTATGACTTTAGTCTCCTAACTCTCCTTTTCGGGAGTTTGCAATTTCCCTTTTGGCTCCCACTCCTCATTTAATTATACCAGGCTCCAAAATGCATTCTCAATTGCAAGCCAGGGTTTTGAGTAATTGCTACAAATGGAGGATTTCTAGTTTCGACACACGCATTAGCTAATTTCCTTGGGTTCTGATACCAACTATCAAATTCCACCATCCCCCTGTCTCTGGGCTGCTTCTTTTTTTTTCCAACCTCCATTTTGTTTTCTTTTTTAACTTGTTTTCCAATTGCAAAGCAGACATCTGGCAGCTCTCTGGTGGCAATAGCTGATATGCACACTGCTCATTGCGCTTTACCCATTTCTCTGTGGGAGGTAGGAAAAGAGGCAAAAGAATCCATGGTTTCAGATTCAAGCCTTTATTCTTATCCTGCGTAATTCCATAAGGGGATGATTTCCTCCTCCTCCCAGCCTCAGGCTTGTGCTTTCCATTATCGACGAAAGACCAGACTAGCAGGAAAATCTTCCCTTGCCTTTAAAATCAGGAAAATTATTTCTGGCTTCTCCTCTTGCACGTAACACTGTTGTCTTCTCCTCCCATGTCTTGGATGAGCTCCTCCTTCCCTCACACCCCCAGAAGCAACGTGCATCCATGCTGGTGTGGGGACACCTGGTTCAGTTCTGCCACCTGGCCTGCCTGCTGTTTGCTGCTGCAGAGATCACAGCAGGCACATTGTGAGGGGCACCTGCCAGGCTGTTTTTCTGTGGGAAGAGTCCCCAAGGGGAACACTGAGATGCAGGAAGGGGAGGAAAGAAGGGAGGCGGTGCGCGACTTTGTCTGCCATGATTTGTCCTGTTTGTCCCTTGAGTTATAGAAGTAGAACACAACAGAGCTGTCTGTGACCTCAAGCTCTCAGCTTAATATTTAATCATGATTTGGATCACTGTGATGTTGATTAAGACTGTGTAAATATACACTACACATAAATGATTTCACTCTAAATCAACAGCTGCATTTTCCCCAGTAATGATCATCATTAGCCTGGAATGTTTCTCATGCCTACAGTGTTTTAATAGACAGAAATTATTTTTGTTTTAAAATAACCCCCGCATGCCCCAATGTAATTTTGAATATTAATTCATTCCTATTCCCATATCCACGACAATTTTGCTTGAAGTCACTTAGGCTTATATGAGAATGATCACATTTTGTTCTTACAACTATAGAGTCTTCTTCTGGTAATAATGCATTTCAGCTTTCACACTGATGCTGACACAAATTAATTGTCAAGATATTTCACATGGTCAGAGGAGGGGCCTAACTTCATATGACACTTGCTTTGTTCTCTATCACAGAATACAAGCCTGGTAGTCTCAAACTGATTTTGATAGCTGGCTCCAACTGTGCAGGCTTGTACATAGCGTCAGTAGATATCTCTATCATTTTTTTTTCCTACCACATTTACCCTACTGTCTTTGCTCCAGCTCACTCCCATTGCAGGAAACTGACCTTTAAGAAAAAAAAAATCAAAGCACTGACTTACGATATTAAGCAGACTTATGCCTGTGTAAGAATAACAACTCTGCAGTGCCAACCTCAGATAAAATCTTCGAGTAATTTTCTGAATATTACTGATCATTCAGTCTTAAAACTTCATTTCTCAAATTCTAAACAAGTCATCATCGTGTTTGGAGTTATCACATGAATATGTATTATAATGCTTTAGTACCTAGGAATGTCTGAATGTATAAATATAAAAAAGAGCACAGAAGAAAAGTTAAAGCGTTTAAAAATAGGCTCGACTGAAAACTCAGGCTAGAAATTTCTGCACCGAATGCTGAGAATGCACAATAGCAGTGAGCCCAGCATGTTAAAGATGCACCATTACTTTTTACTTCATATCAGTTTGAGGCTGTCAGCAGCTCTTAATGTGCCTTATTAAAGGATTCTGCTAGAATATGTAGAACAGCCTTGGTGTGTAGGAAAAAAAAAAAAGAGTAAAATAAAACCTCAAAACCTGCAGTCCACAATTTTGGCTTCACTGCAAGTGATAGTAATAACCTGCAATTTTTCTTTCAAGCTTGATCACAGGGCGGGAGTGTAAGAGCTAGAGAAGAAGACTTTAAGCAGAAAATTGAACATGAAGCAGAGGGAGACGGAATAAAAATGATTTTGTGGCTCTGTCTTTTTTTGCTGAGAACATTTATGGTTCAGTTTGCAAGTGGCTAACACAGAACTTGGGCTAACCAGAAGAACACCCAGGTTCTGCAGCAGAAGAACTGGTCTGGTAGCAGTGTAAGGGCAGGATACCACCAGCACAGTGATTTATTTATCTTAACTACTAAGAGACTAGGTCCATTCTGACTTTTACGGACAATTGATGTTTCAACTGCTGCTTTATTTTCCTGCTTTGAATCACTAGATGTGATTCTAAGCATAGCTTAGAATTGTAGCATCCTCATGCTCTAACCACTGTGCGTCCCACAGCTGGAGTTTACAGTTGACCACAGGCCTCCAGTACAAGAGGGATGTGGAACTGTTGGAGTGGGTCCAGACTCAGGCCATGAAGATGCTCAGTGCTGGAACACCCCTCCTATGAAGAAAGACAGGGAGCTGGATTTGTTCAGCTTTACTCATTCTTTACTCACTCTTTACTCATAGGGTGGTAATGTTCTCACACAGGCTTCATAGAGAAGTTGCGGGTGCCCCATCTCTGGAGGTGTTTAAGGCCAAACTGGGTATGATCACTTGTGGCAGACGGGTTGAAACTGCACGGCCTTGAAGGTCCCCTTCCCCAGAGACATTCTGGAGACAGTCAGGAGGAAAAACTCAGTAAACTCACTTTAAAAACAATTTTGATTCTAGCTGTTTGCATCTAGTATCATTTTCCAAGTCGATCAACTGGGTCCCACATCTATACTGTCTGAGCTTTCTGAAAAGTGACCAACTTCATGCTACATATTCAGCCTGTCCAATTTCTTTCTTGTTTATAAGTAAGTCACAGTTTCAGTACCAGTTAAATAAGAGAAAAAGAGATTAAAAGGGAGGATTAAGCCCTTATATTTTACCTCACTCCTGTGACTGACAAAATGCATGTGCATGACTGGGTACCATGGCTCTGCTGATGTGCTGCAACTTGTTGAGCTGCAGTAAATTCAGTGTCTGTCTGAGCCCTGAGGGTCTGTCTGCACACAAAAGTTTTAGTGTTTAACTCTACCATATTGGTACAATAATACATTTAACCATATTAAAGCGCAACATTACCCTCAAGGACCAGTGCAGTCTGCTTGATGTAATAGTATGTAAAACCTTGGAATTTAGTCTTGTAAGGGAATTGGAGAAAGTTATGCCAATGTAAAGTATTTTTATACCTAATTATAATCTTAGCTGTAGGACGAAATGCCAACAGACCACCTCTCTGTGTCTATACCACTGCAAATACTGTGTGGTGAAATAACAAAGTACTTTAACCATAGTCAAAATTATAACAGAACACGTACTCTAAATCCTCATGGCTCTGATATGCGCCATTCAGCAGGGGAAGACATATTACACTCAGATTTCGTAGAGGAAAATATTTGGGGTGGAAGGAAAATGCACAAATTGTAGAATGTGGGGAGAGTCTTGGATGAGAGAGATTAAAGTTTTTTGTTCAAGCAAGAAATGGGATATTAAAAATTCAGGGGCTGAACCAGGGGTCACATTGAATTGTTAAGATTTCTATATTACATATTCCTTTGGTCATTCATGACAATTAGGTGACTTCAGGAAAGTGGAATTGGAGATAATAACAGGTCAGTTAACATCTGTAATTCTTGCTGGAGACAGACTTGGTTGGAACTTGGGATCCATCTGTAATGTACTCACTTCTTACAGAGGAGTGAGAAAGCATGGATCTCACAGTTGTATTCAATAGACTGAGCTAAAAGCTACCACAGAGTACCCACTATACACTGCATATATGCATAAAATGCCATCTGTGAGGAAATTCTGGTGCAGGTTCAGCATGTGTCCTGGAACAGATAATAGATTACAGCCCATTTCTTTTCACTTGATTTGGAAGTATTGCCAATAGCTGTCGTAACATCCGCTGCCTGGCAAAATGAATTGATGAAATGAGTAGGGCACCCTCTTTTTGTCCTCTGAGGAAATGGTGAGGGCTGAACTTCAGTCCAGAACTGTCTCCTGATGGAAATGGGTCATTGCTGTCTAGTGTAAAATGACAGCTACTGTCACAGGACAAATAGCCATCTCTCATATGTAGTGCATGACTGCATCTTTCACTTTTAATAGGAACGTACCAGAAACAGTGGAGCATGGCCCAACACAATTAGCTCTGTGAAGAAGTATCTTCCTCCACCACCTTTTGGTATTGTGTTTTTTTCAAGCACTTGCATTTTTTAATGCAGCTGAAGTAAGTCATGGCGTTGTCAAGTCAAATTTTAGGAAAGCATCCCTTGGCAGTGGGTGAACAGATGCTTTGTGCTAATTGTGAAGCTGCATGCATTGATTGAATGATTTGAGTACAGAGTACCCAGAAAGAGGTAGAAACTCTAGAAACAGTTTATTTGCTGGATGTTTCACAAGGATGAAAACAGCTACAACAGAAACCAGAATCTGTCTGTTACACCACCTGTCATTACTCTAATTGATAAATACTGGGAAGAGTGTCAATAAGTTACTAGGCTTTACATCCTACACTAATATACATCACAGCTCATTGATTAAGAAGGAACTAATATCTAAAATGATTTATCTACAGAGTTTGAGGCTTCTCCAGTTCCAGTGTACTTTACGTGTATCAAAGACTACTAACTAGGCATAGCTTCTAAATCTCTGCTTAGCCCAAGGAAGGATACAGAACTATCCTCAGCTAGTGAGGATGGCTTTCAAGCCACCTCTAGTTACCTTTCTCTGACTTTACTATGCCCCTTTATAGTTCCCATTATTTCCCCTGTCAGAAGAGCTGCAGAGAAGGATGTGCAGGAAATGGCTACAGTGGACATTACTCTTGCACCATCCAAGTGGCAAAGAAGAGAAGGTGCTCTGACGTTTCATAAAACTGAGAACAACTTCCTTCCAAGCTGTACCCCCACACGATGAATATGAGGTCCCACGCAGCACACACCTCACAGCATGGAACCTTAAGGATCTTGAACTCTACCATTTCATAGTGCACACCTGGTCATTGATGCTGACATCCTCATCTCCCGTGCCTGTCCTTCCCAAAGAATCTGTGACCTTCCATTACAGCTCTCCAGACATGGGAGCCATCCCACAATTTTTTCTGTGATGTTCTGCAGAAGTGTGCACAGCTTTTAACCCATCTCTTAACACCTCTTGATTGTAGAGGCATTTTAGTCAGGTCTCTGGTGAGACAATTGTATTGGCTGGAGTGACTGGGCCTCCTCTTTGCCACTCCTAAGGTGCTCTCCTGCTGACCTCTGATCTTTATCTGACTCTGGGTATCTATTGCTGCTGCTGGCATGTAAACAGTAAGAATTCAGTGGATCCCCTGTTCCAACAACAGTAGTTTAAATTTTACTTTAAAGCTCTCTTCTTCAGTGTTAGTTCTGCCAGCAGTGTTAGCTGAGCTAACAGTGTTAATTCTAGATAACTTAAACAAAAAAGAGCCAACTCCAGATATATGAGTAGCCTACAGACTCCAAAGGTGCAGTTTAATGATACATGTTTGGCATAAAGAATCCCTTTGGAGGAACAAATACACACTTGATGTATGTAGGTCACTCTGAAAGTAACACCTATTTCTTTCTGCGAAAAGTGCAACAGGAACAATGAGCACAACAATACTATTTAACAGAGTACATTCTCAGCTACAAAATGCTATATTTCAATATAGTCATCATCACTAGCTGTGCATTTTAGATGGTGATAAAGAAGAGCTTGCAAACTGTGCTCTTAAACTTCTGCACCAGCGGAGGTGATTCACTGTTACTGTCATTGCTGCTGAAACACAGCACCCACAACTCACATTCACTGTTTGGTCTCCATAAATGTTCAGTAAGTGTCAATGAATGACTGATGATGAAATGTCAATGAATGTCAATAGGTGCCATTTTTTTCTATATGGAGGAATTCAGTTCTATACCTTTGCTTCATATTTGCTTCTATGCCAGACATCGTTCTGTCAGACTGCTGCTCCGCTGCCATCTATCACACAGCAACAACACATAACAGAATATTGTCAGGAAGGTTTAGTCTCTGCTGCCAATCTTCCAACATCTGCATATGACATTGTGGGCCAACATGACAAAATTAAGAGGCATTACTTTCAGGGCAGTTCTTGTATGACACAGATGACTACTACCTAGTGGTAGTCTTCTTCTTCTTCTTCTTTTTTCTCTTTCTTTTCTTTCTTTTTTTTAAGTTCAAATTACAAGAGCTACTCTGAAGCAAAGATATGTCATTGAATTCCTCAGTGTAGAAGGCATGGCTCCCACTGACATTCACAGATGCTTGCTGAGTGTTAACAGAGATCAAACAGTGGATGTGAGCACACTGGGGTGGTGCATTTCAGCATCACCAACAGTGACTGTGGTCATCTCTGCTGGTGCAGATTTTTATGAGCAAGGCATGCAGGCTCTTGTTAATCCCTGGTGAAAATGCAACAGTGGTGATGGTGACAGTGGGTCGCTTCTGCTGGTGTAGATTTGGAGGAGCACAGCATGCACTGTCTCGTTCATTGCTGCAGAAAATGCAAAACTAATGGTAGTGACTATGTTGAAAAATAATGTTTTGTCACTAAAAATGCATTCCATCAGTGTTATTGTGCTTTTTGTATCTGTCATAGTTTCCATGGAATTAAATTGGAGGCATCATTTTCAGAGCAACCTACAGAGAAAGGATAATAGATGCTACACAAGCAATTAGTTGTAGTAGATTAAAAAAAAAAAATAAAAAATAAAAATCCATGAATTCACGGTTAAAAAGCAAACACATAAACAAACAAACAAACAAAAAACATGGGGCAAGCAGACACTGGAGTTGTATTTGTTACATTTGTTAAAAGGTCCTATTAAGACACTGATTTTTTTTCACTATTTCCTTCCTAAATGTTTCAAAAACTCAATACCCTTTTTTGACCACTAAGCTGACAATGTCAAAAAACTGCCTGTTATAAATTCAGGATCTTATTCCTGAATCATTAGAGTTAGCCCACAGAGCATCATTTATACGAGGAATCACAAAGAGAAAAAACAGCAAGGCAAGGTCTTGTGTGCATCATTTCATATTTACCTCATTAAATTTCATCTGCCACTTCAACACCTGAGTATAAAGTCTCATGCAGTTCTTCTATAGTTCTGCACAGGTAGCTCCATCATTATTACCCTCACTAGCTTGGGTTTGTCAGCTAACTGTCGCCTCTCGATTCACACCATCAAATCAAAATAAAGCTTCCTTGGCCTACGCTGTTCAGTCATCATGCACGTATGCACACTCATGCTGTGAGGGGTAAGAAGCCAGAGAGATATCAGACCTATGGAGGAGAACAGCAAAGCAGCCACAGGTCTGAATTCTGTGCTCCTGCTTTCATTTGAATCTAGTTTGCAGGCTGTTAGTGAGCAAAAAATGAGGCAAAATCAATCTTCTGGAAAAAGTCATCTCCAAAGCATAATCTTGTTCTTAAAGCACAACTCCTGCAAAGCAAGTCAGCTGATTACATTTTAAGGGAGTGTAGAATTTAATCCAATGTAACAGAGTCACACTCAGTTCAGAACCTCTCCAGCAGTCTAAGGACAAAGGGGCAGAGATAGATCCCAAGGTAACCTGTTTGCTATTGCTTCATAGCACCACTACTGCAGAATACAGACAGGTATTGCTGCCATGCACACTTGTCTGGGGTGCACTAAAAATGTGATAACCTGACACACTGCATTGTTACCAGAAATAAATCATTGTCCCTGTGTCTTGGGTCAGTACATTCAGACTCCAGTGGATAGATGGAAACCAGAAGGATCCATATCAGATGTGACTGCCACTTCTTGCTAGCTCACAGCTCCTTGAGCTTCCCAAGGCCAGAACATGTGGGCAGAAATAGGTAAATGCCATAGGTGATACACGAGCTAAACAATTCCCAAGCTAAAGAGAAGGAAATTTAAATCAGGAATAGCACATTGGAATCAGTAAGGTAGCAGACAACCTGGAGTGAACAGAGCACACTGATAGCTCTGGAGGGACATGAGCAGGAGTAGCTGTGATCCCAATCAGTTGCTTTGCACTACAGCCCTTTGCTGCACTGCTCCAAAGGGTGGGAGTCCAAGGAGGAACATAGGGGTTGGAGCCTCCAAGGCAGCCTGAACTCTTAAGAAGTTGGTCTGGGATAACGCTGGTTTATGCACAGTGACACGACCACTTCCTGGCTGCCTGTGGTCCTTATACATTCTGCATTTCCTCTGCGTGCCTGCTGATTCTGTTCTCGTGTTTTTGGATCGCACCTGAGATTTGGCTTGCCAAAGGCATCTGAAAGATTAATCTGGCCGTCAGCCATGGAAATATCCACATATTAATTCTCTCTCCCCTTTTCTCCATCCTCACTGTGGTTTTTGCAGGGATATAACAACAGAATTGATGAGGAAGGCTAATAAGAAAGAGAATAGTAAAATACTTATCTTCTTTTAGTTCTTAGAACTTCCATGTTAATGCAGAAACACTGTAATTCAGACAACAGCCAGTGACTTTTGGACAGTGCATGCAAGAATAATGTGTGTCCGGTGAAAAACACAAAGCCATTTCCTGAGGTCACCATACTCTGCTGCTGTCTGACTGTTTCTGAGTCAACAGCACAGTTGTACATGCTGCTTCAAGTGCAAATTGTATCAGCCGAGCTGTGTTGGTGGACGAAAGATTTAACTGAGATATAAATGCTCATCAAAATCTATTCTTAAAATGCCAGACCCTTTGTTAACCCGTTCTGAATTTTCTGCTGGAAAGCTGCAGGTTGTCAGGAGATGCTCAGTGGGGTAAAATCTGAGGGAGCTCAGGGATAGCAAACAGTGGGAGGTAATTTTATGAAATGCCTGAGAGGAATGCTGCCCTGTCTGTTCCCTCCTATAGTACACCCTTTGTTGATGAAGGCTGTCTTCCTTTTGTTGGTGTTCATTGTGGAGAGAAATGCACTAGTTATTTACTGGTGAAAATGAGATGGCAGTAACAAGCAATGGAAGACAGTGTTGTTTTTCATTTTGCACTGATGCCCCTCTACAGAGGCATCCATTTCTCACATTAATCTTCTGAAAGCCTTTATTGTCCTGGCTTCCTGTTACAAATCAAGCTGGTGATGGCAGCCCCACGAAGTCCCATTAGCATACTGAGAGCAGTGTATTACAGTACCAGGCAATAGAGTAAATGCAGAACAATGAGTATAATAGGGAATGTATTCCCCCAAAATTAAACAGCAGCTCTGTTACTGTATAACAGTTCTACAAAGGTGCCTCCTCCTCTTCTTGGAAACAAACAAACAGCATTTTAGGGGCTCAGCTTCACTGCCAAGTGAAATCTGCCTCCTACAATATAAGGAAAGCAGAGACACCAGAGCATTTCCAAGCGCCGTTATTGTCTGTCTCCATGTTCACGGACCCAGATCTCTTTGAAAGACTGACTGTGAGTATAAAAAGAGATCTATTTTTGATATACGGATGTAACAGTACCTTGCAAACTCCTGAACTTATTTCAGAGACTTACTCTTTGTTTTGCTGGCACCAATGGCAGCACATGATGATAGCATCCAGAAGAGAGGCAGGGTTGGTTCTGACATTGTTTCCTGCAAAGGGAAGTTGGCAATTTGTAGCCATGCAAGCAACAGCCTACTGTGAATGAGCTGGATCATCAGTGTATGCAAATACATCCCTAAACATGGATGGTTCTCAGGGCAGACCCTGTGTGTTCTCACTCTAGGAGGTCTTAATGGCCTTAAAGTAAAGGCGCATACAATAAGCAACTGCAATCCACCTGAGCAACTCAGATAAGGAGCAGTCCTTAAAAGGAATTAGCTTTTACCTTTGACTTAGTAAGGGGTTGTAAATGCCTCTTCAAAAATGTGGATTCCCACTGTCTGTCAAATATGGGTGTGTTCAGAGGTGGGAAAGCAGCTGTGGTTTCTCAAAATGAAAAGGATAATAAATTTGAAAGGCTTTTCCCCCTGAAGAAAAGCTGTCAATCATTTTAAAAGCAAATCAGACTGGATACTGGCATGTTGCTTCTGATGACAAATCACTTTCTGACTTTAATTCTAAAAATGGAAACAGTAAGTCTGTAATTTCTCTTCACATGCTAGATGTCAGGTGTCTGTGTTAGTAACTTAAGATGATATAATGACAGGTATCTTCCTGCAGTAGTTCATTTCTCAGTGAGGCAAGCTGGTCTGTGGGGTCTCTCAGACCAATGGTTCTCCAGGGAACATTGTGTTCTGTCTTTGCAGATAAGTTTGCAAACTGGAATGAAGTCTGAAATGAGAATATCTCTCCAAATACTTGTATTAGGATAAGAATTTGCAAGTTTTGTTCTTCAGCAGAATGTAGCTGAAATGAACTATTAACTGTCTAATGGGGATGAACATTAGTTAATTTTATTTGGCATAATACCCTGTCATATCATCTGGAAAATTCAAATAATAAATAGAAAAAAAATAGCTGAACGTATATGAAAAAGACAACACAGTATGGATTGTGTGCATTCCTTCTTTCCTGCTTCAAGGTAAGAAAATCAAGAAAGGAATTCATGAGTTAATCTAGAGATGGGGATGGGCAAGGGTCACAAAATCAGACCATATTCTGATGTTAAAGAAATGTTCCATTCAGGTGTTCAGACTGAGGTTTGTTTGTGCACAAGAGATGTGAGAACTGACACAAAGACAGGCATCTATGTTGTGCTAGTTTCACACAAGTTTTCAGGAGGCTCCATCTTGTCCCAGAAGAATCATGGTTGTACATATAATAAGCATTTCAAATGGTGCACATGGACCTTGTTATAAGAGTATGAAGGGACTTGCTAGGATTTCCTATCTTAGTGTATCAAAGAAAATGACTACATGGAATTTAGATAGGAACACAGAACCTGAATAGGACTGTTCTGGTTATAAAGTAGAGAAAATCATGCAAGAGGTATTTAAATCACATACATTCACATGATCTGTACCTCATCTGCCCCCATATCACATGCTGAAGAAAAAATGCCAGCACTTTAAAACAAATGGAATACCTTTAGCATAACAGGTGACAAATGTTTTCTAAAGGAATTATGTTAACCATATTATTGCTAAAGGGCAATCATGGGCACAGCTATAGGTAGATTTTCAGATTACCATTAGCAATTACTTAATTGTTTTTCTCCCTTGCATGTCATCTCTTGTGAAGAGCTACGAAACAGAACAACAGCACTTCCTGCTTACCTACCTTCTTTCAACCAACGCTCTTGGAAGTTTCCCCTTAGATAACCTTTAAGTAGCTTCTGAATCATCCCAGGAAGTCATTATTTATTACCAGATAGTGCATGAAATTATTCAGTTGTCAACAATTTGGAAGTTCCCCTTTGTCGCAGTGTGCTCATGCTTTCTAGGAGGTTAGGTATAGTCGTTGTGAGATGTGCTCTTCAAACATCACAAAGGAATGGGGAGATAAGAAATATTCACACAAATCTGAGTACTCAGTTGTACTGAGCAGCATACAAAGCCAGTTCTGAGATTTCTGTTTCAGTTTGACCTGACATGCAAGGCTGAGCATTCCTCTATGTCCACATTAGTCCTCATAACATTTAAAAAATATGCATGCAACATAAAAGCAATATTACCAATATGAAACACAGCTTCATAGAGGGTGAGGGAAGACCTTTTTGCTCTCTTCCAGTATCTGAAAGGTGCTCACAGTGAGAGCGGGGTTGATCTCTTCTCACTGGTGACAGGTGACAGGACAAGGGGAAATGGCCTCAAGTTGCACCAAGGTAAGCTTAGGCTGGATATCAGGAAAAACTTCTTTACAGAAAGGGTTCTTAAGCACTGGAATAGGCTCCCCAGAGGGGTGGTTGAGTCACCAACCCTGAATGTGTTTAAAATCCTTTTGGATGTGGTGCTCAGGGACATAATTTAGCAGAGGGTTGTTTGTTAGGGTAGTATGGATAGGCTGTGGTTAGACTCGATGATCTTAAAGGTCTTTTCCAACCTGAGTGATTCTCCAATCTCCAGCAATCCAGATGAAAATCATCCCAGGGACGTGTCTGAGAATAACTTGCTTTGAGCATGAGCATAATACATTTTATGACAGATTTGGCTTCTTTTATAGCTAGGCTAGAGAAGACCTCCAACAATTAAGGTATTACTGCCCTGAAAACAGATGTGATGCACTGAAGCATCACTTGCTAAATGTTCCGAGTAGTCTTCCTTCTGCTTCAGATCTAATAACAGTATGAAATTATCTATTCTTCTTTAAAATGAATTAAAAAGTAGTCTGCAAGTGGCACTACTGGCTGCAGGCACTGAGGAAATTCTGTGTATTTGCCTAAGTGCCTCCTACTGTCCTGGCTGAATTAGGATTCTGCTGTGTAAAGCCATATTGTAAGAAATGATTCCTATTTCACATACCATAAGCCAAAATCTAGAAAAGCATTTAGGGATCTAAGACAGGCTTTAGCTGCATAAATACAAATTGCAGTCATCAGAAATGTCACTCAGCTGTTACCTAAATCTGGAAAGTACTCAGGACTTGAGCTCTGCACTGACACAAAGCTTAGCTTACTGTTGTTTCCAAATTGAGTGGGAAGTCCAGACAGAACCATGCAGCAGTTTCTTCCATGTCTGAGTTCAGCAGCCCAGATCTGTGGCCTGCTTAGTGGCTCAACATGATGTATTCTGTGGGCCCATAGTCCAGACAGAGTCTTGCAGAAGGCTTAACCATTGTATTTGCCCTGAAGTTGTAAGGGATGGGGCAGATCACAGCTGTTGCTACCCATAGAAGATCCATTTTGATTTCCTTCCCTGCCTGAGAAGATCACAAACTATCTATCTGCTCAGGACCTCCCCTCCACTCCTTCTAACTACGATATGAGAGAGTAGTCTTTAATGTCAGCTTTCCCTGTTGCTATTATTCCACTTATGTTTAAATATGTCAAAGTAAAGTAGGAATAGCAAGAACGTCCATCTGTCATACTAAGATTCTAATCTCTGCTTAACTGACATCAGATATTTTATCAGACGGCCATTAGATGGTCCTTTAATATAAAATGCAGCTTAGTAGAGTTTGGCTCACTTGGTGAGTTAGTTGACAGAGTCCTTAGGGTGGCAAAAGAGTCCAGGAGAGATGGACATTCTTCAAAAATGAGATTTGGATGGAAGACACAGGAGCAGGCCAATATATAAGTCAGTAGGAAGAAGACCAGCCTGGCTGATCAGAGAGTTTTGTCAGGGAGTAAGAAAGATGAAGGTAGTTACGAGCTTTGGAAGAAGCAACAGGTAACTCCGTAGGATTACAGACACATTCAGGGAGAAAATTAGAAGGGGCAAAGCCCAGCTGTAACTTAACTTGGCTACTGCAGCAAAAGGCAATAAAAATGCTTTTATCATTGAATAAACAACAAAAGGAAGACAAAGGAGAATCTCCATCCTTTATTGAATGCAGGAGGAAAGGTTATGACAAGAGACAAGAAAAAACTGATTTACCTAACCTCCCCCTTTTTTTTTCAAACTCAGTATTTATTAGTAAAATTAATGGTTCTCAGAGTACCCAGCCTATGGAGTTTGAAGACAGCTAGGGAGCAAAACCCTTTATAATCCAACAGGAAATGGTTAGCAAACTACTACACTACTTTGTTCCACAAATATGTAGAATTGTACAGGATCAACGGAAAGATGCTGAAGGAGCTGGTAGAACTTCTTGACAAGCCACTTTCAATAATTTACCACCAGTCCTGGCAAACCAAGAGGTCTCATTGACTGAACACCCATCTACAAGTAGGGCAGGAAGGAGGATCCAAAGAATTACAAGCCTACATATCTGACCTTCATGACAGAGAAGGTAAGAGTGCAGACTATCCTGAGTGCCATCAGCTGGTACGTACAAGACAAACAGGTGATTAGACCCAGTCAGTATGGGTTTATGAAATGCAGGTCCTGCCTGACTAACCAGATCTCCTTCTGTGACAACATGACCCACTTAGAGGATGACTGAAAAGCTGTGGATGTTGTTTACTTGGATTTCAGAAAGGTATTTGGTATTGTTTCTCACAGCCTTCTCCAAGAGAGACTGACTGCTCATGGCTTGGATGTTGAAAAACTGCTTGGATTGCCAGGCTTACAAGGTCATTTTGAATGGAGTTAAATCAGGTTGATGGCTGGTCACAAGTGGTGTTCTCCAGGGCTCCATACTGGGGCCAGTTTTCTTTAACATTTTTGTTAGTGATCTTCATCAAGAGATTACCCTCAGTAAATTTGCAGATGACACCAAGTTGAGCAGGAATGCTGATCTGCCTGAGGGTAGGAAGGCTCTGCAGAGGGATCTGGATAGGCTGGATTGATGGGTTGAGTCCAAGCACATGACATCAACAAGGTTAAATGACAGGTGCTGCATTTGAGTCATAACAACCTGATGTAGCAGTACAGGCTTGGGAAAGAGTATCTGGAAAGTTGCCCAGCAGCAAATGACCTGGGGATACTGGTCAACAGCCAGCTGAACATGAGCCAGCCAGCAGTGTGCCCAGGTGGCCAAAAAAGCCAGAGGTATCTAAGCCAGGGACATAAAAATTGTGGCCAGCAGGACTGAGGAAGTGGATCATCCCCTTGGATGAGGTGCTGATGAGTCTGCACTCTAAATACTGTGTTCACATTGAGTCCCTTCACTACAAAACAGAAACTGAATTGCTGGAATACATTTGTAGAACAGTGAAGCTGCTGAAGGGACTAGAAAACAAGAGGGAACTAGGACTGTTTAGTCTGGAGAAGAGGAGGCGGAGGGAAGACCTCATCACCATCTATAACTACCCAAAGGAAGCTGTAGCAAGGAGAGTGCCTATCTCTTCTCTCAGGTGAGACTTTGATTAGACGTCAGGAAGTTTCGTCACAGCATGGTTGATTAGGTTTTGGAACAACCCAAGGAAGTGGTGGAGTCATCACCCCTGGAGGTATTTTAAGACTTGTGGATGTAATGCTTAGGGACTGTGTTGCTTAAATTCTTGCTGGTATATTTGCAAGGTATGGATAACTTTAAGGAATTTAATTACCATGACCTATATTCAGAGAGTTGATTTAGTTATTTTTGTCCAAGACTTAGTAGGTACCATTAAGTTGCCTTTTCTACAACTGTCAGTAAACTTTCCAAGCTGTTCCTTCTTGAGATTTTCTTAGTTAGTTCAAAAGTAACAAACAAATAAATACATACATAATTTCCTCATGTTTTTTTAATAGTACTCATCACCACAGAGTTCTGCCTGTGAAAACATCACTTAGATCTCAATTACACACTCAGAGCATTGCCGTGATATTATAAAGACTACCAGACCTACCGCTGTGTTGGTAGCATAGGTATTTTGTATCCATGCACTGGCTTCCCTGAGGACTTTCACATTTTAATGGAGCTGAAAGCACATTTAGAAACTGGTTCTCATTTAGAAACTAGTTTTCATGGCTGATAGTTCCTATCTTCCATTAGCAGTCCACTCATTGAGAAGGGTTGAACGTGCTTGGTTTTGCTGAGCTCAGTTCACTCTCTCTACTTATTAACTTATTAACACTCTCTCTACTTATGTAAAAGTGTAGGGTTTTTTGGTGTTTTTTAGTTTGTTTTGTTTTTGTTTTTTGAGAATTCCCTGTTTTGGTTTTCTTTTCCTTTCCTTAAATTCCCTGTTGTTGTGGAGAACATCACTGATTGTATTCAAGCTCACTGCTGGCCTGTCCTCAATTAGGCTTTCATCAAACATGATTTCCCAAAATTTTCCTAGAGGTCTCCTTGTCAATTATTGCTCCTGTTCTCTAATTTCTCTGCTCTTCTGAAATGACCCCTTTATCCCAAAGAAGGTGTGTATCCCCAGGAATATATCAAGTCTACGTGATCATCTGTGAGGAATGTCCCCAGTCCAAAAGCACTCTAGAAGAAACACTGCCATACCTATTTATTGCCTTGTCCTGTCTCTTGTATTTTCTCTCCACAGCTGATTTACAGAGAGATTTTGAACAGACATGGTGACAGAGAAAAGGGGAAGGTGACTTTGGTCTCATTTCTCCAAGGTTAAAAAAAAAAAAAAAAGAAACAATGCAACATGAAAGGTCAGTTAATTACAAGTTCCTCAGGGTAACAATTCAGACCCTCATTTGTAAATGAGTTATGGTTTCTAAAATACTTCGCTGTTTTTGATGGTGATTCCAAGTAATTAGAAGGAATATACAGGATGTAACTAAAGCTAATGATTATATTGGGTGCTTTGTCAATAATTGTATTGGGTGCTGTGTGACTTTTCTCTCTAGGCTTCAGTAAAAGGGAAAACACATGAAAATTATTCCATTTTTTCTTTGCTTTATTTTAATTTTTATTTTATTTGAGTCCCATTCAACTTTCTTCTGAATGAACAAAGAGAGGCATAGGGATCCAAGCAAATCTAATCTTATCAAGATATTTTGCTTTAGAGTGCAAAGTGATGATGCTAACATGTTTTTTAAAGACAGAAAGTCTCATTTGCCAATCACTTCTTAGCTTCATTTTTTAGTTAAGACTGCATTTATGCTGAAATTTGTTACCTTCCTTTTTCAGCTGTCAGCAGCCTTCATTGCAACTTAAGCTCTCCACAAATTTCTGCTTTGGTTTGTAGGAAATCAAAAGTCAAAGCATTGTGAGAAAAATATATTCATATTTTTCATTGTGTAGATGTAGACATATCACATCCCTTTATTTCTAGAACTGCTCTTAGTTTTCCCATGTCTTTTCAGTTGAGAAAGGCATTATCAATAAGCCCTAGAGACAGTGTAGCTATGAAGTTTAATTTTTTTATAAATTCACATTTCTCCCAATGTGAAATCAGGTGATCTGTCTTACTTTCAACTCAGCAGATTAAAATAATCTCTTAGGGTCCTACTGAGAAAGCATTTTACAAATATTTCATTAAGCATATTTATATAAAGCTTTGCTACCAGAACCTCTGCGACTATAAAGCAGCACCTTACTGCAGCTTAATTTAGGGATATTTCTTTCCCTTTATCCAGAAATGGTATCCACAAAAATAATGAATGCTTCAGTCAGAACTCCCACAGTTCCTTAAGAATACCACAAGGGCTTTATTGCTAATTGAAGAAATAGATAATATGTGTCTTCAGTTCAGCAGCCTTTATGTATTTTAGGGGCACTTTTCATCAACATTCAGATATTTTCTGTTTGAAATTCTACATAATTTAATGTTCCCCATCTGGATTGTTAATACTCAGCTTGAATAAAAGGCATCAAAATGGAGGGGGGAAAGGTAACAACACTTCTTTGACTCCTGCGCCAGTAGTACCAATTAGCTACATGCATTTTCCATCTGCTTCCACTAAAGAAGAGGTGAACAGCTGCATCCTACAGGAAGACAACCCAAACCAGCCAACAAAAACCATCCAGCACCTGGTCATTTCCTGCCCCTAGCTCCACCACTGCTGGAAGCAGCAGATCGGAGTGCACAGCCCGTGTCTGCTAACTTTGAACAAAGACTTCTTAAAAAAATAAATAAAAATGCTTTTGTGCTCTTATTCTGCTTTCTCTTAGTAAAATCTCTTTGCCTATTGATTTAAGTGTTTGGGGGTTATATTTTCCTTTGTGTGCACTGGATTGAACTTCATTATGCCAGATTTGGGAAAATTTATGGGCCTTGTAGCCTTCTAAACAATAAGTACACCAGACTAATGCTGCAAATTAAAGAGAAACCAATTATTTTCTTTGGCATGATCTAACTCTGCAGATAATTGGTAATATATATTGTCTTGGGTGGTTGCATCTCATCTATTTATTTGCTTAAAGCATTGCCTACCGCTTTGTCCTTATGCTTCAGATTATACCATACAAACCTTCCCATTCTTCATACTGAAAAGACTGGTTTTTTTTTTTCTTTTTTTTTAAATACCTGGTTAGCTGACTAACCATGCACCTGAGAGTACTGATGCTTTCAGATACTTTGCATGAAGCACAGAAATCTTGCAAGATATCTGGCCCTTTTGCTGATGTCTCCTGCTGAACGTGTTGTCAGAATATCAGAATGTTGAAGCAATTTTCTTACATGGTACTGTTTGGCTTAATGACTGAACTGATGGAAGGCTTACGAATAGGTAAGATCACCTGTAGTGTTAGGCAGAATGAGAATGTTTTCTGGTATTGACAGAAGAATTAGGAGATTTTTAATCTTTTTAAATCTAGGAACCTTAGTGCAAGACTGCCTTCTTCATATTATTCTGTTTCAAGATCTATGTTTCTTTTGGTTCCAGATGGTCCCAAACACTGGGGTCTTTTTCCCCAGTTTCCACAGTAATCATCATTAAAAACATCTGCTGCAGCAAATGGCTTATACTGTGCACCCTGTGTGCACTGTGAGAATGCAGTCAGAGTTTTGTGATGGATCCATACCTAGAAACAGGGACAGTGTTTGAGTAAGCTTTCCCTTGCACTCTGTGAAGGTCTTTGTTGCAAAGGTTTGTTCTACGTTGTCTTGCCTGGCCCTTATGGGACAAAACCCATGAAGAGAGCACCTAGCAGAGAAACTAGGTTCTATATGGGACTTCAGGGGACAGCCTTACAGAAGCAAGACTTGTGCAGCCATATCTTTGTGACCTGGTATTTCTGCTAGGCTAGCTCATGATGAGATGCATGGAACAGCAACAGCCACTCTGTGTTGTTTCACCGAGCAAGACAGGTTTTGTGCCAGGAGTGCACTGTTGTACCTTATTTCTACACAAAAGTCTGTGAGTCACTCGCACTGTTAGCAGGGTTAATAGAAATGCAGGGGTCAGGACTAAAATCTCGGAGTGTCTTGGCTAATTGCTGATGTTTATCCTGTGAAACCCACTCTTTGTTTGCATGGTACTGTGCAAGTTCAGGGTGAGCAGCTTAATCTCACTCCCGTTTCTATACCTGTCCCCACACCTACCCCTTCATTTTTTCTTTTCACTGTTGGATGCCAAAACATTTTTTGGTCTCAGCTTAAGGAGGTAATAAAAAAACAAAACATCACTGCAACCCTCTGATTTATGAGGTTGTAAGTAAAACTGAATAAGGATATTGGGATGGGAAAAGCACATTTAGTGGCATTACTCAGAAAACTAAAATTCTGATGATGATTAAAACCTACAGCTCACAAAACCTCTCCAAGATTTAAAAAATATATATATTTGTATATATTTTTTACAAGTTCCTTTATGATAAGTTTTTCCAGCCTTTAGAATTCCCATACATTTACAAGTATGAAGAAGCTATGCCTTTTTAACATGAAGATTTCCCTTTAAAGATCATATTTGACTCTGAGGCTGGTTCTCTTAGTATTTATCACGGTCCCTTAGGTAATGATTATCTGTAAATAGGATATACAAGTGGCTGCTTTTTAGATTCTGAATCATTAGGTGATTCTATTACAAGATCTTTTTTAAGCACAGTGTAGAAATACATGGTCTACAAGTACTTCCCTTCCTTGTAATCCTTTCTGTTTTGCACGTATCTCCTTTCTGTTTTTCTCTTCTAGGCAATTACCCCTGACAATAAGTATATCCTGACAAAATTACTCTTTCTATATGAGAAGTGAAGAACAGAATAGGGGACCCTATAATTAATATTCAGAGAGAAGACAAAATATCCATAAATGGAGGGCTAAGATGCAACATATATTCTTCTTCATTATTAGACTATTTGTGCAAGGCTTATTCTTGACTCTCATTCAATATCTTCCAAACTACCTTTAGCTATATATAGGTTCCTGCTTCAAAAGATTTATAATAGGTTTGCCGTCTTCTATAAAATAGGATCCAGGGACTCTACTTTAGAAAATCTGCACATACTCAGCAAGCTCCCAGGTCTCTCATACCTGCCTCAAGCACTTCCCAAACATTATTAGTCTCCCATAACAGCATAACTCTTTCAATAAGACTATTTTACGACAAAACCTCTGATAAGACCTCCCAGTACAACTGTACCTCTCTACAACACACAAACAAATTGGCTTTTGAAAACTGTTTCAGATTCCTCACAGTGCCTATTAGACTTGCACATTATGTCGTATATCTACACTGGGTAACAAGAAAAGATGACAAAAAAATATATATATACCTTTTTTTTTTTTTTGGCTGAGGGTCTGTTTTACAGAATCATTTGTGTTTTACTGACTGACTCACTGATCAAGCCAGATGTCATACACAATTGATGAACAATAATTCAGGTTAAAAAACGGAAAAAGGAGGAGGCGTACTTTCTTGCTTTGCTTTTTTAATAAGGCAGAAGGACTGAGACCCTGCAGAGGTAAACTTAATTCTGTTTCTTTCAGTTTACAAATCATTTTGCAGTATTTACACTTTGAATATTTAGTCAGGTAGCAAAGGTTCATAATCTGAAGCATCAAACAATGTACGTACCTTCATACAAGGCAACATTCTTTTAATTTTGTAATAGCCACTAAATAAATAAATATACAGCCACCAATTATTTTGGCACTTCTGATCAAGTGTAAAGCCTTGCCAAGCTAGATGCTGTACTAATAGGGAAATATTTAATGCCCTTCATATCAACTAGAATTCTTTTCATGTAATCCCCATGGTTACTGCCAGGTTTAATGCTGGAGGCAACAATAACAGCCCATCATAGGAAGGTGGGTAGGAGGTGCCACAATGGTAGACTGAGCAGCCAGAGATGTATCATACACTGCCTGCTGCTACAGCCATGCAGCCTTTGTCCCCTAGGTACTGGGGAGCACTGGAGAGAGAAGGTGAGCATGAGGAAGAGACAGTGAAGGAGTGAGAATAAGAACAAGAAGAGGGAGAAAAGGAGGAGATGACAGCTGTTCAAAGAGCAGTGGTGAGGGAGAGAAAAGCAGCTATTAGCAGCAGTCAGCTATGAGGAGCTGTGCAGGGAAGGCAGGAAGAGCAGCTTGAAGGCATTGGTTTGAAAACCATAGGCTATGGTGTCGGTTTTGAAGTGGTTTTGCCTCTTGCTGCCACTGTGGCTGCTCTTGCTGCTCACATCTATCACTCCCAAAAGCATGAAGGAGAAGGCAGGATTTACACTGGGAAAGTGTGAAAAAAATAGTCAGACAGCCAGAGGGCTGAGTAGGGGGAAGGCAATTCTTGCCTGAGAGGATGTACTGAGCCTGTCCCGCTAGCAACCCTGTCATTGGAATCACCAGAGCAACAGCTAGAGCTCCTCCAATCATCCCAGCAGTAACATGCTGTGAAGTGCTGTGCAGGGAGCTGTGGTCTCTTGGACAGTCAGGTTTGTGCCAGATATCATTCAGTGTCAGTGGGAGCGCGTGATGGTGGATGGAGGACTGTGGTAGTTCTGTGAGTAATGCTTTGTACTGGAGAGTTCACAGCTTACGAGTTTCAGGCCTTGCAAATGCACTGGATGTATTTGTGTCAGTCAACCAGCAATATCTTGTTTGTTCTGCATGAATTATTTTCCTTGTTTCTCAAGTCTTCATAGATTTGTTTTCCTGTTTTGGCGATACTATATGGGCAGTATCACTGCTATAAAAGAATTCCTTGTTCTATTTATCAAAGCAGTGAAACCCAAGCTGTATCTTACCAGCAGTGTGTAAATGACAAAGAATAAAAAAATAAGTCAAATTAATTAAAAAAAGATGAGAATGTGAATCGATTGTTTCCCATGGCTGCAATTTTTTTCTTATAACCCTTTATGCACTTGCTTGGTGCACTCATGTGAGAAATAATGCATCTCCTTGAATTGGTTTTCCAAATTCTTTTCAAGTCTACTGTGCACTCCAACCTTTAACGACAAGCACTTAAACAAAATGCACTGTTCCACTGGATTTACTATGAGCCTCTTAAGAGATTCTTCTGGTCAGCAAACTCACTGGAGAGCTTGACAATCTGGCCTTTTTTTGAGCTGAAGAGGAGCTAATTTAAAATCACTGGAGAAATAAAATGTAGGAAATTAAAGCCACAAATCAAAAGAGCGCAGGTGAACAGAATGAAATGGCCTCTGATTTAGCTCATATTACCTCCTCTCATTACGGGTATGTCACTTTCCTTCTTGCCTGTACATCTTTAAGATTACAGGGGGGATGCAACAGATAGTTAGTATGCATAGTTTACATAAAAATAATCTTAAACTGTTTTTCCATAAATGCCTCCACTTTGCTTCATATCACCACAGGGAAATAAATCAGCACAAGCTGTATGCCTGCGCTGGCTTCCATGTAGGATGATTTCTGATGAGCTCACCCAACAGGAATTAGATAGTAATAGAACTATGTCTGGATATATTTTTTCTTTTGAAACTTGTTATGGGCCCATCTTTTTAGGCCATAACCTTCCTATAGAAGTCCTGAAACTAGTTATAAATTTACTAAATCATTTTAGATTACTTTTTTTAAAAAGCAATCTTCACTGTAGGCTTCTGCAAACTGAGGAAGAGATGTGGATGCTATCTATGCCTGTTTCAGCTTATCACCTGGTGCTATGTGGACTCACCTGAGATCAGCACCTTCTTTCCCCTAGTAGAGACTTGCAGCTTACATCTCACAGCACACACTCTACCAACATGCCAGAGCTTATTGCAGTTCCGAGGTGATACGCATCCCTGCTTCTATCTTGTCAGTCTTGTGCTTGCCTCTTTGGATCAACTGTGTGAAGGGCAGCAGTGGCATAGGAAAGCGGTGGAGATGAAGGGGCAGCTATGCTCTTCTGGGGCCTCCTGTTGTGAACACACCAGCTGAACCCACGACCCAGAGCAGGGGACCAGGCTGCCTGCAACTACAGCACCAACACATTGGTTTGCAAAGGAAAGGAGACAGCATTACTCTAGCTTGTATCAAGTACACCTCCTGATTTGTGAGATCTTCCTCTCTTTCCTCCTCAGCCTCCTGCACCTATTTATCCAGGCTTTAACCCAAACCATGTTAACCTCCAGATGCACAGTCTCTTCTGACTGTTCTTAATGGGTCATTTACAACTTCTACCACCCACTTCCCACCCCAGCTTTCTTTAACCAGCCTTCCTCAGCTTCCCCTCTTTGATCTGCCGGGGGACCTGTTGGTTCCATTCTCTCTCAAATACGTTTTGATATAGATGTGTCAGGCTAGCAAAACCCTGCCACTCAAATTGTTTAAGTCAGATAAAATACTGTTTAAAGGAGTGTACGAAGGCCTTTCACACTTATTTTCCCTGAAAATATTCCAGAGAAAAAACAGACTTTGCAATAAGCAGGAGAAATGTGGAACTGTTGTGCCTTTGTGACTAAAAATAACACGCAATGGGAGTTGGTCTTTTCCCCATGTCAAGTAAAATGAGAGAAAAGCAATCACAAATATGCTGTCCCATTTTACAGCCGATATAGACGGATGATACTCAGACCGGAGACCAAGTCACAGCCTGTCAAAACCACACACAAAGTCTTTCATAAAATACAGAGCAAAAACTCTAAACCATGTTTTAGGCCTTTTGGTTTCTCAATGCTTTCTTTTGTGGTGGTTTTTTTTTTGTGTTTTTTGTTTGTTTGTTTGTTTGTTTGTTTTTGTACCATGCACCAACTCCTCTGTAAAGAGTGACCTTATACTTTATCATTTTTACAGAAGACTGAACTTGCAAATCATTTTATAGGAAAAGAGATTCCAAACAGTAATTGTTCCTGGCTTTTTAAGCTCCTCAGCCCTGAGAGATGAACATGCAGAGACCTCGTAGTGCTACCTTGAACTGCCCTGTGACAGCAGCCTCAGAGAGACCTTGCCCCTCTGAACTCAAAGGCAGTGTAAGGTAGACTCCTGCAGCACTGGGCTCCCTCCCTATTTCCAGGAGCTGCCTAGAGAAATCCAGCTGAAACATATGCTTCCCTTTGAATTTAATGGATGAGAAGAGGTCGAGGGCAAACTTGCTTGCATGTCTAGCTTGCCTGGTTGCTGCTGCACTTCTATTTATTAATTCTGCATTCCATATTTTACAGGCACCATACAATGCCAGCTGAAGGTTACCACAGTAAAGTAGTTAAAAAGGATGAGGACTACAAAGCCATTGACAGTTTATTTTAATTCAGCTAGAAAGAGCAACTTGTGCTTTTATCATCCTTTGTATTTGGCAAAGGTTAGAGTTTATCTTAGTTTCACAAGCTGCCAAAATGCTGAGTAGATCCTGCTATTGTCTCAGTGAGCACTGAATTGCATATTAATTGAAGATCTAAGGTTCTACATCAAACAGCGGAAGTATAACCAAACATTGCAGACCTGGGACACGAATGTCTCTGGAGCTAGGTGGGAATGTTTGATTTAACAACAGTATGGTTCTGCCCCTTTAAATGTTTCCTACAGTAATATCACTAAACCCTTTGAAAGTTTGACAGTGTTTTGCTACTAGCTGCAGTTGAAAATGTGTTTCTGGAGGTGAGTCCAGCTTGCCGACCTTCTGGTCATATCCAAATGACCTGTGCCAGACACAGCCCCAGCATCCCAGCTCCCAGGACTGTTGGACACCACATATGTTATGGAGATTAAACACCTCTCCTCCTGCAGGGCCTATCGATCACACACACAGCTACGCTCTTACCTTACTCTTTCCCAATAAAAGGAGAAAGATGAGGGCCTAGAGAGGAACTGACTATCTCATCTTTTCAGGATGCGTATGAATGTTGTAAGAGTAGAAATAAGCTCAGAAGGGAGAAGGAGACCTAAGGCAGCAAAGCAACAGTGGCCTGTTCCTTGAATAAACAGGTGAATTCACAACACCTGTTGTGAACACATTAACATAACATAATGCACAAAGAATTTATAACAGCTACAGATGAGAACACAGCTCATAAACGCCACCTACTTTATATGTGTTCACAAAATGGAGGAATAGAGAAGTGGGCATTTATCCCATCTGAGATATAAATGATATATTACAGAGTTGGAAATTGCAAATCATGCCAAGGAATGTAAGGGATTTAAAGGAAACAGGTATGATAATGATTAGAATATATCTGAGTTGCAGAAATTGTGCTAAGCTGCTTGTCTGGATAGGGTTAATCTTTAATAAAAACTCACATTGGATCCAGTTCCAGCTTTGTTGCTCAGTTTGAGCCTGAAACACAGAATTCCAGCATTTATAAGTTTAGATGTTCATGTCTAGACCTTGTGTGTGCTTCATCATGCAGGGAAACACTGAATTAAATCCCACCTACATCAGCATAGAGATAACCAGCATCATTCAGCATCACACTGGCTGGTATGTTATTAGCCTTAGATATGGAGTCACAAACAAAGCCATGGCACTTTAACTGCATACTAGACATAATAATACTAGATATAAACATCTTTCTCTGGATCTAACTCCACCTGGCTGCCATACGTATATTATGCATCATTTTCATACAACATTTTGCTGAGGTAATCTCTGCACAGCATTTTTCTCATTCTGTTTGTAGTGCGGAAGTTGAACAGTACACAAAAGTAGATTTGCAAGTGTAACTAATTAATGTAAGGTAAGTAATGTGTAGTTTCAGTGGGTATTCTTTTAACAAAGAATACTATTTAATTTTCATCTGGCAATGGTGCCATCTTAGATGAGGCCCCAAATGAGAGGAGTCAGACATTTGAGCAGGAAGGAGCTTACTACTTAATGCTACCTTAAGTAGCAGCCATCATTTTAGACTCTGAATCCTGCAAACTGCAGCCAGAAAATTGCATCCCAAGGTTGGATATAATCCAGAGAACATCTTCAGGCTCCTAAAACTTCCTACAGACTCACCATAGCAACTTCTGTTTCTGATTCACCCATACAGCTGCCTTCTCTCCTCATACTTTAGGGGTGTACTCATTGATACCTCTAAGCAAACACATAGGGCAACTGACTCTTAAGACCGGAAAGAAAGGATTAATGAACAAAAAGACATAAAGACTCTATTTCCCTATTCCATACACATACTTTAAGTAACAGAGGTTTCTTGAGTTTCTTCCACTTCTTTTCTCATGGGCATATAACTGATCCACTGTAAAAACTTCCTCCTGCAGCTACCAGAGTTTGAACAAAGAGGTCACGGGTTTGAATGGTCATTTATTACCTGTGAGAGGTGAAAAAAAAGAAGAAAAAGAAAATGAAGCAGAATAAAACAAAAACAGATAAGACATGAAAGTTCTGCCTTCACACAGAAATCTTTTTCTTACTCTCTTATCAGTTTTGATTGTTTTCATATTTCACTTAATTCTTCCAAATGTTGATTTATTTGACAACATTCACTGTTTATACACGCTGCATTTGACATATGATATGCCATAAATAAATCATATTTAGCACTGTTGTTGGGATGTAAGCTCCAGAAACAAGAAAAATATGTGTGAGAGCATCGTCTCTCAAGGAGAAAGTTGTAATGTGAAATTGAGTCCTTGAGGTAAAAGATACTCTTTGTGATTTATCTCCATGCACAGAGGTGAACCACGCTCCATTCAAAAAGAGAGCTTCCTAGGTAGGACTTCCAAGATGAATTACAACTCTTACGAGTTACAAGGAAAGAGCAGCTTTATTCACAAAATGGGTAGCTGTCGGTTGGAAGGAAGTGTATCAAGCTGGAAATATAGAATAAAGGCAAGTAAATTTACTGAGATCTCCTTCATGATATACAAAGGAGAATCTTTGCCTTCACTCATTATCTCTGAAGTAACATGTAGCCTTGCTTTTCTAACATCAGCTACTATCGGTGTTCCTCAGTGTACAAAATCAACTAAAAGAAATCACAAAATCTTTCACAAACCTTCACCAGCATGTCACCAAACAGACTACAAACAAGAACAGAATACTTAATATCTTTTTATTTCTTTTTTTGTTTGGTTTTTTAACCTCCTCATTTGCCACTGAATTAATTCAGTCCTGATCTTCCAGTCACGTACCTTGAAGATTATTAAATGTGTGCTGGAACCCTGCCTTCAACTGGTTAAAAAGCAGTGAAGTGCTCAGCCTGTTTGCAGAGAACAGTTAGGTGGGAACCCCACTTGCACAAAAATACTCATCCAGCAGAGACCTGTTCTTCAGAAGTGCTCTCCTCTTTCAGCCAGTAGGTTTGCAAGCATGTCAAATGCCTGCACGCAGCCTAACAGTGTAGGTGGGGTTTTTCAAAGAGAAGGACAGTTTTACTTAATTACCTGTGCAGCTATGCAGGCCAAGCTATTAAGGCTAATGGAGTTTCCTGTGTCACACTGTAAACTCATCCATAGGAGGTATCAGTCTGCTGATCCAAACAGCTGGTGCATTTTACCTATCATCCAACAACCGTCAGACAGAGAAAATGTGACAGTGGCAGACAATCCTCATTCACTGACCACTGCCACACAGTTTCTAATGCTTCCCCCACCAAACCTAGCACAGGGCATTTGGCTGTATGTGGCAGTGGCTGTGGCGTTTCAGGTTTGTAACACTAGCTGTTTGCCTGTCAGTAGTGCACACGCTGTTTTCTCATCCCAGATCTGGAAGTTGAGCCTAGCAGTTCAAAGTTAAATGCAGGACTCCCCCATTTTGGTTTTGGTAGGTTTTTGTTTGTTCGTTGTTTTGTTTTGTTTTGTTTTGCTGCAGCCACATATGCAGCTCTGGATTATCCAGCTTGCTTGTTCTATTGTGTTTCTTTCCAAAGAGGATCTCTACAGGGACATTTCTTTGGCTGCCGAATGCCCTGTATTTTCTGTCCTTGCTAATCATGCATACTGTGCAATGCAGAGGTTGAACTGCTATGCACACTGTGATTCACTTTCTTATGTGAAGAAAAGGAAGGACTGTTGCACTTCACATCAAAATCAGTTAGTTCATGACTGCTAGGACTTCTAATGATTGATGAGAGCTTTGGCATGGTTTCTGTTTGGAAAAGAGGGCTTTGAACTGGTGGATGAAATACTGAGAGGAGAGACTTGCATAATGGGCCCATCTCCCCGAATCTCCTCACCAAAGAATACACCAGGAAGAAAAACAAGAAGTCCGTTGTAACCCTTGCAGCGACAAGCGCCTTGTTTAATGTATTCAGTTAATTATTAGACCTGGGCAGACCAATATAAATCTAGCACAACAGTGTGCAAAGCCAGCAGGGGGTCTGAATCCTGATGTTATTTTACCCACTGCTAAATAAATGATTCCAACCACCAGCTTCAGAAGCTTATCCTCATTAGCATGTATGAAATGAGTGGAAGAAGCACTGGGAGATTTAGATTCAATTTAATTAATAAGACATGGCACCAATTTCTGGAAGAGGAAGGCAGTATCTATAGATTCCTGTGCATCTTTCATTGTTATTAGTGATATAAATCTATCACAGTATAGAGGCCTTAAAAAGTGCCCTCATCATTTTCTAATCCTACTGACATTCATTAACTAGGCATTTTAGCAACCTGAATACTATCATTTGCCACTATCATTAAGGTCACTGTACAGTTTTCATTATAAGCCCTCTACTTACCGAGATCTATAACTCTGCTGGAGAATTTAAGGATAACCACGTACAGCCAAGAAATGCTTTTTGCAGTATTGCAAATATATCTTAAATTCTGGGCTGGACAAAGCAAAAAACAATAATAATTTTTAAAAATAAAAATAAAAGAAGAAAGAAAGAAAGAAACAAGAGTAGCACCACAAATAAATAATCTACCTATTGGTGTCTGACACCATACAAACAATCCAGGTAGAGCCACTGTGAGAACACTTCCCCCCAAAGGCAGGAATGGGATATTCATTTCATTAGTGGGAAAAGGTGAGTAGTATGTGTCTTCTTGTCTAGTCCATGGTACATGATACCACATGGAGTGAGGTCAGCTGCAGTTCTGCCACAGAGTCTGATGAGGCTGAGAGCTGAACCAGTTAGGAGGCATGGTCGTAAAGTGGTTAATGCTAAGGATGCTGCATCCTGGGTCATAGACCGATCCAATTAAAGTACCAAAATGACAAAACTGAAGATTTCTGTAGGGTTCCTTTCCCCATGTGCTCAGCCTTCATCATATACAGCTTATTTATAAACTGACTTTGATTTATACTCAACTGAACTTCCAAATTACAGACTTCAGTAAAATAAACGCCTGGGCAAAAACTTAAAACTCTGAAACCAACATCTATGCATGTGTTATTTACGTCTTTGCATGTTATTTATGCATGTTATTTACGTCTTTGGCATAGGATATGAGCAGATAATAAAATGTACATGTCTTCTGCTGATTTTCTATGAACACAAACGCATATTCCACACAGGGTTGAATGTAATATCCAAGCAAAACACACAGAAAGTGCCTTCCAAGCATGAGGAATAACACTAACTTCAAGACATCCCAAACAAAGAGTTAGTTAGCAAGAATACTGCAATAAATTATGCCCCTGGCAATAAGTCATGAATTATTTTTCAGCTAATAGGAATTTCATCACTGATAGCACATGAATTAAGATAGCTGTGGTTTATGTCATGCAAGTAGATGTATTCCTCTGCATTTCTTCTTCAATATATATGATCTTATCACTTCTCCAACTGTGAAGTATCCTTTTTTATCTACTAAACTGCCAGACATGCAATGATAAGTACATCCCAATACACTATGTTTGGTGCTAAGGTTTAGAGGAAGGATGATTTCATTCAGAAATCAGATATGTGCCTCCCAGCAATGGAAACCCCCTTCATGGTGAGACAAGCAGGCTTCTCCAAGCAGTCTCTGCATGGTCTCTTGCCCTTTGTTTTGGATTAGCTACAAATCTTCCAAACAGCTTTTACTCACTTCCTCTCCATTTTGCTGTGTTAGTATCAGGCACAGGGGAGTGACTGAAACTTACTTGATCAGAGCTGGAATTTCTAGGCTGTGATTTACCTGGGACTGTCACACCCAGGAGAGGCTGAGCAGCTAATGATTGCCAAGAACAAGCAAACACAGGAAGTCTCCACTCTCCTTCCTTCATTCCCTGGTAATAGTGCAGGCTTCATTAGGCAATGCTTTTTAGCTCTAATAATCACAAGGAAACTCCAGACTGCAATCAGCCCAGAGGGAGGGAGGAGCTGCTGCCATACATAGCAGGCAATGCTGTTGTCACTGTCATCCTAAAATGGGCCAGGAGCAATCACCTCTGCATACAGCAGGAAGCATCTAACTGCAGCTACCCATACCATCTGCAGAGCAACCTTTTGCAGAGGAAATCCCTGCCAGACACAAGTACCATTATCAGAGTACAAGTAGTTATCTGGAAAAATCCAGACCACTGAATCTGATTCCCCAGCACTCTTAGTATAACTTTTCCTAACATAATGCATTACAAGGAAAAGAGAAAGAGAGCCCTCTCTGTGCCAGTTAGGTGAACTATTGCTAGAACTATCATCATCTCAGCTTTGGTCCTAAAAAAGGGATTACGGAGAAGCAGATAAAGGAAAATGGCTCTGGGTCTCCCCACAGCCTGTTCAGACCAATGCACTCCCCAGCCTGTGTACTGGAGCACTGATATTTTTTGACTACCCCACGTCTGGGAAAAGTCCCAGTAAAAATTAGGACCAAGCAGCACACTGGGTTATGTGAACAGGTGACCAACACCGATGAAAACTGCTGTGCCAAAGGCTCAGCATGCTCTTTTCTTCCCAAATGCTTCGTCTGTCTTTCAACAGATTCTTCAGACACTTTTCTGCATCTTAGCAGGCCATAACGTACCTGTTATTAATTTCTCCTTTAGAATTTAATGATATTCATATAGTTTGATTTAAAAGCAAATGTAAACACAGAGTAATTCAACCTCTTGTTTATTGTTGGTTTAGTTCATTGATCTCGCAAAGCATAAAGCCTGATTAAAGGATCATTTTCCATCAGCTGCTCATCATCAATGTTTAACCAACCCCATTTTTTCTGAATTCTTTTAAGGCATCTCACTAACCTTATATTTTCCTTCTTCTTTAGTCCCTTTTTTTCCTTTCTCCGTCCCTTCCCTACTTCTCTCTGTTCTCCCTCCCCTACTGTGCACCCTGACTCACCAATTTTCTCAGCCAGAGCCTTTTCCTCATCTCTTCCATTTTGCCCTGGCTGCTATATTTCTCCTTGTCCTCTTCCTTCCTCCGTTAGTCGCAGACCCTTTCTTCTTCCCATTGCTATCAATCTTAGGGTTAAAAAAAAAAAAAAAAAAAAAAAAAAAAGTCAGCTGGATGAGATTTAATGTTATGAATTAAAGTGTGTGTGTTGGGGAGGAGGATGGAATAAAGCCTCTTTCTTTCAGCTACTGAAACCATTAAAGGTTTCTCTTTGGTAATATTGTATTGCCTGGCAATTCCACTTACTGAGTGCTCCTAAGGGCTCAGTTCAGCTGAAAGGACACTGAAAGCAATGGTTTTGACTTATTAAACTAGCCACTTCTTATTATTTTAAATTGGATTTGCTTTCAGTCTGATCCTCTAAATGTACTTTAAACATTTTTATTTTAATACTGACTTCTTCCAGCACTGTCTTTTCACTTATGGTCATTCTACATTTTCCTTAGTTCCCCCACCTAGATCTGAAGCATTTGTTGATGCATTGGAAGCCGTGGCAGTGGTTCAATTTGCACCACATTCATCCACTGTAAGAACACAGGAAAAGCCAAAGTAAATCTCTTTTCTCACCATTTTCCTTAAGCTCTTGAACAAAAGCTCGATTCTATGGAGTCCTGATGAGAACAGACGATTTACCCCAGGAAAACAGTATGAATTTGGCTTAACTTTCCAATCAATACTCATTTTGCATGTTTTCAGGGAGTCCCTCTACACCTCTTTCCTTGCCCTGCAGACAGCTCAGTAGTTAAGAGTCCAACCTTAATCTTAATGAAGAGAAACAGCAGGTGAGAAATGTAGTTTACTCTGGTTCCTCACTGTACTCAGAATGGATGCAATCTCTAAGTACAAAGGTGGAAAAGCCAGAGCATTAGAAGGCATTTATGAAAAAAGGGAATTAAATTAAAGCAAGCACCAAACTTTGAACTAAACCACCAAGAAGGAAGTGAGGACCGTGCCACTTTCTCCTATAATGAAACTCATGGGAAAGGTACTCTGGAAAGTCTTTTAAGATGCTCCCTTGACAGTTTTTGATTAATTAACTTTCCTCTCAGAAACTCTATCTAGAATTGATGTGAGTTCATAGAATCATAGAATGAATGGCTTGGGTTGGAAGGGACCTTAAAGCTCATCTAGTTCTCTGGGCAGGGTTGCCACCCAGCAGATGAGGCTGCCTGGGACACCATACAGCCTGGCCTTGAGTACCTCCAGGGATGGGACACTTACAGCTTCTCTAGACAATGTTTGCTAGTGCCTAAATTTGAGTTAGATGTTAGGACAAAATTCTTCACTTAGAAGGTGGTCACCATCTAACTCAAATTTACCCTCTTTTAGTTTAAAGCCATTCCCCACCATCCTATCAGTATTACACTGGGGGACCCAGGCCTGGACACAGTACTCCAGATGGGACCTCAGAAGGGCAGAGCACAGGGGGACAATCCCCTCCTTTTCCCTCCTTCCACGCCTCTGTCGATGCAGCCCAGGGTACCACTGGCCTTATGAGCTGATAGAACACACTGCTGGCTCATGTCCAGCTTTCCATCCATCAGGAACCCCAATCATCCACCAGGACTCCCACATCATCAACAAATCATCCACATCCATTGTGTGAAGAAAGTGAGCTTCCCATTATGGAGAAGTCTGATAGAGTTCAATAGCAAATATTTTTTCCACCTATGGAATTCAACAGATCAGTTATATTCCTGTTATGAAGGACTGTAGGGTAGTTAAAAATTATCCTACAGTCCTTTCCCAGTGAGATTTGACAAAACAGATTGTAAGCAGGTGGAAATGATACGGATGCACTGACATTAATAAGATTATGCTAATTTACACCACAGGAGGATTTGACCTATATGTATTAGAAGTAATTTGATAACAAATCTATGTAAGTTTCCGTTAGTTTTAACAGTGTTAAATTCTTCATCACTTTCCCATACTGATCTTCCAGGCTCAGTTATTTTGGTTTTTAATAAGGAACCACTCCATCACGTAGGTGATAACCCATGTTATTCTCTTCTCATTTCATGGTCATGTAACAGTCCCTTCTGGGAACTAGAAGATGACACAGCAACATGTGAAAGATGTTCAAGGTAAAAAATGAATTTCTGCTGACTTTTCTGGTACAGTGTAGCAGGGACTGACCAGTGCAGCCACAACCTGGTTCACTTCCCAAAATTCCCCGTAGTTGTAAGCACCACCCTGCACCAATTGGCACAGAAAGACTCTCTTCAGTGGGTTTTAGTGAATATTCCAGACTACTTTTATGACTTTCACATATTTTGGTATCCTCTACTGAGTATTTTCCCAGTCAGCCTATGATCATCTCAGTATCTATGCTTTATTGGAAAAATGTGTGAACAGGTTAAGAAAAGTAAATCCGTGCATCCTGACCAACAGTACACAAATCAGTTACTTTTGCAAACAGCCTGAATACAGAACGATTTTTTTTCAGGGATTCACAAACCATTAAAAATCATATCCACAGAATAAACTCATGGCCTACCTGGTCCTAATCTAATCTCATTTTATTTGTCAACAGTGGTCTGGAAAACATTATAATCCTGAACTATGGCCCTGACCCTGCAGGAGCTGCCTGGGAGAAAGAGCCATTGTTCTCTTATGCTAAGAGACCAAGGAATGGCCCGTGCTGTTTTTCTTCAACTGCATGCCCAAGAACAGCTATGTGCAGACTAAAATACTGCCCACTTCCAACCACATTTTCAGAGTACAGCTGAGCTTAGTGAATTCCTCCGAAGCGATTAAAATAAAGATCTTTTCTCTGCGTAGGAGAAATTACTTTGCCAGGCTTTCAATAACGTTGCCTCTACAGAAATCATATTTACCATTTGATGAGCTTTCGTTGTTGCTGTGAGATTAAAGAAGTCAGCGCTTCTGTATGTTAAGATATATCTGCGCTCAGCATTTTATTTTTATTTCTGATAAGGTATAACCCCTCTGTAAAGGTATTTCCTATGTTGTTGGGAGAGGGAAAAAGGAGATCTTCCTAGCACTACATGCTTCAAGTGCTTCCTGGACATCAAAGCCATCTCCTACCTTCTTTGGAGCCTCTTATGTTTCTCAGACTATGTCAAAATCCTCTGCTTCACCACTCTTGTGGGTTGTTTCTTGTCAGTGCAAAACTGTGTTGTACTTTGAACCTCTGAAATAGAGGCAAGAAGGAAATAAATTGAATCTAATCACAACAACTAATGCAGAAAGTGGAGAATGTGATATGGGAAGACAATGAATGTGGACGTGCTCAACAGCTGTGGTGCATCGTTGCATCACTGTGACACACCAGATCCTCAGAACTTCCAGAGAATTGGTAGAGTAGAAAATGAGTGCATATTCAGTGTGGGGCTCACGCACTGCTTGGAATTGAACTTCACACAAGCCAGATAGACGAGGTAGCTGCCTGCAGCCAAAGAGACTCAAGTGCCCATCTCCAGCACAGTACCAGCATCCCACCAAGATCAAGCCAACATATTCATAGAATCATAGAATGAATCATAGAATAGCATAGGTTGAAAAGGACCACAGTGATCAACCAGTTTCTACCCCCCTGCTATGTCCAGAGTCACCAACCAGCAGACACAGGCCTTGGTACAGCACTGCAGATGGGACCTCACAAGAGCTGAGCAGAGGGGTACAATCACCTCCCTCTCCCTGCTGGCCAAAGCCCAGAACTTTGTATTGTATGTGATTAGGTTGCAGCTTGATGCTCCTTGAGGTCCCTTCAAACCCAAGCCATTCTATAACTCTATGACTAGGAAGCAAAAGCAGAGGTAATACTTTCACATCAACTCAAATTAAATCTTTGGTAGAGATTCTGCCCAAAGAGGAGCTGAAGAACTCTGCAGCTTGCACAAGTCTTTCAGATAATGCACAGCTCTATGGATACTTCACCAAGAATCCCTTACCAGATAGAGACTGGAAAACCCACCAATGCAGCTGCCAAAGAGCAGCCACTGAAAAAATATGCTCCCATAAGTAAGAGTAATAATTCCCTTCCTCAGGCCGGTGTGAGTAGCTCACAATTGTTAACTAGTGTAGGTAAAAACAGATAAGGCTGTGTTGTGTTTTCAGAAAATCTGACAGCATGGAGAATTGAGACTGTTCCATAAAAACAGTCCGATATGACTTGGTGGGGGAGAAAACACGAGGAGAATAGTTTACAGAGTAAACTGGGGTTTACTCTGGGTATAGGGAGTGAAACGAGATGAGGAGTCAAGTAAAAGAAAAGAGTGCTGTTTCTTTAAGCTATAACACTCGCCTGATTTTGCAGAGTTATTTGAGTAAGTTAAGAGCAGAAGGAGCAGTAGGGGAATAAAGGACAGGAGAGCTGACTTAAGTTCTGGCAGAAGGATAAGTGAAAACGGTTGCAGTGTGTGTTTTAAATGATGAAATAAATCAGTGCAGGCTTGGAAATTAAATACGGGGAAAGAAAGTAGATGAATGAAAAGCACTTTTGTAAAGGAACCTCAGCACAGACTTCTCACAACCAGTGCCGTAGCTCATGCTGAGGCATGGAACACAGGATTTTTCAGTGAATTCTGCTTCTTCCATAAACTAAAAATCTAGTATGTGTTTTTCGATACCATAAATATAGGGGGGAAAAAAAATGTTCTCTGTTGGAGAGCCTTTCTGATTAATGAGGAAATCCAAGTGTAAAACAAACTACTCAGTACTGCAGAAATACTTGTGAAGCACAAGAGTAGGGCTCGATTGAGATCTGCTTACAATACACACCACAACAAAGTCAGTGGAAGTCCTGAGCACCACAAAATGTATGTAGCAGATGAGGATAGCATCATGATGGAAACTTCCCACAAAGCCATGTTATCTCTGTTCTCAACTCCTGACACAGGGAGATGCAGTAAGAGATGATCCGGAGCCTCCTTTGGGAAGATAAAGGGTTCTTGGCAAACCAAGGCCCATTCAGTCTGGTTTATCCTTCTGACACATGGTTGGGTACCCAGAAATTATTTGTACTAGTCCAATTCCTCTAATTGCTTTCAGATCTAGCATAAGTTCGTTGAACTAAAATTTATCTCTTCCCAGCAATTACTCTCTTCAGTGCAGAACCCCCTTCTGTTTCAGATTTTCAGGGCAAGGAATAAAATATATACGAAATCTTAGTTCCTTTAGTTAGAAAATCATCCTAAGTATACATTCAGTATAAACTGTCTGAAAGAAGAAACTTTTCCCCAACACAGATGGATGTTCTCCCTTGTAATCTAACAACTAGAAACTGAATGAATGTGCATAACTTTAGACCCCAAATCAAATACTGAACCGAAACCAATTTCTCTGAGTCCTTTCATTATCTGAAAATAAAAGGCAAGGGAAACAGCTGCCACAAACAAGGAATTATTTTAATTTTAATGACACCCTTTGTGGCCTGTCAGTAAATCCCTTTGCTCTGTCCATCGTTTCACTTATCTGGTTTGGAGGAGAAACAAATAAATAAATAAATAGAGATAAATCGTGTTAAAGCAATTGCACTTGTAAAGCGACTCCTGTTGTGGAGCAGATACCTCCACACGGAAGCACCAGAGGCTCTCCTCGCAACCTCACTCCAGTGAGAGATACAGGATACAAAACGCTGTTAGTCCCATGCTACGGCCGAGGAACGGCTCTGTCCCCGCACCCGGAGCCCGCAGAGGTCAGCGATAGGGGCCGGAGGGTCGGATCCACATCCGAGAGCAGCTGGGAGAGACCCGGCCGGAGCGCTGCGATGACCGCAGGCGGCTGCGAGCGCACGACCGCGGGGCCGGGGTGGGGGATTAACATATTAGCGCCGCTCGCTCCTGCCTCTCGTTGGATCGGCTCCGAGACGGGGATTAACGCAGCCGGCGGCCGCCGGGACGGGATTTGGGTGGAGGAACGATGGAAAGGAAGAGATGAAGACGGCCGAGATCGGTGCCAGCGGCAGCTGCAGCCGCGGTCCCCGCGGGGACGAGGGGGGATGTGCCGCCGCCCGCCGCCACCGGGCGCTGCCGAGCTTTCTACCGGACAGCACCGGACGGCTCCGCGCCCCCGGCCCCGCCGCCGCTCCCGGAACCCGCCGCGGAACCGCCGAGTCCCCCCGCCGGGCCGCCCAGGGCCGAGATGCTCCGGTCGCTCGCGGGCATCCTTGGAGCGGCGGGCGGCGCAGCGCGTGGCCGCCGAGCGATGTGAGGCGGCGGGTGCCGACGGTGCCGGCGGGGACTCCGCTCCCGCGAGGCGCAACGCCGCAGCCGGCCCTCCGGCGGCACCGCCCGCAGCACGGCGGGGCGGGACGGCTGGGCACGTGCCCGCAGGGCGGGGCGGGGCGGGGCGCGGCCGCCCGTTGCGATCCAGTCCGGGCTTTGTCTCCGCCTCCGGAGCCGCGTCCCAGGGGCTGGGAGTGGGAGCCGGGCGGAGGCAGGGCAGCGGCGGCGGGCGAGCGGCTTCCAGTCCAATGCCCGACAGCCTGGGGCGAGCAGCGACTGAGCCTTCTTGCCGCGGCACGGCGAGCGCCGCCAGCCTCGGAGTTTTCCTGGAGCAGCCTTCGCACCGGGAGCACTTTTGGTAGAAGGGGAGCAGGACGAGACCCCGCAATGACTTACCTCCCGAGGCACGGCTGAAGGGGACTTACTGGAGTGGAATCGTAGTGGAATTTGGGTTTGGAGAGGAGTTGCGAACGCTTTTTTCTTTTTTTTTTTTTTTTCTTTTTCTTTTTTTTTTTTTTCTTTTTTGATATACATATATATTTTTCACTCCTATTCCCTCTTTTTTTTTTTTCTTTTTTTCTTTTTTTTTTTTTTTTCCCGTCATTGGAAATGAACAAATTGCACTTGCAATTCAGAAAGTAGAAATACTAAATATTCCATCCCCTGGGAAGCACATATGTAGTAATGACAAAGGATTGCAAAGGAAAGAGTGGCTCCAGTTTCCCAGAGAGATCCCCTTAAATGGATTACTAAATGGGACACACCATCAGCTAGTTCTGTCCTCTAGCTGCCCAGATAGATGCACCGAAAAGGTACAGTACTCCCCGTCCGTATCCGATGTGTTGGGTTGCGTGGAAGGAAGGCTCCCGCCTCGCCCGGCCGGTCGAGAGCGGCGGGTACGGCGGGCGGCGGCTGCGGCTGCTTCGGCAGCGCCGATGGCATTAGGCGAGGAGCTGCCCGCAAGCGCACGCGTTGTGCTCGCCGTTGCCACTTTCCAGGCATCTCGTGGCTTCGTCTCTCTTTTCCTTTTTTCCTCTTTTCCTCTCCCCCGCCCCCAGGCTGCTGAATGCGCCGGCGCTCCCCGGCCCACCGGCACCGTTTGCATGCACGGTGCTCGAGCTCCTGTCCGCATTCTCGCGTCTCCCAGCCCCGCTCCCTACCCGCCGCTGCGGGGGGTTTCGTGCGGGGCCGGATCAGCGCTGCCCGCGGTCACCGCGCGGGGCTGTGAACTGCCGGGGTCTTTGTTACAGGCACAGTGCGGGAGCTCCGTGCAGAGGCGTAACCCACGGTTTCCGCTCTCAAGTGCGGGATTGTGGTGGTGTCTTCTGGTTTGGTGGGCTTGGCGGCGTGTTTCGGGATTGGGATTTTTTGTTTGTTGGCATTATTTTATTTTTACTTTATTTTTTAAATTTTCAAGGCTGAAAGAAGAGGCCGGCAACCGAGAAAACTTCGGTTTCCTCTTGTGCTACAGGGGCTTTGTTCGCGAGGGTGGGCTGAGGCCGCGGGCTCCCCTCCCCGCCGCACCGACCTCTGTCCCCGCAGAGGGGCTGCAGGCTGCCCGGCAGTCGAGGCAGGGAGAAGAGAGGCTCCAGGGCAGGGCCCCTTCCCCGCCCCCTCCTCGGCAGGGCGAGGACTCTGCCGGCCGCTTCTTCGCTCGCTCTCCTCCCCGGGGAGCCGAGAAACGGCGGAGAAAGTTTTTCTAAGGGGGAAGAGCAGGGTAATCCGGCACGAAGGAGCTGCCGCAGCCCCTCTCGGAGCTGGCCCGGCGTGAGTCCGAGGAGCCCCGGGCAGGCGGCTCTGAGCGGCCGGCAGCGGGCAGCTTCGTGCCGCTGTTGAAGAGAAGACTGTTTAGCCGCCCTCAGCCCAGCCCGTGTAGGGGCTGCGGGCGAGGCGTGTTAGTAACACGCCGCTACCCCGACCCGTACTGCCCGGAATGAGGCAGGGGGTCAGCGCTGCCCCGGGCCCTGCCGGCGTTCCCGGGGAGGGTGGCAGAAAGTTTGGCTTTGCTTCGCGCCGGAGAAAGTACCTGCGAGAGCTCGGCCGTCCCTCCGCCCCTCCTGCCCGAGGGAGGCGCTTCCTGCGGTGGCTGCAGGCGGGGGAGCGTTGCGAGCGCGGACCGCCGCGGAGGCGATGTCGTTCTGTCCGCTGGCACTGCGATGTCCTGGCAGCCCCTGGCCGGGTGAGTGCCGGGCTGAGCTCCGCAGACGGCCGTCTGTGTCTTTGCCAACAGCGACCGCTTGTTCGGAGGGAAATTTACTCTCCTTCCCCTCTCTGAGCAAATTGCTGCTTTGGAAGTTTGTAAACCTGTGCTCGTGTGCCGAGGTCTGTGCAGCACGCGTCTTTGGTAGTTGTGGACGGGAAATTGTTCGACTAATAGACCTGCAGAAGCAAAGGTTTCAAGTGGCCCGTGGTAAAGCACATTAATTCTAGGCTTCACAACAGGAACACTTGGTCCTCCAAAGGGTTGGACACATGGGCAATGCGTGGTAGTAAATAGTGAAGAGCTGAATCTCCACGACCATTTTCTGCCACAGGGCTGTGTGCAGTGGCTTACTAACTGTCGTAGGTTGGGCTAACTTTTGTTCAGTATCATCTGGCACCTGTATTAATTATTAAGCTAACCTCGATGGCAGTGGGGAAATCATGCCTCTTGCTACGCTGTCTTGGCAAACACTGTCTGTGTGCGATTCACTGTTCTCATGTCAGTAAGCTTTACTTGCCGGGTAAGTCAGCGTGAGGAGGTCCAGCTGAGTGAGGCTCTATCACAGAACTTGTGGAGATTTTGACAAGTCTGTGTCAGCTCTCTGAGAATAGGATTTATGCGGCCACTGTAATGTTCAGGGCTTGCTTTGCCATTTGTTTTCAGACAGCAAACTGACTGTGCTCTGGTTATCTTTTGGGGTTTTCTGTTTGTTTTTGATGAGATTGATCTAGTGTGTTGTGGGGAAAAGTGGGTTTCCTACAGCAAACCCTTTCCTTCACGGAATTGCCTCATATGCAGTACTGAAAGGAAATGTTGTAGAGTCGGTAAGATTGGGAAGGTTTGCCTCAAAAAAAGTGCAGTTGTCAGAATGTTTCAATGTCTAGGGTATAATTTCATCTGAAAGGATCATGTTTTTCATGTGGTAGCTTATCCAAAGATACAATGCAAAGAGAAAATACACTAGCTCTCTTTAAAGCCAAACAATTTCCTATGCATAAAAATGTTGATCTTGGTTCTCTCCCACTCTTCACTGAATAAAATCTCTGGCTTTCAAGTAAGTTTATCTCAGGAGTGGAATGCCCAGAAGAAGTTTCTGCCTGAATGCAAAATGAATTTTAAAATAGCAATTAATACCATAAAGTATAATTGCACTGTTTGCTTTTCCTGTAGTGGGAATCAAGTGCTTGAAGCATGGATGAGAACTTAAAAGGAAAACGAATCATATGGTCACAGATGTTCTTTGTATTCTGAATTAGCCTACATCAAAACTGTTATTCTGACTTCCAGTGGCAAAGCCAACCTTATGAGATAAACTTGTCGTTCTTGAACAAAACAAAACAAAAAAAATAGTTGGATGCTAATGTCTGCAAGAAATATGTTGATCTAACATCTCCAGCTGCTTGAAGATGGAAGCGAGTATCAACCATAGTCTCCTTGTAATGTTTGCAAATTAGGGCATGCGGTAATTGCTGTTCAGTGTGAGGAAGGAGGTAGGTTGGGTTTGAGAGAAGGAGTTGTCCTTGCTCATTTTTAATTATTATTATTATTATATTTTTTTGGAGGGGGTGGGGGGGAAGAGGGGAGGAGGTAAGTAAGAGTGAGAGAAAAAAGAAAAGGAGAAGGATCAGATTAATGACCTGTGTTAAATCCAGAATAGAACTGTTTGCATTAAAAAGGAAGTAGGTTATTGTGAACTCCCTTGTGCGTGTTTTGTGAAGGGAAGGGGAAACTTGTCATCTTGTTTTGAAGAGCCATACATAAATACGCATGAAAAGAGTTCACATGGTTTGCAGCAGGAGAGACATAAAATGTTTTCGGATTAAATTGACCTGAGCTAATGTATGTCTTGCATCCAACTTGTTTGCAAGGACGCATTGTTACACTTCCCCATCAAATGCTTTGTATCTGATTCCCATGCACTATTACCAGAGCACTGAAAAGAAACAACGTGGTAAATTCTGCTACATACAATTCTATTCTTTTAGGTACAGCATATGCTAGAGTGAAGTTGAACTATACTAGAACAGAAGTTTTCGCTATCTTAATTTGATACAGATGCTGCAGTATTTTACTTCCTACTATTCATTTATTAAGGAGGTAAATCTTTAGCTCTTATCCTTTCCAGTCTTGCTTGCCCAGCTCTGCTCTGCTTGTTGGAGTAATTGGATGAAAATAAAGGCAGTTGCTGAAATATTGTTCAAATAGGGCCATTCTTCCATAGCGTGGTTCCCCCTGCTTTCTGGTGGGAATCTATGCTTGGTGAGGACCTGCGACTGTGGTCTGAGTCCCTTTGCTGTGGATCGACCTTCAGTATTCAGGCAGACTTCTGTCCACATCTTCTGGAGCAAGCAGCATTTAACACAGACCTACAGCAGACTGTGGCAAGCCTTGTCTGGGCTTGGAAACAGAAAAAAAGAGAGGAGTAAGCAATGCGTTCTTCTGCACCATTAATTCTGTGCATCAGACCACCCTGAGGTAGGTGAGGAGTGGGGTGGTAGGTAATAAAGAGATGTCCAGTAGTGGTATCAGGTCCTGCAACATAGAGCAACCAGAAACAGGGTTTAGTGGCAAAAATAAGCAGCTGGGAGAAAACTCAGGCCTGAGTATAAAACCTCTACATATGAATGTGTTCATTTTGAGCCTGTTGAATCCATCTGTTCAGTAAGGAACAGCTTGGACAGGGTCTGCAAAGGCAAAAGTGCGTGTCCTGGTTGATGTACAAACTGGACAGCCCAGGGTCTTTATTTCCTCTGTATGCTGTCTTCTGAGAGAATGAAGCCATGGAAATAGCTGAATGTTAACATTTATACGGCGTAAAGGGTTGCTTAACTGGTCTCTGAAAATGAGCCTTTGAGCTTGGGTCTTGCCTATAACATGACAAGTATGGCAGCACAGCTCAGACACTGCTTTAGGATTTAAAGGGAAGAGTGCCACCTACTGTGTTGCAATTATATGTATTGCATGTCCTGCATGTCCCCTGGAGTTCCTAAGGTGCCCACTTGCCTCTCCTATTTCCTACCAACTGGGTAGGAAAAGATTCAAAATTTGCAGTGATATGGGAACTGGAGAAAAAAAAAAAAAAAAAAGATGGAGTATCTTATAACATCAGGATATTCAGAAAGTCTTTGAAATGGTTTATTGAAAGACATGCATAGCTGTATTTGCTATTTTTGTCACTTAAGACTTATTTAAGCTGCGGCCGGTTAATGGTGGGGGCACAGGAAATAGGAAAGGGGGTTGGAGCTCTATGCCACCCCCCATGAATTTATCATATTCTTGGCTTTCATGAGCCAGGAGAACGTACACGAAGCTGCCAGATTTATGTCCTGTGGAATCTAAAGTTTAGGTCCACTGTAGTAGTTAAAAAAGAAAAAAGCAGATGTCACCTTTTACAAAATAGCTTCTAAAAATGATGAAGAAAATCTGTAAAAAAAAAAACAAACAAACAAACAAAAAAAAAAACACCATGAGACATCTCATAATTCACTGGTAAAAAATGCTCCTGATAGTTAACTCTTTCCCAGTGTGGAACTGCAGTTATTTATCAGTAAGGAGAAGGGGTGTGTTATACTCTGTGTGAATACAGAACCATTTCTGCCTGGAAGGAATTTTCCCTCAGTCCCCAAAGTGTTTCTGTACTGGCTGAAACAGAGACGTAAAATGAAGAAGATAAACCAGCTATTAGCAGAACTGCCAGTTGATGTATCTCTGGAGTGAAGACATATGGTAACTCGCTGCGTTCTGCAATGACCTTCTCTTTAAAAGTATTGTTGATAAAAGACATTTCTGTGTACAGTATTTATAACAGATCCTTGAAATTCGTATGTTGTGGACTACCCCATGCTTTTTTCTTTTTAACCACTGTGAAGTGCAAATGAGGGACTTCACACAGAAGCAGCTTTTACACCTTTCATGTCGTATTCATGGCGTATGGAAGGTAGGCACCTCTAGGGCAGGTGCCCAGCATTGCATGTGCGCTGTCTTCCAACTGGGAAGCCTTTGGCTCCTTGAATCCCTCCCTCCCTGAGTGAAATCATGCCTTGGCTGCAGGGTCATACCCTTAGTGATAAGGGCAAAAAACGTATTCCTCTACTTCTCTCATCTCAGTAGCCTTTATGTGGAAACTTAATGTTGATGTCAATTGGAAATAAGGAATGTTCTTATTGCATCATTTTGCCTTAATCTGAGACCGTCTAGTGGATGGGGAGTATAATAGTGATTTTTCTTTTTTTTTTTTTTTTTTTTTTTTCTGGAGATAATAGTGGGAGTTTGATTATCTGCTTCTAAAAAAGCTATTCCTAACCTCTCACCAATTTTGCCATGACCCTGACAGACTCATGGGGCCTTCTAGTAATGAAAATGCATAGATAACGTAATAGATGTAGCAGGGGATTCTGGTTCAGATGGGGAAAGTATGCTCTTACATGAATCTCCAACACAATGGGAAAAACGGTGTCCAAATATATTCCTGACTGCAGCAAATGCTATTTCTACTCGATCTCCATCTGCTCACCTTCACTCAGGTGTTCTGTATGTTCTATACATTGAGCATTTTTACATATGGCTTTGATAGTCTGCTGGAAATGTGCTGTGTTGGTTCCTTCACTCTCGCTGGTGGACGTTTACCCATTGCTTGCACTGGGGGCAGCTGTTCATTGAGATGTTAATAAGAATTTGAACAGTTTATAGTTCCGTCAAATATTTTCTCTTAGAAGAAAAATAATGTGGTTTTGTTGGTGCCTTTTGAAATCTACTTTTCATTGGTAGAATGTGATGGATTTTATGCTAATTCCTTTCACATTCCTGAAATATGGCCTAGCTAGGCACTGTCGCTGGGATCTTCATCTATTAATCATGGAAGCTGCTTTCTTATTCGGTTGCCATAGTTTCAGTGCCTCAGATAGTGTTGGGGTGCCTTGGGAAAGGCTTGAGATATACTTGGACTTGCAAGCCTTGCAGTTATTTTGGCAGTGGTAGAGCTCTGAAGGAACAGAGAACAGCATCCAGCATTATTCAGAGTTGGATTAAAAGAGGAAACTTCTGGATATGTCTCTCTGGACCTTGTTATGTGAACATCCAGCTGATACTTACTCCCAAGATTTGCTTTCTGTTTTGTCTTGCTGGTAAAATCATGCACTTCAGAGACTTAATGGCTACCTTCATGCCCTGCGAGAGCAAGAAAGGCTTTTGATTAGTTCTGCTGATAAATGGTTGGGTAAATTAAGGGATTTAGGGCTTCCTAAGCAGTCAAGGTAATTTGTTCTACATTCTCTTTTAACCTATCTTCATAAAACATGACATCATGTTTGAGACTGACTTAATGTGTATTGTTTCCATTGTTACCTTAAATTTAATAAAATGACAATGAGTGCGCTTTTGTTAGCCGGAGAACAGCTTGAATTACAAAGTAGCAAAGGGGAAATAAACTTCTGTCAGAGCTGGTGTTCTTTCAGCTCTGTGTTGACATTGGCAGTATTTTTTTAATTACGTTTCAGTATCTGTCTGCAAATTCGGCCCTAAAACACGCATATTTTCAGAAATGCAGAGCTGTTAGTAGTTGGGAATAGCTTTTTTTTTTTTTTTTGTGACAAATGAGAAAAGTAGTAAAGTAGTAAATAGCAAGAATTAATCTAGCAAGAAAGTAGCTGGAAGACTGTGACTTTTCATCCTGTGCTAATCATTAGCAGTTGTGGTTGGCTGCAGATAGTATGGAAACGCAAACGCTGTTCACAAGGAAATCAGAGACCTTTTTCTTTTCCCATTGAGCACATAAAAATGAAACCCGTCACCTCCACAAGGCACATGTGTGAGCAGATATCTCAAATCCATTTTTATTCTGTTTTACATGATAATGTCTCCAGCATTAAGTGATTTCCCTCTAGTTTTAATGAAACTATTTGGTTCTTGCACAGATAAGCTTGACAGATATTTTCTGTTCACAAGAAAAGCCTTAAAATTTCTCATCAAACAAGGAATCAACTTAAAAGCTGTGCAGTTTAAGGTAAAGAATACGGTGTAATTTGAACTAATCTTGAAAATTAGCCACTTTTAAAACTTTCAGATGGTTAGTTTGCCTTCAAAGACGAGTTTTAAAGCTTCATTCTGGGACTTTGCTTCCCAGTCTTGTCAATTTTTCAAGTCAGATCAACAAGCAGATTGAGAACATGTGCCTATTATTTGTAATCCACCCTCAGGACTCCTACCAGCTGAGCAACTTTGAAGTCCAAAACTTTCGCATGAATTTTAATGATGACAAAGTTTGTTTGGTGGTGGATGTACAGAAAATCTGTATTTCCAGCTTTGAACTCTCACGTAGTTTCTCTTTTGCAGTCTGGCTTTTGCATACTCTGTCGTGTATGCATATTTTACACAAAATGAGTCCCACATTTTTTCCTGTTAAACCCGGAATGGATTTGTATCTAGCAGACTGACAGTCTGATAGGGCAAAATAATATGCTCTGGGCATTTTGGAGTTGCGTTTAGAAGGGAGCTTATGATTGCCTAAAAATTTCTGAGTACTGAGAAGCTGTAGAAGTACAAATGCAGTTGTTGGGATTTGGGGATTCTTTATTTATTTATTTATTTGGATCCTTTTTTCCTCGAAGTTTATTACACTTCATTCAGTTTCAGATTAGGCGTAGGAATAGAAATTAATTTAAGTGGATCTGTAATGTACCACTGTATGATTATGAACATCAAAGATTTCTCATAGAATCACAGAATGGCCTGGGCTGAAAAGTATCACCATGATCATCCAGTTCCAACCCCCTGCTATGTGCAGGGTCACCAACCAGCAGACCAGGCTGCCCAGAGCCACATCCAGCCTGGCCTTGAAAGCCTCCAGGGATGGGGCATCCACAACCTCCTTGGGCAGCCTGTCCCAGTGAATCACCACCTTCTGAGTGTATAGCTTAGCTTGTTTATTTTTTTGCCCACAAAATATTGAGATATGAATGGTAAGTAATTGTGTTCTCAGTATGGAGGCTCAGCCTTTTGACTGTAAGAGAGTAAGAAAGAAATTCTACTGAATGCCTCAGCAGGAAACCCTTACTCTACTCATAGTCCAGCATAGCCCTATCAGTTTTGTTTGTGCTTGGTCATAAGTGTTTCACATCTTTGAGTATAAATATACTGATCCCATTAAATAAATAAGATTATTATTATTATTGGGAAAATGTTATATTTGTGTCCTCCTCTAGCAATTTTTTAGAGTCTGTTTAGGAAATCTAGTGTGTATTGAGTAGCATCTCAGTGCCTGAGTATTTCTGGAAGACTAAGGCTTGATTTGGGTGGGTGGCGTAGTAGTGAAGGGACAAGATGGAGGAAAGGTCCTCCCCAGTGCAGCCACTGAGCTCCCCATTGCCCATCACCTGAAGGCAACACACAGGTTGAGTTCCACAGGATCATATGTCTTTAGCAGTACTTAATTCCAAGAGCATGGCTAAATGTCTCCTGGTATTTAATTCAAAATGCCTTTTTTAGTACGCAGGGAGGAACATAGGCTGCTTAACTATTATCTTGGGCCTTGGGTCATAATCTATATAGTAATGGCTTTTCATCATAGCCCTCTAGTAAAAGAAGGTCATAATGTATCAAAATCAACTTTTGATTTATATATATATATATATATATAAAATTATTATTATTATTATTATTATTATTATTTTGTATGTACAGGGTTTGATGCTATGCGTATAAACTTTCAGTAGGGTTCAACTCATTCTACTTCTGAATAATCTGTGCTTGTTAATTACAAGGACTTGGCTTTTTCAATTGCAACTTACTGATCTGGGCAGCCTTGTCTGGTGGTTGGCACCCTGCACATAGCTGGTGGGGTAGAAACTAGATGATCGCTGTAGTCCTTTTCAACGCAGGCCATTCTATGATTTTAACAAGCAGAGAAAAAGGGCCTAAGTTTAAAAAAAAAAAAAAAATTCTTAAAATTCACTGTCATCTGCTATAGGGAGGTGATTATGTAACATGATTTTAAGAACTGTGTCCAACCAGTAAAGTTTTCCTCTATAGAATCAATTCAGGCATAAAATTTTCTGCTTGAAGAAGGAGCAGATAGGAGAGTAGTTTGGGGTTCTACAAAGAAGGAAGAAGACAAATATTTTCCTAATGCTTCTTCAGGTTGCTTTTTGTCTCACCTGGTAAAATTACTGTTGAATTTGAGTAGTAACATGTCTTTCTTTACAAAGAACTCAAGAACTGAATCCTTAAAGAGCCATCGTGGGAAGAGGAAAGATTTTTGCATGAGCCACTATGCTTTTTTCATTTTTATCTGCAAGGTGTTTCCTTTTAATTTTGTTGTGGGGAAGTTCAGCATGTTCAGATAGGCTGATTAATTCCGTCACGAGACGTGTGTGTTGTAGGGTGGTGTCGTCTTTTTTGCTTTATCCTGTTCTAAGCGTAAGACCTAGAGATACTGCCAGAACGCTTCCTTTCCCAAGATTAAAAATAAATAAATAAAATGAATCCTGTTCCTGTTCAACAGCGTAAGTACTCCAAAAGGCATATATAGCCAACCTGGAGCGAGTAGCCTGAAGGGGTGAGGTGAAGGCTGGTGACTGTGAGAGTAATGCAGTTTTGATTTGTTGGGATGTTTTTCTGAGTGTGCTATACAACAGTATTAAAGTGTCTACCAGAGGAAAAATAAAAACTCTACAATAAAAAGCGTTGTCTAATGGGGTAAGTTCCTTGACACACAAGTTTTATATCCTTTTTGTAGAATCAAAGTATGAATCACAGCATGGCCTGGGTTGAAAAGGACCACAATGATCATCCAGTTCCAACCCCCTGCTATGTGCAGGTCACCAACCAGCAGACCAGGCTGCCCAGAGCCACATCCAGCCTGGCCTTGAATGCCTGCAGGGATGGGGCATCCACAACCTCCTTGGGCAACCTGTCCCAGTGAATCACCACCCTCTGGGTGAAAAACTTCCTCCTAAGATCCAACCTAAATCTCCCCTGTCTCAGTTTAAAACCATTCCCCTTTTTCCTATCACCATCCACCCTCGTAACAGTGTTCCCCCTCCTATTTATACTCTCCCTCCAAGTACTGGATGGCCACAATGAGTATCCCTGGAGTCTTCTCGTCTCCAAGCTAAACAAGCCCATTTCCCTCATCCTTTCCTCATAGGAGAGCTGCTCCAGCCCTCTGACCATCTTAGTGTCCCTCCTCTGTACCTGCTCCAAGAGTTCCATGTCCTTCCTGTGCTGGGGGCCCCAGGCTTGGACTCAGTACTGCAGACGGGGCCTCACAAGAGCTCACTTTTTGTGTGTGGTTTTTTCTTTTTTTCAGGTTTTTTCACCAACTGTTTTCATTCGTGCATATCTGTGTTGATGTTGTAAGCTCTCTCCTGTAGCCAAAATCCAAGAGGTGACATCATCTGTCCCAATCACCATTAACTCCCACCTCCAGTGCTGGGTGTGAGAGAAGCAGCTCAGCCTGGCCCTTCTGGTAACACATTGCTGTCGTAAGTGCTGGTGGTGTGCAGAAGGGTGGAAGGTGTGGGCTGTTTAGTGTCAGAGTGAGACATAAAGAGAATCTGTAAGAATGCTTGCATTCATTTACCTTCAATAGCAAATCGTTTCTTTAGATCATTTTCTCCCAAAGAAATTCAGCAATCAAGTTTCATTTGAAACAGGTAAATGTATCCACTGTTGTCACAGTGAAAGAACTTCAAGAACTTTTCAAAGCCTACCGGTCTGCTCCCACCTCTGGGGGTTTTTATAAGAGGACTAATCCTGATCTCCTCCTTCGTGCCGTGCTCGCAACATCTGTATATTTAGGTTCCTGCTGTAAGCTGTATGTGGGTTTGTCAACAGAACCAATTGCATTATTCACATAAGAGACCGTAGACAGGTTGGGCTGAGGCATAAAACTATGTCTTAGAAGGACATAGCTTTTGAGCTGTCTGCTTCCCACAGGAGAGCAAGGGCACAGTTTTGCTTCAGACGCTGTCTGTATTTATGTCACTAGGCATGAGCCTTGTCTAAAAAGGCTGTGCTCCAACTCATCCTAATGGTGGCACAACTCCTGCTGACTTCAGCAGCTGCTGTTAATTTCTGATATTTAAAATCTTGGTAGGAAGAAGAGTGGACTCATGTTCGTGTTAATATCAAAATACCAATGAGATGTTGTTCTGCTATGTAATGACACCTATATTGTAACTTTATAGAATCTGCTGCTGGAGGTTTTTTCAGAAGCAGAGAGCCTTGCAGTCGCCAGGCTGTCCTGCTGCTTCACAGCTGTGCTTCCCAGACAACTGCTCGTGTTAGCCTGCTGTAACAACTGTCTGCATTTAAAATAATACAGTCTTGTGTAAGATGGAACAAAAATCCATTTACGCAAAGAGGGGTGGTTCTTAAGGATTGCATGTGGCATTTACTTAGCCGTGTTTTCCTTAGATTGTAGGTTTGAAATACTGAAAAGTTGTCCTTGCTGTTGTACAGCGGCCTTAGAATTTGCTCCAGTTCTGTAGAGAAAAAGGCCTTTCAACTTCTGACACCGTTTCTAAATCCAGGGACAAAGCTAACTGATAGCATACAGTCTGAAGAAACAGAATCTGGGCTTGGTCACATGCTTTTGTGCTGAAAGAGGGCAATGCTTGTCTTTTAAAGCTTTCCTGCAGCTTGTTCAGCTGGGCTGTTTTATTGTGAAAACTAATAGGAGACTACACTCTGCTTTTTCCTTTGCATGTACCCTGCCCTCTTGTGTTTTAAAATCTCAGTGCAGACACTTCAGGCATCCAGATGATAACTGGCGTAGTGAAAAACATTGAGCAATAACAGGAAGTGATGGACACAAGCCACGCTCTTCAAAGGCACTGTGTTTCTGTGTGTATGCTGCCTTGCTGTTTACAGCATAAGAAGCTGTATAGCTTTCAGCTTTCTTATGCAGACACAGAGGTGTTTGAAAGTGGGTTATCCAAACCGATGTGCAGAAAAGCTGTAGGAGTCATTTCACATCAGTGGGTAAAGGCCATAATGCATTTGATTAAAGCAAGGCACGCTGACTACACAAGTTGTTGCTAACAAGCTTCTTTCATGTTTTTCATGTCTTAGCCCAGCTTTTACAGATAATAAATTTATGTTTAGTTTCAGTGGTTGAACAATTCTGGTCAGATCTACAGGACAGATAAGATAATCAAACTATACAAGTGCAACCAGTTCAATGTAAAATAATACAATTTGTGCTGAGCAGAAACCGTGACTGAGAATATTAGCAAAACATTGTCGCAGCTTAACATTCACTTGGTTTACCTTTTCCTCCTTCTGCTTATCTTTTTAATGGTCACAGAGAAAGGTGGCTGAAAGCACAGGTTGTGCTAAGCCAAATTAGCTGTATCTTTTAGAGAAGGAAAGATAGAAAGAGATTCCATCTCCTTCAAGCTGTATTTTTTTTTTTCTTTCTCTTGCTCAAACAAGAGGGTGGAATTTGCTCCAAGCTGTTAAATAGTTTCTGGCAGTAGTCCTCGCACTTCCCCTTATTCGTGTGAAGTATATTTTATGCTGCTTAAAAGAGTCTTTATATACTCTCATGTTTAAAGAGCCTCCAGAACTTAGAAATACATAAAAAAGTCTTTGCAAGATGAAGAACAAACTGCAGCAACTTCGTTCTGTGCCAGTGTTTAGAAGAAGCAGTAATTCTGTAATGTAATTCTTTATTTTTAGAAATCAGACAGAAAAAAGTGGACCAAACTTACCTAAAGGCATTTAAATTTTCCATTCAATTTTTTTAACTTTTTTGAGAAGATGCACACTTGGAATTTACCTCAGGTCAGTCCAAGGAGAATTCAGCACTTGCTTCAAGCCCTTTCATTTGTCTATTACTGAGATGCTGCATCTTTCAGCCTTCAGCCTTCATCTTCTTAAAAACAGTCATATTGTGGATCCAGAGCAGGTAGAATGCACATGGCAGAAGGGATATTTAGCCATCTTGCAGTGACTTCCGGCCTTATGGACTCAATCCCAAGAGCTCAAGTCTTAACAAATAGAACTTGGAGGGAATTAGATGTGTTTTTTGTTTTGCTTTGTTTTGTTCAACTTCAAAGCAGGATATCCACAGAGGGAGTTTTGCATGTTTTGAAATAATTCTGTTCTCAGTCCTGCTGGAGATCTACACATACATAGAAGTCAGCAGAAGGGCACAGCTGTCTGTCAAGTCACCTAAGTTCATGCTGGTTTGTGGGCTACCGACTTGCCCTCTGTCTTTACCCTCATGCCTCTACTGAGTCTGCTTTGCCTGTTTTAGTCTCTTGGGTGGTACTCCAGTAATCCACAGAATTGGGTTGCCCGTGGTGGAAGACCAGTTAGGAAAGGTGTTGTGTTAGCATCCACATGCTACAATTGCTGTAAGGACAGATGATTCAGAGAAAACTTCTTGCTTCTCAGCAACGTTCACACCTCTTCTTGTCCTCAATCTGTGTTTCAGTAGTAGATCTGTGAGCCTGCAGTCATTTCAGACAAAGCCTTGGGTAGAAAGCTGTTGTCAAGCAGCTGGCATTGTGTATGGAAAAAAGGGTATGCGTGCATAAAGAAGGCTCCCAGCTATTTGGTCTCGTCTGACTAGGTCTCACTTCTTAAAGAAGACTGAAAGCAGACAGTTTTTCCCACTATGCACCATAGACTTTGTTGGCATCTGTCCCAAGCTCATCTCAATAGACGCTGAATAGCCCGGAAGTGGAGAGAGTGTGCGCTGGAAGGGACACTGAGTTTTCAGTGGGACCAGTGCAAGGTGAGAAGGGCTCACAGATTCAGAGAATAAGAAGAGGTGGTTTCTGTAACTGTGGTGCTTGGAAGAAACAGAGGAGCCACAGAGTGACATGGTGGTTAATTCTAACTAGATACTACTTTTTTAAGAAAGAGATGGGGCACTCCATAAAAAGTAGCACACTTGTGTTGGAACCTATGATTTCCCAGGAGCATATGCAGTACTTCCATTGACATCAGTGGATGTGAAACACAGACACAGAGTTTGGCTGTGGCTTAAAGAACAATAGGGCATCTTAAAGTCACTACTGTCATTCTCTGCTTTGAACTCCACATACTTTTTTATTATAGTTTAAGATACAAAGGTGTTAATTGTTTTTCTGATCAAGCAAGACTAAATGGAAAACTAAAGACGTTTCTCTGGCCTGCAGAAAAATCTTTACATTTTATCACTTTAAATTAAATCCGCTAGAACTCAGTGCTGTTTGCATTAACTCAGCAGGTTAAAGGATGGAAAGCTGTGTTGTCCTGCTGAAGGATATGTTGGAGGAGAATAAATAATACAGAATTTATCCACATCAATATTCGTGGTGTCTTTGAAGTGTTAATAATGCTTGGAAAAGTTTGCATGTCAGGTTAATGCCTGCTCTGAAAGCTTGTGGGAGAAACTGCAAGAAAGCTGTGAATAATTTCCAGAAAATTGATTTCTTCCTTTCTTCCACAGCAAAACAGCAAAAGTGGTCTAGATATTGCTATCTTGACCATATTTTTTTGGACTCAAGCTTTACTCAAAATATTTTAATAAAAGAAGAGATTTCTAGAAACTGAGAGTCCAAGAGAACAGTTGCAAGCATTTGTCTGCCCTGGTACAGAAGGATAGGGGGTAGCAAAGTAGAGGAGAGGGATGGAAATGCTTTACTTCATGACAGACCTGCAGTCTACAGTGGAGTGATGCCTTTGTGATAGAGAGTCTCTGTTAAGGGTATATACGAAGCTAAGACTGAAAAAAGTGGATGGCACAGAAGGGATGAAAGGGACATTTTTTGTTTCTCTGCCCAATTTCTTGTTCTTTCATGTAGAGTTTGGTAGGTGATGGGGATAAAGCCCAGAGGGGGACTCTCCTGTGTCCCCATGCCAATTCCTTGCACTGGAAAGTCTCACAGTTCCTTTGACTTTTCTCTCAGACTGCTGGTAGAGGAAAGAAAAAGGGTTTCCATCATTGCCAAGCCTATCTGGTGATGAGCACCTCTGTGAGGCAGAGACTGGTGCGCAGTAATTATAATTAGTAAGAGGTAAAATGAGGCCTTGTAGTATGTGCATTCTGAGAAGAGCTGCTGAAGGGCTGTGTGGTTTTCTTGCTGCTGGGCCAATGTTGAGGTTAGGCAGCAGCAGCCTTGTGGGAAGGGCATTGGCATCACTCTGTGTAGCTGGCTGGTCAGCTGTGTGAAACAAGTTCATGGCTTCCATCCAGTTTCCACTGAACTAATAAAACTTCTTTAAAAAAAAAAATGCTGCACCAGGCACTGTTAGGGGAAACAGTCAGCAGCCTCAGTGGGGAGGCAGAAGCCTGGGTCAGCATAAAGGTTAAACTCCCACAGAGTTGGGATTATGATGTGTTATGCCTTTTTTGTTTTAAAACGTGTCCCATGTTTTGAAGCTGGTGGCTCTGCAGGCAGCAGGTCCCAAGCACTGTTTGCTGTCTGTGGTGGACCTGGGCATCTCGCTGCAGTGCTTCTCCTAGGGCAGATGACAAGCATGGGGTTGTGCTTGGTGGTGAGGTAAGCCCAGATGAGTGTGCAGCCCAAAGCCTGTTCTCCAGCTCAGGTGCTTTAAGATCACAGCAGTTACACCTCTGGAGCCAGCCAGGAGTGCTGTGTGCCAGCAGTAGCAGGGCAGTCTGCATGGCTGCCTGCCTGCCTTGTGGTGTACGTGAGCGATCTGGTATTTGTCACAGGTCTTAAAACTAAAACCAACCATAAATAACGCACCCTGATGCAAGTGAGCGATTTTTTTAATTTTTTTTTTTTTATAGCTGTTTCTAGGAATGAAACCAAACCTCAACCATGAGAGAAGACACTCTCTGCCGTATCCAAAGTTTGTGTACAGAACTTTTTCAAATAAATGCTTTGTAAAGATGATTTAACTCTGCTGTGATTGTGAACTTTAGCAAACATGCTGTTTCAGATTATCTTTAAAATAAATTTGATTTGCAACAGCTGTGCCTCCTCAGGCCCATCAAGGCTCTCCCCCCCTTCCCTTCCCCCCCCCCCCCCCCCCCCCACACACACACACACAGTTTTATCTATTTATTTTGAAAGAAAAGAGCTGAAGGAATCCTCAAATTAATTTAAATGAAGATTTTGTTCGTATTTTAAGCTAAAATTTGCCCTAGTGTCCTGTTATTAATCAGATAAATGTTCTCGCAGTTGGATAGGCTTCAAAGAGCTGTCTTTAGTTTAGGCGGTTCAGGGAGCATCAGGAGAGTGTTGTTTGCTGTGTGTTGAAAACATGCTATGATGTAGCTTACTTGTTAATGATGCAGCTGGGCGTCAGACAACTTGAACCAAGCTGCCGCCGCTGCATTGTGCGTTAAACCACATCTCATGCTTCACGTGTATTTTCTGTTGGTGATGGGGTTTGGCTCGCAGCTCAGCATGGTGCACTGTGGAAGAAGGCAACTTTTGGACACTGAGAAGCAGGTTTGCAGGAGGCAGCCCTGGTTCAGTGTCCTCTGTGTTGTGGTTTCTGCAGCTTGGTTTTCCCTTGGAGGTGCCAAGTCTCGCTTGCTGAGGCAGCACACTGCAGTGCTCCAGCTGGGTTAGGAGGACAGGTCTCCCCACTCCCAGTTCCCCCAAGCAGATTTTGGCATGTGTGACTGCAGCCTCCCTTCACTGCAATTCCTGACATGAGCAAGGGCTGCAGGCATGGTATGCTGCCATGCAGCTCTGCTAATGAGCTTGTCTTCTAATTAAATAAAATACAAAGTTGGCCGTGCCTTTGATATTTGGTTTTCAGTATGGCTCTTTTGACTTGTTTAGAGTTTCAGGGTGGTCCTGAGGGAAGAGGTTTGCTAAGCAATTTCTGAGTTTGTGTTATACATTATCAACACTGAAATGAAGTTTTTAAAATGCCCTTTTGTTCTGTCCAAGCCAAATAGTGCAATATAGTTTAAAGAAGTAAAGCTTCTTTAAACAAAGACCAAATCTGCTACTTAGAAAGGAAAAAAAAAAAAAAAAAAAAAAAAAAAAAAGTGAGGAAGTCCTCTTGTAGCATTTGTTAATGCTTTTGTATATGCCACGTTTTTGGAGACATTCAGGATGACTGGCAATCACAAGTTAAATAGCCACCTTACATGCACTTCATTTCGTAATTCTCCCTCGAGGTTACTTTAACCATTTCAGTCTTCCCAACAGCTGCAGGTAGCTGCCATTTTCTCATAGGAGAAAAAAGAAAGAAAGAAAAGAAGCAACAAAACTCAAAATCAAAGCAGCTCTGGACAGTTTAGGATATGGGTGTTGGTCTGCTAGTGGGCAAAAGAGTTTCTTGAGAATGTTTTATGGAGATTGAATGGAAAAATAAAATCACTGTTGCTGCTCTGGCTCTTCAATAGGATCAAGTCAACAAAATAGCAAAGGAAAAGCCAAGATAACAACATGGCACCTTGGAAATTTGGTAGTTCTCAAGGACTTTTCATTATGTCAGCCCTACTTGCTTCCCCCAGTTACTTCACAGAGCTGATTTCAAGCCCAGAAACTAAAGGACGGGTTAGTTTTTGGTATCATTTGACACTTGAGAAAGTAGATACCCATGTAAGCTTTAGATAATCCTTACAAGTGTTGAATTTTGAGGTGGCTATCAGACTGGAGTTTCATTTCAGTTGCATGCTTATGCCCATGTCTTTTAAATGAGAAAATAACAGGTTTAGAAATTGGCATTAGGAGCAGATTGTATATGAGATTATGAAAGTCTACAGATGTGAAAATTTGTACTGCAGAAAGGTGTTGAGGGATAGACGTGTTGTGCAGGATGAGCTCTCTGGTTGTTTCCTGATAGTTAATTAGTGGTCAACATGTATGAGAACTCATTTAGACTCTGTAAAGTAAAATAGAGTTAGAACAAAGTATTTTTTCTTTGTGAGATTATGTAGAAAAGGAATCTGCGTTAGTTTACGGAGACCTGCATACATCCTATACATGGGAGAGTTGGACTTGCAAGTAAAGCATTGTGAGTTGTTTTCATGCTGCTTTCTTCAGTTATAGACAAAGATGGCTTGGGGCTAGTGACTAAATACATGGTCCTTAGTACCATGAAGTTCCCTCCAACTCCGCTCAGCTCCACCCCTCACCCCCCAAAAAACCCACACCTTTTCTAGTAGGAATTTGAAGAGGTCTAATATTAGTTGCCCATTTTGTATCTGTAGTAGGAAGGGTTCAAAGTTATCAGTTTTGTTATTTTGATTAATAATGTTTAAGGCTAAAGGGAATGTTTTGTTAGAGATCCGTGTGATAATTTATGTGCTATTACAAATGATGAGATTTTTATATTTTACTTTCCCCAGGGGTTTGCTCCTACAGCTTAGCTTCGTTTGTATATATAAAGGTTTAAAGGAAGTATCACCACTGTCAGAACTGTTGAATTTTCAAGACTTTGTGGTGAAATCTGGCAGCTGACGGTGCAGCAAGCTTCTGAAAGGCAGACCACTGATCTCTGCTTTTGCTTGCAAAGATAAGCAGCACAAGCCTGCCCTTTACAAGATCTTGCAGCTCTTGTTTATCTATAATCTCTATAGACCTCTGGAACTGGGGAGGAAGGCTGTGGAATTGGCTGTTTTTGGATTGGGAGGAATATTAAAATAACAAAGGAGTAATATGAGCCATTATCCTCTTGTTGCTGTTCCAGAAAGACTCTATCAAGTGCAATTTTTCCTGACATCTAGACATGAAAGCAGGCAAGTGTATTTTTCCTGGTATCCCTAGTATTATGAGATCAGTGTTGCCAGATTCCACTGTCCAGGTCTGCCATATGTTGAAACCATGAAACCTGTAAAGTGTTCAGAGGAACCACTGAGTTCCCCTACTGCTGGAAGTTCACTTAATAACACAATTACAGGAGTCATAGCATCGAGGAAAATGTTGTCATCAGCCATGAGATAAGAACTGCAGGAGCTACCAGCACTGGCACATATGAAAACTTTACAGTAAAGGCATAAATGTGTCCTATGGGAACTAGCAAGTGATCTTCTGGTGATTCTGAAGTTACCTTGGAAAAGATGTCAGTTTTTGTCAGCTGTCAACACAAAGGATGATGCGATGAGCAAAGAAATAAAGACTTTTTAAACTTTGGTGTTATTGTTCGTTCATTGTCAGCTATCTCAGAATAAGCAGAGACATTCCCTGTGAGCAAACAGAGCATGGAGCTGAGAACATGACTTCAGAGCCAGGCTTATTTTGTGAGGGTTTTCTTGCAAATAAGCTACTGGATCTAAGTCATGTTTTTAACAGCTTTATTCATAGGCTGCGGGGCTTGAAAGCAAGGTCACTGCAGAATCTGTCCTGTGGCTATTAAAGCAGAAGTTGGAAAATGCAAACAAGGCTTTGGTACTTTGTTTAAAAGCAAAATGTAAGAAGAAAGAAAGCATCTGCATTTCTGTGTGTTACCTTGGGTGTGTCCAAATGAGAGTCATCTGGGAACAACTTTAAAAATTCAGGAGTGCAAGGGCGGTGTGAGAGGGAATTTGGGAAGAGCTCAACTCTTGGCAGATAGTTTTTTTACAACTTGTGGAGCATCTGAAGGGCAGTAATTTAGGCTGTCGTCAGCAATCAGACTCTCTCTGGGAAGTATCATCTGCAGTGAACCCTTTTCTTTCTTTTAAAAGAGAAAGACAGCACAATCTTGAGAACTTGTGTCCAAATGTCAGCCCAATTATGTTTGAAAGTAGGAACCAAAGCTGCTAAATCAGGGCTGACCAAGAACAAAAAATAGGAGAAGGGAAGGTCACTCCAAGTGGGCTGTAGAGTCACGACTACATCTAGCAGTGCCCCTATTAAAAAGAATCTGCTAAAGAGCCAGAGATTTGTCCAGCAGATTCACTGCCAATATTTTCACTGTCTGTTAAATGGATTTGCAGCAGCTCTGTGCCCACAGCAACTAGGTGCTCTCGTAGAGCTAACTGACAAGGCACAGCGCCTTTAGCCCCGTGTGTGCAGGCACTGGAGTGCAGGCAGGAGTTGTCATGGCTCAGCATGCTGAAGTTCATCAATTTGCTCCCAGTGATTTGTACAAGTGCACTACAGCTCTGCTAGCACTGAGCTCTGCTGGGGTTCGTAAACACTTCTTTGTTTGGTGTAGACTCACCGATTTTTTACCTTATCAATCAATGTACATAAACTTTTCACATATTTCATTACCAGGAATAGTAGCGTTCCTATGGAATACTGAAGCAAGTTATCTCATTTACATGAGTTCTTCTGGATCAGCCTGAAAATGAGTATAAAAACTGCAAACAGAAATATTTTTCTGGTGATGATCACAAAAGAATCAGGCAGGCTTGTGGATGTTGGGGATAATTAACATTTTGCTCCTGCTTTCAAAAACAGTATATAGCCTTCGGATAAAGTAGATATATTAAATCAGTGCTAAGTGGAATATCTCTTCTTTATAGAACACTGTATGTGATAATTACTTGTCATTTTAAAAGTCCTCCTTCTTCGCATTACATAGAAACCACATTTGCAGCCTGCTATTCTTGTATATGGACACTTCTGAAATAAAGTCAGTTAGCTGGAATGAATTTCTTAGCAGAAATCACAATGGTTAGTAGCTATTATTGAGTGTTTTCTCACACAGCTAATTTTCAGCTCTTTGAGGTTCTTTGCAGTAGCAAAGTAACAGTATTGTAATTTTCATGACTTGAAAGGAAGGGGGAAAAAAAGCAACAGGTTGACTGTAGACTCTATACAAGATAGTTCCAGTTGCCTTCAGTACCTGGTAATGTCCCCAAGACTGGCAGAAACCTGTGGGAGTCTTACATGTGACATTCAGAGCAGCCTCAGGTCACAGGACCTTAGCTGGGCATGTGCTAGGAAGAAGTGTGTGAGATCCATTTTGCAGCCAGAGGCTGTTCTATGCCTGGAAATCAGTAGGGTACAGAGATGTGCTGCTCACTGCTTCTTCCCTTTCTTTATTTCCCATACCGTGATGGTCTGGGAAGCAATGGTTAAGGACACAGCCTGGCAGCTCTGCATACAGTTCAGAAGGTTCCTTTTCAGAGAATGTCCTTTTGCAGCTCAGCTGTACAGGTTTGTGTCTGGTATGCCTTTGAAAGGTGAATAAGAGCACTGAAAGGGTCTGAACCAAAATACTGTGTCCAGTGAGTTGGCCAAGGATGTGCTAGCTGTGCTCATAGTTCAGAACCAGGAATAGTTCTCTAATTGTGAAACAACAGAGGGTAAGATGTTTTTTGTGTGCATGTCTTTTTTTCAACTCCTTTTAATTTGAGAACACAGTTTTTATTTTTGTTGCTCATTGAGCTCAAAATGCAGAACTGCCAGACTTCATCTGAAAACCAATTGCTGTAGACGTCAGCATTTTTACGTGCCTGCACTACCAAGGACTGGGCTCTTCACTGATGTGACCAGAGGCATAACACATCAGGGTAAAGAGAGGCTCCAGACTTTGCTGAGTGGAAGCAGTTTCAACACTTGAAGGGAGCATATAAACAGGAGGAACAGCTGTTGACGAGGGTGGATAGTGATAGGACAAGGGGAAATGGTTTTAAACTGAGACAGGGGAGGTTTAGGTTGGATCTTAGGAGGAAGTTTTTCACCCAGAGGGTGGTGATGCACTGGAACAGATTACCTAAGGAGGCTGTGGATGCCCCATCCCTGCAGGCATTCAAGGCCAGACTGGATGTGGCTCTGGGCAGCCTGGGCTGGTGGCTGGAGACCCTGCACATAGCAGGGGGTTGAAACCAGATAAGCATTGTGGTCCTTTTCAACCCAGGCTATTCTGTGATTCTGTGATCAGGCTGCGGTCTGTACTTTACCTGTACCAATGTCATCAAAAGGAATTATTTGAGAAAAATTACTTCAGTTTTATTTGTTCAGGGAGCTTTTGTAGTTTTAGGGCTGAAAAAGATCTCAGGAAGCTTTTGAGATTTCCCTTGTCCTGTAGGGAGCAAGAGAAGCAAACAGCTTGTGTGTGTAGATGTTAAATGGCAGCTGGAGAGGAAACTGCGGAACTCGCAAATGGCTGCTGGCAGGATTGGGGTGGGAGGCAGGTTTGTAAGTGAAGGAACAGCCCAGTGCGTGTCCTGCAATCTTACAATCTCAGCTAAACTGCTAAATAACAGGAACAAGGAAGGTGGAATATCCTGTGCCCTTCCTTGAAATACTTTTGTTGCTTTCATTGTTTCCTGTAGTAGCACACAGGATATTGAGCTGATTAGCCACAGCGAACCTCATCATCTTCACAGGAACCTTGTAGGATGTGATCTCTTGCTAGAACTGCAGCAGAAACTTTTTACTGTTTGCCAGCAATGCCAAATGTTATTCCTACCAGGGAATATTTTGGAAAAACTAAGTACAGATGAGGATGTCAAAGATCTGGATATTTTTTTTCCCAAACCACACTTTCTCAGGTCCCCACTTTTCACTGTACCTTTTATCTTCTCGTATCTTCGTTTTTCTGTATCTGCTTGTTCTTCAGGACATAGACGGGATTCACAATCATGGTTTAATTAGAATCCATTGAACCCTATATGTGTGATCTTACTCTGAAGTGGCCTCACCTCAGCTGAACTCTGCATGCTTTGGAAGATTAGTATATTTGAAGTATAAACTTCATTTTCGTATCTTTCTTCAATTGTCTTCACTTTCCCATGGATCCCAGTGTTGATGAGCTCCTAATCTTCATTGCGTTGCAACAAAATCCCTTCTTCCTCTGAAGAATTCTCGTTTAAAGCCTTTATTCTTTCTTTTCTGTAATTGCAGCTGTCTTCCTTTCTACATCTTGATTGCATTGGTGCCTGCAACACTGTATTCTTCCTTCTTGGGCTTAGTTTCTGTCTCTTTTCCTCTTGTTATGTTGTCTGCTTGCCTTTGTGTTCCAGCATGTGACAACATCTCGGAGGTCTTATCTGCAGGCTCCTTGATATGTTGCATAGTCAGTCTTTGAGGAAAACCACCAACATCAGAGATCTAGGAGATCTCCAAAAAGCAGAGAAATCAATATTTGCTGGTTCCCACATTATATTAATAAAAACATTTTCTTTACAAATGATGAGCCTGGCATGAAGATGAGGCATTATTTTTGCATACAGTAGAAAAATGATGAGGTCCAGAAAAATGATGAGGTCCTGGATGAGGTCCAGGATGTGATCTGGAATCCCAATTCCAACTGTTTCTCATTTTTTTTTTCCAAGACAATGTCAACTGTCATTAATTCAACAAAAAAGTTTTTGCGTTGGAGGAAGAGACTTGAACTTGTTTTTTCTGTATATTTGAAAATACTTTGGCCAGAACGCGCTAATATCAAAAGCAGAGCAGAGCCATTTTGGTAGTTTCATTCTTGGTGGTTTCTTCCTTTGCAGCTACTTCAAGTGTTAGCTACGATGTATGCCTGGCAATAAGCACACTAAGGAGCCAGTTACTCACAGGTCTTAGCTGTAAGACATGTACCTTTCTTTTATTTTAGGTTGTTAAGTAACTGCCTGTGTATAAAATAGGCAGAAATACCACCAAAAGCATCTTTGTCTTAAAAGAAGGCATTCTTTCCTGTTCTTTGCCTTTAAAATTGTGTGCTTTCCTATTGGTGCCAGCAAGAGTAAGCATCAGTCCTACATCAAGAGAGAAATACTTGCACATGTGAGGTCAGTGGCAAAACTCCCCCTGATTGTCACTTTGTCCCAGGATCTTGCTTAGCTGCTCGGGGCAGTATTGATTTATCAGAGGATGAAACATTTTGGGTAGCAGACAGCGCTGCCTCTGGTGCAGACCCACCTCTGCTCACTCTCATCTATGTCAAGGCTGCTTTCTCTTCTCTTCTGAAACTTGGAACTCAGAAAAAGTGCTGGTGCAGAGATGGGGTGCGTGTCTAAGAGCAGCACATGCTGCTTTTCCATCTGGAAAGGCTGTAGTGGTTTAAGCATTTTTATGTGAACTCCAATGCTTCAATAACTCCCAGTTTGTTTTGTTGATTTTAATGATGAACAAATTGGGAAGAGAATATGGAGTTAATCCTTTGACTGAAGATAAGTTCTCAAAAGGGAAAATGAAATGCAGGATGAGAAAAATTGGAAGAGCTGGATTACCTTTCATGCTCTGGATTCAGTTGGCAAGTGGTTCTCCAAGACAGTCTGGTTGGAATCCCTAGTGACAGGGTTGTTTCAGTACTCTAACAAGGAATGTATCCAAGATACAGTTGCTCAGGTCTGGCCAGAAAAATAAATAAATAAATAACGAGCACGCTCTCCTGCACTCTTTAAAGTTGCGCCAGTTGCAGCTGGCACTTAGTCAAGCCTGTCATCACCTTCACTGCATTTGAAAGAACATTTTGCTAAAAGGTGGAGGCATATCCCTTTCCCCTTGTTTAATCTGCACAACTTTTTATAAACTTCAAGTAAGTAAAGGGCCTCTTAGAGGTTTGTAGCCACAGTGCTGTGATTTCTCAGAAATCATAGAATGGCTTATGTTAGAAGGGACTTTAGCGGTCATCCGTTTCCAAGCCCCTTTGCCATGGGCAGGGCTGCCCCCATCAGCTCAGGCTGCCTAGGGCACCATCCAACCTGGCCTTGAACCCTTGCAGGGATGGGGCATCCACAGCTTCTCTGAGCAGCAGTGCCAGTGCCTCACTGCTCTCTGAGTAAAGAATTTCTTAACATCTAAACTGACCCTCATTCAGTTTAAAGCCATTCCCCTTTGTCCTGCCACTATCAGACCACATAAAAAGTTGCTCCCATTCCTGCTTATAACCCCCTTTCAAGTACTGGAAGGCCACAGTGCCAACCCAGAGGCTTCTGTAAGCCACACAAGCCTAACTTCCTTAGCCTTTCTTCATAGGAGAGGTGCTCCAGCCCTCTGATCATCTTCACGACTCTCTTCTGGATCCTCTCCAAGAGCTCCATGTCCTTCCTGTGCTGAGGACCCCAGGCCTGGATGCACTACTCCAGATGGGACCTCACAAGAGCAGAGCAGAGGGGGGCAATCCCCTCCCGGACCCTGCTGGGCACCCCTTTTTTAATGCAGCTGAGAGTACTCTTGGCCTTTCAGGCTGCAATAGCACACTGCTGGCCCATAAACCTTGATCTGAGAAGAACCATAACTTCTATGTGTGTGCTTCTGGAAAAGAAAGAGAGAAAAAAAAAAAAAAAAAAAGAAAAAAAAAAAAAAAAGTCTTTTCACTTGATTTTTGCATCTTATTCGTTTGTAAACTATGCTCCCCTGCCATTAGACTAAGAGAAAAATAGCAAATAAAATGGAACATAAGGGCTACAGATACATACATTATATTCATTATTTATTATTTCTGGAGAAAAGGCCTCCAAAGCACTTCAGAGGCTAAAAACGTATGCTTTGTAATGAGAACCTTAGAGGTTAACTGTCCATTGACTTTCAGTAAAAAGAAGGCTGTATCTCGTTTATTCTTACAGTGGGGGAAATTGGGAGTTACAATGCTGAAACCAACACCGTTGTTGAGTATGAATCAAACTCCTGGTGGGCGGGTAAGTATCCTTTGTTTCAGTGGGAGCTGAGGATGGAATTGTCCTGCAGAGCAAAATTTAAACAGCAGGAGCTCACACCGTATCTTTGCTAACTACTAACACAGTATTCTTCACTGCAACTCCCAGGGTGTATATTTGTCAGAAACCAGAAGCTTGAAGCTTCACCAAAAGTCACAGAAAAGCAGACATCAGCCAGGATCACCTTATGCAGCACACCAGTCTCAGGTCTGCTGTGCATCTTTGGATGCTGCAGTTCTTTAGGTTAAAGAGGTTTTATGAAATCTGGCAGAGTAAAGCAGTTCAGTGAAGTAAGAAAATGCTAATTTAGTAATGGAGGTTATGCAAAACAAAAAGCATGCTAATAAAGGCATGATACAGTTACACTTGAGAATTCCTGTGCGGATAAATCAATCTTCTTTAAGGCTTACAGAACTTAGAGATTTTCATGTCACAGATATACTGCCATGTGTAAGATGCCAGCAGTGTGCTATAACTGCTGCTGTGTTTGAACCTGTAAAGACAATATCGTGTTAAGTACTTGCAGACAAAAGCAATGTGGGTGGACTGTCACCTCAATATACAGTAATTAACCCTTTGCTGCCTCCACAGCAGTCTCTTTTATAGCAGTTATTTTAACTGTGTTTTTAGTACCCCTCCTATTCATTCAGAGCATCACTGCTTTCAGATGAAGTCTCTGCGGCTGTTCTTTTCCTTATCAAAATTGTTTTTTCAGGAGTGATAGATGGAAGGGCTGCGCTGTTTGATTTTGCTTCCAGTGCATGTGGAATCTTTAGCATAAGCTAATTCTTATTAATTAACAGTTTGCTCTAGCAAGGCCAGCATGTAATTCAAGCTTTCCTCAACTTTTGGACCTTCTCTCACTAGATCCTGCACCTACCCCTCCCCGTGCTAATCTGTGCAAGTGTTCATAGGGATACTGAGCTTTAAGTACATATGGCACAAAACCAATTGCTGACCTTCAAACACTTAGTCTTCTTTTAAAGAGCTCTATAAAATGCCTTTGCAACACGGATGAGAGAACTGGATTTTTATATTACTGACAGGATAACATGTTTTAATTCCCATAATTTACACTAAAAACTCAAACACTGACTCAACTGTGCTAGTGGAGATTTATTTGCAAAGAGTTTTTGCCTAAGTTTAGAGACTGAGCAATAAACTATAGCTCAAGGGCTAAAAGAGATTAAAATTAAGTGGGAAGAGGGATAATTGTGCCAATTAGGAAAAGGGGGAATTTCCAGGGAATAACAACATTAGCATAGGCCTGCCTAGCATCCTTCATTTGATTATCTTGAAGTGCATTATGAGAATCAATTGAGCCTCCCTTGTAACTTCCTTGTGAGCAGGTACTGTACACTGATGCTGATTTGCAGGTGAATTAATAAAGGTCTAATGCAGTCATGGGATTCTCATCAATAGTCTCAAGGGAGGATGAGGACAAACACAAGCTAACATGCTGTGGACTGGGATCTACCAATGTGGCATCCATGAGGTATCTTAATTCAGTATGGTGCCTGAAATCCCTCAATCCCTCTTCTCTAGAAAGCTCGAGTGCAAAGAAGATGACGTTAGGGCTCCTGAGAAGAATAAACTTGGGTCTTTCCATTGGCTTCTGGCTTGCCACTACGAACAGCCACTCTAGACCTTCTCTGCCATAGTGCCATAGTCTCCTGAAACTTTTGTTTTTCCACCTTATTGTTACTTCAGCATAAGTGAAATGAATTAGAAGTAACCTACCTTTACTCACACAAGGTTTGATTCATTCCCACCTCTCATTTATATGGCTATTATTTGTTCTATGGAGAGAAAAGATTGGGATCTGAAGTAGACAAAAAGCATTTTCCAACCTCTAAACAGTAAGCTATAAGACTGCCATTTGATGACAGCTTCGCATCTCCCTTGTTTGCTCCTCCTGTGGAGCACACCTAGTGAGGGGACAGTGCTCTGCTTCTACCTCTTGCTTGAGATGTACTGTGACTAAAGTACTGATCACTGTTTGCCAAAATATTTACCTCCTAATTGACATGAAAACTGCTTCTGGCTTGGTACTGAGGTTGTAACACAGCTCCTAGTGCAAGGCTTGGTTTCCAGCATATTCTTTTCTCCCCTGCATGTTAATGCATTGTCCTTCTTCTTTCTTCTAATAGCCCAAGAGATTTGAACTCCAAGTCAGCAAAGTAGAGGCATTATGGAGCACAAAAGAGCACCAGGTTTTTATCACACCATGCCTCTATAAAGAGCTGTTCAACCATTCAGTTGCTGCTTGTATTGTGCAGCTGTTACTCAGCTGCTGAGAACATCTTGCTGTCGACACTGTCATAGTACCTGATAGAAGCACTGGCACACTGAGCTTCTCAGGAGGAGCTAGCCAGGTCTGGGATTTGTCCAGATTCCTCTGTGGAGAGTTGAGGTATTTTCTCCCCCTGCGCCTTTCCCATTCTAAAATCCCTGTAAATTAGTAGCAATTTTTTTTGTCCGCCCTCCAGCATCTGTTGCAGGATTTTTCTACAATGATGTCTTACTGACATTGACAGCCAGCACTTGTTGTGTGCTCAGTCCACCTCCCCTCACTAAGCAGGGCTGCAGTGGCAATGGGCGTTGTGCTGCTGAGCTCCTGGGCTGTGCTCCGGCACAACAGCCCTTTCTTCACCAAGTGGCAGCCAGTATCTGGTCAGCTGCATCTATTTAAAGGCAGACAAGCAGGGACCCCAGAGCTTGTGGAGGGGGCTCTTTGCTTACAACTTAACAGGAAACTCAACTGTTTCTCATTAAATGCAAACAACTGTGTGAGGACAGCATGAAGGAAGTGTCTAAAGCTCACAGAACTGAGGGGATTCAGAGATAAGCTGAGCCTCATTCAGTCTCCAGGGCTAAATTTGGCACTGAACAGCAAGGGGTACAATTCCCGCTGTAGTTCAGGGCTGAAATTCTTCTGTGCAATTAATGCAAATGGCTGTATTTTTAGCATCCTAAGGAAAAAGGCTTCTGTGATCACTTTGCGCACGTGCGGCTATCAGCTCTCCCACAGTAACGTTTGAGGTCTTGTATTGTCTTAGCCTGCATGCCAGCAAGACGGTGGTTTTCCAAGGTCCTGTGAGTTTTGTGGGGTCAGAAAGACAGTTAGAGGAGTGAGGCTACCCTGCTGCCTCCAGAGAGGAGAAGGGAACATGGGGAGCTCTGCCCTTTTAAAGACATAAGCATCAAGACACAAATTCCTAGCACACCAGCCTTCACTGGTTCCAGTGCTTGTTTAGTAGTAACGATTCCATATAAATAAACAGAGTGTTCCTGCTGTAGGGTTGTGCGAGGCTGAATTCGGTACGTTGCATTTTGCAGTGCCCTACACATCCTATAATATAAACTAGCAGACTAGCTATTGCGGGAATTAATTTCCTAAGGTCTGACTTGCTGGCTACACTCCCATTGAGTTTATTAAATTAAATGGCAGTTGCGTCTGCCTACATTTTTCAGGATCCAGATCCAGGGTTTGTGTATTTTTTTAACAGTTTGAGTGCTCATCTCCTCATCTTTGCTGTATGGAATATCAACCTTGTGAAGGAGATGTTACCCCATTAAATTGAGACAGTATTAGGAAAAAAAAAAAAAAAAAAAAAAGCATGTAAAAATGCGTGGAAATCAATGAATGACCATATGCAAGCTACAGCAATGTGGTCTGTAACTGTGTGCCAGGTTAGTAAGCAGTGTACCAATGTCAAATATCTATTGTACATGTTTGGAGTTAGATACCCAAATCTTAAATATTTGTGCATTATTTTTATTCCCTTGATTGCTTTTTAAAAGAGCAATTTCTAAAGCAATTTCTAAAGCCTGTATTTCTGATTGAGTCTTTTAAATATGGTGGGAATGTTTCCATTGGCTGTACTGAGAACTGAAATGATCGCTAGCTTTAAAAGTTAACCTACTCTTTCTTTCACTGTGGAATAATGTAGAAAGCATCTAAAACCCTTGAAAGTGCAATTTCAGGCTATAAAATGGAGTATTGTTGGTCCCCTTCTCATGTGGAATTGATTTAATGTCCGGGACTGCCAAATTCCAGTCTGATACAAATTGCAACAGCTGAGTTACAATTTTTAAATCAACCCTGAGGAATAGGGATTTATAATGGTTTCATGGGAAGGATGTTTATCTTTGCAGCTGTATGAATATGGAGGTCTATTATCTTTAGATTTATCTTCCTAGCTCTCACGAGACAACTTAGGTACATGGTGTGTTGGGCTTTCTATTTTTGTCCCCCTGATTTCTCCCAGCTTCCCTTTCCATTGTCTGTTCTCCTCCCCCATCTTTGTCCTTCCATTCCACCTGGAGGCTTAGCAGTCAATTCTCCTCCTCATAGGCTGTTTGTCAGTCCTCTCCAATGCTGCCACAGTTGGGGGTGGATAATAGTGCTCTTTGGGAAGACATTTTCCTGTGCTTTTATAACAAGACCATGTGTTACAGGCAGCAGACACAATTACTATATAAACAAGCCACACATGGATACACAAGAGGAGCTGGGCTCAGACTCTGAATTCTTCATCTCTAAAACATGAGGGCAGTTCTCATCACAGGAGAAATTCCCTTGGCTCTGTAAGTCTCTAGCTCTTTTATATCTCGCAAGGGTGAAATAGTTATTTGGTGGACAACCTGCCTTCCCAGTCATTATCTGAAAGCTGCTTTTCCTTTCAAAATACAGCTGCAGCGATTGCTGATACAGAAAAGCATATATAAGGAAGCGTTTAATATGCTTTCATGTATTTCTGTTGTTTAGAAGCTGATAAAAAGGAGTGGCAGTGACACAGGACCAGAGAGAAGCTGACAGAAACAATGAGAAAGCATCTTTTGGTCCAGGCTTTGAACCTGTGTTTGTATGCAGCCATGGTGCTGGGACCTGTAGTCTGCCTGTGAACCAGCTGCAGGACTGCAGCATCTTAGCCTGTTTAATTTATGGCATCAGTCAACATGCAGAAGATTGCCCCATGTATGTCCCTCTCCTTTAATTATTTCTGTAAGATTAAAAAGTTGATGAGGTAGTAAGAACAAAACAGCTCGTGTCCATGAGATCCAGTTTCTAAGCCAAAATCCCAAATGAAGATGAGTACAATGTACAACAGTAGAACTAATGATTTTCTTTCTTTCTCTTTAATTTCTGCCCATCCAGCTGATGTTCTTCTCTTACTCCTCTTTTCTCATTAATTTCATCTGAATACTTTCCCTTTCTTTTCCCTCTGCCTGTAATTGCCTTCCTTCACTTCTAAAGATTCCTTTATACATATCTGCATCCGTCCATCTGCCTCTCAGCCTTTTTACAGTTATGTTCATTTAAAAATGTCCTTCTCATTTTTCTCCCCATCTCCCGTTTGCATTACCAGTCATTTCTCTCCCTCCACACTTGTGACATGACAGCCTTCCCTCCATAGCCCGCTCCAGCTGTTTGAACCTGCAGCTTAGCTTTCTTTTTCTCTGCTCCTCACTTCATGTATCCAGGTCTAACCACATTGTTTCACTTCAGCCTTGCTCTTCTCCATTTCTTTTCCATATTCTTCCATTCACTGTGTGCAAGTATACCTTCAGACACTTATGCTATTCATTATAGGAGCCTGAGGGTGGGATTTCATCTCAAGTTTAAAATGCATCTAGGAGGTCGTGGTGGTGATTCATGTCACCATCTCACATTAGACCAGCTCCAAGTGTTTACCTAAGAGTCTTAATAACTCCCTTTCACTGGAGAGCATTGGACATCAGTTCTTGTGTTGACATACATTGCTGGATCAGTACTGCCTTGAAAATGTTACAGTATGAGGACAGATTAAGGCAGTGCAAGCAGTGAGATGTGGAGAGAAGCAGTTGTCATCAGCACAAAGTGCTGGAGCTTGTAGTCCATCAACTTTCTGCATCTTCAAACACGCTCAGGTATATTCATAGCTCTTCTGTGTTGATCTTTACAGTAGTTTACACAAGGCCTGATTGTCCACAAGTCCATGCAGGAGCACTCCATCTCTCACTGCACCTACCACTGGGTATTGTATTGGCTTGTATGAATTCCTTACTGCCAGCTTCTGCAACTGTGCCCTGTAGCGAAGTTCTGCATGCAGAACAACTGCCAAATTCCACTACTTTAGAGTGTTAAAGCTTCCCAGGAGTAGGAAGTGCATCCCTCTGTGTATGTACGGTGCCGAGCACACAGCTGGTGCTCAATAAATAATGTATGTATAGGCCTGGTACGATGTGACTGTTAATCTAATACAGCTGAGGTGAGCCATCTTTTTGTAGTAAGAGGCAGCGCTGGTCTGTTTTTATAGTTTAGGCTTTAAATAATGAAAGTATATTAGCCAGCAAGTTCAGGGGGTGCTCGTTTACACCGCCTTCACACAACATGTCCCATGTTTCACATGACAGGGAGGATAGCTAGTTCTCTACAACTGAATGCATAGTGATTAAACTGTCTAGGCATGAGCAGTAGGCAGCCATCTAACAGATCATTATTAAGATGGCTATAATTACAGAGTCAGAGCAGCCTCTTGCAGTGCACTGGTATGTGCCTTCAAAACTGGAAGCACAAAGGCCTATCTCTTTTATATGTTGTGGTCCAAGCTGTGTAAAATAGCAGCAAATTTTTGCGTTGCCTCAGTCATGTCTTAAGCAGTTAACTGCCGCTGTCTGCTGTTTGGAAGCTGGCCTGCTTTCCTGGCCAGGGGGATCTGAGATAGACCTAAGTGCTGAGTAAAGGGGCTGTTCAGAAAGACAAGTATAGCTGTGACTCTTCTACACCATCTCTCATGGTATTGCTTTAGTCATTACCTGAGTGGATACTTGAGCTCAAATGGTATCAAGGGGACATACACAAAGTCATCTATTTCATTAGGCTAATTTGCATGACTCAGCTTACCAAGAATCAAATTTTCATGTATTGTCCATCTTGCTGTCAGCAAAATAAAGGAAGGGGGAAGGGTAAATGGCAAGTAATGAAAGACTGAGATCAGGTGGTGTTCATTCCTTGCCTCTGATATACTTTTAGAAGCTTTTACTGCCTTTGGATATTGAAGACATGGATTAATATGCTCCAGAAAGTATGTTTTTAGCAACAGTTTGAATTTAGAAAAATACTTAGAGGTGAAACTTACAGTGCTGTATTAAGTGCAAGTCAAAGCAGTGAGTAGCTGGGCTGTTAGCTGCTGCTATGGTTAGAGGAGAAGCTAAGTGTTGTTTATGGAGAAGCAACTGGAGGATTAGAATTGTTAGCTAAAATAGACCTCCATCCTCCTTTGGTTCCTCAGAGACATCAGTGAAGTGTTTTGTGTGTAACACTGCAGTCTCAAGGGAACGGCTGCTGCTGTTTATATTGTACAAGATCTGGCTGTGACTTTAACTAAAAGCTCTAATATGCAGGACTGTATCTTTGCTTTTTGTCTGTGGTGTTTTCTTTAAAGAACAAAGTATTGTTTAATACTGTCTCATTGCTACTAGAATTGAAACTGAAAAATGAATGGCTGTTGATTGAAACCATATTCTTTTAGCCCTGTCACCAAGTAACTGCATGTTCAACCTTAAATTTGTCCTAGAATAGTGACTTGAGTTTTTCTTTTAAGTGTGAGTTTGTTACGATGTTTGGAGTACTGAGCCATTGGAATCTCATAATGAAATGCAATTTAACATGATTGCTTGGGCAGAACAAAGGAAAACTTCAATAGGACAACTGAAAAATGTGGGGCACCGTTTCTCTTGTTACTGAACCCAGAGTAGTGAATTGTGCAGTCCCAATCCCAGGCCCTGCCCAGGTTTTTTTTTTGTGCATCAGTGATTCTGCAAACTGCTTTGAAGGAAAAAGAGATTTAATAGCAAGTCTTTAGCTTCTTAGATAACTTCGGTGGCTATACGTAGAAAAAATGGCAGCTGACTGATCTGTTGATAACGATGTAAGCACTAAAGAAACTGATTATGAGTTGAATATTGTCAGTGAGATTAATCCCGTCTGTGCTTTCTGAATTGGAAAACAGTGTTCCAAAGCCATGTTCCTGCCGAAACAGAAACTGCAAACAGTAGCTCATCTATCTTGAGGAACTCATCCATGTGTGTGCGTGAGTGGGTGGTTGAATTTTGAAGGACTTTGTCCTTTGTCTATGTGGATTGTAAACTTTTTCAAAGCAAGGCCTTTTTTATTTATCTATTTGTTTATTTTTTTCCTTAAATTTTGCACAGCATCTAGCACTCCTGGAGTAAAACACAATCCCCAGAGAGGTTGTGGATGCCCCATCCATCCCTGGAGGTGTTCAAGGCCAGGTTGGATGGGGCCCTGGGCAGCCTGGTCTGGTATGAAATGTGGTTGTTGGTGGCCCTGCCTGTGGTGGGGGCTTGGAGATTCATGAACCTTGAGGTCCCTTCCAGCCAGGGCCATTCTGTGATTCTGTGATTTCCATTGTAGCTGTATATTCTTCCAGTGGAGTAGTATCTTTTTCACTTTTTTTGTCTGTTGGTAGCTGTGTGGATCACATTCTCTACTTTAATCCCCAGCAGTATTTTGCTATATGGGCTGTAGCCTCTGCTGTGATTTGTGATAGATAGAAACTGGGTTACAGCTTCTCTTCTGTAGTTGGATCCAGCCAGAAATAGCAACAATAGTTTGGACAGAACTGCAACAGGATTTTGTTCAGCTGACACGTGACATCAGTTGACTGTAGATGTTGTGCAGGTAGTTTGTGACAAAGTACCAATCAGTAATCAGATTCCTTTTGTAGGAAATCATCAATTCATCAATTGTATAGATTTGCGGAGTCAAAGAGGAAAGGGTATAAGAAGGAAGAAGGGTGGAAGAAAAGCTGCTGAAAAGCTGAAATGAGGTGTATCTTATTCTAGCATTCAAAATTGTGTTACCTCTGAAGTCAAGTCTGTTTTTGCTAATTAGAGCAGCTTTGTTTCAGGCCTGTCATAAAGCAGAGCATTCTTTTATGTCTGTGTTTACATTAGGGATAACTTGAAAGAGGCAAAGAGGCATAATGGAAAGGAACATTTTTAAGAGAAGATGTGTCTGTTGGTTCATGCTGCACAGTGAATCCTGTCTGAGAGAAACCTAGGCAGGAAAAGCCTATGGAGCATGCGTTGGCTTAGCGTTCTTGTTCTAAGATGTTTGACCTTGTGCGTTTCTAAGCATGTACAGCATGCTTAGAGAAAGCATGAGAGAGCAGCAAAAGTTGTTACAAAAAGATTTTTATGACTATTTGCATTTCTAGTCAGGCAGAGTTCTGAATCGCTGTGTCCTGCCCCAGAGAGTACACAGCAGGGTCTATGTGCTTGGTTACTGGCGGAGGGAAATGATTGTCTTTGTTGGACAGGTCAAGGGAAAGCAGGGTGCCCAACTCTTGTGACTGAGAAAGAGCAAGCCAATTGGTCTGTCTCCCATGATGGAAAAACAGGGAGCTTTCTGGAAGGAAGCAACTTCTTCTTCTTCTCCCTCACCCAACTGCATCTCTTTATCCCAGTTCTTCCCTTTCACATCTCGCTTCAGAGCTGAACAACATTCAGGAAAGAGAATGTCGTAAGGCAACTTTATCAAAATGGACATTAAAAATTGTTTTCCAAGTTTAATTATCCTTTGATCATCAAGAGCTGGGTAGGGTTTTTTGTTGTTGTTGTTTGTTTTGTTTGTTTTGTGTGTGTGTGTGTGTTGTTTTTTTTTTTTTATATATATATTTATATTTGTGATCTTCTTACAGTTCTCCCAAAATAAAGAGGGAAGATACCATCTGTCCTCATGAGCTTGCAGCAGAAATAATGTTCTCAGTTTTTTGGGGAACGTAAGGGTGTGTGTGAGTAAGGGGAGTAATCTGTTCTGGTGTAAGGAAAGCCAAATCTGTTCTTCTGTGAGGAAAGCCAAGTTTTTCTACAAGAGAAAGTCCCTGCAAGTAACTGCAGTGAAGGAAGGCGATTGTGGAAAGCTCCTTTAGAGTAAGAAAGTGTGCAGTCATTTCTTGCAGCTTCAACCAGAGGCATCAGAGCTTTCACTCTCACAAATAAATTTTGTTCTTTATGAAAACATTTTATATAGCATTTTCAGTCATCAAATTAGTCTTGTTTAGCCACGTGCTTTTGTGGCCTCTTAGAACTGCATGGTCCTCCAAGCAGCTCCTGTGCAGATTATTTTTTCATGTTCATGAGGGACAAAGAATCATTTAAACACAAGCAGGGGAAAAAAAAAAAGTAAAGTTATTTGCTGAGGAAAAAGGAAACAAAAGTGATTTCCTACTTCAGATTAAGGAGGGAAGTTGTGGTAGGCCCCAGTACTGAATGAGGTGGTTTAGTAATTGACAACCTGTTGTTTTTTTAACCTACTTTTGAAATGGGTAAGAATACAGACAAAATTCATATTTTTCACTGTTGCTGTTCAAAATTACTGATCGTCATGTTTAGTGAGTGCCACTGGTTCTGTACCTGGATTTGTTTCTGAATCTAGGAGTAAATAACGTTACTGGCAAGTACACCAAATGCAAGCTTCCTTTCTTGAAGTTTTTCTGAGTGAGGGGAAGTTCTGGGCTACTCCTTCCACTGCTGTGCTCCTGTGATAGTTATTTAGGAAAAGCTGTTGCTGAGAGCCCTGAGGTGACGAAGATGTCAGGTAACAGAGCATCTCTGAGCTGCCAGTAGAGATTTTGTAGGTTAGGTGCTTTCTTTCAAACCAATTTATTATTTTTATTTTTTTTTCCCATCAGAAGAGGGCAAATGCCTGAAAGAGGTCCTTCACGTGGCTTGGGTGCCAAGTCAGTGAGAGATCTTCCAAAAGGCTGCTCCATGAAACTCGTGTCCAGGCTCCTATTTTCTTGTATTTCACAGTCATCTTTTTGTGTTGTTTTTGTTTGTTTGTTTGTTTTGTTTTGTTTTTTGTTTTGTTTTTTTCCAGTATCAGTGTTAAACTCTTCTGTAGTTGTGTGGCATGTACTGTGTTTGGATCTGAAAGCTTTGTTGCTGAGCCATCACGTACCATTTTATAGGTGGTCCCGTTGTTCAGAATACCAGAAACTGTCAACACACAACAGCCACAGATGCTGTGAAATTGAGTTTCTCATGAGCACAGGTTTAACTATAAGCACACGCATGTGCAAATAGTCCTTTAGTTGAAGCTGATGTAGTGATGTTTACCACAGAAGAGTAATGCCCATGAAATTCTACTTTGAATTGCTCAAAGGCAAATTTTAATGAGAAGAGATGCAGTGTGCAATAGGACCCAAAGCATCTTATTTGGTTACTCCAAGAAAGCAATTACTCTTCTGACAGATTAAGGATAACCTCAAATTTCACAGGAAACTTGGATGTGGTATTTCCATTTTCTCATTTTAGAGGAAAGACGTAGCTCAAAAGCCACAAAGTTAGCAATATGTAACTGAGTCTTTATCTAAGACTGTGTACTTTCATAAGTTTGTAATTGTCCATAAATTCCATCCTTTGTAGGTGTAAGGCTTATAAATGGTAAAGTAACATCACTCATGAGCTGACATGGATGGCATGAGCTGAGCAGCAGCCACAGTTTTCTCTGAAATCCAGAGGGAATCGCTTCCAATTGCTGCCCTCAATCCAGCAGACATCAAGGTCAGCGTTACTAGCAGTATGAATAAAAACAAGTCAATGCCCTTTAATTGTAGCTGCTAACTGTGTGTTTCTGCTGCAAGCTAGAGAATTGCTGCTCTGTGGTACTAGGAAGCATAATCTCAGATGTAGGCAAGTTTCGATGTAGGGTTTCCAGATTGGAGTCTACACCTTGATGACAAACTGGATCTCTACAGACACAGTGTGTGCATTCAGTCTCATTAGAAAATAATTTGATTTTCTGGTCTAATGTCTTTTTGTACTTTTTTTCTCTTCTCTCTACTGGCAGGAATTTGTGTCTTGGCTGCAGATCAGCTCCTGGCAGCTGATCAGCGGAATGTCCATGTTATTGAGGCCAACTCAAAGTTAGAGGAAACTCTCACTGCAGCATTTGATATAAATCACATAAGCGGCAGAACTGCAGAGTAAGAAATAACAACAGCAGCTTGCCAGCTATGCTGTCTTCCTCCCCGTGCTACAGAGGAATTTTTGTTCTGTCAGGCAAAATATGAAGAATTCATCTGGGTTCACAAACACCTGGCAGACCTGCAGAAAACCCACAACTGTGTGTGCCTCCTCATCAAGCAGTCTTGCTAAATTCATGTCAGTGCACTCAGCTAATGAACTTTCGCTTTTCCTGTGTTCCCCATCTTTAAAGAGGGAAAAGGGTGAGGGAGAAAAGAGCAGGAAGTTTGGGAGTAGATCTTGAGTTGCCCAAGCAAACAGTGATTTTATAGGTAGAGACGGACTTTCTTCAGTGAATCCCAGGACGAGACACCTGTCCTGGTAACAGGGTTGTGTTTTAATCATGAGGATGGTGCCTACATTCTGTTTATTGCACATGGTGAGTTTCTTCTTCAGCTCTACAAAACTCGCTGGGGTATCAATAATGATGTTTCCAGCATCACTAGTTAGCTGAGTGCTGGTGCTGTGAAAATGGCTTATCTTCCCATGTATCTCTTTATTTGCCATTGGAATCTGAATGCAGCGAATCATTCCTAAAATAGCTGTAGAAATCACAAGCAGTATAGAAATGTCTTTGTCTCAGTGTTGTGTTGCTGAGCCTGCCCTAGCACAGGATCTGGAAACAGACTGCTGTCTCATGTGAGTGACAGTCTGGGTTGTCCTTTGCAAAAAACCCTGCATGTGGTTTTGAAAAGACAGAGAATATTTCCTGGAGGAGAATGGCTTTGCTGTGCTCCACTAATGAGCCAGGGAACAGATTAGAGGCTTTTCCTACCTGCGAGGAAGCTCATCCATCACACCCTATTCAGGCAGTCATACTCAGTGGGCTTGTTCTCTCTTGCTACACTGAACCTCTTTCTCCACAGATTTTCCAGAGAAGCAAAGCACATAATAACAGAGCTATTGCTCTTGTAACTTGTAGTACAGGCATTTGTCAATGCTGCTTTGAACTCTCTTTTCTGTGCTGCTCTAATTCCCTCGTGATGTGCCAAGAAGCAGGTGTGACTGAACGTGTAAGGATGCTTGTATTCTTCAGTATGTGAGTGAATGCGTGTTGGAAGAAGGGAGCAGTGTATTTGTGTGTGCAGGGGTTCAATCTGTGTCTAACTAATCTCTTTTTACTTTTTCTGACCCACAAGTCTCAATTTTAAGTTTGCCCTTGGAATCACATCATATGAGTCTCTACTTCCACTCAGTAACAGACTCCCAGTAATTAAAGTGATCTCACGCTGTTCTATTAATCACAGGAATTGCAATTTTTATATTCTGAGGTTAATTGATGATATCTGCATATAGCATTTTCCCTTAAAATAAATTGAATTACAGTAATTAACCTTATGTCCAGGTCAACTGACAATATAGTTAGTCTCAGCAGTATCCTGAAAAATAGGATATTCTTCAACTTACATGTTAGCTTCTTGCTTTGCTCTGTTTTCTTTTTCATAACCCTGTGATGCAGTGAAGAGATGAGCGAAGAATGTGTCATATTGCCCTGCTGAGGAGAACTCTTTACTCAAAAGGCACTCTTGAGGATAGGGTTCTTTGTTGTACTCACTTGTCCTTAAAACTATTAGGATTATTTATGATATAAAATTTGGGAATTGTTTGGGCTCGAATGTAGGCAGAATAAAGCCCAGGGACTTCCACTTGCAGGCAGCAATTACTAGCAAACTGCAGGAACTGGATTAGCACAGGCATCATGCTCATCTCGGAGGAAAAGCAAACTAAATAGATTTTTGGTTGGGTTTTTGTGTTGTGGTTTTTGGTTTTTTTTTTTAATTTTGTCTCAAAGTCAGATTTATTTTATCTCCATAAGGTTTCCAAAAATATCAGAGGGAAAAAAAAAAAAAAAAAAAAAAAAAAAAAAAAAAAAAAAAAAAAAAAAAAAAAACACTGGATGATGAAGAATAATCAGAAAAGACAGAGATCTGTGATATTTCCCTTATGTTTTAATAAAGACTCTTTCCTGTGAAATATGAAATATGAGTGAAATATGAGTCTTTTTAAATTCTGGAGTCTGCCTGAGCATAAGGAGATGTGAATAGATGTGTGGATGTACAAGGGAGAAAGGCATTGCACGTCATGTTGAATTACGGTATTCCCACCCAATTTGCTTATTTCCTTGCACTAAGCAGTTTGTGGGTTTTGTTCCCCATAAACATGTGCTTCTCCAACAGCTCTGTTAAATTTTTCCTCGGAGATAACACTTCTTTTCATGGACATTATTCATGTTTGCAGTAATCTCATGTTTTACTGAAAGGTGCAGAGAAACCTGAGAAAGCTGATTTCATAAACAAGTTGGGGGCTAAAGTTAAAAATATACACTGCAAGCTCTTTGCTTGCCTACAGTTCCTATCTGTCAGGGACAAACATTACTTATCAAGTTGAATTTGTCTGCCTTCCAAAGGGAAAAGCCTGACCGTTCTCTTTGCCTGTAAGAGTCGGCTTGCTGGCCACTGTGTTTGCGTTTCTTTGTGCTGAGTAGCCTTCACGGCAGGGGATGCTGAGGTCTGGCCTACACTGCGCTGTTGCCATGACTATACTGCTGCAATGCAGAGCAGTGTTGAGCTGACCAGAGGCTCCTCTTGAGCAAAGCACTATTGGGTAGAGCAGCACTGCTGCCGGAGCAATTAATCCATGGATGTCAATGTCCATTCTTAGCATTTCTAGTGTTACAGTAGGATTCATTCACATTTTGAGGGCATGGGAACAATCTGTTGTTGTATCAAACTGCTTTGTACCCAGGTGGACTGGTGCCTGTTGGAAAATAGCCTGGCAGAACTTGCTATTTCACTCAGGGTAAGGGGAGGTATGTTATTGAGTCAATTTCTGCAGAAATTCAGCTATACTTACAGCTGAACTGAGTCCAGTTGTAACAAGGCTAAGCAGTGTGGTCTGATGGTTTAACAGCTGACTTACATGTGAGGATCTGCATTTCTCTACTGTCCTGCCACTTTAAAATGGTGCCCATTGCTTTCATTCCAAATAAGTTTCTTGAAGAGCACAGCTGGAGATCACGCTTGAAGAGTTAGCCTTGCATTTCTTGCTCTGAAAACAAAACAAAACAAAATAGTAAAAGCAATACAGAGGCTTTTGTTGTTGCAATAAGCAGCAATTAGATGCTTTAAGCCCAGTAATATGTTCTATGGGATCCTAACTTATTCTTCAGCGTTAACCTCTGCTCTTATATATCAATCTGATCTTTTACACAGACATAAGAGGATTTGTAATTTAAGTCTTCTTTCTGGTTAGAGGATGAAGAAGGGCTGGAATCCATTTAAGTACATACCGGCAGTGAAAGGAAGCAAATGCTGAGGATCTGAGGAAACCTGTCCTGAAGAGCTAGCTGAGCTGGAAAAACTGATTTAAGAGAACTGTGTGCCTCTAAAGTTGCACTTACAGCAGGCACATGGCAGCTGGGACAATGTCTGTGGGGCTGCATCTAAGTTTTAACCTGTGACAATTGTTACTATTGCTGTGAAAATACAGCAGGCTCCATGTTTCGTCTTTATTATCTAAAGGGAAAGGAAAACAAAAGGAGGCCATGTTTCACTCCCATTGTAGCTTTGGGTCACCTACAGATACGTAATTTCTGTTCCATCTATTAGCTGAGAGAATGGAAGATCAGCTGATGGACACTGATATTTCCCAGGCAAAATGAGGGCAGGGGAAAGTAATGGTGTTGCTGGTAGTGTGTCTGTTTTCTGTTAAGCATGCTGAGATGAAACAGCAGATTATATATTAGAGATGGCGTTTTCTTCTTTCAAAAGGCAGTGATTGCTACATTTAACCCTTAAATCTATTCAAAACCTTGACAGAAGTGTGCTGTAGTCCCACAAACAATCAACAGAGCAATATTTTGTCTCTTAAATGTGAGGCTTTTAAAAATAATAAGGACATCTTTGAAAAGACAAGCTTAGCTGTTTTAGGGTTAGGTCTGTTGCTGTATGTGGTTGGGGGTGGTGAGTGAGAAGGATTATTTAGGCATTGCCTTTGTTCCATTCTGTAGGTTTATAACCCCAAAATAAAATTGCAAATGTTTTTGGCAGTCATCTTCCAAGCACAGATGGCTTTCCTCCCAGTTTTGGCAAGCGTGATTTCAGTATAAAATTGAGCAATTATTAGAAAGTGAAATATTGCATGATATAATACTGCTACCACCACCATCAACATCATAACAAATGGTGTGTTTATTGTTTCTGGTGCTGCGTGAGAGAGCTTGTGCCACTGTTGTTACCCTTTCCTCTAAAACATGTACCTTTGCTATTCCTGGTGATGCTTAGACAGAGGGATGGAAAAGAGCAGATGCTCCAGCAAGGAACCGTGGCCATTTTCTCATTTGCTTTGGCTCTATATTTCAATGCAAATATCACTGAACAGGTGGCTGATGAGGCCCCCGTGGACTGTTTACAGTGAAGGTTACAACCAAAATCGATAGTCCTGAGATGCTTCTAATTCCATCTGGGAGATGTTCATCTTCCATCTGACTGTTTCCTCTCTGAACAACAGCATCCTATTAACGCTGCATTCATCAGGGATGTCTTGCCCGGGTCAGCAGAAGATTTCTCCTATTTAGGCCTCCATTTGTTCTCTGTGTTTTCTTTTCATACTGCACTGGATCAAACAGTAACGTTGGACTTGACAAGACAGGTTGATAGCATTAGGCATGCTGAGTTTTGCCTACTGACTTGACACCTGCTACTACCATTCTGCAGGCCGAGGCTCATCAGTTCTGCCTGAGGGTTGTCCAAATCTTTTCAGCTTATCACTTACTGAGGCAGGAGGTAATGATGTTACATATCATAGCTGACATTACGGTGCTTGATATATGGCCTTGCAATGCTGCAAAAAGGGAGAGGAAAGCTGGTGAGAACTCATGATTGCATAGACCTGAGCAAAATAAGCAGATACCTCTGAAAATCACTGGAAAAGTACTTGGCTTTGCATAAATCTGGCAGACCATAATGGGAAGTTCTGCATGGCCCCTGTATCTGTTTCCTCCAACTGGTAATAATGTTTGTATTATTCTTTTTAATAAAGGTAAATGTTGTTGATTGCTATATGAGGCAGAATCGCTCTCGTTGGTGTCTTTCCCTTGGGCCTAATTGTCACATCTGGCGTGCAGCCCACAGCAGCTGGGCAATGAGTAAGCAGTGCTGAATCCAATTAAAATGGCAGTAAAGTAAGTATAACAGGGGGCACCCATGCATTCCTCTTACATCTGGGGAAAACTTTCTAATGTGCAGAGAAAGTTATGGAGGATGTACTTCATACACATAAGTATGGGCCAAACGGGATGTTGGAGGGGTGGGATCCTCCCTTGGGCTCTGCCTACCTCCCAGCATTCAAGAGAGGCCCTGAGCTACCATGTGGTGATCATCCAGTACGTTCACACACCAGCCTCCTTTGTATAAAAGCCAGATACCTGGAGTGCTAGAGTGCTTTTTTGGCCACATAAAATGAATGGCCAGCTGTAGAGACAACGGGAGTGGGACAGGAGAGGAAAGATGAATGATGGTGGCACTGCTGGTCACAAAAAGATGTTGGTAGTGGTGATGGGCACAGTGCTGGCGTTAAGTCTCTGTGGCCATCTGCACCAGTATTCAGGTGGCTGAGCAGCAACGACTAGTTAGGGCAACAACAAGAGAAAGTGAGTTGGCCAACCTGGCCATTGCCTTGCCATGTGCCAATTCAGTTATCATGTCTGGCACTCTGTGCTGTATCTTGCTGTTGGCCACTTGTCTCTCCTGTCTTCAGAGCTAAGCACTCGCTGAGCTTTTGTTCACTCACATCTGCCTGATTCCATGGTGCTGTTAAGCCTGGGCTTCTTGCACAGTCCCTTCTGCTGCCAGGCGCAGCCACAGGAGGTGCTTGTGGGATGGTCAGCCCACCACCCAAATAGGTGCAAACAACAAATGCACTCCAGAACAGCACTACAGCACTGGCCTTGCTGCCCTCATTGTATGGAAGCTACAGCCCACAGGTTGTATTCCTGTCTTCTTGTTGTTATTGCTGCTGTTGTTGTCATTGTTGTGTCCTTACTGATTCCTTTCCCTGACTTGCACAGAACTCTTGTCTTTCACTTTCTAGGAACTGTAAAGGGGTAAATAGCAGTGAGAACACCCTCCACTCTGATTTTCAAAGGCTTGCTAAGCCAGAGGAGGTAAAGGTTTGCTGTCAGCATCAGATGGCTAATCTGTACTTCAGTAGGGAATAGAATTCAGGTTGGGTGGCTGGTTTCTGCACCCTGCCTTCAGCATGGCACAGTATGTGTGCACATGTGTGCGGGTCAGTATGTGCTTTTTGTTATGAACAGGTAAATCTCTTTCAGTGAGATAGTGTCTGACTCACTTGAATGCTTTTAAAACCCTTATTGCTTGAAAATCTCATTTATTTTTTACCTCACACAACTCAGGTCATTTTCTCTCCTGCCATTTTTATTTTTATTTTTTGGGGGGTGGTCATTTTGCTTTTCCTAGTGTAAGAGACAATGGATGTAATAAGATGGGCTATTTATTGAGTATTTTGTGACTCAGATGCTGCTACTTTTTCTGGTCATATGTTTTTTCTTAAGCAGTAGTTCAAATTCATCACTTTTTTGTTTCCTCGCTGTTTGGTTAAGTACCATCCCTTTTTACTATACTTATAGGTTGTTGAATGAGGGTAAGTTACTGCCACATGTTTGTGGAAATAAAAGATTTTAAGGCTGTCACGGTTTTTCATGGCCATTAAGTTTTCTGGTCTTGGTTCATGCCTAACACAGGCCATTCTATTTTAACTGGTAATTCTCACATTAAGCCTAATAATTTGTGGATTGAAGTGCAGCTGTTCTGCGTGAACACATCCCGTCAGAGTATAAAGAAAGTCTGTAAGAAATGAATATAACAAGATCTGTCCATTACTGATCAGGCTTAGTGTGTCATGGGAAAGTTTTGACATGGTTACATACTCTAATTTGACTTGGGTTTTTACAGGAGTACAAAACGTAACATGAGGCAAAGGAAGGAAGATGGGAGTTTTTCTAGCATGGAAGAGTGTCTGTTCTGATAGTTATTTGTAGATGCTTCATTGCTGTTGCTGCAGAATTTGTGCTTGAGATCAAATACGTCTGTGTACTTTTATAGAATATACCAGGGAGTCAGCACTTCCCCGTATGGCTTTTTGTGTGATGGATCTAACCTTGCCGGAGTCTAGTAGCTGCAAATACAATAGCCCTATTACAGGAGTAGCCTTGCAGTAGATATATGTTCATTTCCTTGGCCAAGCAGTTACTGTATGTCCATTTTCATGCAGATCATTGTTTTCCAAATGCTGCGAAGTTCAAGTAGCAGAAAGCAGAGCTTATTTTATTGGCTTCTCGCTGGCACAGATAGATAAGGATTCTGTCAAGGAATATGGCTAATAAAAATCAGATTTTTCTCTTTGAATTGGAATGATCATTACTTTCATGAAACTTCAGAAACTCCTTTGCATCAGCAGGATGACTTTTACTGAATTAATACTGTTATGTCACACACATACGTTGGGAGACAGTGTAATACATTTGTATTTATACATATATGTACACATAGAATCATAGAATCATAGAATTATCCAGGTTGGAAAAGACCTTGAAGATCATCAAGTCCAACCGCAGCCTAACCAGTACCCCATCTCTAAAAAAAAAAAAAAAAAAAAAAAAAACAAAACAAAAAAACAAAAAAAAAAAAACAAAAACCAACCTCTGCTAAATCATATCCCTGAGTACCACATCCAAACGGCTCTTAAACACATCCAGGGATGGCGATTCAACCACCTCCCTGGGGAGCCCATTCCAGTACCTAACCACCCTTTCTGTAAAGAAGTTCTTCCTAATATCCAACCTGAACTTGCCCTGGCGCAACTTGAGGCCATTTCCCCTCGTCCTGTCACTTGTCACTAGTGAGAAGAGACCTGCCCCACTCTCACTGTAAGAACCTTTCAGGTACTGGAAGACGGCAATAAGGTCTCCCCTCAGTCTCCTCTTCCTCAGGCTAAACAGCCCCAGCTTCCTTAGCCTCTCCTCATAGGGCTGATTCTCCAAGCCCTTCACGAGCCTCGTGTATCTATGTATCTATGTATCTATACGTACATTTGTAGATTTATATTTGTGAGGAAGCTTTCAGTAAGGTTAAGCAAATGTAATAGCAACTGCACTGTACTGGTATCCTACTCAGAGCTGATTGATTCCCTTTTGGGCTGCACAGGAACAGGAAAATGTATTATGGCTAAGAAGGCAAAATTTTTATTTCCATGTGTATGAAGAGTTTATATAGTTTATTAATACTTGTGGCAAAAAGGAAGGAATACAGAATAACAAGAAAGTCATATTACGTAGATATCTGAAGTCACGAACTTCAGTAAGAAGAATCTGAGCGCTGAAGTATATTGCATGAAGTTGTACTTATATTCATGCAAAAAGAAGAAATCTGGTCTATACTATCAGTTTAAGAGTGACTGGTCATTTGTTAGACATAAACAGTCTACTGCTAGGATGTGTTCCAGGGGTCTGCAAAGGAAAATACAGTGCCACAACTCGCTCTTCTTGTGACTACTAGCTTCCCTTGCAGGAGCAATAAGCATATTTTGAACAGGAAGAATGGGGTTTCTGAGAGCCAGTTCTCTCTCAGTCTATATGGCTTAGCACAGGCATGTCCAACCCACAGACCATCACAGCTCACAGTGCAGCTGACCCTGGCTCCAAAAGCAATGCCTCCTATTTTATCATGTTGACCCACAAAATCAGAGGTGGATGTTGTTGGTATGGCAGTAGAAGTTGAACCTTCCCACCAGTATTCCATTACATACTTTTGCAGTGTGACAGATGGACTTCTGATATGGAATTGCATATGCAGCAAAGGTGTGGAACTGAATTCCTCCATGCAGGAAAAGCGGTGCCCATTGACATTCATTGACACTTGCTGAGGTTTTTATGGAGACCAACAGTGGTGGGTGGCACATTTCAGCAGTGGCAACACTGTTTGCATTTCACCTCCCCTGGAGCAGATTTTGATGAGTATGCCATGCAGGCCCTTGTTCATCAGTGGCAAAAAGCACATAGCTAATGGTGGAGACTATATTGAAAAATAATGCTTTGTAGCTGAGAATGTGCTCTATCAAATAGTTGCTGTGCTGTCTGTAACTGCAGTTTCCATGGAAATGAATAGGAGGCATTACTTTTGGAGCAGCCTACATATATGCAGCCCAAGACAATTCCTCTTTACCCATTCCAGGCCAGGCAAGCCCAAAGTTTGAACAGCCATGGCTTAGTGAAAGCCAAAGTGAACTACAGTGGTTTGCACTGATTGAGGTTTTCTCCATGGACATTTACAAAGTGTCTATTTTGAGATGGAACCTGTACTCACCCAGCATCACCACCTATCTGCACTTGCTTCCTCCACCTCTGTGCTTAGAAGCATTCTTGATTAGAAGTAGCTTCAGCACAGCTGCACTTGAGAACATTTGCAACACTCCCAAGAGCCCAACCAGAGTTGAGGACTTGCTGAAAAGGACGTTTGTCCTAAAAATAAGTGTAACCTTCTCAAATCAGCACTTTTCTGAAATTCCACTCTGACAGTGCAGATCTTTCCACCATTGTAAGAGCAGCAAAAATAACACTATGCTTGAATTGTCTTGCAAAAAACTTACCTTAGGCGTAGCTTGTGTCCTATTCAACATTACTTCATTGGCATGGACATTGATACAGATTTGCAGTCTACTCCAAATGTGGACAGATAGTAGCAGATATTTTGCATTGGTTTGTGTGAATTCCAGCAGGGGTGTTAATACTGCAGCAACAGGGAACTGCTCTTCTTTTTCTCTCTCTTCCCCCCTTTTCCTCCACAGGAAGTACCCATAAGAGTGACAGGGAATTACATAGTCAGAACCTATTGATCTGATCTTTGTTAGAAGGTAACAAAAAGCTTATTTGTTAGCTAATTGTTTTCAGGCTAAAGAAAAGAGATTTGGCCCAACGACTTGTACATAAAATGACAGCATAAGTTTGTTGGATGCTGTTCATTTGCCTGTCAGCAGCCTCTGGTATATATTTATGTGAAACAGTAAGCATGTTTTAATGAGAAGAAGAGAGTGGTGGTGTAAAATCACCCACCAGAAAAGATTTTTAGTCTCTAAGGTGAAGCGGCAACAGTGTGTATACAGTACCTTAATGCCTTCCTGATTGAAACACGTAGATAACGGAGGATGTGCTGACAGGGAGTAGCAGCAAGCAGCTGTTCTTCTGCTCCAGATTCAGCCTCACTGTGAACCAGGTGGTCTGGATTGCCCTCCTGCAAGCTGATGCTGCAGGTGAATAACGCTCAAGAGGAAGAACTGGATTGCTTAGTAGGTTTGTTCCTGCTAAATAAGCAGGAAGAAGATCATGTGCATTTCAGAATATAGTTTTGCACCAGACTGTAACAATTTCAGGAAAATAATTCATATTTATTTTTGTGTTAAGATTGGATTCCTTGTTTAGTCACATTCCAGTGACAGAGTTTTAAAGGTGGCAAAATTACATTTCAGAGAATTGTGTGAAGAGAAAGAAATTAATCCACCTAACGTGGGCCTTAGCTCTAATTCAAACCTTTGGAAAGGAACTGTTTCAAAGTGCTGTATTTACTTCTCCTAGTTTCTACTTTGGGCATCCCCAGGGAGCCTAATGATGTTTCACTGGGCATGGAACTGGAAAGAAACTTCCTGCAGTGGAGCACTAGCAGTGAAGGAAAAATGTAAGAGATGATTAAAGAGGCAAATGGAGGAAGCACGCAAAGAAAGCATCTACAGGCAGGTGTAGCTATGTCAGTAATCACACATAGCTATCATCCTAACCAGTGCTGGATAGGGAGGCTTCTCTTGGGGTTTGTATGTGCTATCTCTCACCATGTATTCTCATATGCGGTATAATAGACAGACATTTCTATGTTGTGCTGTATTTATTGTTGCTGTTTTTATTCTTTGCCATTGCTCTGATGCTTTGCTCATGTCACTCGTTGCTGCACATTACATTTTTTTTCTTTAGTCTCAGCTTAACTCAGTCTCAGTTATTGTGTTAATAGAATCAGCCAAGTTTCTAATTTGTGTTTGAGTAATAGTCAAACACAGAGTACAATAAATCATTTGTCCTTAGGAACTATATTGCACTGCAACAGATTCTCTATTCCAGTGCAGCTAGAGGAGCAGAAAATTTACTTAAAAGCAAATATATAATAAGGGAAATTAATTATTGTGACATTTCAAATTGGATATGAGATGAGAAATCAGCTACGTCTGTGAAATTGCAAATGAAAATGCAACACTGAAGACGTGTAAAGCCTCTTTTGTTTTTTGTGGTTTTGTTTGTTTGGTTTTGTTTTTGTTTTGTATAGAGAAAGCAGACATAGTTATCTAATATTAAATGATGTTTCAGAAAGGCAAGTTAGCACACTGTTTTCCATATTAAGTTCCAAAGACTATGTAGGTTATGGAGTTTGACTTTTCGCCCATAAATGTGGAGTGACTGACAGACTACTGTAAAAATGCCCTCAAAAGGAATCTTTGGCAGATAGCATCAATCGTTTAAAACTCTGGAAGGGATGAAAAGAAAACCCCACATCTACCATGATTTCCCCTGCAGATCAATGCCTGTGTGAAATTTGCCTGGGAATTATGAGCTATTTACTGTATTATGCACTGTTTTCTTTCAGTGTATCTAAAGGCTCCTGTGGTTCCTTTCACATTCAAGATTTAGGGATATTTTTCTACATGTAATGTGACTGAGAGAATGCATTGGTGGAATGCAAGGGAAAAATGCTGGTTTTAGACAGTTCTGCTCTCCCTTATTTTATCACAAGTTGGAGTATTGGTTTTATGGCACCTAAATTTATGGGTACATATTTTTCTGCCAAAGCCCACTGACATGTTCTGCATGCTCCATCAAGCTCTTTCTGTGTTTCTTCACTTGATTCACTGCTCCACAGGGTATGAATCAGTCCTGAAGCATAACCCTTAATCTCTTCTTAACCAGAATAATGTAGTGTGTTTTTTATTTATTTACTGTGTATGTCATCATCTAATTACACAGACCAAAGAGTGTACAGTCTCAGAATTTGCTGTAAAACTCATGTCAGCTATTGATCAGTGCTATAGCTTCAGCTATTCAAAAGGAGCAAAGAGGGTTTTGGTCTATTTTCTCAGTTGACCAGTGGTAGGACATGGGGAAACAGACTTCTGTTGTACCAGGGGAGGTATAGATTGGACATTAGGAAGAATTTCTCACAGAGATAGTAGGCAAGCGTTGGAACAGGCTACTGGGGGAAAGGGTGGAATCCCATTCCCTGAAGGTATTTGAGAAATGTTGTTGGAGGCTGGACCTGATGATCTTGAAGATCTCAGTGATGATTCTATGATTCTTTTTTCTGTTGATGTTTTTTGCATTTCTGTGTGCACTGGTTGAAACTGAATCCCTTAAGCCTTTGTTTATTTTCCACAGTGTGAAGTGAAGAAGTAAAGTCTCCCAGCTGAACTACTATGAGGTCAGAAGCCTTGCTGCTATATTTCACACTGCTACACTTTGCTGGGGCTGGTTTCCCAGAAGATTCTGAGCCAATCAGTATTTCGCATGGCAACTGTAAGTATAAGAGGCCTTCATTTGCTTATAAGTAATTAGTAGACTTCAAATTGACAGTATTTTGTTATGCTGTGAATAAACAAAGTTGTTTTCCCTCATCCGTTCCAGATCAACCAATTTACATTCTCAGATAATAAGAACAAGAACTTCTTGACTTATGACAACTGGATGGTGGGCTGTTTGATTCTCCAAAGCCATAGCCTTTTTTCCTCTTCAAATAGATACTTTGATAGCATAATTAGACTACATATTGGCTTTATCCAGGAGCAGGTGAAGGAAACTTTTCCCCCATCCATTATCAAGTAGTTATTCACCTGACCTGTGAAACTGTAGATCTGGATAACCAGTGGCTCATCTCAGAGTATCACCATAGCACAATAAAATAACAGAGCTTTAAAAATATGATTGGTTGTGCTAGTACAAATAACCAATCTTACTTCTTTGAGCTCTGCTGGATTCCACTTTAGCATTTGGCCTTTTTGGCTAGAAATGTAGATCCTTCTTTTTCTTTTAAATAAGACAAAGAATCTTTTGTAACAGAAACCCTCTTCTTTCTTACCAACACTAGTTGGCAAACTCTCCAGAATCAAGGCTTACACAGACAGCTGCAAGTCAGTACTGAGATTTGCTGACAAAACAGGTGGAGAGCTTTCTATGGATTTTACCATGCAAGTCAGACTTAATATAAGTGATTATTCACATTTACCACAGCTCAATTGCAATTACTCCAGATAAAAGTATTCTGAAGTCCCAAAGTTTGATATATTTAATAAAAAGTACTTAGCATGTGAGTCTGTAAATGTGTACTAAGAAATAGCTATTTAGCAATTATAACTCATATTTAAATCTGCTTTAGATCAGAAATTTGATTTTGATATGAGTCTCCTATATGAGTGTCCTTGCTTATTATGTTTTGCATTGGCCTTGACACCCAGAAGCCTGTTTGTCTTGGGTAACAATAAACTGGAAGACAGATCCTGCCAGGCAGTTGATGTGCTCCAGCTGCTAGTAGACATCTGTGGTACTGGAACAGGGCAGAATTACACCACAGAAAATCCTACTGAAACTTATTTAGGATGACCATTGGACTTTCAGCAGCATCATTTTCATCTTCCAAATGGTTGTGCTGATTGTTTGCCTGAAACATGGGATAAATTCTCTCCAGTGTGGCATGAATGTGCAAGCCCCAGCTTCCATTAGATTAGTGACCTATAGAGGAAACAGACCTGAATAGAGAAGAGCCTGAAGATTAGAAGTTGGCATTCTGCACATGGGTCTTGGTCAGAAGCATTAGACTTCTGAACATAAATCCTGGCTGGACTCTATTAATTTGCTTCCCCAAGACTTCTCAGAGTCTGATTTATAGACCCTTTCACACGTGACATTCTGAAGTGCTTTGCCAAAACTGTACTGTCAAAGTCAGTACTTCAACCAAACTTAACAGAGAGAATACTTGTAGAGGACAGTAGCTGAAAAACAGAAATGCAGTCACTGAGTTTCTGAAGAGTCAGGCTCCCTCTAATAGCTGCAGTTCTCTGGGAAAACAAATTGATGGGGAAAAGGCTTGAGTATGGCTCGATAGTAGTCAGTTCTGTGTAATGACTAAGCACTACACAGGCTACTCAGACACTCTATGGATTCTCCCTTCTTGTAGATGTTCAAAAACTGCCTGAATGTGCCTGAATCCTGGATGACCAGTTCTGGTCACTCTATTTGAGCAGGGAATTAAATCAAATGGCCTTCAGGTGTCCCTCAGTCAGTCTGTGGCTCTGTGAATATACACTTCTGTATTATGATGTTCATCAGAGATTTATTCTCTTCTTGTCTTTGCATTTACTTGTGTAGCTCCCTAGTTGGTGCACCTAGACATCATGATCATGCATTCATTTGCAGTCTAACAGCAAAGTGGCTCTTGGTCAAAAATATTCACTATTGTGGTAGAGAAAGACTAAATGTGCTGATTGATAGAGAGGGAGAAGAAGCTGGCTTGATGATAGCACAAGATCAATAGAAGGCTTCCAGTCAGTATTGTTCAGTTTCGAGAAGAACTGCAGTATCAGACTGGTTGCCAAAATAATATGCAGCGACTTTCATTTTAAAAAGTTTGAGCAGTGGTTACCCACAGTTTCTCAGAAATCCCGGCAGCTGCTCTACAATATCAGTCCAATTCTGTAGGAAACCCACTGAGCTGACAATTTGAACCACTCAGAGCCAAGTCTTTTGCTTTAACCACTACTAATCCAGTCATTGTGATGATTGATGGGCTACTGTAAAACAGCTTTGTCCTGCTAGATACACTTTGGCAGCCAGGAGCCAGCATTTAAAGTCTGCAAGCCGTGAAAGAAAAACTGTGAGAAAGTGCCATGTACCTCTGTGCCAAGAGCTCTAGAGCAGCTTTACATTCTAAAGTAATTCACAGTTCTTGTCTTCTAAAAAACGACTTTCTCCTTTGCACCCTTAGCCCTCTGTGCTAGTACCTTCCTGCCCTAGGCTGTGATGCTTGGGGAGAAAAGAAACCACAGATTTCAGCCGTTTCCGTGTTAACATGTGATTCCATTTTGTCTTCTGCTTTTTCTCTGGAACCTTGTTCTTCTTCACTTCCCACAGATACAAGACAGTATCCGGTGTTTGTGGGTCACAAGCCGGGACGGAACACCACGCAGAGGCACCGGCTGGACATCCAGCTGGTCACGGTCATGAACAGAACACTCTACATTGCTGCTAGGTCAGTAATCCTCCCCTTCACCACTCCTCTCTTGCTGCAGGGGGGAGAAGAGGAAGATATTTGGAGTTTTTTCTCTGCCGGGCATGTTATTTTTAGGATTTTCTCACACTCAGACAGAGGTTTGCGGGCTCTTAGTAAGATGTATTGGACACCTTGTTAGTCAGTCAGCCGAGGCTTAGTTCTACTAGAAACTGAGCCATCCCTTTCAGGACTTCTTTCCCATTCCATCCACCTCCCTTTGATCCTGGGGAGGGAGAGTTTCCAAAATAAAATGTTTGGTGCCATAGAAGAGGGAATCCATCTTCATCCTGTAATTTCAGTCATGCAGAGAAATGGGGAGAAATGTTTTTTTGTTGCTGTTCTGTTGATGTACTCAGAAAGGTTAACTGAATTTGGCATTTTGGATTAATTTTATTTATTTATTTATTTATTTATTTTGGACTGCTACTCTGTGCGGATACAAATACCTCATTATAAAAATTGCGTGTCAATCTACTCATTTAGCTAGTGTAGCTCAGCATAGCACTACCAGTTTCAGTGGTACTACACTGATTTATACAGCTGCCTGCCTGGCACAGACCCAACAGTAAAGCTTCCTCTCCCCTCCTGATGTTTGTAAAGAAGGCTGATAATCTCCGAGCAGGAACTACCTGATGGAAACAGGGCGAATTCAGGAAGGGCCAAGATTAGCAAGGGTCAGAAGCCTAGTTCAGGCACTCTTGGACCCAGATCCTGTTTGGGAAGGCTGCCCCTCCAGGAGAAGCTTATTTCCTCTCATTTTTCTGGTCCTTGTGAAATATGCAACCTTCTGCAAGCTACAGAAGGCCAGGCTGTTTCTGCAGATGGGAGAGGTGGTGGGTGGGATGGCCAGGCAGTGAGGGAACAGCTGCTGAGCAGACAGCCCCTCACCACTAGCCTGTCCTCAGAGCCCTGGGTAAGGCTCCAGGAGCTGTCTATCTTTCATATCAAGCAGTTCCTTCACATTTTCTGGGCCATCAGATGCAGCCTGTGGTAGAGAGTAATTCCTGCTTTAGAGCAGCCAAGTCACTGGTGCTTCTTTTACATGGTTGTTTCTTTGGCTGCTTGAAAACTGCACCTGTAAGTGCTCACCTATAGGCTAAGCACAACTTTGTCAGGCTTATCACTTTAAATTTTATCCTATTGGCAGTAGCAAAAGACAAGGACTTGAAACCAAATTGTTGCAGAGCTTGGGGAAGGGGGGCGTTGAATACCACAGCTGGCTGTAGGACACAGGATTGTGGCTCCCCTCCTCCACAGGGGATTCAGGTTCACCTTGCAGTGGGATGCTGGCCCCACTGCGAGGCCCCAGCTCAGGGCATGGTGTTTCTGCTGCCTTCAGTGTGATAACAAGTGCACAAGGGCAGGGGGTGGGCTGAAAGTGTTTGGAAGGTGGTGACAGGATTTCCTCCTTTTCAAGGCTGAGTTTCCTTTGCTTTCCTTATTTGTTTTCCTTTAAATGAGGAAATAATTTGCAGGGAGAAGGTGATAAATCTGCTTTAGTGGATTTTGCCCTGCTGTACTCATATTTTGTTCCCAGAATGAAAGGTTGACGCAGTTAGAGTTGCACTGCCCAACAACCAGTTTTACAACAAGAAAACCCACGTAAGTGTTTTGGTGCAGTGAAACTGCAGAGCAGGCTATATGAAAACAAAATAGAATAGAAAATACGTGGGGGAGAATATGTGTATTGCTGTACATTTATCCATTCATACATATTCTGTAGCTATGCCTTTGTATAACATGTTTTACCATAATGAGAATGCTCCTGTACTCCTTGGGCCTATTGACCTACAAAACAATCATGAAGATGTAGTCTCTTTTATACTTAAAAACACACAAAAAAATCTTCATTTTTTTCCTTTGGTACTCAGACACCCTTTGGTACATTATATTCTTCCACATGCTACTGAATAAAATCCCTGCTGGGCTGAGAAACTCATGTGGTATAAGTTAAAATTGTAAGGTAATTTTTATCTGAAGTTACAAACTTCAGAAAATGAGTCATCTTTTCATAGTTTGAATGAAGGTTTACAACTGCAATATTGCATCTCTTTCAGAGGCAGTAATACACCTAGAGATTGCATACATACAAAGGTTGAAGCAAGCGTGTACACAATCAAAGGTGTTTCTCAAAGGGTTTGGTAGCAGGATAACTGCCGCTAACATAAATCCCTTAGGTATCATATCAGGTGTCGCTTTCATACCATTTTTTCACTCATCAAAATATAGTCATGCAAAATTTACGTTTGCACAATTACCTGAAAAGCAGTCAAAGCAAACAATTACACATTGTCAGCTTTTGTTTTGGTGTTTCTGGTTTTTTGTTTTGGTTTGCTTTTGCTTGTTTATGTGCTTGTTTTTAGAAAACATAGCTTTGCTTTACAGGCAGCCTCCTTCAGGAGGAGAGGACAGGCTCAGGTGGAACTGAATGGCACAGAGAGTAATTTCTGTCTGTTTGTCACTTTTGTCGTATGGGTGTGTGATTTCTGTGTTGGCTACCATGAAGTGTAATAATTCTGTGTCACTTTGGAAAGGCTTTATTTCATATTATCAGCCAGAGATACATTAACATGACTCAACCACAGGCACTGAAATCACATTGGTTTGCAGCTAGGATGCCTGAGGTACAGTCTGTTAGACAAGAGGCTGTTTTCTTTTTTCTCAAGGGAAGGCTAACATCTTCCCATCTCTCACACATTCACAAATACACACTTTTTTGCCATGCCACCTCCTCCTTCTGGCTTGTGTGGTGGCTGCTTTTGTCCACTTTATCTGTCATCCTACATGTGTATGTACGAAAGAGTTTGCTGAGCCCATGAAGCATCATCTCTCCTCATTTGCTGTTACACATTTTCTGAGTGGCCAAGGGTCATGCACAGCCGGTGGCATTATTTAAATTCCCTTCCTCCACAAGCCCATGCCATGGCAACAAAACTCATTTCTGCTGACTGGAGGTGGGAAAAACGGAAGCTCTAGGATTAGGTCAATTTGTGTTAGAATAACTTAATTAGCAGCGAGCTGTACACATACCATAGCTAGTAGATAGCAGGATTTGGGCAGCAGTGGGAAAAAGAGAGCAAGGACAATCCCGTATTGTCTGTGGCTGGAGAACCTTCCCCAACATCTGACAGCACATTGCTTCTCTGCTGGCATTGTCAGCAACTTTATTTCAAATGCAGCATGAGAAAGTGATACGTAATTTGCCTGATACTGACCCTCCCTTTGATGATCCCATGACTTAGCATATGATTTTCCTTTCAGCTGTTTCTTAAACCAGAAAGTAAGCCCCCTGGGAGATGTTTTATGGAGTGTGGAGCAAAACAACTCAGGCCTCTTTTTGAATGCCCCAACTGTATTTTTAATTGTCTTGTTTAAAAAGAAAAAATAAATAAATCATACCCCATGTAAACTAAGACTGATCATTACAATCAAGAGCTGTGCTGGAAGAATGTTTTTAGAAATCCAGCAGCACCTAATTTGCAATGCAAGGGACTTTCTTCCCACTTTCCTGTAGTAGGAGTAACAGCATCAGAGGTGTACATTAAAAGGGAGCTGTGTGCTGGTCTGTGAAGCTGATACCACACTATTAAGTAATTTTAGTCCAGTCCTGACCATGGCTATGCCAGTGAAATCAGGCTAGTAATAAACTGAAGCTTTAAACTCATCCTGAAAGAAAATGACAGTTTTGTTTTTTCAGAGTCTGGAGGAGAAGAAAACCCACAACTCCTCAGTTTGGCATCTTATGCAGCAAATAACTTCAAGTGTCATAACAGGCAGGAGGTTTTTAAAAGCAGGTTCCCTCCAACTATGCTGCCTCTTTTCTCCTTGCGAGGGAAGTGTTGCTAATTCTTGTTATGGCAGTGTTTTGCATTTGCTTTGCTTGAGAGAGAACACTATTTACACAAAACCCCAAAAAAAGTGAAGCTAGGCTGAACGGCAGAAGCTTCCAAAATGGAAGCATTCTGTATCCTGCTCTCTGCAGACTCCTATGTAGACCTCTCCAATGCCAAAGATCATTCTCCATCTGAATAGCTTCCTGCATTTTGAAAAAATGTCACTGCTGTTTCTAACAGAACATGCTCAGTATTCTTCTCTCTTCATCCCCAGTTTTGTGTGTCTGTTAGTATGGTGCTATGAGTTGGTGCTTTTTCTTAGGTTCCATACAGACAGGTCCATGTTCTCAAGTTAGCAGGAGAGAACGTTTAAAAATATCTCTCTACCTGAGTGACTGAGTCTATTTACTCTTTCCTAAGAGAAATTGGCAGCTTATAAGGTGAAGCAAGCTCTCAGGAAAACAGGAAAGTAAATGCACGCAAGAAATGTGGATTTTGTTGGGGGGAGTATTTTACAGTTTGGTTTGGCTATTGGTGTGTGAAGAAAGGATTCCTGGGAAGAGCTGTGTGGCTGTCAGCCTTTTGGCTAGCATATTGTCAGCCAAATTATCACATCCGAAATTAGAAGGGAAAAAAAAAAAGGAAAAAACATTAACCTTTATTTAACCCTGAATGGCTAAATATTGCACAGCACATGCTAGCCCAGAGTGGTGAAAAAGGCTGTCACAGATTGCATCTGTTTTCAGATACAGAAAAACATCTGCATTCTGGCATTTGTTCTAAGTCCTGTTGAGCAGAAATTATAAAATTGCATAAGGCTCATCTTCTGTCCAAAGACCTTTTCTGAAAGGATTGTGGATTGTCTTGTCATAGATAGGTCCACTCATGGAAAATGAGTGGTTTTAACTACACCGTTTGACTCTACATTCATTTGCTTTTGTTTACAGGGACCATATTTATACTGTTGATATGGACACATCACATACAGAAGAAATTTATTTTAGCAAAGTAAGTAGCTTTTATCATCCTCCAGAAACAGAAGGTTATGCTCCAAAAGTTATGCCTTCTATTTTGTCTTACTGGCCCACAGTGTCAAAGACGGTTGTTGGTGGTATAGCAGTAGAGGCTGGACTGCACTACCAGTATTTCATTCCACATCATTGCTGTTTGACAAATGGCAGCAAAGGGGAACTCTGACAGAATGGCTTCTGATATAGAATTGTGCACAGAGCAAGGGTGTGGAATTGAATTCCTCCATGCAGAAAAAATAGTACCCATTGGCATTCATCAACATTTCCTGAACATTAATGGGGACCAAACAGTGGATGTCAGCACACTGAGGTGGTGGATGGTGTGTTTCAGCAGTGGCAAACAGTCACATGAAAGATAAACCATGCTCTAGATGGCCGTGTGAAGTTGCCACATCACAATATGAAGAGCATCATCTAATTGATGCGAATCACTTATTGCTGATGACTGTGTTGGAAAACAAAACAAAACAAAAAACAAAACAAACAAACAAACAAAAAAAAACATATTTCATAGCAAGAATTTGCTCTGTCAGTGTCATTGTCCTCTTTGTACCTGTCATTTCCATGTAAAAACATAGGAGGCATTACTTTTGGAGCAACCATAATATAATGGTTATGCTATTCCAATTAAGTATACTGAAGCTCTCATCATAAAAAGCAAATGCTATTAACATGTTTGCACAGAAATTTTATTCTCTTCTGCAAGTACTCTGTAAATAAAATCTTACCGTAGCAGCACTTTGTAGATGTATTCACATTATCTCCATGGCAAGCTGCATTCAAATTAAGAAAAGCTTTATCTGCATTACAGCGTCACATATTAACATAATCTTTCTAGAAATAATCTCCCTTCAGCTCCTCCACATTACACTCACGTTGTGTAATAAGTGACAGACATAGCCTCTGGTCCAGCAGAAGACCACATCAGTTTGGCCAATGCATAGATTCCACTATAGGGGAGGAGAATTTATCAATATATGTATGAAACGTGCTAAAGATTAGCTTATGTCTTGTTGCTCTTCAAAGAAGGAAGGTCGCAGGCTTGTTGTGGAAATAAAAGCAATACTGTTATTACATTTGTGCTCATCTATTCAGCTTGGGGCCTGTATGGAACAGAGGGTGACTCAGTGTACTGCTGGGAATTGAGGTGTTACTACTATCTTAAGCCACGTTTACATAAATATTTATTATAATTAATCAATCTACCACATTAAACCATTTCTCAAACTCATTGAAACAAAACGAAACAAAACATTTGGCATTTACGTGAAAGTGTTCCAGAGAAAGAATGCTGATAGATGAAATCAGCAGTATCTTGATAAACAGCACTGCCTCAGACTGCTAGCTAACTTGAAATGATGAGAATCACCTACATTACAATTTCTTTGCTAATGTAAAATGTCCTGGAATAGATACTCCACTTGGATTCCAATCAGGGTGTTTAGTCCATAAATGTTTATTTTGATTTGTATAGTAATACCAAATTAAAAGAAAAGAGCATCTACTGCTTTTAGAAAAGTACTTACAAGTTTTAGCCTATTGCAAAATTCAGTTGCCTTAGGATTTAAAAGAAAGAAAGAAAAAGGGGGATAGGTTTCTGGTCTAATGAATACATAGCAACACAAAATTAAGTGAATGCTTTACATCACTGATCTTTCATTGTTACGGTGAATTAATCATGGAGAAAGGGTGCAGAATGCTTTTAATGAGTATATGTTCAACAGCTAGTCTCCCCCAGGGGACTTCTACTTCTGAAATCAAATACAACAACCTCTGGGCTCTAATTGATTTCTTTCTTGATCCTTGCAGAAATTGACGTGGAAATCTAGGCAAGCTGATGTAGACACATGCAGAATGAAGGGAAAACATAAGGTAGGCAATTTTCATTTCTTTTGCATCTGCCACTTTAGTTTAGTTGCTAAACTACTATCTCAGGCTGCTGTCTGTGATGTGGAATGGATCATGCCATTCGCTTCTTTGCCTGTAATTGCTTTTTCCATCAGCCCACTGAAGGCTTTAATTTGCAAAAAATAGTTTACTTTTAATGTGATAAAGCATTACGACAGGAGGCACAGCAACATCCTGAAAAGCTTAGAGTGCTGGAGGTTTTGAACATAATGCCAAGTGTACTATTTTTGGTTAACATTGCCTCCAAAGCTAGTGCCGTTGTGCATCCTCCTGTAGGGGTTAACAGAGAAGTTTATATGACATGTTAGTGTGTACAGGAAAAGGATTGTTTCTCACACTAGTCTTCTCTTAGTATAACGCACAACTAACAAGCGTGAGGTCAGAGTTAGATGTTGATTCTGATTTTTTTATAGAGCTTCCCCTGCTTGTTACAGCTGCTTTATGCAGATACATTGAGACTGTTTTACAGCAGCACAGATGAGAAGATGATCGGATTTTTCACTCTTGAGGAAAGCAACAGCGTTCAAACGAAATCCTAAGTGAATAGCAAAATCCGAGCTATAACGTGAAAATCATATCCATATTCTTTGTAACCATTTTTAGCCACCAGCATAGAAATAAATTGCATCTCACTCATTGTCAGTTAAACACAGTTGAAATAAAGCCCAGAATGTCGCAGTAACTACCAGCCAATTTCATTTTAGACTTGACAGTGAGAGATCAGACTGAGAAAATAAAACCAGACACCCAAGTAGAGTAGCTTAAATACTTTCTGTTCTTCTTCTTCAGGATGAATGTCATAATTTTATTAAAGTTCTCTTAAAAAGAAACGAAGATACGCTGTTTATCTGTGGGACAAATGCATTCAACCCTTCTTGCAGGAACTACAAGGTATGTGATTGGTTAGTGAGATTTCATTGCCTTTCCTTCTTTTGGATTTATTGTGACTGCGCTGGCACAGCATGCAGTGTGTTGTTCAGCAGTACATCTTTCAACTCTTAGCCCATCTATTCAAATATTTCCCATTTTTTTAGGCTTGCAGCAATCCTATGTCGTACAACCCTCATCAGTGGATGTCTTTGGAGTAGCTGTGAAATTAGTTCAGTTAAGCCTCGATATCTGGACTCTGTTTTTTCAGGCACTGCTGTGTCCCACAGGTTATTTCTTATCCTTCTGGAAAAAGAAAATTCAGCTTCACTAGTGCTGCTTCTGACAAAACCACGACAGAGAATTCTTATTCTCTTCAGTGCTGTCAAAGTGAAAAGCAGTATAAAGACATTAACAGTGGAGAAAACAGCTTCCTTAGCGGTATTCACTGTGACTGCTGCTCCGTCTTGCTTTTTCTGCAGTGCTGATTTACTTTGTTTAGCCACTGTATTGTGTATAGTCTAGGAAATGCACTAGAGAAGTTCAGCATAGTCTTTTATTTCAGTCTCTGGAGGAAGAATCAGATTTATTCACATATGAGCTTGCATCGCACATCCTGGTACAGGTAGCTGTTGTTCTTGTAATCTGTTTCTCCTCTTCTTCCTCTCCCTGCATCTTGCTCCTAGTGTACAACTAGGTTTCCTGGCTTCAGCTTGATATTCAGTACTCCAGCACCATTTTATTGCATCATGGCCTGTGCTCCAGCCACCTTTGCTAGAAAGCTGCCTTTTAACACAAATACAGATTTCCTTGGCATAAATGGCTCTCCTGACCCTTGCTGCAAGCGTTTCATTCCCCACAACATATGGCCCCTTCAGACTTACTCACCTGTCAGTGATCTGCCCTGTGCCCAGGCAGTCAGGAGAGGTCACCTTGACACCTCCTTAGACTTTTCCTCTATTACTGGGTTACAGAGAAAGATCACTGAAGTTGTGCCTAGTGGAAAACAGGGTTATCCTTCCACACTGCAAGGTGAAAGTGTAGACCAGCTTGCAGAACGAGGCTCAGTATAGGGAAGGCTGCACAGAACAGCATTTCCCCTCCCTGTCATCTGTAGTGCTTTTCTGTCCTCAAGGAAGCACAACTAATTCCCTTCACAATGGATTTGGACAGAAAAGGCACATGACAGAAAACGAATGCTGACAGATCATCCACCAGAGGACTTAGGTGCTGTAGCATTCAACCTAGAAGCTGGTGGGAGTAGCTGATGCTGCCAGATGGGTTATTTTTCATGCTCTGTGAATCTGTACTGTGTGTGGTTCACATAGCGTGAGCTCCTCATGTTACTTGAGTATGCTAGGGAGATGCTTATTCCCAAAATACTGCTGTATAAGAATCTTAAGCAGGTAAGAGCTGTACCTTTCCCACAGAGCTTGCTAAACCCTCTTGAACTTACTGTAAAGTTGATCTGTGTATTTGTATAATTACCAGTGCTCGGGGTGAATTTGTCTCCCAGGAGTTACACTTAAGCCTCAGATTTTACAATTTCTGTGCAGATTTGTGCAGATTAATTCTTGCCTGATGGTAAGAGGATTTCTCCATAACACAGCCTCAACTGATGCTTGGAGGGCATCCTTCTGAGTATGAAGAGACACCGCTTTTGTGACTAGACCAGAAGGATCTTTGGACTATGGGGGTGGGGGGGGAGAAATGTGCACGCGCATAATTGTCCTAGTGTTGTTTCTTCTGACTGCTATGGCTTGCAGTCTATTGCTGTGTATAAAAGCGCTTCTGTTGGATTGCTGGATATATTTTGAATCCACGCCAGAACCACAGACCACGTAGCCTGCTGCAGTTCAACAGGAAACTTGTGTACAGATAAAATATTGACTCAAGACTTTTGTAAAATGTGTGTAAAAAGTGAGAGTGATTAGGCATGAAAGAGTGCCTGACTTACTGCACATTTTTCAGCCTGATTTTATTTAACGCTGTGTTTTCCGTCATGTTCTTCGTTCATAGCCAGGAGGGCAGTTGCAGTAAGGGCTTTGCTCCTTGCCCAGAAATGAAGCTAACATTAGCCTGGTCCTGGGTAAGAAGTCTTGCTCCTGTATCTGAGGAGCTCCCTTTTGTTTTTCAGATGGATACACTGGAGTTCCTGGGAGATGAGTTCAGTGGAATGGCCAGGTGCCCCTACGATGCAAAGCATGCCAACGTTGCGTTGTTCGCGGGTAAAGAAGAATGACCGAAATAATCTCTTTTGCTTTCCTTCCTGCAGTCCAAGCTTGCCACTGAGTCCAAATGCCAAGGTAGCAGAGTAGCAGAGGGAGTGGATAATAGCTAAAAATAAGGGCCATAAGGAAATCACACGCACAGGAAGCCTTGCCTTGTCTGGGACTGGCTTTGCTACCACAAACAGCATCGCGTGGAGCCTGAGTTTCTTGGTTCAATATTTCAGTGTTTCCTGGAGTCATAATAACACAATACCAGACCAGAGTGAGGCACCATTTCTGGCTGCATCCTGCTCCTGTGAAGGGCAAGGGCAAAGCTTACATGAACTTTGATGAGGAAGAGGCAGGATACGCTGTTAGGTTTTCATGCAGCAGAATACTAGATTCTGCTCTCTCTAATAGGTAAAATAGTGAGTGTTTACTAGCGGTGTTAGTTTGAGCTGCTGATCGTGAAAAGGTATTTTGATTTTTCCCTTCGTATGCTTCTAGTTAAATTGCTTCTTTATTGAACTTCAATTAGTGTGAACCATTCTGATCTTCTCTTACATTTGGCTGTAAAATTAGATGATAAAGATAATACAGAAGCCACCTGTGACAGTGTCGGTCCTTTTCAGTAGCTGTACTGAAAGCAGGACCTGGAAGTTCTTTAGCAATTCATCCCAAGGCATAGAGGTGTAGGAAACTGAACATACTGCAATCACTAAATATCATGGCCATGGCCAAAGCACTGCATTAGCTGCTACTGCAATTGAGCTGGCATGGTCTGCTTTACAAAGGAGAGATTTTATAGCTGGTTGTAAAAAAATTATTTGCTCCCTCTACAGTATACCAGTGGGTCCTTTTAAAACAGTGGCGGTCATGACAGTGGTGATAACTGTGTAATTTCTTAATTACAACCAAAAGATCATAAAACTAGAAATTCTTTGATCGTAGCAGGTGATTTGTAACCCACAGAGAAAGAGGCACACCTTCAAAAAAAGATGCATCCCAAGTGTCTCAGATTGCTGTCCTTGGGGCAGTCTGAGTCAGCTGTCAGACATGCCTTATTCACTACACTGGCCAGAAAAGGCATTTATAACCAATTTAATGCAAACATTTATCTACATGCAGCATGGGTGAGACGAGTCCCATCGTTTGACTGTAGAAGTCTTCATGTTATTTGAAAATAGTGTTTTTTGTGGAAATAATTGCTCTATCTCTTGGGATGATTCGGTCTGAAAATGGTAGTGTCATAATAAATTCTTATTGAATATACCCTGTAAGTCTCCTAGTTTCATGAAATTAGTTTGACATGGCATACGTACTAATCTCTGTGATGACTTTTCAGAGTGCAGTGAAACGCAGTTTCAGAGCAGTTTAGGGCACAAATCCAGCTCATCTGAGTCTGCTGAGAGCGCTTACAAGAATATGGCTCTTCTTGCAGCTTGTAGCTATTTTAGCTGATATGTGTGAATTGTAATTAGTCACATGGTCTTCTGCAACTTGGCAGGAAAAAAATAAATGTGTGATTGTATTAACATGAGTTCAGACATCCAATAGCTAAACAGTTCAGCTTTTTATACTATTTTTGTTTTTAGTGTTGTTTCTAGTATCTGCTTTTATTTCCTTTTTTATATATTTTTTTCATGTTCTGATAAGAAAAAAATAAATAAATAAAAGCCTGTTTTTAGATGATGATTGGAATTGCAAGGTTGAGAACAAGGAGAAAAGAACTCCTGCTAGCAAAACACAGTCATAACTTCTAAATCCCAAACTGAAATTAAACATTGTCTGTAGGTGCAGTGAGAAGAACATCTTATCACAAGAGTCTCTCTGCACTCGCAGTAAGCACCATCAAGGCCCCAGTTAACCTGTTATCTTAGATGCATGCCGTTCTGATATTTTGTTGTGTCTACAACAGAGATTCAAGCTGCAGGCCTCATGCCATGGCACTTGTGCTCCTACCAGTCACTGTGGATCCAAGGTCTGCCTTGTAAGGGAAATCAGTCCCAGGTTATCATGACCTGTGGACAGTTCTGACTGGCAGTATCAATTTAAGCTGCAGACAGAGCTCGTGCATTTACCTTCAGATAGTTTTGCATCTTTTGACTGTCCTTGTGGTGCCAGTCTGTAGTCCCTTTCTTACTGTTAGTCCTCCAGCATTCTTTAAGAGAGAGAAATGGATAAATCATGCTGAAATGACCTAAACCACCATTTCAGATGAGAAAAGTGAATAGGCAGTCCTCCTTCATCTCATCGCATCCCTGCTTTGCCTTGGCTCCCTGCACACTACTGAATTTTTAACTAGTGATCTTTGGCCCAGAAGTACTCACAGATAGACAAACTTGAATAAGTGCCAGTTAGCTGGCTGTCCCCAAGACCTGTCTGCTTTCCTCTCCTGGTTAAAACTAATATCTGTGGAGGCTCCTCCATATTTATTTTGCTCACGTGCATAGGTGGAATTTATGAGCATTGAGCTAGAGACATTTGCGAACAAATTGGGGAGGACAGATTAGTACGACTCAGCTAATCTGGTGAAAACTGCTTCATGAGGTTTCTTCTCCCACAACATATCTCCATTTAAAAATTTATGTTCAATCCCATTTACCTATTTGGATTCTTTCACGTCAGTGTTCTTAAAGAAGATTCTCATTTGATTTTTGAGCAAAAGTAGTTACAGTATTCCTGTCACTCCCCACCCTGTTTCTTCTTTCCTTCCTTCCCAGAGGGAAAGCTGTATTCTGCCACAGTGACCGACTTCCTTGCAATAGATGCAGTCATATACCGGAGCCTTGGAGAAAGCCCAACTCTGCGGACAGTGAAACATGACTCAAAGTGGTTGAAAGGTAGATAAACAAACTAAGCAAGGAAATGCTGCATCTCTGATGACAGTCCTGGATTCCTGACAGCCCTCTGTCATTTCATTTCTGCAACGGTTTCTAGCAAAAGAAGAGCTAAATAGCATCTCTTACACTGATCTGTTTATCTGTTTTTTCCCCTCTACACACTCCCCTCCCCCAACCCCTCCCTCTCCAAGCTACCAGACTTGCCATAAAATGAAAGCGTAGTAGACCTGAATATATTCCAAAGAGCTTTCCAAGCTGAAGTCATCGATTTACAGCTGTTGGATGCAAAGGCTGGAATTTTTAGGGCTCAGTGTACTTTGTGTGCTCAGTCTGTGTCTGAAGCACTCCCTTCCCTGGCAGCATGTTAGGTACCAGTCTGGGCTTTGTGAAGGACGGAGAACTTGTCCCGCAACATTAAGATTCATCAGTGAAAAATAAAATTATAGGAATATTGCACAAAGCCTTCATTTTATAGTCCCTAGGTACTGTGCAGCTGCCATTGAATTAGGCAATGTGTGCTCTAAATGCCCTCATTGTTAAGAATGGTGCTGTTTAGCTTCACGTAGGCGTTATGAATAGTTAACATTTGGAGTGGTTTTAACAGTGAGTAAAGCCATCGTTTGAAGGCTTTTTCTGCATGCAGAAATGTTTTGCCAGGTGTTGACATTAGCGGTCCCACTTTGCTTGTTGCTGCAGACATGTATGAGCAGAAACACTAACATGGCTTGTTATTCCCTCTGCATACAGCCTGCAGGCCATAAAGAGCTGTGTTTGAAGCCCCAGGCATGCACTGCACACTGCCTCTTTGCCTTTCTTTGTCCACCATGCTGTACAGATGTGCAGTAGCAAACACTCCATAGCCTTGCAGGGGTTTTCTGCAGGCTGGCCCCCAGTGGTGTTGCATCCCAGACAGGGGCTCCTCTCAGTTCTGCAAACTTGACAGGCTTGCATCACATGGGGTTTAAATTTTCAGCACTTAGTGTGAATGCTTCTATCTGCACACACAGTGCTTGCATGCTATGTGCTGCACATGGAATGTCTTGTCTTTTTCCTAGAACCATACTTTGTCCAGGCAGTGGACTACGGCAATTATATTTACTTCTTCTTCCGGGAAATAGCAGTGGAGTACAACAGCATGGGAAAGGTAAGGGCAAAAACATTGCCTCAGATGACTTAGTGACATTCAGGAGGAGAAAAACATATGCTATTCTTGGACTGGTGCTATTAGGAATGACCTTGAAATGAAAACCATAAATCATGTTGACAAGGTCGTCATTTTGAGAGGTTTCCTATCACTCAAGCCAAAAGGTGGGCTGGAGTGAAACATTCCACTGTCTTGAAAGGAAGCAGGGTCATTTCTGACTGTGGCTACTTACGCTGGAATCTCATTTCCCAATCATAAAAACCACAAGGCAAATGTACTACGTTCAGTGTGCTAGACAGTACTTTAAAATGGCTTCTAAAGCAAGGCAGTATTTGTCTTTAAAAAATCTGAATTTGGGTAATCAAGGGGAGAAATTCTGTGCTCTGCCATTCTTCAAAGAATAATTAAACGCTTACTGCATTTTTGTGAATTTCACAATAGTTTTCTGACTAAGCAGTCAGAGAAACTGACCAAGGTCAGAAAGGTGGAGAGCAGGAATAAAAGCCCAGCAAGATTTGCGTTGTTTTTAAGTGCTGAAAATACAAGAGTCAGAGCAGGCAGTGTGGGTTGAAGAGACTGAATATAAAACGTGCTATTGTTTGGGGAAATAGAAAGCTAAGCAGTCTGTATGGAAATGAGTTTTATTTGGGTTGAGAACAGATCTCTTGAAGGATTTATGGCTGTGTATTAAATGCCACAGCCTTATCATCTATAACACACATTTCCAAAGCTGAATTTTTCTCGGTTTCTTATTGTCACAGATTATGGAAACATGGGATTAAATTAAGCACCTAGATGTGTTGTTTCAAATGTTTTAAATGCAGAATTCCTATAGTCTTTGAGTTAAGCATTTCCTTTTTTTCTAATATTCTTGCTATACTCCTTCCAGGTAGTTTTCCCAAGGGTGGCTCAGGTTTGCAAAAATGATATGGGAGGATCTCAGAGAGTGCTGGAAAAACAGTGGACTTCCTTCCTCAAGGCTCGTTTGAACTGCTCAGTTCCTGGCGATTCGCACTTCTACTTCAACATACTGCAGGCAGTTACAGATGTTATCCATTTCAATGGCCGGGATGTTGTTTTAGCAACCTTCTCCACTCCATATAACAGGTAATAGGCGCAATAATCTTTTGTTTCCTTTACATTTCGCTTTTCATTGCAGTTTCTTCTTACTCTATAAAGATACAAGAAGTGATTGCTCATACAGTGTCATTATGTACCATGCACTTACCGATAGTTTGTGTTTCATTTTAAGATACCCTGGCATTGCTTACTACATTTTATATCTGATAATTTAGAACAGCTTTCAAACATTTACTATCTGGACATGTTCCTTGGACATTTTCTTCAGGTGAGAATAATTCAGACCAGCTGCCAAGAATTTTTGCAGAGCAAAACCCTCAGAATGTTATTACAAAGAGAAAATACAGTTTTTCTATCTTGCAGAGAAAGGACTGAGTCTGTCCCATTTGCATCCTCCTTCCCTCTGTTACATGGATCTCTACTGACTCATGTATTCTCCCCTGAGAAAGCCATGGACCTCAGCCTTGTTGCAGGCTACAGAGGAAATTCTCCAGATCAAAACAAGGGGAGCAGAGAGGCTGAACAGAGCTTCACAGCTTTCCTACTTTGTCCATTTATTTTCATAGAGAGATGTGAGAAAGAGGGAAAGGAGGAACTCCGCTAAACAAAAAGACTCTTCCTTTTCCTGGCCACAACAGCACGTCTTCATGCTGCAGAATCAACACTCAGGAGTCCCAGTCTTGCTTAAACAGAGCTGTAACACAGCAAAGTGGTGCCAGTAAGAGGAGTAATTCCTCAAGCACATGTGTTTCATTGTACATGTGGTTTCCAAATGTATCAGTTCACATGTTAAGAACCTATTGCTGTTATACATTATACGTGTTCCTCCAGAAGTTATTATAATAGTAACTATCTCAATTATCAAGGTCTCGTGGAGAAGTTAGAAAAGCATTCATAGTCTAATTAAAAGATATATTGCTGATTCACAGGGTAATGCTTGAGCTGAAAGGGCAATTTTATTGCTGAAATTCATCTGGTTTTACTGCACACTTGCCACCTTTTGTCAAAGCCTGGCCATAGCAAGATCACACACAGAGCTGAATTTAAATGAGAGTAAGCCCAGCCCTCTGTTGTGTAATCACTTCTTTTAACATCAAAATAATAGGAAGTTCAATAGAGAAATCAAGTCACCAGGGAATAAAATTTTAAATTAGATGATATCTTCTTGTGCAAACTGTCCTAAAAAAAAAAAAAAAACAAATGGAGAATCATCATCAGCAAATATATGTATCTTGAGATTATCTATAAATTGAGGTGTCTTTCTACTCTGCTATCTCTTGTGGTGTGTCATGAATAATCCTTTATTTTAAATCCTGCATTAAGTACTTGGTTCTAAAATCAAGATCCTATTTATGGGTGCCATTCTCTACCAAGCATTGGAGATGACAGGATGGCACGTAGCTTTGGGAACATCTCATAAACAGACCTACCTCTGACATGGACACCCCTCTCTCATTCCTCCTTCTCTGAGGAAAAGCTTCAACACGTGCCTTTCATCCCTGGAACAAGAACATCCTACTAAAGTGATCTGCAAAAGATCCCACAGTTCAATCTGATATCAGCCAGGGTGGGAGCTGGTGGTGGCTTGTAGTTAGTGCATGAGAGATTGTTTGGCTGTGACCTTCAGTCCTCCATCCACATTTTTTCATGGCACTGTGAACCTGCTGATTGCCATCCCGCATAGGAAAGTATTTTGCAGCCTTCTTAGTAGTGATCCCACCATCACTGTGGAAATATGCTGAGGACGGTTCTCTGCACATCTAGATAGTAATCCTGGAGATATTAGGGTTGTTATTGATTTAGTGCTTAGTTCAGCAACATGCAAGACCTATCTGAAGTGGGAGTTGCTCTGCCTTAGGATGTGTTTCTGTTTGCAACCAAGTACACCCCTGACTGACCCTTATATCAAAATACATGTGACTGCCTTTCTTTATAACTATCACTGTGTAGTGTCTCGTTAATGTAAATCTTTGAAGTAAGTTTACTTCCATATAAAAACCCAGCCTGCAGAGATCAAAGTTAGACTTTTTTTTAGACAGAGACAATTTGTCTCTGTACTTGTTGTTTCCTTCAGTAATAAGCATTTCAGAATCTTTTAATATTCAAACAATTATTTTCTTATCAATTTATGCACCCTTATAAGTTTAATTTTATTCTCTCAAATTACAGTATTACAGTTCCTACATTTTCTCTTTGGTATGTAATAGCCTACTAGCTAAAAAAAGGATTGAAAGACTTCAGCCAGTTAGGTTCATGCTATTTATCTGATAAAATCAAGCAGCGAAACCAGACATGAATACAGTAGTTAATGTGTAAAAAGTGAGAGGTGGATAAATGAATAATTCATGCTTCCAAGTGAGTGACCATGGGAAAATCCTAAGCTTTTCAGAAAGTAAGTAGGTAAGGTTGTAATTATGTTTAGACAATGCTACCATGCAATCGCTTGCAAATTTACAACTTTATCATCTAAACATACAATTGCATTTGCTTCTACAAGCTCTTTACACCTCACTGAGTGATTGAGTTAAGCAAATTGCTGAGCATAGTTAACTTCTTTCCACTGGGAAAACCTGATGGAGATGAGGCTGCGGGAGGATGGAGTAATAATGTGCGAATGCAAATGGCATAGTGCAGTACACTTCCAGTTTGATCATCTCCAACTTATGACCCCTCTACAATGTATTTTTGAGGCATGACAGTGACTGTGAGAATTCATACTGAGAAAACATTGTGACTTACAAGAACTTAAATTTCCAAATAATGGGTTCTAAATGAGAGTGGCTGCTACTCCTCGTGCATTACCAGTCATACACAGAGTTTTCCAGATTCTGTTCCCTTTTCAAGATTATTGCAATTAATTTTCTCTATAGAGGCTTTGAAACAAATTATGCTGGCAGGAGCTGTTTGCTGGTTGGTACATTTCAGTCTTTTCCATGGAGCTGGCTTTTCCTGTCAGTACTCAGAGGTTACAGAGTTCAGAATTGAGTAGCCTGTGACAGGAAGACTTCTATACAGTGTGTTTTTCACTCAAGATTTTATGCATAATTGCAGAGTGAGTAACAGTTTCTGGGAAATATCACTTTGCAGCATCCCTGGCTCTGCAGTCTGTGCCTATGACATGCTTGACATTGCCACTGTATTCACTGGGAGATTCAAAGAACAAAAGTCTCCAGACTCCACATGGACACCAGTTCCTGATGAAAGAGTGCCCAAACCCAGGTATGCCTTATGTGTAGTAATATCATTCTGCAGCTGCATGCAGAGTCTTTGACAATCTGAACAGCCTGTTCAGGTACAGATATGAATGAAGATACAAATTGTAGCAATGAAATATCAGTTAAATTGCATTTGTGCAGAAATGAGAATTTTCCCACTTAAACCAGATTTGTGTAACGTAAAGCAAGCCAGATTTGGATCCACTTGGTCAGAATGAAAGCCAGTTGAATAGTGGTACATGTTACCTGTTGCCTATTGGTTTAGTAATGAGTGTATCTCATAGCAAAGTCTGCACTAATTCTGCACTAACATACAGTGTACTTGCCACAGAAGATGTATCTGGGCTGGGAGTAGGAGGAGCAGCATTCTATCAGAATGGAGACTTGTTTTATCTCATTCCTTCTGAGCTGTTTTTCCCACTTCTGTTTGCATGTAGATCCATTTTTGTACTCCATATTTCCTACATGCATCCACTTTGTTAGTTATTATTGACAGCACTTTGGTTAACACATTTTCATCAATGGCATTTTGCTCTGAGAATATGATGTAAACATAAATATACGTATTTTAGTCCAGTGCTACCACTTTAATATATGTCTTGTATCATCTGTGATATCTTTCATAACTTTAAAAAAAAATCTAAAGCTTCGTAGTGGCAACTAGGCTTCTAGGTATGTCCAGATTTGACCCGTCATGTTCTAGAGATTTGCCAAGTATACTGTCCCTATACTGTGCTTATTCTGAGGCTGTCACCTAGGAGAAGAACCTGGAATTGCCTGAAAAATCTCATCAGTTTTTGTGTCTATTTTCAGTCTGAGCCCTAGAAAGGCACCTGCCTGCATTGGTCCTGGATTTTCTTCTCCTTTTTTGCAATGTTTCAGCAACTCACTGACTTGATGAGCTGCTTTGGTAGAGTAAGATGCCATGAGAGTTCTAAGGTCGTTTATTTGAAAATGGTAGGCCTTCACAGAATATTGGCAGGGAAGGACAAGGACAAAGAATAATGTTCCTTCTTGTCAGTGGAAGGGGAGAAGAAAAAGTCTGTGAGACAGTCCAATGACATGCTAACAGCATGGGATAGGATATTGCTGCTTCTTCTAAGTCAGTAGGAGGGAATGTGAACTGAATCAGTGAAATGTTTAATACAATACTTGGCCATCAGTCTGCTAAATAAAATAATCATTACTTGTAACTCATGTTAAAATTTGTAAGAGATGCAAAAGATGACTTTGAAATAGGGTCATTTCTGCTTGGTTGTCTCAGGATGGTGCAGAGACATTAGTGCTCTTGTTGCTCCTAACATTTCTCAGTGACATACTGGGACATTTCAGTGGCCTTGCTTCCCTCTTTTGCCAAGAAAAAGAGCAGGTTTTACTCAATTTTGTGTTTACTCAACTGAGCCACTCTTGAGATTAAAATAGGGTTGATCCAATCATGTGATTAGGATTTAGGAAGAAATAAGCCTCTAGATTAGAGAAAGCCTAGGTACTGCAGTGCCAGAAAACGTAGGCTGCTCCCTAGAGAATTTCACCTATTAAATCAGGGCCTTTGCAAGGACCAAGTGATGGCCTTGATTTATCCTCTATTGCTAATTCTAGATGTAGTTACCAAACAATCAGAATATCTCGGATGTGGCAGGCACACAAAGCAGTGAAGGACTAAAGGCACTGACGCAGTTTGCCCCTTCCTACCCACATAGTACTTAGTTACCTAAGGTTTGAACGTTTATCTGAGTCACAGATATGTTCAAGGTAGTATTACTCCATTGATGTCAGTGGCTACACCCACCTTAGATCAGATGAAGATTGAACTCTGCAGAATGTTTATACATGGATGATCCATCTTTTGTCTTTTCATCTCGCAGTGTTTCAAAGGCTGAGGAACCATAATGGTCCAGGAAATTAGATCAGATGAAATGCTGGAGAAAATGATCCTCAAAATCTTAATAACGGGCAAAGAATTATGCTGCTTCCAGTGTAGTGATTACCTGTTGAGGCAGGAAGGTTAAGTTAACTCAAAGGAGAGGGCAGAATTTAGGAATGCAATAAGTAGATTTGCATTTAAACTGTCCAAAATGATGTCTCAGTGTAAATCCTTTATGTGCTATAACACTTAAGTTCTCTTGTCCAGACCTACTTAAAGGATAATACCAGTGCTCAAATGGGTTTCTGGATTTTCATCAAGTCCTCTTTCTACCAGACAGCAGTGAAAGCAACATTCTTCCACCCATTTTATAAAAGCAATTTTCCTCTTTATGCTAAAGACTAATTTTATTTTGGGGAAGAAGAGTTAGGTAGGCAAGATGCAGATCAGAGAACATCTATGCCAGTGAACAGCACCAAGTCAAATACAAACTTACAGTAGCTAGGCTCCATGTGAGTGTATAGACTAAAATCTACGTTTCAAACTCTTGCTAAAGAAATGCATTTGTGCTTTTAGGTGGCAACATGGAAGTACCTTTGAGTGGCGGTTAGAGTAGGCTTTGGGGTTTTCCTTAGGGTCTGAACAAGCCCAGTTTACTTCCCAGTCCTTTATTTAAGCTCTTGCAACACACTCCAGATTTCACTGAGGGTGTTGTGACATTTGTTACAGAAATTAGATATACACATGTATAAAGCAAGTGCTCTCGCTTTACGTTCTTGATTTGTTTAGGCCTGGTTGTTGTGCTGGCTCTACATCATTAGAAAAATATGCAACCTCTAGTGAGTTCCCAGATGATACTCTGAACTTCATCAAAACACACCCACTGATGGATGAGGCTGTACCTTCCATTGTCAATCGACCCTGGTTCCTGAGAACGATGGTCAGGTAAGTACCACCAAATGGGCTCTTCCTTGTTGTGGCTGTCAGGTTGTGCTAACGATCTTGTTTACAATACTCTCAAATTCTGTAGACATCTATGGTATGCTGGGCATGACTCCAGGTAGGAAAGATGGTAGTGCTGAGCAGATGCTGTAGAACTCCCTGATCAGGTTCCAAGACAGGAAAAAAAAACTTAATCCTTTCCAACTACCCTGTGCTGAAAGTGGATTGTGGAGGAAATGCAGTGCAGGGAAGACTGACCTGCATCTTGGCTTATGGGTCAGTGTTTGGACAGCTCTGTAAAAAACTTTGGGCAAGGATCAACAGATAGCCCATGGATACGTATACAGGATACAAACATTCCTGCCGGGATATGTTCACAGGATATGAAAATGTCTGTTCTGATATAGGCTGGTATGTATTACTGTTTAGAGAAGTGTACAGTGAAAATGGACAACATAATCTATATCCTTTTTATTACAAGAGAAAAATAATGAAGAGGAGATTTGAACAAAGACTCATAAATCAGCAAGCCTCAAATACTCTGTACTCTCCCCCTGTAAATATGATCCGACTCTCATGCCATGCTGTGATCACTGCTTATCTACTCTTTGGTTGTAAATGGAATGATTTGAAAAATTTTGCCCTATTTTCCTCTCTTCCTCTGTATGAGGGTGAAAGACCCTGCTACTGAAGTAGGGTTCACAAAGTCCTGGTGCAATATTACTCAGCTGCATTGCCATGCAATATTGCCATGTTGCATTTTAGTTATGTATGTCTGGCCAAAGATGAGAGCAACATGCTCTGCACAGTGCTTTCTTTTGACCTCCAATACCAGGTAACCAATAGTATCAAATCATGAGCCCTCACTCCCAATAAATTCTGTGATCCCACAGTTTGATACCTTTTTGGCAGTACAATCAGTTAGTGGTTGCTATGTGATTATTTTTAGTCAAAGAAAATGGAATTTAGCTTCTCAGCATTACACTAACATGACTTTTCCTGACAAACAGTTGAATGCAGATCCATTATATTCTTAATGCGGTTGAGCTTGAAATTAAAAAACAAAAGTCATAATGCTGATTTCCTTTCCTTGCCTGTAGAAGTCATCAAGCTAGTACTTTGCTTTTGTTTGGAAGGATAATTCCTAACTCGCCTCAGCCTCTCAACAGTTCTTCAGCCTTCTGCTTGAGGTTTGCTCTGCAGATATGTTTGCAAACTGACATCTGGACATGCACACAAGCTCCCGGAAATTCCCTACCATTTGAGCAGCCAAACTGGTGCAGTCTGTTTTGACTCACAGGGTTATTCGGCTAGAAAAAGTGCTTAAATATGTTATATGATCTCCCAGAGGCTATCACACAGATATTTTAAGTGGAAAAAGTGATAAAATAAACAGCAGTCTAATCCGCATGATGCAAGATTCTGTATTGTTATTCCAGATACCGCCTGACCAAAATCGCTGTTGACTCTGCTGCTGGGCCGTATAAGAACTACACTGTGGTTTTCTTGGGATCAGAGAAGGGAATCATCCTGAAGTTCTTGGCACGGACAGGAAACAGCGGTTTCCTAAATGACAGCCTTTTCCTGGAGGAGATGAACATTTACAACCCTGAAAAGTGTGTATCTGATTCTTTTTACTCGTGTATGGGTGACTTTTGACACTTCTGATTTCCTGGAGAGCAAGTTGTCCCATGAAAAGGGAAGTAGTTAGAGAAGCCAAGTTTTTCTTTTGAGTAGCTTTAAATTGTTTGGAGGGATGTCTGGTTATCAGCCTCTACATTGAAATAAAATATTTTTCACCCAGTATGCATAGACAATAGCCCATCCTATGCAGCAGTTGACGGATAATTAAAAGAAAATCTGCAGAGGAAGATTAATTTCCTAATCCTATAAAAAGCGTGATTCCTCTCCAAATAGCTCATCAACCAGCAAGATAATTTCCAAGGGAAATTTCTGGCATTTTAGCCTTCCTTAAATATGCCTAAAGGGACACTGAAGTGGGCCACAAGCATGCAGAAATTTCAACTACTTTGAGTGCTGGAGAAGAATAAACATAAAATCTGAAGAGCTTTCAGAAAGCATGTCTGGTTTGCAGTCTCTCTCCACCTTTCCTTCCCTTGAACCATGCACTTTTATTACTTGGTTTTACGTCTTTTTATCTGTGTTTTAGGGGCTACTGTGTATTCTTTCACCTTGTCTTATTGGGGTTTTGTTTCTGGTGGTCTTCGTTTCCTTTTCAGGTTGAGGAACCATTCGTTTTTCATCTGGTTTCCCAGCAGAACTCCTTCGTAACTGCTTTTCACTTTGTCAAACCAGGTGCAGTTACGATGGCATGGAAGACAAGCGTATTGTGGCTATGCAGCTTGACAAACCCAGCAGTGCCCTTTATGTTGCCTTCTCCACCTGTGTCATCAAGGTTCCCCTGGGGCGGTGTGAGCGTCATGGCAAATGCAAAAAGTAAGTACTTTGGCCAGCACTTGCTCTCTTGTCGGAAGCCTGAGTGCCAGGCATGAGAGCATTCCAAAATGCTTCCTCTGCTCCTTTTTCTCAAGGGCCTGCATAGCATCCAGAGACCCCTACTGCGGCTGGGTGAAGGAGAGCGGGGCATGCACACAGCTGGTCCTTGGTGCTAAGTGAGTAATGACTCCTGCTGGACAAGTACAAGGCAGTGGCACTGGCGCCGGGGAGACTTGGACTGAGCTGTTTGAAATGTGGGGCTCTCAGGGAAGAAAAATGTGTGAAGTGTTTGTTCCTGCCCGATTTGCATGCTCTGAAATTTCTCACAATTATATATATTTCTTTTTGGTGTGAACTCTCAGCTGACTGGTAACTGCTGAAAGAAGAGGAAGAAGAAAATGAAAGAGCTGTACTAAAGCCCACGTGTTGTTGAAAAGAGGGAACTGGATGGCTATGTCTGGACCAGCCCACACTGGAGCCATCACAGCTGATTAAAGAGGCAATAGAATCCAAATTAGATTACTGTAGCAATTTGTCCACTGGAAACAAAACCAGTCCTTCTAATTGTGCATTACTAAGAGGAATCACAGGGCACAGAAAGAGCTTAAAGTAGATTCAGAGAAGGGCTGGATTTCCCCTTGCTTAACAGTAGAATTTAATTGCTTCATAATAATAGAAACTCTGTGAAGTTTCGTTTAAATGTGATTACCTAAGTCTCGTTATAGAGAGCAGATCTGTTTCAAACATTGTATTCGCTGGCTACATCTGACACTCTGAGGGTACAGCTTGACCTCAAGTGTAGTACAGACATCACACAACCACAGTAGCCACGCAGCCAATCCAGCTTAAAGCTACTTCTGTACTGGTTGTCATTCCTTTATTTATTCCATGGTCTTAATTAGCTGTTTAAATTCCAATTGTTTTGTCCTTCGTGGATATTATAGTTTTGTCTGAATATGCTTTATCACAGAAGCAGGAACTGGTTGTTTTGTAGAATAACACTGAAGTGCACTTGTGTACATATAAGGGGTTCCTCTGCACTCTTGGAGTACTTGAGATTTTTGCACTGGGCCATGACAAGTTTTAGGGGACTTAAACACCTTACCATCAATAGTGGCTCTTCTGCTGATGCAAAGTTTCATCTGACCATGTGAGAAAAAACTTCTTTGCTTTGAGGGTGAAAAAGCATTGTAACAGGCTGCCCAGGGAGGTTATGGAGTCTCCTTCTCTGAAGGTATTCAAAAACCCACCGGGACACTTCCCTCTGCAAGCTACTCTTGGGATCCTGCTCTAGTGTGGAGTTGGACTAAATGATCTTCTGAGGTCCCCTCCAGCCCCTGCAACTCTGATTCTACGAGACAGAGGCAGTGTAGCTTGTACTGGTGCAGTCCGCAGGTGTGCAAGGAGGGTCACTCTCTACCCATTGCATAGCACTTAGGAAGTAGATGCAGATCAACTTTCAGATGCTTGATGAACTTCTAAATTATCCAGCAGGATAACGGGTGTCTTCCTGGTGTAGGTGACAGTTGAGCAGGAGTTTTAAGAACACATGTCTGGGAATTAGGTGCATGCAAGGATAAATATACCTCAACAGCAGGATCCTAACTAGTGTAGACAAAAGCTTGTACTGGAGGTATTCCAAGGCTCTTATCATTCCTCTTTTACCATACTGGGAACTTAGAAAAGCAACTTCACTGAGTTTCTGGCACAGGTTAAAAGCCTAAGTTGGGCATTCCAGCTAGGAAAGCCTGTACGTATTTATTAATCGAGGCCCTTAGATTCATTGTAATTCATTTTGTGAACTGGACCTTATGACCTGCAACATCTTCCAGCACAATACTTAAATCATTTTGAAAATGCAGACTGTGTTGCCCTAGCACAGTACCTAGCCCATAGGTTTGCTTCTTTCTTACATCAAAGTATTGGTGCACTGTAACTGCTGCATGGACAAGTCTAGGTAGGATCATAATTGCTCCTGCCAATGCCATTTTTTTCATAGTTAACAATTTAAAAATATATGAATGTTTGCCTCCCTTGACAACAAGATACTTTCAAAGAAGAAGCCATGGAATCACTTCCTGATGAGAAATGATTTGAAGGCCTGCCTGTGTTTCAGTTCTTTAGGCACTTTAGGAAAGTTTCAAAGAAATGTCCAATTTAATAATGTGTCTTTATTTCAGTTGCAAATGCAATAATCTATTTATTTATTTACTTTCTGTGACAGTTGTTACTCATGCTGTGTTGTTTCTTTCTATTATTCAGGCTGGCGTTTGAACAGGACGTAGAACATGGCAATACAGATGGCCTGGGTGACTGCCAAAGTAAGCAAAGCTTTTGCCTTCTTTTTACCATGTGTAACAGCATCTTTCTGAATGCCATAAAATCACCATTACCTGTTGGACATTGTACACTCTTTTATAGCAATGTAAGCCACAACAGGGATTGCAACTGAAGTTAAAGATGAAGATGCAGATGAAACTAAAGATGACAGAAACTGTTGTTAAGATGTGTTTAAGGAACCCAGTTGGTGTGATTTCTTCAAACACTGGACTTTGTATAATGAAAAGACTTCCATTCTAGAGGATATTGATCACAACAATGAAATAATGAATTGGTTGTTCATTGTCTTCATCAGTCACGGTGTTTGAATTGTTTAGATGTGAAGTAGGAGCTTGGTTTCTTGGCGTAGACTGTGTCTTGAATTACACTCCTGTGCAGATCAGGGAGGCAATGAAATGTATCTTCTGCTTTTGTTCTGAATCAGTAAGTGGGATTTGCTGTGTTTGTAAATATTAGTGAATTTTACACACAGGCTGGAAAACGTGTCAATGTTAAGAGTAAAGCACCACTGTTCTTGCCTAAGAAATTTTAGTGATAAACCTTACATACTGACAGCATGAGCTAGAAGCTTAAACATTTATGTTTTGCACCAAAATGCTTAAAAGTACCAAACAAAGAACCAGACCCTGTTCAAGCCTCACTTATTATTGTGATAATTGTGCCCGTGGGTGTACTGGGATTTCAGCCCCTGCATGCCTTGTCTTAGCTGCCTGTCCCATAAGATGGGTCACTTATATTGTCTCTAAGCTTTTGAAGGAGATATACATACAGTCCCTCTTGTCCTCCCTGTCAAACAGTATAGCACCAAAACTAGGTCATTTCCCAGCTGGGACAACCTAGCCCTTTTCAACTATCAACTTATTTCTGCTCTTCTTGGGCAAATAGGTTAGACAGGAGTGGAGTCATTGGATATCAGCTGCACATAAAAGGGGAAGAAGTGATTCAAAAAGGGAAGGTTGTGGTCATGAAGAAAGATCCCTGTGCAGCTAGCAACAAAACCAATACCCTGCTTAAACAGCTCTTTAGCTCTGAATGGTACACTGAACCTTGACACTGCACAGGGGTAGATGTTAATCTGACCAGTCTTATTACTTCATGCGTTCTTGGATCGTGTGTATTTTGTCCTCATCAACTCTTGATACTGTCTGCATCATTTATTGTGCCTTACATTCTAATGGGACTTGACCTTGCAAAAAAATAAATAAATAAATAAAATAAGCATGCCAGGGAGAAAGCTGGCCTTCCTATTTGGTATTACCTGAGTGGGTCCAGCCATGAACGCTTTTAAAGTCAGACATTGTTTAAAAGTATTGCTAAATATTTGTTTTTCATATGTTCTTAGCATAACAATCACATACATATAGATATCAGCTGAAGCATAAAGGGTTGCTAGCAGTATAAGTACTAAAAAGGAAAAAATGAGAGAGAAGTAATGATTTTTCCCCTGTTGTTTGTCTTTCAGATTCCTTCGTTGCCCTGAATGGTAAGAAAGTTCATAGTTTTACTATTTACTGGCAGCAAATCCACTTTGGAGGAATCACTTTTTACTTAACTTTTAAGTATTTTCATATTTTTTGTCCTATTTAATGTTTTTGTGTTCTTTTTTTTTTTTTTTTTTTTTTTTTTTTTTTTTTTTTCCCAATCTACTTTGTTCATAGACATTTCAACTGCTTCACCCGATCATGAAATGTCTTACGACACAGTGTATGGTCAGTTTATGGGTGTTTTTTTTATAAGTCTCTCTGGAACCTTGTGTTAACTAGTAGTTCCTCTAGTCAAAGAGCCATTAACCTTTTCTTATTTGTCTATTGTCTTGCCTTTGAGGGCCTAATTCACTAATCACAAGTGAAAATAAGTAATGCTTCCTGATTTGCATTCCCTCTTTTCTAGTCCTCTCTCAAAACTGCTTTAGATGGTTTATTTTATTGGCGTGTCAGCAGGCATGATTAAAAGCTTGCTTCATCTGAATACTCAGACAAAGGAAGACTTGGATACAGTGATGCATATTATCTGTTCCCTGGGAAAAGCAAGATAGCTCACATCCCACTCATAAGGTATCCAGGCTGGTATCATGACTGCTCCAGCAGCTAGTCAACAGTAGCTTTGGGAAAGGATCAGAACTGTCCCTGGGTGATAGAAAGACCTCTCTTAAGAAAAAATAATCATTATCCATGTCAGCTGAGACTGGGTTACACCCTGAGTTATGAAAGTTTTGGTCACTTCTGCAGTGAATCATCTATGTTATCCATTCTTGCAGTATTCCAGTACTCACATGGTGCCTGGTCTGTAAAAAATGGAATTTACACAACAAATTAGGTGATCAAAGCTGAAAAGAAGCATTTCTGCCAGCCTAGGATAGCAGTTTCCCTCCAGGCAGCTGTTAATCTGCTCTTGCAGTACTTGCAACACTTTGTTCTTTGTTTGGAAGTGGATTACATTGGCACTGGGAGTGCAGAGTGTCTTCTGGAGGAATTATTGCAGAATAAATGATGACTTCAAATTCAAATCTGGATTTATATTGCAATAGCTTCTCCTTATTGGCAACCTGAAGAATGACAAGTGCTCACAAGGATATTGTGTGATATTGTTTGCAATGAAGCCAATGGTGAATTTCCATATGGGATGAGAACTTACTTGTGAAATTGCTTCCAGGCTATGCAAGACTAAAAGTTAATCAGAGCTGAGGCAAAATAACTATACATTTAGCTGAATGTAATTAGAAGTAGGCTAGTTTGAAGTTGTGATGATGCACATCAGATTGATCCCTTCACCTCATGCGTGCAAAATATGTGGGTACAAACAGAACTGATGATAACACAGTGCAGCAAAATGTAAAAAACTGGAGGTACATCAGCGCTGTTCAGCATTTAAAATAAAGAAATAAAATTTCCAGTGTTGTTTTTAAACAGGAAATGGAAACTATGCAAGTGAAACTTATTTGCAAGTATGATAATGAAAACCAATGAGGGAAATATACAAAATCAAAGGCAAGCTGAGACTTCATAATGCATGAAAGGCTGATGGTTTCGTCTGCAAATACAGCTTGCAGTAGAAATTGCTATATAACCAATGCACAGAGCAGTAATTAAAGAATAAGTAGAAATAATAAAATCTACACTGCTGAATCTAAAGAAAAAGAAAATGGCCTTGAGCCCATTGCTAATACACCAGAAGTGTCGTAGGATTTTTGCTATCTTTGAAGGCTGCACAGTTAAAGCTGTAGGCTGCAAACCTGTATCCCATCAGCAACCATATCACTTACAGACTTCATCCAAAGCTGATATTTTAGTCTGACTGAGAAAGCAGGAAAAAGAAATGGTTCAAATAAGTGGCAAAGAGGAAAAAAAGCTGCAGTCCTAGGGAACATAACACAGGAGTTATGCTTACAAAAGGGGCCCCGTCTACCATCCTTTCATGAATGAATCCAGCTCTTAAAATAGGATCCCACTGCCAAATGTGAGTGAAAAATGATGACCCAACATGAGCATTGATTCCCATTCACGGTGTCTTTCGCAGGTTTTATCAGTGACTCTGCACAGGTAGACCCTGATTCATGATCAGTAGGCAAGACAGCTCTTCCTTTCATGGGTTCAGTTGAAATACTGCTATTTCTGCAGTCAGGCTTTCTTTTCACCTATCAGGACAAAATACAAGAAGTGCTAGTCACTTCTATTGATCTTCCACATGAGGAGTGCAAAGAACTCCAGTGCTGGACAGTCAACCAGTCTTGGTAAACACTCTCAGATTTGCTAAATATTACATCTGCTCTGAGGGATTTTTTAATTTTTTTTTCTTGAGGAAACTACAGTTTCATAAACAGTGCATCTTACTGTTAAGTATGTAACTAAATGGCATTTCAGATTAAGCCTCAGAAATGCAATATATCAGGATGCCAATCAAATGAATGCTTAGAGTGCTTTTGCTGGGTTAAATATATCCACAGGCATCTGAAGCTCCAGGTGCAAAAAAAAAATAAAAATAAAAAAAAAATAAAAAAAATAAATTCTTGATTACCCATTTCAGCTGATTTACACCACCAAAAATCATCACACTTTGGTGGACTTATTGCCTATCTGTAGCAGTGTAACCGACAGGAGAATCAAGCCCTTTATTGCTGTATTCCTGACATTAGCCTCCTCCTGAATTTGGCAGGTGGGATCCTTTTCCTAGGGCACTCTCCCATGGTTAGTTGTAAACAAGTAACAAAGAGCAAAGCCCGCTCAGGTGACTGTTGAGTTACATCCCCTTTGACACCCAAGGGAGGACAGAAAGCCTGAAGATCTGCTGCAGAAGGTCAGAGAAGAATAGTGAAAGGGATGCATGTTTGAACAAAGAGATTAGCCTAGATTCTTCCATAAAATTGTAAGCAGCTTCAGTTATCTTTGGAAACATCAGTTCTTAGTGAATTGGGCCCTTATCTTTTCCCCTAGCCATATCCCTTTCTCTCTTTGTAGTATTGATTTAGCCTTTCCTACTAATTGTCTAATTAGGTTGCTATAGTTGTTAATAGGATAGTGTGCGGACGTCTTAACCTCTGAAATCCTAATGACTTGTGCACATTAGAACAACTATCAAATACGTATTGAATCCCTGTCTTTGTTTTAAAGCTGAAAAAATCTCTTTATATTTCACAAGCGAGCTTCCAAACAAGCTGTAGTTACAGAAGCACAGCCCTTTTGAGTCATTATCCATGACTGTAGACCCTAGGTGCTTTTACTCTGGTTCTACTACGTGGTTACAGCATTCCACTTGAAGAGTTTTTGCAAACAATGGAAGCAACCTAAACCCGGATTTTTTTATTATTATTATTTTTAAGTGTGTCCATTTTGAGTTTTGCACATTTTCTCTAAACAAAGAAGTTTGAAAAGGACTGTCTCTGCAGTTTTCAGATGGACCGTTTTAAAACAAAGGCGGGATTGTGGTTTTTAGATAACTAGATATATGAAACTCTAGCCAATGCTAACATAGAAATACTAGCCATAGAGGTGCTGGCAATAGAGGGAAAACCTCTTGAAACTGTAGCAAAACCAGTTTACACAGTCAGAATGGTAAAAATGACACAATGGGGGGAGGTGGGGAGGGGGGGAGAGATCCATTCAGTGTTGCAAACTATACAGTTCACTGTAAAGGTTTAACAGTGACTGAGTATGAAAGGGCCAGGAATACACTGCCTGCCACTTCAGCCTTTTCTCTGTTTACAAGAGAAGCTTAACTGACTGGTACGTTTGTGGTGCCGTTCAGTTCAAAGGTGAAATTAACCCAGTGGGACTGAGTGTTCAGCTGCTTATGAGATGCTGCTTATGGTATCTGGCACGGTAGCACTGCCCAGTAGTAAATGTTTGCAGAATGCAGATCTTACACCGGTCAGGAAAGTTGTAAAGCTTAATCTGCTCCTTCCCTGCTTCTACCAAGTGGAAGAAAGTTGATCTCGATTTCACGTGGGGGATTGTTTCTCAGTGTGTACTATACTTGCGTATTAGTAACAGAGCAAAGAGACTGATTTCTCCTCTTGTGTGAATCCCTTCTCTACCTAACTACCATCTGGCACACATTAGTGTCTTCACAAAGCTTTGGCTTTCCATTACTAAGAAATTCTCCTTGTATTTGCAGCATATGGTTGAGGATTTTTATTTTTTTTCAGAAAACGTGTCCCTTGGGCATGTATTTCCTCTAGATTGCTGTATTAAGAAATGTTTTTCTTTAACAATGCTCATGGCTTTCTCATAAAATTGACCCTCGAACACATCTAAAATGGGCATAAAAATGTATATCAAAGATAGGTCTAAAATATGATTGCTACTTGGCAAGATTTTCTTCTACCTCTATATCCAGCTCTGATTAATGGCTTTCTTATGTTGAGTGCAGCATTGTTTGTAGGCTGATCTAATATTGTACACATTATTGTGGTCATTTAACGGGGTATTAATTTGGGGATGTGGCTTAGTCCTTAGGAAAAAGAAGACGAGGAGATCTCATAACCATTTCCTGGCCTGTTCCCTGTCCCATTGTTCCTCTTCTTTCTTGGGAATGAGCACAGGAACTGACAAGCGTGAAATGGTGTAGAAGTGAAAGCTTTCACGCTCCAACGTTTCCTTGCTTCAAAAGGGCACGTGTTTTCAGCCCATGGGTCCTCTACCTGTCCTCTTGGATACAGGCAGCCCTGCAGACTTTTGGTGATGCAAGCAGAAAGTTTGGATCACAGTTTATCATATATCTAGCTGTGTTATCAGTGTTTACAGCCATGCTGTGGCTTATAGGAACCTTTTAAAAGTAGACAATATTTGGGTTTTCTTTCCTATTTAAGCAACATTAAAAGCTCTGTTTCCAACAAAAAACAGCCTCTAATTTGCTGTTAAAGAAAGGCAGCTAGAGAGTTCACACTTCCTACTGTGAAAGATGAAAAGTAACACAGTTTTCTTGTCAACATAAGCTTTCAGACTGAGGTCCAGTGCTCAATTAATCATGTCTGTGATTAGCGATAGTATCTGAAGGTAGACTCCATGGTAAGAATACTGAATCTGACCGACTTTCCCTGCAAAGCATACTGGTTACAGGAGTTTGTTCTGTCCATGTGCATGTGCCTCTGAGAGCATGGGCCAGCATTGCTAAAGTACTGATGGGGAAGCTACCTGAAGCATCCTTCTCAAGGTACAGCATCCTAAAGTTTTATGTGTGTCCAGTGATGGTTTAAAAATGACAGTGAAGTACAATCTCCTCACTTCCAGCTCTGTAAATTTAACTCCAATCTTGGGCTCCTTGTGTAGCTATACTTCTGCTGCAGTGAACCTCAAATGATTTTTCTGAGAAATATAATATTTGGGGAAGAAGAGGGGAAGAGTCCTTGCTGGAATAGTCAGTAGTCTGGTGACTGGCCTTCTCCCCATGGGGAGAACTGAAATTTAAGTTAGGTTGCTAGGTGGGAGAATGGAGGACTACTCTTAGCCTTTCCAGCATTATTTGAAAAGACATTATCTGCCTTTTTGTCTGAATGATCTGATTCTACTCTTTCAGGAAAGCAGGTAGGGGAAAATGGAGTCATTCCACATCAAGAACAGAAGTACTTTGAGTCTTGCCGAAGATAAGACATTATGGTGTATTTTGCTCAGAAGCAAGTGATTTTAAAGTAAAAATGTGGTGTGAGAGGAGTTTCAATGCCCTCTTTCCCGGGAGCCAAGGAGCAGACAAGTCACTGGGACATCCTGGTTGGAGGCAGCATTCAGAGACCATAAATTTCAAGCATGCTGCATTTTGGGTGCTGTCCTACTTTTGGGGATCAAGTTTACAAAGATGCAAATATATTTACACCCCAGCCAAACCAGTGTTCCAGGAGCATATGTCCTGTTAGTCTGCTGTTTGTTAGGGTGTATTCAAACAGCAAGGAGTTCCTCAGCCATTTTCAGCCATAACAACATAAAGAGCAGCTGTAAAACTCATCATCACTGGACTATAATCCTCTCTTCTGGTCTAGAGGTGTGTGCTGATCTCCAGCAGTCTATGTGACAAATGCAAAGCAGATCACATCCTAAATTTTCTTCAGAATGAGCATGCAGGCATTCAAAGGGGCCTACAGCAAGCGAGCAATGCGAGATGTGGATAAGGTGATAGTTATGGATTCTTTGCCAGTTTTACATAGTAAGGCCTTTTCTTCATTGTTAATCTGGTCAGAAATAATGTGCTGCTTCATGATAGCAGTCCTTATGTCAGCACTGTTGTACAACACCAGCTCAGACAAGATCAGAGGTGATGGTGCAAGTGGGCATGAACCCAGCACATCTTCCATCCCCACACAGAGTCTAATGCCCCAGCATCAGTGTGCTTCTTCTGGGCAACCTTTCATTCCCTTAGGGAACATCTGTATTGTAGCCTTTCTGGCATTCATCTCTAGTTTGGGCCATGCTAGAAGTTGTTCCATTTTAATGCTTAAATTGTCTTTGAAGTTGCTTTTCTACCTAGGCCACTACCAGGCAGTGTGGACTGACACTTTGTCATTGTTCAAGCTCATGTGCAGAATCCAGCCAAAGGATGTTTGACTAAAATGAAGCATCCTTGTGATGCTCTGCATACCTTTAACACTGCTGGGCAAAAACACAACCATGAACTAAGCTGCAGCCAACTGAATGCGCAGTCATTGACAATATCGTTGACTGGGCACTAGGGAAGTTCCAAATTCTGTGCTCCCTTGGGCAGTGTTTTCTAGGCCTTTGAAACCTTGCTCAGTCTAAGAGGTTCACACGTGAGGAAGAGCAAAGTTTGTGCTCCTGAGCATAAGGTAGCATGGTAAGTGACTAATGAGACTTGTCTTCCCTACCTGTATTTATAATGTAACAGGACATTCCAGTTCACTAGTTCCAAGCACCACCTCTTCCGACTCTTGGGCTCGACAGGGTTATGATGCTAGGGGACGCATGCTGGATTGGAAGGATCCACTTGGTTCATCCGAAAATACAGATCCATATGTGGCAGTTTCATCCCATAATCATCAAGACAAGAAGGGTAAGGCCTTGGAAATGACTTCCTGTGGTGAGGAGGGAGGGGGGGAGGATTGAAGTGTAAGTGCTTCCAGCTGGCTCTGAGCAACATGTAATAAAACTCCTGTGCTATAATTAAAAGCTTATCGTAAAGTCTGAAACTAAACAGCCAATCTCAAACTCAGTCCTAGATAATTCACTGCCTGAGGAAACCACACAAAACAAATAGAAATGTGTGCCTTTGCTGTGTGTATTGTGCCTGTGTATGGGAAACAATGGGGACTTAGCTTTCTTTAAACTTGATCTTCCTTACTGTCTGTCAAAGGGAGATTCATAGCTTGCCATTGTTCTTAAGGGTGTATTTTCATACTGCCTTTTTTGCCTGCATTCCCAGGGAAGCACAGCAGGTCTCAGCTAATTTCACATTATTTCCATCTCTCTCTGGCCATCAGAGGTACAGAAGTTCCGAGGTCTCTGCCAAGGTATGCTGACACTGGTCCTAGCCACTGGACCCATAGTCCCACTGCGTTTAGTGGGATCTGAGCATGAAACACCTTTGAGATCATCATTAGTGATTTTCAAAAGATACTTTAGGTAATTGCTCTTGGAGAGCATTTATGTGTTGTGTTTTTAACACCCAAAAGGGTGCTTTGCTTTCGGTGCCATTATTCCATATTCAGCCCTGTGCTGAAGCACCGTTGTGCCTGAGACAAGGGGCAGCCCTGTCATTTGGCCTCTAGTCTCACTTTGCTGTGCATATAAAGAATTAGGCAGACAGTTGCCTCAGCTTGCTTCTTGAACCTGCTTAGAAAAGAAGAAGCAGTTCTCCTGAGTGAGCATGGTGGTGCCTCAAAATTCCATCATGGCCCTCCATAATTCTTCCTGCTGCTTCCCATCCCTATCTGAATGAGGTTAAAATGGTGCCTTTGTAAATAGAGAGCTTAGGTTCAAATGTCTCCTCTACACAGAGAGATTTGAGTCTTTGTTATTCTTCTCCAGGGTGTTCTTATTTCTCTTCTTTCAATTTCTTCTCTGCTGAAGATGTTTCACTCTGTATGGACTAATTAAGTACTCAGTGGACCAGAAGGAGGATGGGTATAAGCAAAACTCACTTGCTGTGTGGTTAGGGCACTCACCAGGAGCAGGAGCACACATGAGCTTCAGGCCTTTCTACTATGAATACTTTATAAAAAACACTTAAAATATTAATTGAAATGTGGATTCCAGTCTCTATTGTTCATGCATTTTACATGAAAAACTCATTAGATGAAAGCATCAGCTGTTCCTGGAGAGGCTACTGGCATGCCAGACCTACTGCTTTGAATTGTCAGCCCAAACTAGTAGGTTACTAAATCATATTCCTTCCCTCTGTCTGACCCACTGAGTCTTGAGTTCTCTGCGTTCACTGCAGAAACTTTCAGCAGGGGGTAATGAGCACGTTAACACAAGAAAACAGTTCAGTTTTCAGCAGAGTTGCAGGAACAGCTGGAGGTGGTCTGGACTGTGAACTCTGAGCCTGGCATTCATAGCAGCACCAGACACACAGCATCACCCACAGTCCTGGGATGTCCTGGGTGCCCATGGAACTCCATGTTCTGTCCATGGAACTCCTCATGGAGCTTTTGCAGCTCCTGGACACAGGGGCATTGTGCATCAGCTGGCTGGCCCAGCAGAGACAAAGCCTATAGCAGCTTTCCAGCTGAGGAGACTGGAAATTAGGCAGAAGATGCAGTAAATTTTCCTGGGATGCCATGGTGATCATTAATCTAGTAGCCATGGTGTTTAGGATTGATGGCAGGAAATGGAACCCAAAGATCTGAATTCCCTCAAGAAGAAAATATTAACTTGTGTCCCAGCTTCCAGCAATTCACTTTTCTTGAAAAAAAAAAAAAAAAAAAAAAAAGGAGAGAGAGAGAGAGAAGCTGCCATTTGCTCTTTTTCTTTCAGCTCAGTTTTTTAAAATCCCAGATTTTTTTTCTGAGTTTGATCCTGTCGGCATTCTGGGAGATTAACTCTGAATCTAAAGAAAAAAAAAAAAAAAAAGAAAGAAAAAAAAAGTGAATTTTTGAACCCAATCAGGATTACCTGTAAGGTAAGCACAGAGCTTGTCTGCACCCTGCAGAGACTGCAGAGCCTCAGTAAAAGTAATACAGCTGCCATTGCTCCAACTCAAAACCATAATATAAAGGAGGAGCGCCTGTGGGTGTTGAAGATGAAAGGTCAGATTCCAAATTCTTACTTAAATTCAGTTTGAGATGCTGTCCTCATTTCTTTGAGTCTGGATCCCATTCCTCAGCCCTGGCTTTTCAGCTGCAGAAGGGCAATTTAGAAAAAGTTATTTCTGGGTGTCAGGTATGTAGAAGAGAGAGGGCAGGTAAACTTGCAACATGATTTACCACCCTCTCTGTTCTGTCTGAACAATAAATCGGTGATAATGATGATAGCCAGAGGAATAAAATTCTTTTTTTTTCTCTCTTTTCCTCTGAGTAACACCTGGTATTCAAACTGCTTGAAGTGAGAGGATATTTCTTAGAAAATAGTGTTCTCCCCAAGATGTCATCAGGCAGACTTGCTGAGGAAGGGAGGAAGGGATCCTTGCACCCAGCTCTTCTTCTGGTGTCAGTCAGGGGTTCTAGGTCAGAAACCAGCAGTAGTGGAAGACACGGTCCCTTACATGCCCAGAAGAACACGGAGATGTGTGTGCATTTTAATGCCTCTATTTGTTATGTGTGGGTTTTTACTTTACAAATCTTATGCAAAGCAGTGCTCAGTAGCTGGAAAGCTGTTGCTTAAAAGCATCTCGTATGCCAGCAGCAGCTTTCAGAGGAGCATGCAGTGAAAATATTAACAAAAGAACAACTGTTGAATTTGAGTAATATTTCTTCACTTCGCTGACTGATGAGATGGCTAAAATTCAGTAGTTCCCTCCTCAGGGAGTGATGGTTACCAAAGTGCTCTATTAACTCTTGACAGGGTCATTTAAATACCATGCCTTCTTTAGCACCTAATTATTACTGTTGACAAAGCTGGAAGCAGCCTACACTATCAAAACAATGGCGGCAGAGGTTACCGCATGGTTGTTTGCCATTTTACCATCTACTTGTGTGTTGTCACTCCTTGCCTTGCCCAGCCAAAGCTGGCTGGCTCTAAAATTACTATTGATTAGTTGTTTTCAAAGGGCAAAGGAAAGAGTTCTTGCACAAAATTAAATCAGAAAATGTTAAGCTTGCTATTCTTTTATCACGGTTTTGTTTTCACTTTTTCTGTGTTTTCCTTTATTTTCGCACATTCACAGAAAAAAAATATATATCTTTTTTTTCTTTTTAACATTTTCTCTTCGTTTTGCAAGGTGCTTTGTGGTGTTCTTCATTGGTTCTGTCTAATCCTTTGGACAGTGTTTGCTTTCTTTTCCTATACACATAATCGTTACCAATTGTACTAATAGTACAAAATCCACTTGCTGCTTTTTCTGTCTGTAACACGGGTGCTTTGATGATGTCACATCCATCCATATGCTTCACTTTTAATTCAGTGCAGGCATCTTGGGGAATATCTGTGGGGGCGTGAAGAGGGGGGGTTCTTTAAAAGGGTTGACTCATGGGAATGTGACATTTGTGTGCCACAGCTTTAGTAGCTAAATATACTCTGGGATTGTTGTTTCTGAGCTACCTCACATTTCTTGCTAAGATGGAAATGTGTAGTGCAACCCGTAGAGTGGGAATTATGCATTGCTCTCCCACTGGCATTTTCACTGTGGCCATTAAGAAATCTGCTTTTCTCATTGCAAACAAACAAAAAACACAACTCTGGTTGGGCAGATCGCACCCGCTTTCCTTTTTTTCCATCTCCTCCATGAAAAACAAGCAAACAAACAAAAAACCCACAACAAAACAAAACAACCTATGTTCTAGAGTATGTTTATGTTTTGTTTCCTTTCTGGCTGTGTTTTAGTCTTGATTTAATTGCTTTGGTCTTGATTTAATTGTGTGTTTCTCACCTTTGTCAATAGAATTTTCCTAACCTTGCAGTCTAACCTTCCCTTCTGCTGCCATTGTACTGAGCCTCCCTCCCACCCATGGCAGTCATGAAGCTCCTCCTGTGAAGAGCTCCAAGGCTTTACCTGTACACCCAGTAGTGCCCCAGTAGCTGTGTCTGTAGTCATTCTACTAACCATAGAGGACATACATAGGTGCATCGTACCTACTGCTTTTGGAGAGGCCCGTGTGAAGAAAACAAAGTAATTTTATCATCACCCCACTGGCCCTTCTCTGCTGTCTCCTATCACTTTTGCCTCCCTTTAGGAACACCTCGCGCTTTTCAAGTCCCAGGTGTGATAGCACAAATATAGCCAACTTCTCAGTTTCCTAATTCATTCCCCAAATGAACAGAGCCTGCATTTGTTGACAATGTTCATAACTTGGTTTTAGATTTCACTTATGATTTCTTTATACTATTTCTTTTCTGCAGCTTTCAGGTGGACATGGTTTGCCTGGGCACTGAATGATAAAAGCAGAGCATTATTTTTAGTAGGCTTAATGTTTGTATTCTCATTTGTGTCACTGCTTGTTAAGTGAAGATTATGAGGTGGTATCTCTTTTTCTTAACAAAAAACAAACCTTTTTTCAGAACCAGCATGCCAATGGTAAAAAAAAACCTTAATAGAAGCAGGATGTGATGCCCATAGCTTATACTGTTAATAGCTGCTGTTGTGTTTGGATGTCAAGAGTACTCCTCTAGATATGGTATCAGTGTCTATTATTTTACATCAAACAGTTAATAACTGCAGCCCTCAGGTGGTACAGAATTTGGTATCGTTAGCACTAGTCAATAATTTGGAGAGGGCTGTATTATCAGGGAGCCCGGAGGCTGATCCTTTCAAAAACTGCCTCCAGATGATGTTCTTTATTGTACACAGGTGGCAGCATTACTAATTTTCACTGAGGTTATCACTACTTGAAAGATTTACTAAGTGCTGACAGTGCTATCTGGAGAGTCTGCAAATGTTAGGACAGACTCCACTCCAGGGAGACAGAATTGTATGAAATTTCAGGTACGGTTACAACAATAAGTGTAAAGTGCTGATTTAACAAGATCCTTTCAGTGTAGACTTGAAACGAGAAGGAAAACTCCATAGCAAAGCAAAGCTTTGGACTCTTTTGGCATAAATTAATCTGCCATTGTCGACTGTGGAAAGGCAGAGTTTTGCACCAGCTACTTCATTTGCAGAGATCTTCTTTTGCATGGAATGTTACTGTGTGCTGATATGCACAAGGACCTATAAGGTTCAAAACATGTCTTATCAGAGGAGGGAGGAAGAGCTCATTGTTACCTTGCCAGCACTTTGTATTAATTCCTAAAACAATTTAAAGCAGCACAGAATTTGTCTCAAGTATATTTTGAGTCAGTGTCTGCAGGTCTGAGGGGGAGGGTTTGGATTTTCAAGGTGAAGCAAATGCTGTGTCTGTGTTTTGTCCGTGTTGCAGTTACACCAAGGTCAGAAGGAAATGGCTGCTTTTAAAAACGGGTTAGGCTGATCCAAGAAGGAACCACACCATAGTCAGGTCTGCCCAGATGAGGCTCAGGAAGCCCTGCCTACACAGAGCATATAGAGGAAGCTATACAAATGCTGCTATTCTTTCTCCTGTCTCAAACCATTGTCCACACAAACATAAAACAGGCTGCAAGTACTCTGCCATTCACTAACACTTTCAAGTACTGAGGAAACAATGAAGATAAAATCAGATCTGATTTGTTACTTTCTGTACATTGAAGTTTCCTCTCTGCAGTCTAGTCAGTGCTGTAAGAAAGGGAGCAGTGAATTTGTCTTGTCTGATTGGTTAGCATTTGGCTGAGATTTGAAGTGAGGGCTTTGCTTACTTGGAGCTGTCATGCTGCACAGAAGGACTGCATGTACAGAAGACTTAAATGGACTCTGTCCATTTCTACACATTCACATCTAGATTAAAACCTGATTACTTTTCCCCTTAGGATTTAAAAAGAGGCAGATTGTATGAGCACATACTAAACAAAGCCATATAGGTTTAATTTTTAAAATCTTTTTAGGTGAATTAGCATCAGCTTACTGTAAATATACCTGTTTCTAGAGGATGCCTCATTCATGTTTGTCACATATGCTAACTGCCTAGGTGAAATGCTAACAGTTAGATGAAATCAGATTTCTCATCAGAGTTTTCAGTGGCCAGATATCTCTGTCACAAGACCAGGCTAATATTACCTGTAAATACGCCAGAAGGCTGATAACCTCACCATGCTGGAGTTGCAGGTGCCCTGTGACATAGGCAAGAGGAGGTCTGTGCATTCTGGATTAAGGGAATGCACTAGACCTGTCCAGAGCAGTGACACTGATCCTTCCTATGTTCCATTGTGCAAGCATGTGTGTCTGTCAGATCCAGAGCCAGAGGCAGCTAATCACCTCAGGTTGCATCCTCAAGTTCAAATGTGGGCAGAAGGAAGAAACAGCTCTAATTAGTAAAATGTGAACTTTATATAAAATCAATGAAAAATAATGCTGAAAGCAACATTTCTGACAACAGAAACATAAACTTTCTTCAAACCTGTTTCCTCCATGGTTTTTAAGTTTTCAGGAGATCAAGAGCAAGGGAGTAGACTAAGCACGAGGGGGAAAAAAGGGGCCGGTAACTAAGTTCATCGGCAGAGCCATATCCTTAAGGCTGGTATAACTTAAAAAGGGGGGTTGTAATATAATGCAGCACAGTGGTTCAGTATGCCTTCTCAATTGCTAGTTTTCATTTCAAATCTTACATAAAAGTTTCATCTCACTGAGTCAGAGGTTTTCTGTAGGACAGAAAGTGTAAGGAGAGAAGCACTTTACATCGTGTATTCCAGCACACGCCCGTGCCTGAGGAAATGACAATACCTCATCACTGTACCAAAGTTTTTCAGAAATCAAAATGGTTCTATGTTCCATTGAGAGTTTGGGTTTCAGATTTAACTTGCAGAAGTGTAAGCACAGGCAGCAGGACTTGAACTGAGAGACAAGAGATATATAATTTATTTAGTAGCAAAGAAATGCCAACAACAAGAAGACATTATTGATAACGGGAGAGAAATGCAAATGTGAAACTCCGTTATGAAAACTATCATTTTTTCTTTGTGAATATATCTCCGTGACTGAACCCTCTGAATAAAAGAAAGGCAAAGTTTAAAATAGAGCTCATCAAATGTCAAATGTGGCTGTAGGAAACAGCAGGTATCCTTGACCTGTAATTGTCCACCTGCATAGATTTCAAATCAGGCTATCCATTTACAGGCTGCAATGAACAGTGGAAGCCTGTCTTGCTAAAACAGGGAAAACCTGCCCCAGAACCTTGATCTACTTTTTCAATAGAAGAGGCCATGTCTAATTTGTCAAGACAGCTGCTCAGGGTTTGGGGCAGTGGAGCTATTGTGTGATAGACAACATTCCCAGCTGCGTTCATCCACAGCCACCCGGTGAGGACAGCTTGGAGGAGGAACACAGACTGCCTGATGCTTTTGTTTGACTCTTGTAGCACTGACATATTTATCAAGGGCTGGGAATTCATTCCAGGCTATGCTTGCCCTACAGGGCCTCTAGTCTGTCTGGAAGCAGCAAAGAATAATTGATGGACAGGATGCTGAATAACACCGCATTCCATTTTGGGGACATATATGTTGAGTACAGGGAGGTGCTGGTCAATGCAAACATGCTGAATGGGCAGGAAAGAACTTAACCATAAAGCAAGAGATTTCTGAAGGAGCTTTGAAATGTTGAAGGGATTTAATGGCAGAAAATCTTGCCGTCGAAAGGAGCCTTAAAGTGCCTTTCGGTGTTAAATTGACGCCGATGTATTAAAATGTCAATATGCTCTTAAAGATATTTGAATAATTCATTTTTTCTTACATAGGATGTACATAACTTCAATAATTGTATTAATTAATAGTAAGATGTCCTGTAGTAATTTTTCAACAACCTGAGCACTGACAGTCCTGGTTCAGAGCTCTTCCAAGATAATCTGTGTACTGTGAGCTGTTTATTAATTACATGCTTCTGTAACAGAGCACCACATAATTTCTTCTCATGTAGATAACCTCTCAGTGAACAGGCTCGGTATCCCTTTCTGTGTCTGGGATCCTGACTGCTTTTTGTTTTGTTTTTTTACCCATCAGAATAGGCTGGTGCTTACTGATTAATAGCATGCTGTTAATTAAAAAAGCCTGGAGAGGGCATAATTTAGACTTTGCCACGTTAACTTTATTTAACATTCAATACTGATAACAAGTGTCGTCATATTTGGAAAGCTGTCTTTTCTATGAATATCCTTAGTTCGGCCAGGTGTTCAGACAAGTGTTACTTTGAGCTGTTTAATAGTGAGACAGCATAGTCTGTGGTCTTCAATTATTGTTGCTGTGACTTTTGCTTCATTTCAATCACGCTCCAATATTTTCTGTGCTGGTATCTCAGAAAGAGAGGGAAAATATGTGTTCTTATTCACATGTTATGAAAGAAGAGTCTTGCAGGCATTTTACTGAGAAGTTTTGAAGCAGATAAAGTAAATTTACTACTGTATCAAAAATGTGTGTACTGACAGCCCTGTGAGGAAAAAAAAAAATAGCTTCACCAGCCAAGTTCTAAGCTATTGAAAAATCTCTGTTTGCTCATACCCAGAAGAGACTTGTCACAGTTTGGCTGCTGAATACGCAGATAACTCCATGTACACTGAATATCAGTGCTGCAATTGATAAGCAGTTTAGCCATCTAGCAGATAGTCTGACAGCTCTCCCTGCCCCAGCAGATCAGAATAAGTCAAAGTCTGTGCAGAAGTAGATTTTAACAGCTCCATTGACATTAGAAGAGCTTAGAGCAGTTCTTAGAGTAATTGCTCAGGGAGCGTTAGGGGCCGTATTTGGCACAGCTGTACAATACAGCAAACATTTGAAATGGCCAACAGTACATTTATCATCAGCTTTGTGGCGGGCAGGAAGAATACCTGCAGTGCTCTGAAACTGTGCATCCCTACGGATAGCCTCCAGATCAGCCTGAGCTTCCCACACCTACCAAAATGTTCAACCCTGGGTATTAAACTGTAGTTATTCCAACAACAACCAAAGACTGCTGTTTTTGGTGAAATAAAATCTCAGGTTTAAGTGCAACCTGGTAACAAAATCACGGCTGGCATCAACTGGGCAGTTCTTTCACATGCTCAACAAGAACTATATTAATTGGAAAGTAACACCAGCTGCATTCTGGAAATAATATTGCATCTTGTTTGTGCTCCATCCCATCTTACCCAAAGCTGTGGTAGAAAATAAAAGAGGAGCTTTTTAAAAAAAGATAATAATTAAAAATAAAATAAAATAAATAAAATAAAATAAAACCCTACAAAGCTATTCACTATCATGCTCTTAGAGGGCTATTTTGGAGAAGCTGGAAGATTGTTCAAACAGCCAGTAACAGCTCAGTCGGTGTATTTAAGAGTGCACAGAAACACCTCTTGAAAGGCCATACTAAAAAGCCCTCCACAAGATAAAGTATTCTGAGAAGCATGTACTTCCCAATTGTTTCTTTATTTCTAAAACCATAAAACTTTACTGAGTTCTTATCTAGAAGCAAGCATGGCTGTAATCCTGAAAAAAACAATTCCAGTCTAAAAAACACTGCCATTCATAATGGCAGCCTGTGGTTGGCACTGGAGAAATTCTGTTTCTGCCATTAGAATGCAGCTCCCATCAAACAGTTCAGTAATTCCCTGCATGTGTCCACTGCTGAATGACTTCCAGTCAGATGGTGGTAGAGGAGGGGACAGAGCAGGAGTGCCCTCTGTCCCTTCTGCTGCCTGCTCTCCCCATTGAACCTCTCACATTTGCCACAGAGCCTGTTCAGAGATTTGGGCGATCTCAGCTCATAATACAGAACATGAAGAGCCTTGCTCTTTTTTGCAGATAGCATTCATCTTTATCTCTTCAAAACAGTAGTCTCTATTCAGTGTCTTAAAGAGGTCTTACAGTCCTGCTGCACTTTGTGTGCTTTTTGTCTAAATATGACCAAGCTACAGGCAATGTCCTAAGGCACTAATCCAGCAAGACCCATTAATTTCCCACATCCAGTGGTCCCCGGGGTTATTTGTGCAGTTTGGTGTGCAGTTGAACTACACTTGATATCAAAATCAGCAGGCACTTGCACGTACCCAGCATCCAGACCTGGATGGACAATGTAGTTTCTCTCTGCTTACTCATGGCAAGACAGATTGATGACATCAGCTGTGCTTCCCTCTAAGGCTTGGGCTCAGCTATGCTGCTTTTAGAAAGGAAAGAAAGCATATATCACAGAGATTGTGGTAAATTTTTTTACAGTCCCAAGGGTCTGTAAAAGAAAAAAAAGAAGTGCTAACTTCTCACATGGAAATTTGTTTATCTCTAGATCAGTAAACACATCTAGAGAACTACTCTGCAGATAGGAGCCAGTCAGCTCCTTGCTCTAGCACCTACCTTCACGATGATTAACTAGCTGTGCAAGCTGCCTGGTTTGCTTGCAGCAGTGGGAAATACTGTCTTATAAAAAGAGCACAAGCAGAAAATGAACAAACATTGCAGTAAATTCAAAGGGAAAGAATGGGGTGGGGGGGAATTTGAAACAGCACCAGAATCAAGCGGAAGGCTGGGGGAGTATTTGTAATGCAGAAAAACAGCTGCCTGTGAGATGTTCCATAAAGCAGATATGCAACGTATCTACCTGCCTCTGTTGGCAGTCAGAGGGCATCTGGGTGTGCTGGAGAGGAAATGGGTTTGGGCACACCTCTGTGGCAAGATTGCTGCTGACACCAGGGCAGCTCCAAACTGTACACTCTGAGATGGAGTTCCCTTCATCCAGATTTGGCCAGAGTCATCATTGCAGGCATTAAAACAATGCACAGATGGGAAGCATCAGTGGTGTTATGGCAGTGTAGTAAAAATGTACATTCAGTGTCTGTGAGATGGAGAGACAGTGTAAAAGTTGGGTTAAAAAAAAAAAAAATGCAGAGAACTGTAAATTTGACAGACAAAGGGGAAAATGCGTGGAAGAAGCCAAGGCTGGAGATACAAAATTAAGTAAGAGATGACAGTAGCTGGACAAGTCATCCAGTAGGAAATGCTACCTGCTGCCCCGGGATGTAGATGGAGTAACCATGCTTGCTTTACTGGAGATACTGCAGATCTGAAGTAACATAACCGAGAGGAAATAAGTCTTCTGATATTTAGACTGGAAAAGTTGTGACATACAGAAAAAGAGGTAAAACCAGTCTTGCTGACTGTTATAACCAGTGTTTCTAACTTGCTGCAATTTCACAGCTTATTCAAAGTCACATGAGGCTATGGGGACTAAAACTCAGAGGAAAAAGAAAAGCCTAACACCAGACATGCACAAGCTATTTTCTGCCTACATCCTCAGCCTTGTAAATATTTCTAGAGAAAGCAGTCTTGTTTTGAACTGACAACTGGGAGCATGTTTTATTTCCTAACATAGGAATTGCTAGCTTGGTCACCTAGTTTTATTTCTTGAACAATCTTTACCAAGAACTTCAGAGGATAGGTCATATATATAGGGCATAATCTTAGTTAAATCTTGGATGTCTAATAGACAGCTCCTTCGGTAGCTCAGCTGTGATGTGCTTAGTTACCCTGGCAGCTTAAAACTAGCATTTCCATGTTAGTGTCTTGGGAGAAGATCAGAGCTGAAGCAGAAGTGATTTTTGGTTTGTGACATATATAGTGCTTGGAGTTTAGCCCCAGTAAGGGGCTGCTTCGCACTTCAGCCTACTGTTCAGAGCTGCTCTTGTTGACATTCAGCAAACTTCACTTCTCCCTGTTGTGCAGAAAGGTCATAGTTCAATACAGGCTGTAAGAAAGGAAAAGCAAAACCACAGAATGTCTCAGTGACAGCTTCTCTTTCCTCGACTCTGTACATAAAGAAAAAACCTCCTTCCAGAAAGGCACTGGGCTGCCCAGAATGCATAATGCCTAGAAATGCATAATGCCCAGCAATGCATAATGACCAGGAAAAAAGAAAAAAAAAAAAAAAGAAAAGTTGTTCTGTGCCCTCAGAGAAACTGCATACAGTGAAATGGGAACTGAGGAGAAGAGAGATTCACTTTGCAGGCTACAACAACTTCTCTGGAGCCTTGAATTCATGCATATTCAGCCAAACATATGTAAATCTGGTTTAATCCAGCTGTGAAAAATCCCTGAAGTAAACTAATAAAGAGCAGCTGGGTATGTTTAAGCTCATCCCAGGCATAGGAGAAAGGTCCCAGAATGTGCACTTGAGCTTCTTTTACGTCATTAGAGGAAATACAGCAGACTTTAAAGGAAACTTGTGTTTTTAAGATGCAAAGCAGTATAAAGCTTGCCTCTGCTGAGACAAGCTACAAAAGAATTAATTTTCCTTGACATTTGGATTTTATACATCTTGTTTCATCTGCTGCAAATGCCTGTTTTACTGTTCTAAGGGACATGCTATATCTGCTTATTCTCCATCACTAACGGATGAGAATTGAGGGAAAGTACTGGAATCAGGAAAGTTCAAAATGATCAGCCATTGCATGATGCCAGCCAGTGAAACTATGGTTTTCAGGCTCTTCCTAGTGCAAGAGCTGCCCTTCAGCATATTGAGCAGGACAAATAACACTGGGCTGCCTTCAAGAGTGTAATGGCTCTCATCACTGCATCATAGATTCAGGAGGTTGTGTAACTCAGACCTGCTCTCATACAAGAAAGCTTAATAAATCAGTTTATTTACAGTTATTGCTTATAAGTAGCACAATTTTATAAGTTCTAAGAACTTGCTGCTCTAATCATTTTCAGTTCTGCCACCCCTTCATTTCAGTGGGTATGGAAGATATCTAGACACGAATTTGCTGGTTTAGTGTCTGTGATTTCCATCTATACTAATCGCTTTCAGTGAGGAACTGCTCCCTTTTAATTGCTGAATATTCACGTGTATGACAAGGTATGGGTTTTGTCTAGCAGCTGCAATGCATAGAAAAACTGTGTTGCAGGCTCATAAGAACAGCTGATCTTAAAGTCTTTTCAAAATATTTCAAGACTTGCATTGTCTCATATGGACTTGGTGGAGTAATTTCACAGAGCTGTATGGTTGGAAGGCACCTCTGGAGATCACCTCCCTCCACTTTATGACTTGGTCTTCTTGGCCACAAAGGCACACTGCTGGCTCATGACCAGCTTGTTGTCCATCAGGACACCCAAATTACTCTCCACAGAGCTCCTCTCTCTGGGATGTCAGCCCCTAAACTCTACTGATCCATATTGTTATTTCTTTGACCTTTCCTGCATATCTTATATAGCTTAAAAAATGCAGAAATTAAAATTCTCCATTTTTCCATGGAGAAGTGAGACATGTGTTATCTCCCCTTTTTTACTAAGTTGCAACTGTTGGGTTTTTTTTTTTTGTTGTTGTTCTATAGGGAGTCATGTTTACAGTCATTCACTAGGTGTGAGAAGTACCATAATTTGAAGCAGTTTAAGAAAGAAATAAAACCATCCTTAGAGATCAATAGATGAAGCTGTCCTGGAGGGACTGCTTCTGAAATAAGTCTGCTTAAAGGCCAAAGCATACTGACAGAGGGCACTATGGCTGATTTGATTGCATAGATCCTTTTCAGGCTTGCTGTGTGTTAGTTGACTCATCTACTGATCTTTTCAAAGTCCTGAAGCATACATTCTCTTCATACTTGTTGTCATCATTGGGCCACTTGCTTCTGGTTTGTTTTTTTTGCTTAGTGTCTCAGCCAGTTTTAGGAAGCTGTCTTTGAGTCAGTAAAAAGATACTGGAGTCATAAGGAGATGGATATCTCTTCTCAGCAGTCGTGCAAACTTAACGGTTACAGAACTTTGCAAATCAACAGCACAGATTTACTATGAGGGAGAGAAACTGTAAACAAACTAAAAAAAATTGCCAGCAGCTTTAATGATGAGTATTTCAATTAATTTTGTTTCTGTCAGTTAACGATGACAGTCCATAAAAAAAAAGTAGATAGGAAAAACGGATACTGGGTAGACCTGCACTGAGTCTGCAGAACAAGACCTTGCAACCAAAAGGTAGATAAAGGAAAGAAGTCACTTGCCTTTTCCAGCAAAGCACTTTGGCTAACATCAAATCATTGGCCTTATGGTGTGGTTGGTTTATTTCAAACTGCAAAGTTACCTCTTTAAGATAAATGATATCTCAGAATGCTAAGCTTTCGGCACGCTAAACTCTAGTCATCCATGAACTTGCTATCGCTTCAGTTCTGGGTGTCCACTTTAACTTCATCTATTGTTTTTTTTCTTTTTTTTTTTTTTTTTTAGTCCTGTTTCTGGTTAAAAAGGAAGAAAAAGGCTTGTTAATACCTGCAGGGATTTTCCAGGCTGAAATTGTCTTTTAGCAGCATGAGACTGTAAACACAGTTCTAACACCTGGAGACACATGTTGAAAACCTTTTCACTGGCATTTAAAAAAGACATTCAGAAGCCCATAAAAACCTCCATCCATTAAGAGTCTATACCAGCATTCCTGCAAGTCTAAGCAGAGGGAGTCACACATCAGACAGAAAAGCTTACACTGAAGACAGAAATTAACTGCAAGGTTTTCTCCTTAAATAACAACAATAAAGAAGCCATTGTGCCTTTGTGGAACAATGACTTGCTCTGTGGAAACGCTCAAGTGATTTCGTAGGTGTTGGAGATGGAAGTGGGCTGATTCCTATTTAGGCAGGGGAGGTGAAGTTTAAGTCACAAAGACACCCACTCCCTGACTTCTGTAAATGTGTGGTCTAGACTTAAATACTACCTTTTTCCCTGGTAGTTATTCTCCCATTTCCTTGCCAAAACATCATTCTTCATTTCCCACCTCCACGTTTCAATTTCTTGCATGCCACCATTTTGGGTTATTACATTACCATCTGTCAGTGACAGCGCTGGAAAACTTGACAATGACAGCTCCCTGCAGGGATGATCACAGAGCATTCTTGATGCACATGGCATGTGGTCACCTCATTGTCCAGTGTACACCTCTCAAGGCCATAAATCATTTCTGGAACAGAGGAGTCTTTGTATCCATACTGCAGCTAACTGTGGTACTCAAACAGAAATGCATTATATTTAGTGAAAGGTAATGAGGTTATTCCCATACAGGAACCTATGGTTATGGAACTAGATATTGCTCTCTGCCCTGCTCCTGTTCTTGCTGATTTTAACTTGGTTGTAAAATAAGGCAGCATCTGGCCTGTTGTATCACTAAAGCAGCCTCAAGTTAAGCTGTTCAAACAAGGAGGTAGTTACTTGTTTTCATTCATCAAGCAGTTGTGAATGTTATAAAATTACTGTTTGTGCTCTCTGTAAAGCACAGACCATTACCCAGATTTGGAGGAAAAGGACAGTGGAGCTCTTCTTGAGGGTTTTACCATCTCAGTTCCTCATCAGTGATGAGGAATAACATAGTACAGTCAAAGCCCTTTACCACAACTTAGCAAGGTTTCTTTAGATTTTCCTTTGTCTAAACAGAGAATCTTTTGGAAGACTTCTTACTTCATATCTCTTTTCAGGTAAACCTTTCATCAATACTTTCCAACTGCTTTTCTGCAGATTTTAGCTTACTTTCATATTTGCTTATGCTAATATGTGCCAGAATGTATCATACTTAAATTTTCCCCATAAAAAGTGAAACATTTATCCCATCAAGGAAGGAAGTTTGGCTAGGCTAATGTAATTTTTTCTTGACAAATTTATATTCACTTTTTTGTACTCGATTATGGAATTGGTAGCTTAATCATTTGTTCTACTATCATACTTATTCTGAAAATTGGAGTGTCAGATCTCTCATTTGACAGGATCTCCTTGTCTCTCTAGTCTCTGTTTTGGATAGCACTGCATTGCCAGAATTTGATATATTTCTGGTCAAAAATCACAGGTTTTGCTGAAATAGAAAGCAAGGAAAGGAGTAAATGCTTTAATATCCACACATTTCATTATTTGTCCTCCATTATTGAAATTTGCTGTATTGGCATTCATTATTCCCATTCCCTTATGCTCATGTCATGTATTCTTTAGGATGATGAGCTATATTCCAATGTGATTACTTCATCCTAATTGCATTTCTGCCCTCAGAATATTTTTTCCTGTTAGAATTAGAACAACCAGAACATGCACAGAAATGTTACATCAGCATTTTGATGCAATGACATTTTCAGCAGTGTGCACATTTTGTACTGTTATTTAGCAGGTGTCCAGGTGAAGTCCTAACCCTTGAATACTTTTGTTAGCTGATGAAAAGAAGAAGATATTATTTTGTCAGCTCTAGTCTTTTCTCTCTTATTTTCACCCACAGAAATTCAGCAAGTCATTTCAGAGCTGAAACACTATGAATTTTGGAAACACTTTCCTTAGCATCCTCTTAATGCTCACTCATCTATCTGCAGTACTGTGTCCAGGTCTGGAGCCCCCAGTACAAAAAAGACAGGGAGCTGCTGGAGAGGGTCCTGAGGAGGGCCACAAAGATGTTCAGAGGGCTGCAGCACTACTCCTACAAAGACAGGCTGAGGAAGCTGGGCTTGTTCAGTATGGATAAGAGAAGGCTGCAGGGTGACCTGATTGCAGCCCTCCAGTGCCTCCATAAACAGGAGCTCCATAAACAGGATGGGAGTCAACTCTTTGAAAGGATAGATAATGGCAGGACAAGGGGAAATGGTTTGAAGCTGAAGGAAAGATTTAGGTTGGAAGTCAGGGGAAGTTCTTTACTATGAACAGCTGGAACAGCTGCCCAGAGTGGCTGTGGATGACCCATCTGTCCCTGGAGGTGTTCAAGGCCAGGTTGGATGGGGCCCTGAGCAGCCTGGTCTGGTATGAAATGTGGAGGTTGGTGGCCCTGCCTGCAGTGGGGGGGTTGGAGCTTCATGATCCTTGAGATCCCCTCCAGCCCAAGCCATTCTGTGGTTCTGTGATTAACCAACCAGCCAGCCAACCCTCTGTATCTTACCTACAAGCTCTGATTGAAGTAGTGAATTATATATCAGATCTCCTCTCTCGTTAGATGAAGAAGTGATATTTTATGTTCCAGATTGTGATAGTACAGGGTGTACTGAATATACTGAGGAAATGAACAAAGGGTGTTTGAGGATGCAAAACAAAAGGACATGGGATGAAATTACAGAAAGTCAGCAGCAAAGGAAGGATCATGTTGTTTGCAGGAATCACAATGGCCACTAAAAGTGGAGAATATCAGGCGACCAGCTTGGCCCCCTCAGTAGCTAGAACTACATCTATCCCACATGGGAAGACCTGCAGTGCTAAACCCAGTTGTGTGATGGACAGATTTTAACCGCAGTGGAAAATTTAAGGGAGGCAGGCAACTGTCAGTGTATTTGTGGCATTTACCTGCAGGCAAAGTCTGATCATTGAACATGCAAATATTTAACCTCATGTTTGTCTTTGAAGCTTTTTGAGTTGTACTGCTATTCTCCCCAAAAGACCTTTCCCAAAATCACATTAATGCAGGTGATTCTGTAAATAGAAAATATTTGGATGTTATCTGTGGTGATTTGCCTCCATGGTACTGCTACAAACAAGCAGTTTTTGGATAGTGTGGCAGTATGGATGAGCGCTTCAAACTGCATAAAATTAAATAAGCAAAGTATTTTCCCAATTTGGAAGAACGTACTGCAAACAACAAAATGTTAGGCAGAATATCTTAAAAGTAAAAAGTAATAGTATTTCATATAGACTGTTTTATTACTGAACATGTGTGAAAATAATATAACAGTGTGTATATCAATCATATTTTACATTCTGGTTCCACAGCATTTAATAGAGCCAGCCCAGGAAGTTTTCCAGTATGTAGTGTCTTAGAAGAGTGTCAGATAATACATAGCTATAACATTTTTCAGTTGCAGGTCTTTCTTCAAAACCAGTAGTTGAAATACTTCATCTGACTTTCAGAAGTGCAGGCCTTTCATTTTAATTTCTTTTTTCAGTTATATTTTCTGTTTATTTTAATTCTTGCAAAAACAAGTGCTAATCAGTGAAGCTGAACTGTGCTTTGCAAACTGTGTCGTTCTTTAAAAGCTGCAGGAAGTGTAAAAGCAATCACAATGCTAAAACACTGTTCTGTTTGCTTTCATACTGGCACTGTCTGTGAGCGTAATTGGGATCACACTCCTGCCTATCCATCCCATACTATGAGAGAAGTTACTAGTGGTGGAAGGGGCTTGAGATGTTGGTTGACAACCACTGCAATAGTCAGCCTATTTCATACTAAGTTTCACTCCCTGTGTAGTTCAGCAGGATGCTGAACATTCCTCATACTTTTTAATAATTGTTTCAGTTTAATAATCATTAATGCAGGTCAGATCTTGCCTATCCTAATCATTTCATTTGAAGCTGTAAGGAATATTTTCATAAAAAAACTTGGATGTGATCTATCATAAAAAGTAAATTATCTCAATAACCTAAATTTGTGTCCAGAGAAGAACCACCTGTCAACAGCAAAGCCAGTAAAGTTAAGTATCTTTTCCGTCTTGTATTGGAAACATAATAAACTCTGGGAGGGCTTGAGCTCTAGAGGAAGTAGCAGGAATCAGGATGATCTAAAGCCCTCCTAAATCTTTGCTTGTAAAACACCTGCAGAATGAGCTGCAGCATTTCAGCTACCCTTTTCTTAAGCAGGCACAGTCACTCAGGCTGAACTGTGCGATAATTTTGATGCATTCATTGTAATGATTTCATATCCATCATTAATATAAAACTGATGGCAAGAGTTCATGCTGCTTTTGTGTGTAGGGATTGTGATTTACAGTTGTCAGCTGTAGAACAGCACTCAACCTGAAGGCAGCAGGAAGTGCCAGGCATGGAGCACCCACTCACCCATGGTGGTTACACTGGGCTCTGAGGAGAGCAGGTCAGAGCAGATCAGCTTCCCCAGAGCAAATGGGTTTCTCCGCTGTAATTTCTTCCTGAAAGACCTATAACCATTTGAAGGAAACCTCCATCTCAGTGACCAGGCATTTTTCCCCCTTTGTAGAGAATAAAGCAACTTTCTAATACTGTGTGTCACATGAGTTCAAATCCTTCTATGGAACCATCCAGAGAGGCTTGAGTACACAGCTCCCACCTTCCGTCTCCATGTCACTGCTGCAAATTATGGGCAAAGAGGCAGAAATTCTTAAGCTAGGAAAACTCTTGTCCATCCCCTAAGGACACGGATGGTTTCTGCCTCCAGACACAGCCAGGCTTAATGGCTGTAGGTACTTCTCTATTTCAGTTGGTGCTGAGCAGGTATTGTGAGCCTTGTTATTGTAAAAACGTTAAGACTTCACAGCAGTGAAATGCTGCTCCTACTGACAGTACTGTAAGTGCTGCACTGTGCCCCTGGGCTTTATGCAGGAGCTCTGTGTGTGGATTTAAATCACAGGGTTAGGCTCTACCAACTTCTGCTTTGTGCTCATGACAAAGAGTAGAAACATTGGACTATGGAAAAGCAGCTGTGCTTTAAAAACACGTTCTCAGAAACATTTGATCTGAAGATGATTCCTACTTATACATTGTTTCTAGGGGTCTGTTTTCCTTCTCTTACTCCCTGACTACGAAGACATTTGTATGATTGCAGAATCTTAAGTTTCATGAGGGATCATCTGCTCCTTGAAATCAGAGTCATCTGTGACAGCATAGTAACTTCCATGGCAACTGCCTGTGATGTCACAAACAGGAATTTAAGATTTCAAGATCTGTACTAAATGTAAAGTCCCTACCTTGTAATAAATATCTCATGTCCTGCTAAGCACCATAACTAAATGGGCACAGAAAATGCATATTGTAGTAATAGTATTCTGCCTAGCCAAAATGCTTTTCAAAGGTTTCTGTGAGATGCTGACAGCCTTTCAGTGCTTTTTTAGCATAGTTTGCTGAGAGGTATCTTGCATTTGGATCTAATTATGGGCCACTGATGTCTTGTCTGCCAAAGATGTAAAAAGACGCTACTCTAGGAGGAGGTGATTTGTGACATGGAAGTTGCAAGGACTCAGGAGTGCCTTGGAGGTAATTTTGCTGTCTCGCAGTAATAAGGACATGGCTGGCATTTCCTTGGAGCATGTGGAGTTTTTTAACACCCTGGTGTTTGGACTCCTTCTGGAGAAAGAGTTTGGAGAGCTCCCTGTAACTCCAGCTCCTTGTAAGGCAGTGGCTGCACCTTGTAAAGCACAACAAACAAAACCAGAAATTAGAAAGCAAACTGGAGGCTCTGTGCTTGTGTTTCATTGCTGCTGCTGGCTTGGTGCCCAACTATGTCAGAGAAAAAAAGGAAAAAAAAAACCAGTTTCTTTCTTTAGAAATTCAGGGCATTGATTAATGCTGTGTTAGCATCTTCAGAATGAGGAGAAACACTCTGCCATGGATGCCCTGTCTGGCAGCAAGAGGTTGGAGGGCTAAGTAAGATTTGATAACAATCTCTGACCAAAGCACAGGGCCATAAAAAAGGGGCCCTCAAAGTCAGAGCTTTCAGCAGAAAAAGCGTAAGCTTCAGCACAGAGGTAAGCCTATTCATGTGTCCAGAACAAGGGAGAGCTTTAAAAATGAAAATAGCAAGGACAGTCCTCTAGAAGGCTCAATACATTCCCGCAGTGCTCTGTCTTTCATAGTTATTTAAGCATCCTCCTGAAGCTCAGGCATGTGACACTGACTTTTAAAACATATGACAAAGACAAAAGAATGACACGCAAAGAAAGAAGCCTGAAACAATGTGGGATGCACTTCTCTGGTATTTGCAGAGCTTCTCTCCTCTCTTTTCCTTTCACAGGGTTTTCAATGTGAGTAGTTTAATAAAAATAAGTAATAAAAACAAGATGGTATTAGCAGAACAGAAATTGAGTGGAGGGAAGGGAGGAATAAGCAGTATGTCAGAGGAGGAAAAGTAATAGCTCTGACCTCTCAAAGTGAGTGTGTATTTGCCCAGGGCATGGATCTCAAACTGACTCCACATGCCCTGCAAGTGAATGCTCTCTCCCCTCTTAGACTTTTTATTGTTCAGCTCCAGAACCAAAAGCCCAAAACTGCTCATGTAAGAAGTAGCTGGCAGGTACAGTATATCTCTAAATTTTGGCAAGCTGGTCAAAAATCATTTGCAGAACATGAACCAAACTCCTTCAAATAAAGTACTTAAAGTTAAGTGACTTTTCCCTCTCCTTGGTTTGCTTAACCACTGTATGCTGTTTATTGCAGGAGTGATTCGCGAGAGTTACCTGAAGGGTCATGACCAGCTGGTACCGGTCACCCTGTTGGCCATTGCAGTAATTCTAGCTTTTGTAATGGGGGCCGTCTTTTCGGGCATCGTAGTGTACTGTATCTGTGACCATCGCCGCAGAGATGTGGCTGTTGTGCAGAGAAAGGAGAAGGAACTGACCCACTCCCGCCGCGGCTCCATGAGCAGTGTTACCAAGCTCAGTGGCCTCTTTGGAGATGCTCAGTCCAAAGAACCAAAGCCTGAAGCTATCCTCACACCCTTGATGCACAATGGCAAGCTGGCTACACCAGGCAGCACTACCAAGATGCTAATCAAGGCTGACCAGCACCATCTGGACCTGGCTGCCCTGCCAACCCCGGAGTCCACCCCAACCCTGCAGCAGAAAAGAAAGCCGAGTCGTGGCAGTAGAGAGTGGGAAAGAAACCAGAACCTCATCAATGCCTGTACAAAAGATATCCCCCCAATGGCCTCACCCGTCATCCCTACTGACCTGCCACTCAGGGCTTCTCCTAGCCACATTCCCAGTGTCATGGTTCTGCCCATTGCCCAGCAAGGCTACCAACACGAGTATGTTGACCAGCCAAAAATGAGTGATGGGGCTCAGATGTCTGTGGAGGACCAGAATGCCACCCTTGAGTACAAAACCATCAAGGACCATCTCAGTAACAAAAGCCCCAGCCATGGGGTTAACCTGGTGGAAAACCTTGACAGCATGCCGCCAAAGGTACCTCAGCGGGAAGCCTCACTCGGGCCCCCGAGCACCTCCCTGTCTCAGAGTGGCCTGAGCAAGCGGCTAGACATGCATTCTTCTGCTTACAACGTGGACTACAAGAGAAACTACCCTACAAACTCACTCACAAGAAGTCACCAGGCGTCGACCCTCAAAAGAAACAACACCAACTCCTCTAACTCATCACACCTCTCTCGAAATCAGAGCTTCGGCAGGGGTGACAACCCACCGCCGGCTCCACAGCGGGTGGACTCCATACAAGTCCACGCTGCACAGGCACAGGCCGTGACTGTATCTCGACAGCCGAGTCTCACCACGTACAATTCTCTGACCAGGTCAGGGTTGAAACGCACGCCCTCGCTAAAGCCAGATGTACCTCCCAAACCTTCCTTTGCTCCGCTCTCTACGTCCATGAAGCCCAATGACGCGTGTACATAATCACAGTGGGGTGGGTGGGGGGAGAACAGCAGTTAAGCAGAAGTTGCCCTTGAAAGCCAGTGTTCTGCAACTGCTCCTCTGAGAAGACGGTTGTTGCAAGCTGAGGACGTGTTGTTTCTGCTCTCTGGGAAAAGTGGAATATTTTTTTAACCCGAGCCATATGACCTATGGTTGAAGGTTTGCAATTGCAGGACTCGCCCCCACAGCCCTTCAGTTCTTTGCTCAAAGGACTAGCTCTCCATCATAAACATTGAGCCAAAAGCACACAGGTGAAAGATGACTGTGACATTTCACCCTCCCCTCCCACCCCCAAAACTGCACAGTGCATTCCTGAACTGGGAAAGAGTGCTCTGGAAAGCAAAACCAGTAATTAAAAGCATAATAAAAATAGAGAAAAAAAGAAAAAGGAAAAAAAAAAAAAAAAAGAAAGAAAGAAAGAAAAAGAAAAAAAAAAAGGAAAAGAAAAGAAAGAAAAAGAAAGAAAAAAAGTATCCATTGATAAAGCTAACTCTGACTTAACAATGGCAGAAGTTTACTAAATGCAGGTACTGTGAAATGCCCATCAGTGTTACAGCCATTTGGTTACAGCAGTTATAATGCCATGCTGGGCAAACTATGTCATAGATTTCTGCTACCTTTCTCTTTTAATGAATAACGTGACTGTTAACGCAAGTAACTCCTCTTATTTATTGTTCAACTTTTGTTTTTCCTAAGGAAATGACTTCCACATATCATCCTGTGAGCAGTTCTTCAGAGAAGTACCTTGAAAGTTATACCTATTTAACGTGAAACCCGTTAACTGGAGTAATTAAAACTTTTATTTTTCCAATAAATTCACTGAGTTAATTAAGTTGGAGCTGGAATCTGAACTTTGTGCCTGGACTGTCTGATTAGCTGAAAAAAACGGGGATATCTATTTAAGTCTCTCAGCTAATTAGCTGGCTTGGCCTCTGACCTAAGACAGCGACAAACAAATACCACAGGTTCATAACTTGTAACTCAACTGCAAGAGAAACTCTTTAAAAGCTGCACATTTGTGCACCATTGCTATCAGCATAGCTTTGTCAGTAGCTAATGCTTTCCGTGACGGCACCAGCTTGTGATGTGCCATCTCATTTCACCTTGCATGTGAGACGGCAAACGAAATCCTCAAACAGTGTGAACTAATTAATATGCCGGCTGTTACCATGCATAAATTATGGTCTTATCACACGGGTTTTTCGTGGGAATATATCTGTGAATAGCCTGTTTTCTTCCACATGTAAATTTGTGCCTTACACCCTCAGTTGTGTATAATTGTGAGCTGTAGTATGTAAAAAAACCTTTTTCTTTTTCCCCTTGGAGTAATGCAAATATTTATTGGTCCTCCCTCCTTCGCGCCCACTCAAGAACTGGAGCAAAGAAGAACGCGGTGGCTTTCGGCATCACCCCACAACCCTTGCTAGACCAAGGCCAGTGCCATCCCCTCTGGGTCGGTTCCACTTTCCAGCCGTGCCAAGCTCTCTCCCCAGAGCACCCTCCCTCCGCGCTGCCTTGCAGCTCTGAGCCTCCCCCCGCCCAGCGACCACTCTCCTGGCAGCAGTGGAGACACCAACACCTTGTCCTTGGGGACGGCATGTCCTCCATCTGCAGATGGCCACCAGGGCAAGAGGGGCCGTGCCCTGCAGCCAGCCCAGCAGCACACCCTGCAGCACGTCGGGCACACGGAGCTAGGCCAGGCAGGCAGGCTCCTGCTGCAGCGACCTGCTGCTCCGGGAGGATGCTGCATGTACTCCCCTGGGGAAAAAAAGAAGCAAAACAAAACACATTTTTGTTTTTGTTTTTGTTTTTTTTCCCTTTGTTTCCTTGGTGCGACTGTGCATGTAGCTAGCGTGGGAGTGCGCGCGCACAGGTGTGTGCGTGTGTGTGCGCGCGCAGGCGTGTAAGTCCCTTTTCCACTCTTATCAGTTTATGCAAAAAAAAAAAACACAAAAGAAAAAAAAAACAACAAAAAAAATGACAAAACAAAAAACAAAACAAAAAAAAAAAGAAAACCCCGTAGATGTGTTTTTAATTTGTTACGATAACTGTGTCAACATACTGTAGACAAACGATGGGGATCGCTTCTAAGCTTTTTATATATATATATATATATATATATCTACTGAACAGTATGTTTGAGTAAGGTGGTTGTTTCTGTTCCAGTTTGTTTTTTAAAATTTTATACTCCCATTTGCTTTCCAGGATTTTGGTTTTGTTTCTGAATGACTGAAAAGACAGATTTCAAGTCCGTTAGCTTAATAGATGGTATATATAAAGTCTGGATGGTTTAGACCAAAGTGTGTAACAAGGGTGCTTGCATGTGATTTCATTTCATCATGGTTTCTTTTACGACATGGTTTTGTTCACCCTTAGTGAACTATGCAGACTGGAGTAGATAGATCTGTATCCAAAGCAATGTTGTTGATTTAATAAAAGCAAACAGAAAAGAAGAACTTTGAAAACCACAGGTAGCAAGGTCATTTTTGGAAAGAACTGACTTGCAGCCTTTTCACCAGGCTCCAAACCCCCCTGAGTACCAAATGCACGGGTCCATCGCTATGACTTGGCAGAGTGTTCTGTCAAAACACAGAAATGAATAATCACAGCAACAGCTCATATGGTGATCTGCCTTTGTAACATACATTGCATCCGCTGCTGGTTTGACCTTGAAATGCCCATTTTGTACTCAGTGGATCTTCTGTTCTCATCCTTCCTTCCACCCTTTCTTACGAGGGGTTCATAAACCTATATGTGTGCCTTTGCTTTCCACCCTTGCTATACACTGGTAGATGCAACAGATTCAGACTCTCATTTGCTGTAAAGTTGTAGAGTGTTGTGATGTCACCAGTTTCCCCTTCATTTCCACATCCCTGTAACATCAGATTCACACCTTAATGTACGCTGTAAAAAGGAAAAAGGAAAAAAAAGAAAAAAGAAAAAAGAAAAAAGGAAAAAAAAAAAAGAAAATCAAAAGAAAAGAAAAAAAGAAAAAAGAAAAAAAAAAAAGAGAGAGAGAGAGAGAAAGGAAGGAAAGAAGACAAAGAAAAGGGGAAACAAAAACTCTTGATTACATATGGTAATAAAACCGGACTGTTCTACCTTACTTCTTGTGCCCTACTTCCTTTGTTTCTGTGAGGATCCATCATTTCTGTTAAAGGGTTAAAGAGAAAAAACTTGTTTTCAGTCTCAAACAGAAAATAACTTGATTTAGAGTAAAGAGGTGGTAATTAAAAATTGAATCACACATTTGCTCTGCCTCTATTGATATCCCACAATCTATTAGCTTGTTCATCATCAAATATTTATGTCAGACTTGGTGGTTTAACAGATCAAGGCGGGGACTTAAGCACATGTGGCTCACCAAAATAGATCATCCTATATATATGACTTCATCACCAGGTTTTGCACATTAATAATGGGAGAGCCTGTGCTTTCTTCTAGTGGGCATAGATCTGTTGTGCTTTATGGGCCTAATTTAGAGGATGTTGCCTGAGACTTTAAGTCTGCAAGATGTTAGTAAGCAGTGTGCATACTATCTCTCTAGTCCTGGGAGCAATTAAAACGTACCTATATTCTCTGAGCTGATTTTGTGCACATGCTTACACACAGCAGCTGAACACTCAGCTATGTCAGTGGCTGGCCTTGGTGATTTTGTTTTGGGACAGAAGCTTTCTGTGATCACCTAGAAACAAGGGATTGGACTGAAAGATTTACCCCCTACTCTCTGAGGTCACACACAGGCTTTCCTGCATGGCCAGGGCAGTCATTGCTCATAAATGCCTTCACCCATCACACACCACAGATGGTGTGACACAGGCTCAGCAGAAAGTGGTGAAGTACTAACATTCCTCATGGAGCAGGAGACAATGAATTTAAAAAGAGATCCCACAAAGCCTAGGCACATTCTCTCAGCAGTGGAAATGAGGAGGCCCTTGACAGGTCCATTTCACCAATATTTTTCAGTGCTTCACCCACAGACATCTCTAATTTCAGCTCAGGTTTAGCTTTCCATCCAGCAGAGGTTTCCAGGCATGCTGACATGCAGAGGCACATGGAGATGATGTTCCCCCAGCCATGGCCCTTAATCTGGGGACCAAGGGCACTACGTATGGCTCACAGTGCTCCACAGGCATACATGAGGCTTGTATGCTCCAAACAGGAAAGGGAAACTCTCCAGGTGCTCTTCAGCCTTCTGGGCTTCTCTTCCAGGAGAGAAGTGTCTCAGCACCCCAGATGATCCAGTGCTGTGGCTTTTTGCAGGGGGAGAAAATCCCCTGCGTTAAATGGATGCTGAGATCCATCCCTTGCAGGACCCACTTGTACAACCCTACAGAAATTCACTGTGTTTGGCTTGGCCAAAGAAGAAAATAGCCAGGAGGAGCAGGTGTGCTTCGAGCAAATCAAACAGGCTAATGTCACCATATCCATCACGGTAATGGTACTCATCTTGATCTCATTTAGCATCTAATTGAGGGTGCACAGAAGTTCCTTTACCATCAGATTTAATTCGGACAAATCTTTTTACACAAAATGCAGCCTAGCTGAATTTCTCAAAAGCCATAGGTCTACATCAAGAAATCCTGCCTCTTCCCCACTCTCCCTCCAATAGAGACACTTTTTAACACTGTTCCAGAGTGTAATTTAAAAGACAACTTTAAAAGTCCTGCCCCATCATAGCTTCAATAGCTATGGGAATATTCTGCAACTGAAAGATTCTCAGGTGAAAAAAAGTAGGTAGCTTCTAACCCACAAAAACCACAGGCAGTTCAGTGCCATTTATTACCAGCATAATGGATGATTTTATATGCAAAGTGGTGCCACAGCAGTGATGCACCAACACGGGGGAAAATACGGTGGTTTAGCCAATAGGCTAAATCTGGGATGTGAGTCCAGTTCATTCCTCTTGTCACAAAGTCAGCCAAAGCAGGATGGCCCTGCACTCTCTCACAGGGCTGGATGTGGATTCCTGCTCCACAATACTTGTTTGTAAATTGCCATGTAGAGCAATGCAGATGACCCCAAGCAGCAGCTGTGTCCATCCCACCTGCATTAAAGCAGGACCAACCAAAGATCACCCATTCTTGGCAGCCATTCATCCAGCCCTACCCCATGAATGCAGTCTGCTCTGGGAAGAAGCAAAAGCCACCCAAGGGAGCAGCATCAGAATTTGCAGAATATCTAAAGAAAATAATAAGCTAAGACAAGCGTGTTGGGCCAGCTTAGCGAAGGCCAGTTTTCTATTTATCCAATTAAAGTTAATTTCCCAGAAGTATGGCACCTGCTCTAACCAACAAGTGTTAGAGGAACACATTGTGCAGGTAATATGCATATGCTTCCTGTTAATGTGTGTGCCTGCTAACGAGTCTCCAAGTGGTCTTTTTATTACTTTCCCACCCAACTCCCCTTTATATAAGGAATGGAGATGCTTTTGTTTTCAGAATAAGCACTGAAGCCATCATCCAGTGGGTTGTGCAGAAAAACGATGTGTTAGACTTCCTTGCATGAATAGAAACAGGTAAATAGTCGTCTGTCCCCTGACTTTGTAATTTAAACAGTGTAAGCTGGTAGGGAAAGGCTATAATTGGAGTCAGAGTAACTGAGGTGAAAATTGCTAGGTGGCAGTGCCATCTGCGTCTTGTTTTAATTAGCCAAGTTTATTATCAGAATGTAAAACTTTCTGGTGCTCAAGTCCTTGGCTTATTTCAGCCATCAGTCCAAAGTGGTTGCCACATGTCCAGGTAAGCACAGTTATAGATCAGCAAAGGAGAATTATCCTCCCCACTGATCTGGCTAACAGTTACCACGTCTGGGAGCAGGGACAAAAATATGACTAACCAAGATCATTGTCACATCTGCTTAGTGTTTCATGACAAACTCTATTAAGGCTAACAGCAGCACTGGTAATTCAATTAGATCAGTGTTTTCTTTTGCTGGCCGTGATGCTTTTGGAAGGGCAGCAACTGTAGGCAGAATGTGGCTGGCAGTCCGCTGCAAGGAATAATAGCATCATAAATAATATATTAAGACGAAGAAAAATCTAGCAGGCTGCAGTAAAAGCACATCAGCCACAGAGCTGAACCCTGCAGTATCGCAAGGGAGGGGAGGAAAAGAGCAGCTATGACAGGAAATTATGACAACTACAAATGACAAGGACTGCGCGAGGGGACCAAACTTACTGGTGAAGCAAGGTGCAAGGGAGCACAGCAAGCCAGCAGCTGCGTGCCCCAGTGCACACACTCCATGGACGGAAGGAAGGAGGCTGTGAGCTGGGTTTGAGGGAAGGGATCTGACAAGGCCAAGCTCTCAGCTCACTCTCTGCAAGCTCTGCCTCACGCTGGCCAGGGCAGAGAGCATGCTTCAGAGAGGGGACTCTGGTCCAGCCTCTTCTGTGGTCAAGGTGGAAAAAATGAGGCATGCACTCACCTCTGCCAGCGTGATGTGTAAAGGCCCTCTCTGATCTTTTCTTAACGTTGCCTTGCTGTGCAGAGAAAGACACTCAGAACTGCAGGAAAAAAAAAAAAAAAAAAAAAAAGAGTGAGAGCGAGAATAAAAGAAAAGAAAAATGATAAAAGAAAGCAAGATTTTATTTCTCTGACTTTTGGAAATGATGACATAATCTTATCAATTCTCAACAAATACAAGCCGAAGTATTCAGGTTGCTGATAAAGGTACTGCCTCTGTTGGTGCAGAAAACTGCAGATTGAGCTTTTTTGTAATGCTGCTTCTATGGGGTGCGAAGCAGCCTTTTGTGAGATATGGTGGTTCAAACAATTTTGCGAAGAGGAGACAAAGAGTTCATTTTACACTAAACTAGTTTCCTAGGAAACACTGCAAAATGTAACACTCCATCCCTTTGTGGAACTTCAAAGATGTGTGTGTGTTCGTGTGTGTGCTTCTCTTCTGGTGTTTGGTATTGCTGGCCAACTTTACCTTTTGATGGCATTGACAAGAATAGCACAGCTCCATACTACAGCAACCCACAATCTCAAGGACATTTTTCTCTTTGATAACCAAATGTTTTCTCTGAACAGAAAAATGTTGATCCAAACCAAGACTCTAAGGAGGAGAAAAGCAATGATTCTCAGTCCACAAAGCCAAATTTCAGTCTTCAGTCAGTCCCTGTGCCTAGCCCAACATTTTTTTTCTCATCTCTGTGCTACACAACACAGAGGGAAGGAGCACCCAGCGGTGCTGATCAGGGACCTGGACATGTGTGCTTCTAGAAGGCTAGGCTATAAAGACCCAGTAGAATGTCAGCCACAGCAGCTATCCTGGGTCTCCTCGACTGCCCCCAGCTAGCTGCAGGTTGACTCTGAGGAGCAAGCTGAGCTGGAGCACTGAGCAGCCAGGATCCTCGCAGTGCTGCCTTCCCACCTCCTTTGTCCTGATAGCAGGGCTGGGAACAGCAGTAAACTGGAGAACACACAGTGGCATGCCCAGGTCCTGGAAACAGTCTCTGACACACATATTGCCATTGGCCAACAGGGGAAGAAGTCTTACCTCCTCAGGTGTCAGCTCTCCTTAATAAGGCCAGCAGAGCCCAAGCAGCTGGCAAATTAAGGGTCAACATTTGCTGCCACTGCAGAAATTTGGACTTAAGGGAACTAGACATGGCAAAGTGTCTGGGCAGAGAATAGAGTATTTTGGCATGGATTCCAGTCAACAACACAACTGGGCACCGATCCCAGGGAGCACTGACCTTTTAGGCACAGTTTCATTTACTGAACTCCTAGCTGTAAAACTGGGCCCAAACAGCTGCTGTTCTGCACAGGATTCTGCCTAAATAAAGCTTCCTAACCACATGGAAACCATGCTGAGGTTCCCCCAGTCCAACCTAGGACAGACAACCACAGATCCAGCCCCCATTCCAGGATGGAATCCACCAGGAGCTGCCCAGCAGAGCTGCAGGACTCACTTCCATCACCCTTGCGGATGTGCTACTCACCCTGCATGGCTGCACTGGCTTCCCAGTGGCACTCAATGACCATCCTCATCAGAGTGATGGAAGCACTGAGGATGGAGGAATGGGATCTGCTGCATCCTGTGGCAGGATGAAGCCTGTGCGCTGGCTCTGATCTACTAGCTGGATTTAAATGTCTTCCCTAATACTGGAAATATGAAGTGCATTAGGCTGACTGGTAAGAGGCCAAAGAGTGTCCAGATTATTTGATTTTAAATGGACACGCCATTCTGCATAACAAACACAACTCAAAACTCTTTCTTGTAGATTTTCAACAAAAGCAAGCAACATAAGTTTGTCTGGAGATCACACTACTAGCTACAGTGCCAAGAAGGACACTCATAATTGGCCTAAGAGCAATAACATACACAGAATCTTTGGATTCTGTGACTACATCCCGTTGAAGCTAAAGCAGGAGATATGAGAAAAAAGGACAAACCCTACCATAAAGTTCTACATGGCCATTCCGTATTCCTACAAAACAGGTGAAAGGCTGTTGGGCATCACCAGTCACTCAGGCAGCACTCAGGTATGATGTCTTCACTGCTGTCAGGACCCTGCAGCACTAAAGTAATCACTGACAGGATTTGGCATTTGGGACCTTCACTTGCAACCCCATGGGGTGGGGAATCTGCCTGCTGGGCCAGCTCTGCAAAACAAGAGTTTAGCTCTGGTTGTAGTACCAGCCCTGGAGTCTGTGGTCCTCAATTCTGGTGGCGGGACAGAGTTCTCTGTTCTCTGGTACAGGAGAATTGGCTGGACGGCCCATTTTGTGAGCAGTCAAAATGAGGACTGAAGCCAGCTTGTTGCCAGACACCTGCTGATCATGGGGACAAGGGCAGCCACAGGAGTCTAGTCTGCCCATCACTTATGTCCATCAGGAGCTGCCCTTTCTTCCCCAGTGCCTGGTTTAATGAACAGCTTTGAGGGAAGGTGCAGTCCCAGAACCTGCAGTATCAGAAGGCAGAAACAGAGGAAAAAAGGGTTTTCAAAGGAAAAGAATGGTCTTTTGTGAAGAATTTCCAAATAGGGCAGGCTTGCAGGTAAGTCTGGTCTCCAGCAAAAGGAACAAAAGATGTCCCTTCCCTCGGGGTAGAAGCAGAACAAAGAAGAAGCCCATTCAAGTCTGAGAATAAGAGAGGGAGACCATGTGCCCAAGGGAGAGGTCTCAGCCCTTCACCCCCTGCATTTTCACAGCCACCAGAAACAGGAAAATATATATATATACAGCAAGAGCAAACAAAAACTCTCAGCTTGAGGCTGGACTGCAAATTAACTGCATACATTTGGTTCTTGGTGCAGCAAGTGGTACTCAGAAGTATTTCTTTAAGTTCATTACTTAAGAGTTGACCATCACCAGTCCTTTCCCCCTCCTCTCCTTAGCCCTTCAAAAATGAAGTTTTCTAGTGGTGGAGGAATGTGGTGCAAAGCAGTCCTTTGGTCCTATCATAGCTCCATATGGCTCTGTCAGGAGAGCCAAGGGCTGCTTGGGTGCCCCCCCCAGGGCCTACCATTGCCTTGGTTTGAAGGGCTTGGATACAGGTGGCAGTGCCACCTATCCCTGCAGGCATCCAGCAGCATGGATCACAAAGGAAGCAATGCTGTAGCAGGGCAGGAGGGTAGGAGTAGATGGAGCTAAAAATGTCTCACTTCCCAAAAACAAAAACAAAACTTTATGAGGCTGGAATACAAGTCATTAAAGAGACAGAATGATCTTACTCATGCAGCTAATTAGAGGTTGCTTCACATAAAGGGAAAAAAAAAAAGAACCCATAACATTTACAACAGTAAAAATGATGAGTGATTTGTTTCCAAATTGTGCCAAAGAGAAAAACCCACAGAGCCAGCAAAGTTTTTCCCCTTCTCCTTAGAGGCTGGAAAACTGCAGGCAGCCAGCTGCCTCCTGCCTGGGGGGCTAGCACTAGCCAGGAGCAATTAGATGCTAGATTATAATTGGGCTTCGGTGAGCCACCTCCCTAATCAGCCATCAGCTGCACTGCTGCTGTAAGAGCAGTTATGACAGTCCTCCCCTAGCCCTTCTATCTACTTGTTTACAGAGGGTTTTGTAGTTCTGAGCTGGGAGAGGACAGGAAATGTCCTGCAGGTTGCCCATTTAAGCCACCAGCTGAACACAGGTGGGACAGCCTCCCTTCACCTGCCCATTGGGCCAACTGTTGAGGGGGCATTGAAGTTCTCTAGTCCCAGCAGCACGGATCTCAACCACATCCATCTATCTTCCTCCTTCCTCTCATCTCAGTATGGTTTTGTCCTTGCTGTGACCCTGACTGAGCCTGAAATGAAGCTGGACTTGCCAGGTAGTGAATGGGCTTGCAGAGAGGAGCAGAGGAACCCAGACTAGTTTTGGCATCATTGCTCTTCACTGTATTTTTACACACGTTACAGAACCCAGATGTGTTGACATGCTGAGGTTGACAGGCACCTCCAGAGACCATACAGTCCAGTTGTCTTCCCCAGCAGCATCACCTGCAGCAAGGTGCCCAGGACCATACCCAGGTGGGTTCTGAGTATCTCCATGGGTGATGCTACTCCCTCCATGGGTGACTGGTTCCAGCAGACTTGGAATACAGAATGAAATCTTGTGTAAAAACCAAATTTTCTGTGTTTCTGTGCGTGCCCCTTGCCTCTTGTCCTGTCACAGCAGAGAAATGAGAAGAGCCTGGCTCCCTCCCATCAGGTATTTGTATATTTATATGTATTCCTAGTACTGTATATTTAATAGAAAAATAAAAGAGGATTTCTGTAACTGAAACAAGAAGTGATCTGAATAACACATTGAGGAAGAGAGGCAAGCTACCAGGAAAGCAAAAAAGGAATGCAAAGCTACGGGGTAAAATACAAGCTTAGCCTGTCTGCATATGAGAACATCAAAATTTTTTTGTCAGATGCTAAAAAGTTTCCTTCTATTTATGTATCTCCTGAATTGTGTGTTTAAGTAAGAGTCAAAAGGATTTTCACCATTCTAATCCCCTATTCTAATCCCCCAGTACACTGCAGCAAAGCATCTCTGAACCTTCAAAATGGGATGTGGGTTTTCAGATGAGACTAGGAGAAAATGTCTCACTGTGGGTGCCCAGACCACTGCTCCCTGTCCTACCAGGCCAAGGTCCCTGGGCTTCCAATGGACAGTGCCTGGTAATACTGCAAACAGCAGCAAGCAGCTTGTTGCAGTGGAAAATGTTGAACAGCCTTAAGTAGGAGCACATACTCACCCACATCCTGCCACATCCATTAATGCAGGTAATGTTGCTACAATTAAAACCCATGCATTTCCTAAGAAGGTCCAAGAAACCACATTTAACCCACCTACTTAGAATAGTTCATCAGTATAACATCTCAGGTGCCACTATGTGGTAAGGACTGGCAAATAACACTGTTTTAAGTACTTCATCTACCCTTCTTACTTGAAGACCTTTGTGCATTAAGGCAGTTTCCTTCTGAGTAGTTTTCCATTTAATTTCTGCATTTTCAATCACTTTGATGCAGAGTAGAAATACTCACAAGGCAGATTCAGGTGCATTGATTTAGGGCATAGGATTACAGCATAACGCTCTCTGAATAGACCTGAAGGTCATAAGAATTTTTCGAACCTTTTCTGAATCCATCTCCACAGCTGGGCAACATCCACATTACCATGTGGTGACTGCTGTTATCACCTGCCATAAGCCATGTCTATAGGATTCCCCATGAATGAGTCCAGTTCCTCTAGGTAGCTTTCCTCCCTCTGCATTGCTTTCTGCCTTACTAAAGCATTAACTCCCATCAGTCAACTGAAAAACCTATCAGAACTTTTGGCTTTAGTTAAAAACCTCAAACACTTGCCCATATAGTCTGCAGATAGTGGGAAACAATACTGGGCAGAATGAGGATACCAGTGGCTCTGATGTCCGCGACCAGCTATCACCCATTTTGCATTTGCAGGAGGAAGACTTCATAGTCAGTATCTCACTTCCTGGTAACACATAGAAGAAAATAACTGCAGATGAGTCCAGTCACGGAGATGGAGGCAGTTGTTAGAGAGATGAAGTCTTTCTGTTGGCAGGCTACCAAGCAGGAGGGTAAACATCATTATGTGTAGGAGGCCTTACAAGCTCGGCAAATAATAAATGCCAGTCAGACAGGTATTTTTGGTAATAATTCTGTGGCCTAAAGCTATGAATTTCCTCAAAAATCTCACAAGGAGAAGCTGGGAACAAAGATTTCCCTATTTATGTCCCATTTTATTACAGGCTTCCTTTTTGGTTATAGACACACAATTCATCTTTCCAGGAATGCATTTTCCTCATGTTTACAGACGAGCAAAATATCTTTATTATAACACAAAGTTATTATGTTTGTATCATTTATTGATGTTTCTGAAGTATTCTAAGGACTGTGGATTAAAGGTGGTATAGGAGTACCAAGCACTCAATAGGTTATTAAGCTTGTCCTCAAAATCTGTTTGTTTGGTTTTCATTTCTTCTGATGGCACAGACTTCAGAGCGAGACACAAGGAAGGCTTTTCCATAACCTTTTCCCTCTCATCGCAATGTGGGATGAGCAGACCCAGAATGTGTGCCATCTTCTGCAGGGTGCAGTGACAGCACTTCACAGGCAATCTGAAATCACCCTGTACCCAAGAAAGAAAGAGAAAAGAGAGAAATGCATAAGCTGATTATTTGCATTAGTTTCTATCTGCTCATCCCTATAAGGAAGGGATGGTGAGGGCAGTGCTGTTCAAAGCAGGCAGCTTTGAGCCCTGCCTTGTCGCTGTGAACAGCCAAGCCTGGGTAAAGCAAATTATGCGGCTGCTGCTGGGCATTTAAAATGTATATGAACAAGCTGTCACTCCTCAATCTGAAACTTATTCAGTTATTCAAACTAATTCAATTCCATCACCCAACCCTGACACCCTGGTGCCTCCCACAGACTGTTTTAATGGGAAGTGATATGTAAGTGCAAACACCTCAGAGGCGGGTGGCAGGGGGACATTTCTGATTCAACAGTCATCGCTGTGTCTGTTAACAGCAACAGCATTTATGCGATCCTAATTACGCTGCGAGCGCGAGACGCACCAGGAAGGCCCATGCTCCTCCTCCTGCCCCTCTGGCACTGCCTGTGGCCATCCCTACATGTCCAGTGCTGCTCCACCTACCCTTGCACCATACCCCACCTGCTCTGCCTGCTGATATGAGCACCATGTGGGCTTTCAGTGTCCCCAGCAGGGCTTACATCAGCCTTCATCATCTCCTCCTCAGCTGGGCTGGCTTGAAAGAAAATGGTTGACTGAAAAAAAAACAAATACATAAATGAAACAAACCAACAACACTAGCAGTAGTGAATGCTCCTCCTTGTGAGTCCATCTTCATTTAACCACAACTCAGACTGCTGCGAATCTGAACAGCCCTGATGGAAACACTGCCTACACTGACACTTGTATAACTGTAAGAGCAATAAGAGAATAAAGAAAGTTTTTGCCTTGAGACTGTGCTCTCATTTATGCTGAAGTTCCTATCAACAGACACTGCTGTCCAAGACTTTCAAACACCAGCAATGCCTAGTCATGGATGTTTTGGTTTCAAAACAGTCTTGCGTTATCTGTGCAGGAAACCAAATCATAAAGAGCCTCTCTGCTGAATCCAGCACAAACAAGGTCCAATAAAACAAGGTTCTCTCACAGGACAAGGACTTTGTCATTATTTGGTTTTTAATCAGTATTCCAAAGAGAGTACGAAGTCTTTGACATCAGCACCTGCAGAAGCTGTAAAGGTCAACCAGCACCAGCTGGCAAGCAGATCAGGATGAGTCCCACTGAATGCCATTTTTCAACCATTACTGAGGACTCAAGGTCTTGCTATCCCAGAAGGATATCGCAGGGAGGATGCAGGGATAGCTCATCCCTACCAAGCCTGCTGGCAGCAGGATGCACCAGGAGCCTCCAGGCAGATTAACAGCCTGTGATTTACAGGGCCAGGCAAGGATTGCTTGGTATTCACATCCAGCTTAAAACTGTGGCCGTGGCTCTGGTGAGATGCTACTGCTGCCCTCAAAGCTGTTTCAGGTCAGAAATCTGAGAAGGTGAAATGCATAATAGAGATTAAGAGCCTTAGCTCAGGTTTTACATCCCGTTAATGGCTGAGCTGAAAAGAGACCCTGCTTCCTCAGACTGGCACCCAGGCAAGAGGCTTCTGCAGACACAAGGGTTGAAGATGTGATCCCACCTGTAATCACAGCATTCCTTTCATCCTCCCAGGCATGAATAGGCTCCACTGGCCCTGCACAGCCTTGCTGCTCCTTGCTCAGGCCAGGCACGATCCCATACCTCTGAGAGCACTCACTGGAGAGTCCAGGAGTGCAGCTGGGCACTTCAGACCCAAAGGAGCCATGTTATGTATGCCTTCCCTGCCATAAACTTGCACCTGGGCAAAAAGAATGCATTTTTAGGAGAGGTGATATACAGGTTAACTGTGAATTTGGTTTCATTACACAACCACAAGGCAATAAATTGCACAGTTATGCAAACACCAGTCTCCTCTGCTTTTGCTGTGTACATTTCCTCCACAGGCAGAAGTGCCAAGAGAATCCCAGAGTGGGATGGCCGCATCTTTCTGACACACCAACACGTCGTCACACAACACTGGCATCAGGAGATGAAGAGAACTCAGAGCAGATGCCATTTGAAACCGAAGGCTGCAGTGCTCTTGACTTTATTTCATGTTGTGCACACATACAGTGGCCATGGCTTAAAGATCAGATACTAAGAACCCCTCATCAGGAGCTTTGCTGATAATAAATGACTTTCTTTTGGAGTAAATAAATGACTTTCCTGTGCAGCAAAGATGAACCAATTATCAGAACAGACAAAAAGTGTCAGTGTTTTCAAAACAATAGCTCCTTCACTTATCATTATTGTCTTCTAGATATGCAAAATGTGTAATGAACACGACTCTAGGAACCTGTATGTTGTTTGTTCATCTTACCTTTCAGAGGGAAAGTATTTACATACTTGAAATATATTCATAGTAATTTGTCAGTCACTGAAAAGAGCAGGATTCACTGCAAATGTTGATGCAATTTTCTCACCATAAAAGCTTTGTTTGCTTAGGTTTTGTAAATGACTGTGTTGCATGTAATAAGAGGCGTACACATCATTAATTTTATATTATTACTGTTTAAAATGCATACTGCAATAGGACATGAAAACTCCCGTAATGCCAAAATGGGCACTTTGGCAATGCAAAGCACACAGCAAGCTCATGATTCCCAGTACAGGTGTGTGTAGGAGCAGCCAACAAGAGGCAACAGGGCCCAGCTGTTTTCTTCTTCATCTTTTGCCCATTGCCTGCATGTCCCAGGGACATATATGGGAAGGCAGTGTCCCCACACCTCTTTTCTCTTAGCCAGTCTTCAAAGAAAGCCTTGAATTTCAATTTGGTGCTCAGCAAGAGCACTGTGCACCAATACAAGGCAAACCAAGCCTTGTACGTAGGTCTCTCCTCCTATTTATTTCCATGGAAACTACAACAGCTGCAAAGAGCACAATAACACCATTTGATAGAGCCCATTCTCAGCTACAAAACACCATTTTTCAACACATTAGCTATGCACTTTCACCAGTGATGAACAGCATGCACCCACCACCTCACTGCACTTACATTTACTGTTTGGTCTCCATAAACATTCAGCAAGCATCAGTGAATGTCAGTGGGTGCCATTTTTTCTTCACAGAAGAATTCAGTTCTACACCTTTGCTTCATCTGTACTTCCATGCCAGATGCCATCATGTCAGACTGCCCCTCTGCTGCCATCTGTCACATAGCAACACCATGAAATGTGATATTGGTAGGAAGGTTCAACCTCTACTGTTTTACCACCAACATCTGCCTCTAACATTATGAGCCAATACGACAAAATAAGAGGTGTTACATTCAGAGCACAACACTTTCCCAGTATGCACACAGACAAGGAGTTAAATCCCAGGTTTGTGTTTCAGGCTACTTCAGAGAAGGGAGGGAAAATGCAGGTTGTGGTCACAAATGTCACTGAATAGCTGGTAACAGCAGAGTTTCACTTAAAATAGCAGTAGGTCACACTCACACGATGCTTTTTTAAGAGGGTAAGGTCTGGTGCTAGCTGTAAATGGGGAAAGCAGCGTGTGGGAAGCAGCTCAATTGACAGGCAAGGACCCGAGAGGTCACGTAATAGGGTTCAATCTCTGTTTAACCATATAAAGCTGAGCTGGGAAAGTTCATGTTAAATCAGTGGATTGGTGAGGCGAGTCTCTCTGCCAGGGCTGCATCCCTCCCAGATCCAGCCCCACAGAGAGGCTGAGCCTGGGGTCCTACCCCTCTGGCAGGCAGCACTCTGTGCCCCTCGCAGAGTGGTGGGGAGGGGGCACAGCAGTGGAGCATCACCTGCCCCAGGGAAGTGGCTTGGAGGGAATCATACCCCGGGCAATCCCTTGGAGGGCAGAATGTCTGAGCTGGCTGCAGGCAAAATATGCAGAGCAACCAGGCGTAAACACAGACTGCTTTTAGCCTGAAACAGCACACAGGCAAACCAGGCAACAAGAGCAGTTCAAAGACACCTCATTTACTTAGAAGCACGAGCCTCATTCATTCAGAGAAGACACAAAGTGGAAAACCTAGAGGAAGGAGAGGTTTAAAGCAGAAATGCCAAGCTAGTCCTGAAATACTTCAGCCAACATGCACACAAATTTGAACAGAAGGAAGAAAAAAATATTTGTGCCTTCAGAACTTCTGTGAAATAGCCTGACTTCAGTTCTTGGTGCACTATGCTTCACAGCTATTCTGAACTAGCCCTGAACCTGAGTTGTGTCTGATAGGTCAGAATTCTGACTCATACAGCAATAGGAAGGAAAGAAGGAAGGGAGGGAGGGAGGAAGAGAGAAAGAGAGGGAGGGAAAGAGAGGGGAAAGGAGGGAAGGGAGGGGGAGGAAAGGAAAGAAAATGCTCGTTTCAAAATTGTGGATGTTTGTTCTTCAGTCTTCTGCAATTCAGTATGTGTTTCAGGGCTCATATGCATGCATGTGTGTGTATACACGCCCAGCACCAACTTGAGTCCTTCCCAATTGTTGTAACTTAAGCCGCTGCTTTCACGTTGCCCACTGTGCTGTTACAGACCAGAACGAAGGGAACAGAGTGAGTGATGCTTTTCTGAGGACCACTGCCAGTGCTGAGAGTGCACCCTAGGGAAAGGAGAGACTCCTCAGAAGGAAAAGTTCTACCCTACTTTGCAACTCTTCAATGAATCTCTTTTAAACCCTGCTCTGCTCTAAAATCTCTTAAGCTGCTGCTGGTCCTGTGCAATCTCAGGGTGTAGGTACTGTAGGACACCTGCACACAGCATTGCATGGGATGCCAGACAATCAGTTCTAGTAGCTGGTGAAATCCTTCTGGAGCGCAGATTCCTTTAAGAAGAGTGAAGGATACATTTACATGCTCCATTGACTCCCATTCTCTTATCAAATCTCATCTGAAAACAAGTATTTTATTCTTCACTTGTACCTATTAATATCTCACTCCCTCAGATATTAATTTTTGTTCTGCTTTGCAGATGCTTTATTTAAAGATTACAGAAATTTCTAATTGTAGTTTGGACAGACAATTATATGCAAAATAAACCATTATCATGGAGGTTACTCTAGGCCGTGATTTAAAAGAGGAGCACATGAAATACAGCTGCACATGCGCTGAAAGCCAACTCAGTCACGCCACTCTTTGCTCTTTTGAGGAGCAATGTCCTGTAGCACATCTGGATCAGTGAGCATTTGGGGAGGGCAGCTGGGCCCAGGCTGTAGTGCTGTCTCTGACCTTGGGATGCAGCCATTTTCTCTCTGTGGGTGAAAAAAACATCTTCTGGTTTTCCACCCAGTCACTGCCAGGGTGCCAGGTTTTTCCACCCAGTCACTTCTGCATCCTTCCTTATACTGATCTAATCATAGCCATACATAAACAGGGTGTGATATAGCTCAAGAAAAGTTGAATTAGGTGTTCAGCAGGCAATACACAAAACATTAACGTGGAAGAAAAAAAAAAAAAAAAGGAAAAAAAAGAAAAAGGCATATTTTAATTAAAGAAAAAGGTGGAGTGGCTAATTATCCAGATGCTCTGGTTTCCTTGGGGTTATACTTCACAAATATTTGTTTCCCGTGTTAATCTGGAAGCTATGTATGCGACTCTCTTATAAATATTAATTGCATACTGTGAGCCATAATATCCTTACTCCTCACCATGCAGAAACCAAGTTATAGCTCACTCTCTGACACCCAGCAATGACCTCTAACAGATTAATGTCAGAAAATTAAGTGGTTTTTCCCTTGTGATTCCTGGTCACTTCACGGTCCTAATGGAGTGACCCTCAGCAACAGCCTCTGAAGCAGGAAAATGCTGCTCCATTGCACAGCTTGGGAGAAAGAAGGAGCAGCAGTGCTGAGGGGCTGCAGGCAGGATTCTGGGTTTTCTTACTGCCAATGAAATGTGCTGAGCTCACAGAGATACAGGGATGGAGAAGGATCTGCCCCTTGCATGCATTAGGTAATGCGGCCAGCAGCACTTGGCACTCCTCTGCTGGCTGCAGCAGTGCTCCGTCAGCTTACATCCACCGTAGCTACATTTGAACAGTATATATTTCATCTACCTTTGATAGTCCTTGTAACAAAATACTGTAAAGTGCATTGCTGGAATTGAATCTGCCATAGCAGGACACCAGAGTGGAAAACTTAAGATTTCCTTCTGTCTCTCTGATAACTACACTCACTCACAAACACAGTAACACACACCACTAAATGCTTTTTGCATACCTACGCATTTCTCTGAAGGACAGGAATATTTTGCAGCTCATTTATATTACTACTATTCATTACGCTATTCAATTACACTAAGTGCCCTAATTACTTATTTACAAGGGGTTCGTAACTCTGTACTTTTTACCCAATGTGTGCACAGCACCCTGTTGCTATAAACTCCCCTGCCCACAGGGCCACGGAGGGCAGCAGGCTGCAGAGTACCACACCATTCACCCCCACCTGCTCCCCCCAAGGCCTAGCCCTGTGGCACTGAGTCCTTCCTGCCTTTGCCAGAACATCTAGAGCACACTGTGCCTCCACAGAAAGCTTTGTTTTGTGTATCAAGGCTATCCTATCTTCAGATAGGCTTTTCTTCTCCAGTTGAGGAAGCATTGTTTGTACAAGTTTACAAGTTTTCTTGTCTACTCTGCTATCCACACTGAGTATAATCATGTCAGCAAACCCGTTTCTGAGGTGCAGCCTCCAGAACTGAATGCCCTGGCTCAAGGACCTGCTTGCTGAGCACAGCAGAAAGTGTGCTTCCCTGCCTTGCTGCTTCACGGTCCTGTGTACATCCTGTAAGCAGGTGGGTTGCAGCTTGCACCATGTCTGAATGCAGCTGTTTATTTCTGTTTAAAGTCATATTGAGCCAAATTTTCCTCTGCCCTTGCTCGTGCAGCTGGTGTTTTCTTCATTTGTGATACCTCACATTCATCCCGAATGAGCTGCACCTTCTTTTTTCAGTCCACAACTCTAATTTGCCAGTATTATGTGGGATGCTAATCCAGGCTTGCAACCTTCTTGTAAAAACACTGATAAGCATGATCACTACCCTTGCATTCAGGTAATTAGCAACTTGCTGAAACAGTGTTAGGGGCTGATGAACTGGTTGCTTGACAGATGCCAGTCTGCTACCACTCTGTGTCCCTGGGTTCACTCTACAGCAAGGATAATCATATCTTCCCAATAGGCACACATCAGTGCTGGCTCTTTTTGACTGGTTATCAACCAAAAGCCACATACACAGAAGCTGGTTACCAGCTACTGTGTTCCAGTAGAGATTTAGCAGCACATCTGGACATCTATGGATGACATCTTGTTGTCCGGCTACTCTCAAACCACCTCTTAAACAAGCTGCATCAGCACAGAAACATTTGATCTCAACGTTCAAATCACATAAAGCAATTGATTACTTTGGAAGACGTGAAAAACAAAGAGAAAATATGCTTAACGCACAGCCAGTAAAACATGAAAGGTTTCTCTGTTTCTCCCCCTTTCCTGGCCTTTCTCTGCTATTGGTTTGATAGCACTCGGCCTTGGCAGAGCCCCTGGCTTATCTCCTGCAAAGGAGCTCAGTCTTCCCTTTGAAATGTCTGTGTTCCTTCCCTCCTTCCTCTGAAGCATGTTCCTGAGATACTCCTGCGCTTATCAACCAAAACCAACATTGTCCAGCTCTTCGGAGGGCAAACACTGCCTTCTAAGGCTAAGCACTGCCTTCTGGCCTTGGCCAGTCAACCAGCAATTCCTTGAAGGAAAAAAGAGGGCAGGAGCAGGAGGAGTCTCCCTCCACTTGCACCTCAAATTTGAAGCCAGTCTGCGTGCCAGCAGGTGCAGCTGGACACTGACATCCCTATGGAATGGACATGTGAAGCAAAACGTCGACCTTCAGTCATGCTTGTGCAAGCTGACCCTCCCAGAGCAGCTTGCCTTGGGCCACACTGAGGTGAGAGGATGAGTGAGTGGCAGTGATTCTGATGCATCACTGTGCAGGAGGCTCAGGGAGCTCCAATGGAGCTTGGAATTTAGAGGAGAAAGTGCTGTGGGGAAGAGCTCAGTCTGTCCTCACACACGTGGCAGTGGTGGCTGCAGTTTTTACATCTCTGTAAACATTGCTCTCAACAGAAAGTCAGTTTACTTCCATGAGCGCAAGCTGCTTTCATGTTATTACCCAGCGTGTGGTAAGTGAACTGAGCATACAGTTCCTATTGCGTAAAGTTCCCTAAAACAATAGCCTGTGGGAGGAGGAAGAGACATCATGGAAAATAAGGGGACAAATGGCAACACTTACACACAGCAGAAATATACAGGCATTCTCGAAGAGGTGCTAATGCTAAATTCAGCACAGGTTTTCTGAAATTCCGGTTATTTAATTGTCTGGTTTTATACCATGAGGAGGATTTGATTGGTGAGAGCATTGCTCTGAAGTGCATTTAAACCCTGTAAACAGAGCAAAGCCCTGGTGAGTTACAACCTATCTAATTTAAATGAAAAGACATCTTCCCCAGCAGTGTCCACATATGCCAAAATACATACCACAAGCTAGAAAAAATCCTCAGAACCATCTATATTTTACTTGCTGATAATAAATCCATGCAAATGGACACAGTGGTGTACACCTAAATGTACGGTACAACCATCTTAGTTATAAATATTAACGAAATTTCAATTCATATGCAATGCAACAGAAAATGCTAATTTGAGAAATGTCTGCTACCAGATTACAACATACTTAAAAGGCCTCTGCTTCAACATGCACTGGAGAGGTGTGGAAAATTCAGAGCAAACTGACAACATGTTTGATTTATTTTTCAGAAATCTCTGGGGCTCTGTCAACTTATCACAATTAATTCCGAATGCAAAAAATAGCTTAATATTGCGTGTGAAGCAGGAATTGGATGCTATCTCTGACTGCCTTCTGACAGGAGAGAAAGACTACTTCATGCAACCGTGTGAGGCATTTCAGTTTCATTCCTCTGTTGTGACAGGGTAGCACAGAAAAAGAATCCTGGGGTGGTGGGTTGGCTTGTTTTATACCACCACCGGAGTGAAAAAGAAATTACAAATATTTCTGCCTTCTCACCGTCAACAGTGACAGCTTAAGGGAAATAAGAGCAACTCCTCCCGAAGCTCTGTGCACCATTACTCCATCATACTGGCAGGCTCACGCACGTACGGGCTCAGAGCTCACTCATGCTGCACGACACACTCGTGCATTCTTGAATAATTTAGATAAAATATGTAGAGACACTGGGGTTCTCGCTGTAATTACTCGATGCTGATGTTATCCTTTCCAGAAATCTCAGAAACGTTGGTGAGGAATACTGAGGGTTTGAGTGAAGCAAAAACCTAAATAAAGGAATTGGCCCCAAGAAGTTGCTCATACTTGCATTAAACAAATTGCCTGCATCCTTTGCGGGCAGAGAACATCCTGGATGTATAAAATAAAGTGGTCAATATATTTAGCTTGCCTGACTGGCACTCAGATAGCGGATCACTGCAGACCTTGACAGTACAGCAGAGGTCATTAAGAAATAAAAAGGAAGACGAAATGCATCTCTAGTGTATTCACTACAAGCAAGCACTTCGTTTTTACAGAGCGAGCAGGTAGGTCAGCCTTTCCTGCTCACGTTTTGCAACAGCAGATCTGCACAGTGGGGAGAGGTTCAGGGTTTGCCAGTATGCTGAGATTTATCCCATGGTGAGCAAGGCAGCGAGGGAGCTCAGGGTGATGCTCCCGTCCCTTTCAAGACTGCAGTCCTCTGCTGTTACATACCATGCCACTCGCACTGCACTGCATCCATGGGAAGGATCACCATTGATTACCTCCATCTTCATGCAGGAAACAGTATTATTATTTTGTGGAGTGTCCTCTGGGGAGGGAAGTGGCCCCAGTAGCAGATGGTGAGACAGTAGCAGCTTCCCGAAAACCAAAGGTGGAAGTTTTTGCATGACTAAAATTCTTAGAGAGATTTTTAGCCGTCGCTTCTCCCACAAAATGCAAATCATCCCCACTGCTGAGCTTGTATCTCCACTGCAAAGCACACCCAGGGGAAGAGGAGGTAGTAGAGGGTCCAGTACATATGGGCCAGACAAAGCCAGCCTGTGGCCTTGTCCTGCACTTGATGCGGATAAGGAATGGGCAAGCAGCTGCGTGGGGCACAAAGCCTCCTCCATGGTCGTTTTGCTGTGGGATAGCACAGACATGTGTCTGCTTCTAAAGTCCTGCCCTGGAGATTCTGTCCAACAGCATGTCCCCTACAACACTGTGCCTTGCCCTCCCCGTGTGCCTGTTCATACACAACTGCGGCCCTGCGGCACCAGAGAGATCCGTCAGGATTATGCGATTAAGCTAACCACCTGAATATGTATTTCTTTACACAACAGCTAAGCAGACTCTTCACACCTCCCTAAGCAGTCAGCAGAGATGTAGATCTCAACATTAATGCAGATTAATCTTGGAGCACCGCAGAAAACGTCTCATAATTGGTACAAATCAACTGGTTTCGATAGCAATCATCTGCAGCCCACCAAGTACAAAGAAGCTGTGAAATGGATTAGCTGAGACAAGAGAGGAGGGAGAGAAAGAGATAGGAACAAACACCAGCAGAGACCAAACAGGAAGAAAAGCTGAGGGACTACAGATGTGTTTTCAAGGGTGCCGTGTCCGCTCCAGCAGCAGTTATTGCCTTCTCCTATAATGAGCTGTTATCTGGGAGAGCAAACAAAGCAGCAGAAAGGCGCAGCTCGCTTGCTGTCAGCAGTGGTTATCAGCAGCATGGCCCGGTGTCCCACCGAGTGCTTGCACTCTGTTTCTGGCTGTGCCCAGCACAGAGATTGACCCATGGTAAAGCTGTCTTGCCAAGGGTGCCTTGGGGGCTTTACAGAACTGGCTAAGCCTGTGAAAACAAAATAAAGGGCCTGCAATAACAACAACAAGGAATTAACCCCTTACATTGGTAAGAGGTTCTGCTTTGAATTTATGCATGATTTCTAACTGCAGAGGAGAAATACTATGTGATCATGCTGGCTTATGTAATGTGTCCAAAAAGCCTGTATGTTATGGGGGTCTCAAAACATTATGATTCCCAAAGGAGAAAAGCATCTGCTGCTGCAGTATGAACACACCATTATGGCTTTTATTCAAATATGAGGCAACGGGTAAGAGAGCGGCTGAGCTGTCATGACTTGAAGCAGAGGGATGGGGCTGGGAGGTGGGGCCTGATACAGAAGATGCAGACGTGATAGAGAGGATGCAGAAGAGACGGAGAGAGGGACAGTGGCTCTCTGGGAAGGAAACAGAGCCCTGCCTGGGGAAGGCAGCAAGGCAGAGGTACGGAACACAGCACGTATCAGACAAATTCAGGCCTTTGCCTTCCTGCCCTGCTGGGGCACTGGCATGGGGGAATTCACAGAAGCAATCACATGCAGCACAAGCACTATCATCACCTCCAAACAGAAAATTGAGTTTGCTTAGAATCAGAGAATTTGCATACAATTTAGCAGTGGAGAGGATAAAACACTAAAACGCATTCTTCCAACAAGCACTCCTCAGGCTATTGATAGCTGCCAGAAAATTAAAACACCCACAAGGGCTTTTTCTTCAAAGAGTATTAATTTGAATTAAACACATAGAATGCATCCTAGTAAAATACATGTATTAGAATACATTGGAGAGCATGACATGCTATGGACATCTGCAGATGGTGTGATCTCACTGTCCTGCTCAGCAGAAGCACAACATTCCAAGGAGAATTGTGAAGAGAAGGAGACAAAGAAAAAAGAGTGAAAAAGAGGAAAAGAAAGGAAAAAAAAAGAAAGAATGCAACTGAAAAAAAGGAAAGCCTGAAGAAGTCTACCATGAGTCAGAAAGCAAGTTGTCTTTATTGTCTAGATTTGCTTTTTACTTCAGTATTTGCATAGCACTACTCTCAGAACTACAGTGCTGAGCTAGAGGAATGACAGATCCCTGAAAAGACCCTCCTGAAAAGCATCTGGACACCAGAAAATAATCGTGTAACAAAAAGAAAGGAGAAAAGGCGATTTTCCTGGTGATATGAAGTTACTGATCTGCCACAAGGGGCTACAGCATCACAGGTGCCTGAAGTCATGCATAGTAAGTGACACAGGACTTCTGCCTTTAGATGAATCTGGTTATTTAATCAATTGGAAAAATGTTATCCACCAGACACGGGAACTGAGTGCAACATTTCCACGGAGTGTTCCATGCAGTATATAAAATATGGCTACAAAACAAAACGAAAATGCCTACCAGAGGGAACTGAAAGAGCAGGTGAAGTGGAAGGACACCTGCAGAACACCAATGTGATGTGCAGTGATGGTGGAATGACAGATGTGTGTTTTCCTTCCACTTAATGGGACTTTGTGGAGGAAGGGTTGATTGGGCAACAGAGCAGGGAGGGACACAGTCTCAGAAAACACTGGTCCAACTCACAACTCAGGCACAGGTTTCTGGGACACCTGCACCATGCCTGGCCCCACCAAGCCCTGCAGTCATCAAAGGAATGAACACCTCCTACCTTCCCTCAGGAAAATGTGGCACATCCATCTCTTTGGTTGACATCCCTGCAGATACAAAAAACTGTCAGTCCTGCTGGTCATGAACCGACTTACCCTGCTCTGAGGAAGAAAAACACCGCGCACAAAGGCTGTCTTGCTAAAAAACATCATTGATGGCACAGTCTGTGATAAACACAGGCAAGTGCAGTCTAACCACTCTGACTGGGGCAAGCACGATTCTACTTGGTTCTTCAGATTCCCAAGGAAGGATACCAACACCAGGCAAGGCAGCCCACAGGGAAGGGCTGTTTGGCAGAGCCAGAGCCAGTGCAGCTCCAGAGGGACTGCTTGCCAGCCTGTTTGCAATTTGATCCCACTTAGCACAAGCAAATATCAAAATATGTTGTTTCTACACAGAAGGCTGAAGACTATTATGCAAATCATTCTTATCCTAATGCACAGGCAAATGATTGAATTAGAGCAATAGGATTAAATGTTAATTTGTCAATATGATAGTTCAATTTAGAACTTTTTTTTCTTTTTCTTTTTCTTTTTTAAAGCTGACGCTAGAGTTTTTTTTCCATCAGTCAAATGTTTCAAGAGATGACGTCTTTTCTTTCTAGAGAAAACTATCCCTAGAGGAAGGTAATGGACTAATTAAGGCAATTAATGGTGAAGGCATCAGGTGCTTCCCTCCAAATCACTGTGCAAAAGCCACATCCCTGAGCCCACGCTGCCTGCGATGTGAGCTGGGCTCCATCCCTGTAAGCATTCATCCCTGATGGGTGGGTTTATTGTTGTCTCCCATCTCGGGGGAATGTGCACCCACATGTGTTGGAGCTGGTGCAGAGTGCACATACAGACTTGACATTTCTGCCAAGCTAACACTACCTTAAGTCCATAGTCTGTATTTCTAGCCAGGATCCACAGCTGGCTTTTCCAAACCTACTTTCTATGGCGGTGTTGCACCATGAAACCTGTGCTTCTCCCCAGCTCCAAGGTGCAGCCATTCACCAGGCAGTCCTGTCTGATTTTATTGTCTCTGTCTGCAGAGAAAGCCCAGTCTGCTGCTTCACCTCCGACAAGGAAAGATGAGTGGAAGTGCCTGACTGCGTAAAGTACAGTACAAGTAGCACTAGGCTCTGATATAGCAATTTCTGTCTGAGACAATTTAGCTTTTGCTAACTGTGCAGATGTTTGTGGAGGAGAAAACAATCACAAGCAATTTTAGAAGTGAGATGCTTGATGCTTAATCTTGCACCTGTCCTAAGGACTGAGACGGGCTTTTCTTAGCCTGGATGATGCTGCACAGAGCTGCACAGACAGAACATTTCAAATGTCAAATAGATGCAAATCCTCTGCTTGTTCTCATGATAAGAAGGAAAAGTCACCAGGATAAAAACAATAAGCTATTGCAACCAACACGCCCTTATTAATGGCATCATTCTTTATGTTATGGATAATAAGGCAATAAATAATACACATAATAATAGGGAAAAAAAGGAGTTACACGTTGTTAATCTTGATCTTTTTCTGTTTTTTGTTTTGTTTTATTTTGGTGTACAGTTTTATTCTTCACGTGGATAATACAAGGACAGTATAAGTCTCTTCTTCAGGGAGAAGAGTGGTAATGCTCTTAGATAGGGAAGGGAAGAAGCTCAGATAGAGCGCCCTGCAGGGCAACTGATCCAGGTTCAAGTCCCAGCATGTAAAACAAGTGCAGGCAGAGAAAAAACATCTAGGAGCTGTCTGGGTACATCTTCTGCTTCCTCAGCCACAGAAACAAGCCATGGCAGGCATCCCAGCGCCCGCCACCAGCTTGCTTGTATTCTCCTTGGTGTAGAAATGACTGGTTTCAGGCCCTTGAAAATAATGGTATGGCGGTTGGCGACCCTGAATATAGCAAGGGGGTTGAAATTAGTTGAGCACTGTGGTCCTTTTCAACCCGGGCCATTCTGTCATCTCTCTTGGGGGCGGTCTCTGTGTCATAATAGATGTGGGTCTTCAGTAGCCTTTCTCACTTCTTGAGCGTTGTCTTAAAAGATACGTAGCCCAAACAAATGCAACCACTAAATCCTTCAGAGTTCTTCTGGCTGTCAGGGCTGATCTTTCCCTCTACACCCACATCCCTTCTCAGACCTGCAACCATGTCTTCACAGACCGTGATCTCCCAGGTTCTCTGCTGTCCAAAGCATTTCCACCTCAATCTCTCTCATACCTGAGCTGAATGTAGTGCCAGATGACACACAGTTTGCAATGCAGAAATATTTTATTTGTGGTGTGTGCTGGATTTTTCTTTTCTTTTTATTTATTTATTTATTTATTTTTTCCCAGGACTCCTGGATAAACACCATCTGGTGCTAAGAATGTTTGGTTTTATCCATTTATTTTAACATGCCTTTTTGCAATGCCTCCATTAGAGGTGGCTGTGTGGTCTCACTCCCTGCTCACAGTGTCTCCATGAGGAGCACCAAGGCAAAACCTCTTGCATCTCTTTGGTGATGTCCTTGCTCTCTGACAGTAGATCTCCTCACACAGGGCTCACTGATTGGCCCCACCAACTCCTGTACAGCTCTGAGAACTTTGGGCTCGTATTGCACAGCAACACTAATCCTGTTAATATTTACATATCAAGATAGATTTAGAACGCATTTTAACTTTAAATACATGATGCTAAGTTTACTACGAAAATTTCAGACGGAAAACACCAAATGTGATCTTGGTACACATCCAAACACAAATGCGAATTCTTTTGAATACTTCCCAAACTGGAGCAATTTTTATCATAGGGATCTACCCAAACTAAATGATAATCAGCCGACGAGCACATCATATGCGCTCCAGTCACATCCAGCTTCTGCACTGGCTGATGTGAACGGAATCTAGGATAGCACCATTTTTATTCTTAAACGTTGCATTCAATCCATGAAAGTACTCAACAGGAGAAAGAGAAACAAAACATGAGATGACCCATGTGCCCAGCCAGGCATAGTGTTTTTACAGCCCCTGTTCCTCTAAGAGTTGTTAAGAAGATTTATGTGCAGTCGCTCATGAAAATGCATAACTAGTGTTTCAGTACTGTGAGGTAAAATATTTATTAAAAACAGTGGGTTGAAGAGAAAAGCTCATCCCTGTGGTCAACTCATCACATACACAATAAGCAGTAATTGTGAGTGCCCAGCGTTCACTTAGGATCCCAATGTAAGCCCTCGGAAAAGGAGAACTGGGAGATAAAGACAGCAGTTTCCCCACCATTGAAAGAGAAAAGGTGGCTCCAGCACAAATGAGATGAGGAACATAATTAATAAGTGTGATGATTAATCTTTCTCTTTATGTGAGAGCAGGACTGGGCATTTGATTAAATATCCAAGGTAGGAGAGCAACATCTAATAACATAAAATCCTCTTTTGCAACTGCTTGCAAGCTCTCATTCCTTCTTCCCTGAAAGTGATTGGAATTTCAGAATAGTGAGGGTTTGACTTTCTTTGTTGTTTTGTTTTGTTTTTCCCCCTAAATTAATGCTGATGTCTTTGGAATAAATTTAATTGTAAAGGTGTGGAGCGGACAGAGTTTCATTTGCTAACTAGCATGGCTTCTCTGTCTTCTTTCTTCTGGTTCAGGGGGCAAGGAAAGCAATCACAGCAGTGGAGAAAAGGCTCTTGGTCCCGGGGCAAAAGACCGTAAGAGGCAAATTAATTGGGATGCTCTTTGGAGCTGAAATATATCACTGTGTATTCATCAGCATCGGGCATGACGACACATAAGGTACATTACTCACACAGACGTGGTTGGTATAATAAACTGGCAAGCCATATCTGGGAACATAAAGCAGCCTTGGAAGGTTCACCTGTTGTGCTTCTCTGGCACATGGGAGAGGGGAAGAAGAGGGTGAGGAGGCACAGCATAGCCCTGAGCCCCTGCCTGCCTACTGGGGCTGTTGGGCTTTGCAGAGGAGAGTGGGTGAACTTCCACATCCTCCTGGGAATTGCACTTCACCCAGTAATTCCTGCATGAGATTTGCTTGTACGTTTGCAAACGATGTTGACCTCAATAGTATAATGCAATCTGCATAAGACAAGCACAACACAGCTCCTTATTTATGAAAGCTTACTCTGTGGTACAAATCAATTTATTTTTTACTAATACATTCACACTTCCTTCTCACACATATCAAGATCACATAAAGGGCAAACAAAGGTTTAATTTAAAATGTAAGTGATTTCCTGTGTTCTGCAACTATAGCTAGAAATAAATAATAAAAGACCCAGACCAGACCTCCTTTTCCTGAGCTCTCATGGCCCTGTTGTTTCTCTGTGCCTGATAAAGGCTGGCTTGCTGCTGGTCACCCTTTTTTCCCCCGTCTCCCTCCTCATTCCCCCACCAAGTCCCACTGCGCAGCAGCTTTCAGGCCCTAATTGCCCTAGTTTAGCATGGATAGCAATTAATTTCAGTAGGAAAAACACAGAGCCAACATTCACCGATGGAGACAGAGGGATTTCCACTGTGGAAACAACAAATTCATCTTGTTCCCTTTGAAGTCCGATTCCTGGCATGTTTAATTTAAAATGAATATATCTCCCGCTGAGTGGATATTCGGCTTGAAATTTGGGCTGAAGTGGTGTCAAGCTGCTGTGCAGTTGTAAGCAGCACGTTGGCCTCAGCCTCCTTTCTGAAGGTATTTCTTTCAGTTCTGAGAACTCCACAGTTAATTTGAACCGGGCTGCTGCACCAGTGAGCTCTCAATAACGTAGAACAACAGTAAATAACAAGTATTTGTTAATGTTTGTTAATGAAGCAGCAGTGGAGCACACTCAGTGTAGACTTCTGCTTTTCTTTCAAGCTGGAGGTTTTGCTGGTTGTCCCCTCAACCGCACCCTTCATTTTATCTCTTCATCGAGACACAGCACATTAAGTTCAGCTGGCGCTGTCTTTGAGAAGAGTACCAGTTATTCTCCAGGATAGAGGAAGAGTTTTACACCGTTTTTAGCACAGAAAGAGAAGCTGAATGAGCTGTTTCCAGGCTCCAGTCTTGTCCATACATCACGACACATTTATCTCATGTTCACAAGGCTTTGCCACTAGGCTCATTAATAAGGTACAGCAGCACCTGTGAAGAAGAAGAACCAAGGTGTGTAGTGGTCAGTGCAGATGCAATACGTAGCCCTATAGACATATCTCAAGATAATCTGCCTGGAAAATTACAATTAGGTTTCGACAGAAGCAATTGCGCGGACTAGTTAATTAAAAATATTACTTACTAAACTTTAATACCATTACCAATGACAACATGACAGTTGAAAGTGACCTAATGTTATGAATATTTAATTAGGATTAATAAAATGCATAGTCAAGACCCATTTCAATAACTAATTCCAGGAACTGGCCTTCTCTCTTCTCCCCTTCCCCCCCAAATGCTTTTCCAGTGCTTTAAAATCCCTTTGCTTGTTCACCAGGGGACAGTGGAGATCATAGAATTACTCAGGTTGGAAAAGACCTTGAAGATCATCAAGTCCAACCGCAGCCTAACCAGTAGCCTATCTCTTAAAAAACAACCACAAAACAATACCACAACAACAAACCTCTGCTAAATCATATCCCTGAGTACCACATCCAAGCGGCTCTTAAACACATCCAGGGATGGCGATTCAACCACCTCCTTGGGGAGCCCATTCCAGTACCTAACCACCCTTTCTGTAAAGAAGTTCTTTCTAACATCCAACCTAAACTTGCCCTGGCGCAACTTGAGGCCATTTCCCCTCGTCCTGTCACAAGTCAGTAGTGAGAATAGACCTGCCCCACTCTCACTGTAAGAACCTTTCAGGTACTGGAAGACAGCAATAAGGTCTCCCCTCAGCCTCCTCTTCCTCAGACTAAACAGCCCCAGCTTCCTTAGTCTCTCCTCATAGGGCTGATTCTCCAAGCCCTTAACAAGCCTCGTTGCCCTTCTCTGGACCTGCTCCAGTACCTCCATGAGATGATTGCCTCTTTTCAGGAAAGCCTCACTACCACATCAACATGCAAACCATACATTTTTAAAGGAGTTTTCATATTTTTTCCTGAAGGGACAGCAAAATCCCCCAGGATAAATATAATTCCTTTCTCAAAGGCAGCACTTTGAGCTATGCCTACAAGGACCAGGCCAACGCTGGTCATATAGGGGATTCTGGAGGTGCCACAGCTAATCTGCTGCCAGCTTCCCATCTCCACAGTAGCAATAAAACATCCACGCTGAGCATTGCAGAAGTCACAGCAATAATTCTGACAGCAGCCTGTGCTCTCCAGAGTCCACACCATTGACGCAGGATGTGCCAGCAAGGCTATACGGTCTGGACCAGGGGAATGAGCCTAGATGTGTTTCAACTTGTGGTCCAGGCCGACTGCAGTGCTCACCCCAAGACAGGTGTCTCAGTGTCACCAAGACAATCCTAGAGATTCCCTCTTTAAACAGCTGAGATCCTCTAGGCAAACAAATTCACATTTGAGACAAGCATCAGGGAATGCTCATACCAGAGACAATATCTGCCCAGCACAGACTTGCCCAACCGTGCCTGCAGACTGACTGCCATTCTGAGAGGGTTAGCAAGTGGTGAGTGATGTAAAAACACCGGAGATCAGCAGCCAGGTCCTCAGCAAATACCTTCCTCTTGTTCCTTGGGGAGAAAACATGTGCCTTTCCTCAAAACAGTCATCTCTTCCTGGGAGTGAGAAACACCAGCAAAGTTCTGCACTGAAAATTGACTGTGAATGCAGCACCTTCTCACATAGATGCTCTGCTCGCTCAGCGAATTGTCACATCTGCTGACTTCAGGTGACTGAAATAGATTCTTACTACCTTCCTCTTGTTAGCCTCAAAAAAAAATGGCACCATTGGGAGAGAGAAAAGAAATGGCAGACCGCTCTCCCCATTCCATCATAACATCCCATTCCCATCCCAGTCCTTCATAACATTTTCTTTACTGGTGACAATGCAAATACAATGAGAAATCACAGCTTCACATCTCAAATAACCTCCAGTAGCATGGTGCCTCCAACACCATTCAGAAGTCTTGGATCAGACCTGTGTGGAAGGAAGAGAGCTGTTTATGGGATAACAGGCACCACAGCATCCAGTGTTCAACTTCATACAACATAAGAAAGTAATTCCTGGGAAAGTGAGGTGCCACAGTGAGGTATCACAGTCTTTACACAGCACTGTCATATCTCCTATTCAGTCCCTCTAAGTGCTCTGGGCTCAGATTATGTGCCCTGGCTGCAGAGGTCTAAGTTGTAAATGTTCCCTTTTGTTTGCTGTTTGACAGTGAAAGGAATTTGTGTGGTATAATAAAAGGTAAAATAAAATAAAATAAAATAAAATAAAATAAAATAAAATAAAATAAAATAAAATAAAATAAAATAAAAATAATTTAAAAAAAAAAAAAAAAAGAAAGAAAAATTTAAAAAAGGTGGAAACCAGAGAACAGTTTTGTTCTGTGCAAAGGAATATGGTCAGTTATGAGGTTACCTCTTCATCTACCACTGGTACCCAGAGGAGAGACATCCAACTAGCTGGCAGTTTTGCTCCTGCACCAGCTGCAGTGCACACCAATAGCTCTAATTACAAAAAGTCTTGTTGCAATGATGAAATCCATGCTTTCTCTTTCTCAGAGACAGCCAGGAATGCTGATTCGAAGCCAGAATCTCTGTCCTCATGGAGGTATGCGCCATTGCAGAAAACCAGATTGCTCAATTAGCCTCCTGATTTATGTAGGTCTAAGATCAGGTCCTTTCCAACTCCTCAAATGCCCAGAACTCAGAGTTCAGATACTAGTCATCTAAAGGCCTTAAAAGCTGTCAGGAAAGCCATTTCAGCGTTTTGCCAGACTCATCACCCAGGGGAAATTACTTCTGAATCCCCAAACTAGGAATGAATATAGCTGCTGCTTGAATCAGGGCTGAAGCAGCACAGCAGATTAAGCCAAGCTGGGCCCTGCTCCCAGCCCTGTGTCAAGCCCTGCAGCTGCCCTGATCTTGCTGGGGCCAGCCGCAGTCCATCACCAGCTAACTTCCCCACAACGTCCTGATGGAAAGGTGGGAGAACAAAAGAGTAGTAAATCATCTCGCTGCTGCTTGGCCCTCCTCTGACTGCACATCTTGACAGCAAAGAGAAAGGAGGCAGACAGTCAAGTGAGACATGCTCAACCTGGGGAGATGCTTCCCCCACTCTGTGGGATGCTGTGCCTCACAGTGACCTGGAAGGGCTGCTCATGCACCCTGTCCAGTGGGGTAACTCCCACAGGTTTTTGCACTTACAAAAACTGCCATTCAACAGATCTGCCAGCTATGTAACATGTCCACCCAGCCTACACTTAAGGCCAGAGCATCCAAGAGGTGGCCCACCATCTTCCAAGGTCACTTACTTGCCCAGAATTACCAGTAACCAGCTGAGTTCCTACAGAACAAGCCAGTGTTCCAAGTGTTGCAGAATGAACAAGAAAGCTGTGGTCATTGCTGCTGGCACCCGCTTTTAGAGATGTGGAAGGGACTGTTACAAAAGCGTTCCTTTTCCTCAGCACGTTGTGGGCTCCTCAAGGGCATCTGAAATAAAACTTGCATGGACTGAATTTTCACCAAGGAGCTGGACTCCTTTACAAAGAGTCAGATTCTCTGTGATGTTTTTCAATCCATTTTCTATTTTATTTTATTTAGTATAATGAAGGTCATATCCCCAGCAGAGCGCTCGTTCTGCTCTCTGTTCATCCTCACACAGAGGCAGGAGGGAGAGGCAAGGTGCAGAACTGAGGCTGTGTAAAGGTAGCACGGAAGCAGCGCTGGAGAAATTGCATGGTGAATGAATGATGCAAGGACTCGTTTGTGCAAGTCAGTGTGAAGTGCATCATCCGTGGAGCTGACCCTTCTGTTGCACAGCAGTCCTGACTGGTGGCTGCCACCAAACCAACGAGCAGACTGGTTATAATCCCCTTCTGCGTGACTGTTCCTAAATATTTCCAAACAATTTTAATGTTCCTTTCTCACTTGCCAGGGTTCTACATCCTTAGATAGGGTTTCTGTAATAGGTTTCTAACATCCTTTCACATATCCTCAGAATGGCCCATCATGTTACAGATAGCTCTAATTTTGCATAGATTAAAACAGTCGTAAGTACAGAGCTGTTATATCCTGCTCATCTTGCCTTAAGGCACAACGTAAATGAAAGTGGAGCTAAGAATAGGGTCTCGTGTCTCAGCTGAGGGGAGAAGCGTGTGCCTGCCTACATAAAGAGAAGTAGGTTATGTTTGGAATAGCAAGAGACTTTTTTTTCTTCTTCTTTTTTATGTCTTCAGAAGTAAAAGAAATGAAGTGTCAAAAGTGTGAACTTCAGCAGAGCTGATCTATTCTCCTTGCCTCATTTCTGAACAGGTAAACTATATATATGTGTGTGTACAAATATATGCATATACAGGAATAAAAGAAAAAAAAGAGAGGGAGAGAGAGACAGACATAAAATTCCCAGGGGAAAATCTTGTCTTGTTTAAGACATAATGAATTCAGTCTTCAGATGCTGCGGAGTCTCGGTGTTTTTCAGCCCTGTAATGTTAGTCGAATAATTATCTCACAAAATGTGTTTGTGTAGGTGAAGTCTCTCTGCTTTGGTTGCTTTCCTGCCATGGAACAGAAAGCTGCTAACCCCTTATAAAAATACAGAAAAGCTGGAGAACATTAGGTTTGTATATACGGCTGCTTTCCACTCGCATTCTTCATGCAAGCATTAGTGATAAAACAACTTAGAAATAATTCCTCTGCGTGACACAGACTTCTCTCCCAGTTGTATTTTCAGACGAGGAGAGTGAGACATTAAAAGAAAGGAAGTAAAAAACACAGCCAGACAGCTGAGTGTTAAATACATCCTGGACTGAGATCCTTGTGCTGAAGCGAAATACATGCTTGCAAAAAAACGGCCTCATCGAACACATTTGTTTAAGTCAATTAAAAATAGGGTATTAATTCAATTGCAAGATGACTGTGTCATTAACTTGGTAAGATGTTTCCAGATGTAGAATATTTTACGTTTAGGAGATAAAATCTGGCAGCGTGGCCCAGTGGATATGGAACTGGATTAAGAATTAATCCGTTAATTGGCTGGGCAATTGGGCAAAGCACATAATCCCTCCACACGCCTCATTTTTCTTCGCCTTTAATACAGAGTTTTTATGCCTTTGACTTTCACAAAGTGCTTTGATACGCACAGATAAAAGGCTTATATTAGTTATTATAGATGAATACTGAAATGCCATAAAAGCATTGCTTAATGAAATATTGATTTAAAAAATATCAAGTGGGACTGGCTCCCTGCCTTAGATACTGAGGCATTTTGAGGAAACGCCTATGAACCAGGGATCTCACATTGGATTCCTTGGAGAAGGTTTACCACTCTGAAAGATGCTGAGGACAGGAGCCTAAAGAAAATGGCTTTGCTCAGCGGAGGGACTGTGCCACCAGACTCCAAATGGCCAACCAGGACCACTCCTGAAGGGCCTACCCTGAGAGCCTGCGCTCAGGGGGAGATCCCCAGTGATTTCTGTGTCTTTGGGCTTTTTTAGTGAAAATGAAACCCACAGGAGGTAAAGATGCAATTTCACCTCTTGCGAAATGCTTCCAATTTTGTCCTCTGCCTCTTTCAGCAGAAAGCTGAGGGGTGACTTTGGAAGGTGAGCATGGAATTGGGGGATACCGGAGACAAGAGAAGGCAACAGGGGTTCCTGTTAAATAAATCAGAGAATCAACAAGAGCTGCTGGAGATTACATTTGCAGAGAGACATTTACAGGATCCCACAAACACCTACAGCTTGATGCACTGTGGGTATTTTAGGTGACAGTGGTATGCTGAAGCGTTTGGATAAAATGCTATGAAAGTTTCTGCACTGTAAGATAGGGGCAGCCTGACAAAAGCTTTGCAATTGGTGAAGTATTATTAGGAGTGCTTAAAAATAAGTTGGAAAGCTATCCAAGGGATCTGGAAGATACAGATCATGTGTGCATAATACAGTGGGTTAAGGTAAATAATGTAATCCTTGCACCTTCACACCTTCAGTTGAAACCTTTCTTTCTTAGCTTTTTTTTTTTTAATGCATTTCATCCTCTTCCTTTATGCTGTTTTGTGTACCAGATGGCACCAACATAAAACTGACCACAGCCGTGTTTCCCAAAGCTGCCATATGGACTGCTTCAAAATTTACTGTCCTAACTCAGCTTTGCTTCGCTGCCAGCAAATTGCCAGGAAGAGTGGCAAGGGGCAAGCAGAGCTGACTCAGATCTCTAGCCCTGAGGCTGCACCTGCCAGCACATCACAGGTCACAAAGCTAGAGAGCCTCACAGTGTTGCTCGTCCATCAGAAGAAGAGAGACATGCGAAAACTGCGCTCTCACATTTCCTTGCTTTCCAAGCTGGCTCTGAAAACCCCTGGATCTGCACTTTCTGATGTGAAATCTTGCTGCACAGGTTCATGGCACAGCACAGCAGCTGGCAATTGCACCAGGTCAGAGCTGCAGGCCAGCCCCTGGGGCTGCCAAAAGCCATGCTAGGCTCTGACAGCCCCCTGACTCTTGACTCCTGTGCAGCCAAGTATTTTACCACAGGTATGATTTTATCCACATCAATAAACCCACTGAAATCTGCTGGGCTACTCACATCTCTCTGCTCAGGCATTTGCTGTGCTTTGCTGAATCTGTCCCTGGGAGCTTATTGTCTTCTTTTTTAGCCATGTTTAGACTGCTCACCCCACACAGCAATTTGCCAAAGTCTCATTAACAGCCCCACCACCATTTATGTGACCCAGAAGCACAGTTCAAAGCACAGATAGAAGGAAAGACAAGTAGAGAAAGAGAAAAGCTCCCAAAGAAAGAAAATCAGATAACCTTGTATCCAGTGCTTATGCCATGAGCAACTCAGTTGGCTTCCACGAGACCTTGGGAGGAATGAGGTGATACTGGGTGGGAATTTGGGTATTGTAGTTCTGCACTTAGTAGCAAAGAGAGCACAGTGAGATGGAAAAACAGAAAATGAAGAAAACAGTAAGCAAGCAGCAAAGGTCTGGTACATCCCAACCTACTGAGCCCACTTGTGACAGAGTTAAAGTGAGCACGCAGAAGAGCAGCACAACTGAGCTTGTAACCTCCTGTACCTGGAAACAAATGCCCCTGCTCAGCCTTCCAAAACCTCAGTGCACGGTACATTAAGAGGAGCAAGTCAATATAGCAGAAATAATAAAAGCCAACAAAAATAAACATTTAATGGTTTGCTGCCTGGGGGGTGGGGAAATCTCTCATCCATCTAATCTGCAGCAATGCATTTCTGGCTTTTCACTGATGTCAGTGTGAAAACTGCAGGCTCAAGGTGCACTAAGTCATGTTCCTCAGCCCTTCTGGGACACCCTGCGTTAAGCACAAGAGTTGATGTTAGAAGGAAATTAAGCCCAGTGAAGAAGACCACAGGGTTCAGTTCTTTTGTCCTGTGAGCAGAATTTCCCTGTGTCCAGGGCTGCTTTGTGCCAGTGATTTTTCTGGGATAGGCAGGTCTGTGATCCCACAACAGCAGACAAAACAGAGACATAAATCAAAAACACCTCCACAGAAACCATTTAAAGGGATGGTCTAAAAATACGCTGAATTCTCAGCCAGGACATGGGTTTTGCCAGTGATGGTGGCTTTGATGTGCCTTCGTCAGGCACTGTGCTAAATTCATGCAGTTATCTCATTTTAGAGAGTGGGAAAATTAATCCTTATTTTAGCACCGTCACTTCAGAGAAGGTAGAACAGGAAACAATCAGCCCATTAAAATAGATCTGAACTTAGAAGTCAGAGAGGTGGAAGTCTAATGCTTTATGAGTACCCATTAAGTACCCAGTAAAAATGCAGAGTATTCCAGATTTTATCCATCTGATTTTATAGATACCCGAGCGCAATGGCGACAAATCTGAAAGCCGGATCTTCCTATAAAAACAAAAGCTGGGAATCAGCAAAAAGCTGGGAAGTGTGAAAAGTTTCACTTCAGTTCCCTTTTCTCTCCCCCCTCCCCCCCCATCCTCTCCCCACTGTATCTTCTCTCCCACTATCACTTCACTGATTCAAATTCTACTCCACCATCTGTTCAGAAAAGAAACAAATGGAGTGCGTCTAATTTCTGGATATTCTGAAATAACCCGAGTAATCTGATTCCAGCGAAGAATCTGCATACATCTCAACTTCCAGATCTTCACGTTATACTGAAAAATGCAGCTCAGCCTAAGTCAAAACAATGCTCATGGAACAGCAAAGTGAATATAGACACGCCGATCTATTAATTCCTCCACTAGATTGCTGCTCCTGATGTGCCTGTTAGCAACAGTGAAAGAGCCGTGTCTCGTTCAAGCTGCCAGTCTGCAGAACAAATCCAAAAGACATTCAGAGCAAAGTTACTTACGAAAGTTCCCCTAAAGCTCTGGATCAGAAGCTAATAACCGACTATTGAATCTGTAATCTAACTAGCAGACATGAAACCATGTTTTTAACTTTGTCAGCTGCCCATGAGCTGCACAGCATGAAAAACATTTCTTCCTCTTGATGGCCAAGGCAACTGTACATCATCTTTTCACTGCAATGTGTGAAGGAGATGACAGATGAGCCTCCTCCGTGTTCCCGTTCAGTGCTAAGAGATGCAATATTAATGACAATGCACATCAGCATCCCTCCAGGAAAACTGTTGAGTTTGTTTGCTTGATTGATTTGATGTTTTTTTGGTTGGGTTTTTTGGTATTTATTTTTTTGGGGGGGTTACAAGGGGGTTGGTTGGTTGTGGTTGTTTTTTTTTTTTTTTTTTTTCTAGATTGAGGAAAAAATGCATTTCAGAAGAACTCATGCACTTCTTCATCTGCATTCCTAACTTAGCTTATGTCCTTGTTAACAGCCTGGGGGTTTAGACACAGCTAACATTGAGATACGTGTGAGAAGAAACTGAGCTGTTGTTTCTCCCATTAAAGACAAGCAATCACTCTATTAAGATTGCTGGCTAGATGTACAGAGACTAACCAGACATCACAGCATGGAGTCTTCATTTCCAAAACATCTTACCAGCAGTCTTAGAATCCTACAATCATACAATGATGCACTCCTTACAGCTGGAAAAGGACCTCTGAAGGCCACCTAGTCCACCTCCCCAGCAATGCATAGGGACACCACAGCTAGATCAGACCGACCAGGGCCTGATCCAGCATGGCCTTGAATGTCTCCAGGGATGGGGCATCAACCGCATCATGGGGCAACCTGTTCCAGTGCCTCACCACACCCACTGTGAAAGATATTTTCCTTCCATCCGGCGCCCTACCTTATAATGATTTATTTTAAAAGTCAAGCAATTAAATTAAAGCAGGCTTCCCTGTTTTCAGGGGAACCTTTGTGTTTTCAGTTTCCTTCTGTAGAGGAGCTTGTACTGGCAAATCAGAGAAGGCTGAAAACAAACTTCTGATGGGGGCTTTGACCACTTCTAATGGACTTTTAAGCTTCAGATATGCCATCACTACATAGCATGTGTCATGTAAGGGGCAGAAATAGAAGCACAGCCAGTGTAAATCTGAACTATCAAGCTTTTTTCTTGAAGTACAACTGTAGATATACTTCTGCAGAAGGCCAACATACACCTTAGTTTTTGTTTGTTTGTTTGTTTTTTCATATAGGATCTGGACAGAAATGGTGACAGTGCTAGTTCCAGAGATTAATGAATATAGGGCTCACCATAACAGTGAGCTTATTGTCAGATCCTAGTACAGAATGGCACCCAGATGAGATTTAGTAGTCAGAGCCCTCACTTCTGCCACCTTCCTTTGGGAAATCTGACAAGTGAGAAAGCAATCTGAGTGTCAAACAGTATTAATTTAGCATTGCTCACAAGATAATAGCACCCATAGGCCCCTTTCAGAACAAGCACTACTATGCTCTGTTGCTGTATGTGCAATGCTATCCCAGAAGTTAAGAAAGTCCCACACACAGAGAAAAATAACATCAAGTGCAAATAAAAACTGTTCTACCCCGTGCCCTCTATGAATTAGCTTTTTAAGAAAATTGAAATAACTTTAGAATTCTTTTAAAAGATCTGGCAAGTGCTTAAGAGATATTTCTCTTAGACATCGAAGCCAGGAGTGGGAGGGAAAAGAAGACGAGTAATTGTTGTAAAGATCTAAATGGTGAACTGTTTGTCAGCAATGGCCACCAAAAATGGTGATCACAAACCACTGTTCTAGTCAAAAGAGTATTTGGGTTGCAATGAAAAGACCTTCCAGCCTGCCAAGACTGAACAGACCCTCCATCAGCACAGCACAGGAGATGGCTTCAGAAAAGGCTTTTATTATGCATAGTCCATGGCCCATCCCATCTCTACTTATAATTGCATTAACCTGACTGAGTGGCCATATTTCTCTTTGATTTGCCATGGAACTTTCCTTTGGTATCCTTTCCTCAAAACGTCCGAGGTGACACCAAACCAAATCCCCTAATAAGACCGGATACAAATTGCATAATCTCTGCTAGAAAAAATAGATTCTTCCAAGCCCAATGGAACAAATCTGAACCACAACTGAGTTTAAGTGCCATGGTTCTAGGATTTATATTGTAACAATAGAAATTCTCAGGTTTTGTTATTTGTTGAAACACCAGTAGCAGGTATTCAAGAAGAGGAATGATTACATCAGAAGTCTCCAGAGTTCACAGAATCACAGAATTGTAGGGGTTGGAAGGGACCTCTAGAGATCATAGAGTCCAACTCAGACTAGAGATTAGGAACAGTTTCTTTCCCATGAGAGCAGTCAAGTAGAGGAGGATGCTTCCTAGTGAGGTGGTTGATGTCCCGCTCCTGTCAAGAAAAAACTTGGATAATGTCCTTAAAAATGAACCTAAACTTTTGCTTAGCCCTGAAGTGGTCAGACAGCTGAACTCAGTGACATTCGTGGGGCCCTTCTAACTGAACTCTTTCCTCCTACCCTCCCAGACATCAAGCCCGATCTTCAGAAGCCAACCCGTTCAGTCTGTTTCCCTTGAAAAGAATATCTGCATGGGGAAAAAAAAAGAAAATGCACCAAAGCAAACAAACACTTTGTTTCCCTTCCAATTTAGGCTCCATTTTATCTAATAAGGCAGACACTGAAGCTGTAGTTTGCATAATCTGGCTTTTATGGATCAAAGAACAAATATTGCCTTGCTTTTGGATTTTATTACTGTCAGGGAACAGTTCTTCATGTTCCTTTTTTGCTTATATTACTAGACACCACTGTCACATACTAACTTTAAAGGTTTTTACTGTGTTAAGATAAGGCCCACAGATGAAGCTTGGTTAAATTCAAAGTAGAAAATAATTTTTCATCTGCTTCTTTACTCTGTTGACCATTTGACGTTCTTGATCCAACAGGGAACGTGAGTATTACCTCTACTTAAACTGATATAATGCCCTTAAAACTAATCTTAAAAGAGTAAGTAAAATCCTGTAACAGTTCAATCCTCTGCTCCATTTATTAGCTTTCAGTCAGCATTCTGGAGATCACCAGATTCCTGCAACACTGAATTTTTTTATCTGTCTATCTCCACTTAATACAAACAACACAATAAATAACTTGATATGATCTCAGTGACGGTGTGATCCTCTCAAATAAAAGTTCTCTGTCCTCCAATCTCTATCCCTACTCCCAGCTCCAAATCAGCAACAGACCCTGGGGGTTAGTGTTATGAATTGCTAGTAAAAAACAATTCAATTGAGCAGCTGAAGAAAATATCTGTTTTTGAGCAACACAAGCTTAGATTTGCCCCAAGGCACTTTCAAGCCCTCTTTATGTATAAAAGTTTTCCCACTTGGACATTCCCCTAGATGGAGTCTTCTTGCTTACCATCAAACTTCAGTTAACAGGGCCAGTTTCTGCACATTTGTGAGCTCTGAGTGACTATGCTATGGCTATAAATTCAACCCATCATCAAGTTGAATTCAGCTTCACAATCTGATTTTGTTCTAAACTTTAGCAAGGAGTTGCAAAAAAATCTTTGGGACTGAAATTTGATGTGTTTAAACCTTAGTTCTGGCAGCTTTTGTTGTCTCTTTTATGAGAAACTTCTTGTAGTTTATAACTTATATAATCTGGAGATGTCTCTCAGGGAGAAGCTGAATTATGATGATGGTCTAACACCTGATAGCTGCAATCTTGCAAAGCAAGAACCACCTTCCTGGCGATCAGACTAAAAGTTACAAATAAAAGATGTGCAAATACTAACACTGCAAAAACTCCTCTTATGCCTCCTAGACAGCCGAATACAACAGGATGGAGAATTAAATTTGCAAACAAAAGGGCACACGCTTCCTATCTCCCATGCAACTCTCCTGACAAGGCAAGAACTCCCTTTCCAAGACCCAAAATTAACAAAGACCTCAGAAAAATAAATGCATCACGTTGTTGATTATTATTTACATTACAGAAGTGGGTAACTGGGAAAAAATGGAGCAGGACTGCCTAGAATTTTTATACCCAGAAAGCTATCACAATATGCTTTCCTGAAAAATAATTTTGATAGAAAATAAGAATTATGTAAATGAGTAACGTGAGAACAAGGTCACGACACAATAAAATCAGGGCTGGCATACAAAATGTACTAAATGATATGCCTTGAGTTAGAGAAATTAAGTGTCATCAGCTCCCTGTGGGAATGAAGACCAAGCAGGTGTCACAGGTGGATTAGAGAAATGGCAGCTCAGAAGACAAATTCACCTACCAGGTAAACAAAGGGCTTTAACCAGCAGTCCATTCACATGGCAGCATGATGCTGGATTTCTCACCCACTTGCTCAATTCACTATTTTCCGGGCAGGCAAATTCTAATCCAGCTCCTGGAGCATCAGAAACAGCTCACCAGACAGAATGGGGGGCATATTATCCATCCTTTGAAGCCTTCCTGCTACAGGTACCTATACAGGGGGTACAGAAACTCATACCTATAGGGTAAAGAGGAAAAAAAAAAAAGGAGATGCACTATAAAGAGTAGAGTAAGGTGAGAGGGAAGAGAAAAAAGAAAAGTCATTGCTGGCCTAGTAGGGAACAAGCTACTGAAGTGCTCTCAAAAGTCTGTCATTAAATGAGTCATCCATTTCCAAATGCCAGAATGACTGTGACCAAAAAGCAGTTCATTAAGTGTCAGGTAAACACTGAGATCACTGAGCTTTTCTGATATCCTCTGAGGAATAATCTGACCAGAAATTGCCAGCAATTAATTCAATACAGATGCATCTCTCCATAGAAAAGCTAAGTACTGGGACATATCCGTGTGCGTGGATGGATGCCCACAGACAAGAGTTCACCTAGCTCTGATACTGATGAAATGGAGGAAGATAAGGAAGGAACAGGCTCTGTCTGAATGATATTCAGTGTGCTGAGAAAAATATGTATTTTAAGCTTTGAGTAACAGGTCTGTACAGTGTGAGTTTAGGGGGAATATAACTATGCTTAATGCCCCACAAATGAGATTGGTATGACCAGTCTTCATTTTTTCTGAGCAAATAAGGTGGATATGAATAAACTCAGTTTTGACATTGTGATTACAGGTAAAAACAAGACTTGGAGCAGCTCTTGCAAAATACTTCCATCCACTGTACCCACTAAACCATAGTGTTTGGAGGGAGGAACAATGAGAAGGGCTCAGCTGACATCCTAATGAGGTTACATTAACCAGTGATTTGCTAATGCTGAGGAAGGCAATAAAAGAGCTTAGTTAAGCTAGCACACACAAAACTGGAATCAGAAGTCTGAACTGAGTGTTTTTAGGACTGAAGTACTAGGGACTAGATAGCTAGCTGGAAATGACAGCAGAGCACCCCTTTCTGGAAGCAAAGACATGCTTCCCTTTAGAAGCTGGAGATGTGGAACTGCAGTCTTGAGTTCTTAAATTGGCAACTAAAATGATATGCATCAAGTGAAACTACTGAGGCACAAAATATAACTTAGCCCCTTGCACAGCTACACCAGTAAGTAGGTAAACATACACTCAGACACACCAGGGTTCAGTACTGCTTAAAAACACGGTGTTGAAGTGTACTACTCAAGTGTACTATTAGAGCTTTACAGTTTTATTTGGCAGCTTTACAAAGAACCTCTATATTTTTCAGCTCATCCTTTGTTGTCACCTACATTACTGAGATTGTCGTGATCCTGAAGAGTGTGAAGCACCTCTTTCTCTTGGAATACTGTGTACTACACAATGTGCAATAGCATGCAGAGCATTCTGCACAATACCTGAAGAAGTACTCATCCTGCAAGGAGCAGAACTCAGACAAAGCATGCAGGGGAAGATGCTGACATCCATCATTCACTGGATAAAATAGGATGCTCTCCTAGAGATGTCTATGGCAAACTCTTCAGTAGAGCAGTGGTTTTTATCACCTCGTATGCCAAACAAACGTGGTATGGCATGGAAACACCAAAATTAAAAGGTACACTTTCCTGAAAAAGTTGAAAGCTCCCTCGTAGGGAATACGCAGCCAAAAGGAGTATTATTCAGTTAAGGTGTTAGAAGATTTAGATGTCAGAAGCATCAGAATCTAAGGATTCTTCAACAACTGTCCTTAAACTTAATAGAATTTCTCAAATAACTGTCCTGGCAGTGATGAGGTTAATTTGCACTACCTACAAGATAATGAGGTACACGAGCACCTAAATAGATTTATGCTGCGTGATACCAGACACCAAAAGACTTGACACCTCAATCAAACACTGTGTCACAAATTCACTCCAGATATTATGCCGTTCAGATTTCTGAGTGTCATTCTTTGTTTCACTAAAAGCATCAAGCGAACACTGTCAGGTTCTAACTTTGGAATGCACAGAGACTGCCTGGAATATGTGCAGAGGCAACTTGTTAGCTTACTATCTCACTGTCAGATCCTACACAGCATATTCCATGAGAATATTTCAATCCAGTTCTTCATGTTTTTCATAATATGGAATTATTCGTATCGTAAAACTGAAGATGTTCTGTATCCTTATCATTTGCTGATAAAAAAACGTATCAGTCCTGCAAGCTCAGCAGCTAGAATTTATGTTTATCTCAGTTATGATCATGAACTATAGCTGTTAGCAGGAAATTAAAATCTCTTGTGGAATTGCATCAAATCTATGCCTACAGAACACATCAGTGAAAAGTGCTGCTGATGTCTCTTCAGAGAATTTAACGTGACTGTGTCACATTAATCACCTCTGAGGTAAAGGAATGACTCAGAATTGTTTTTCATTACCTTGTGTTTGCTTTTTCACTATTGCAAAAATGCCCAGAGCAGGATCATGGATCCTAAATCTTATAGGAGTTACAGGCAAGACTCTTGGCTGTTTTTTGCCATCCAGTGTTACATGCTGCCCATTTTCTTCTGAGTATAAAAACCCGGTTCAAATATATGCAACTTCTTAAGCACTGTGCTTTAACTTCAGTTCTAGGTTCTGTTCAACATCTTTATTGGCTGCACAATTAGAAGGAACTGGTTTTTCAGATAGTGCCTACCAAGTTCTCAGGGCAGGGCGTGCTGACCTGTGGGGGCATCTGGATGGGGATGACTGCCCTGGAGTCACTATGCATGTCTGACAGTCTGCCACGTGCCAATCTCATGACTTGCCCTTGCCCCTGACAGTCAAAAAAACACACATATGCTTATGAAGAGCATAAAAACCTGAAGAGTTCAAACATAGAATGGGCACCTCCTCCACCAAACTGCAGCCATGCAGATCAATGAGACATCACTGACCGACCTGCAGCCCTGGAAGAACAGGATGCTGCTGGATCCACGGTGGTGACTCTCTGTACTTTATAACCCATTCTCTAGAATTTCTCTCTTTACTGTTGCTAACTTTCCCATCTTCCCTGCATTCCTTAACTGCTTAGAATTTGCCATAAACTGGTAGAACAACATTTGACCCCGCTTGCGTCTTAATGTCACTCCAAGTATACATATCAAACCATCTCCTCCAACAACAGGAGTGAGACAGGGATGCAGTAAACGCAGCATCACTACCAGCCAAAGGAAGTGATTCTGTCACTACATTTAGCATTGCTGTGGCATTGAATACTGAGTGTACTCCCTGGCTCCACAATCTGATAAAGGTACTTGCAATTGTTCAGAGGAGTGCAAGAAAGCTGGTAACAGGGCTGGGAGGTGTGCTGAGTGAAGAGAGGCTGAGGAATCTTGGGTTGTCCAGTTCATAAAAGAGAAGGCCAAGAGGCCAGCTCATCGCTCTGTGCATCTTCCTGAGTGGGGGAAATGCAGAGGAAGGCACTAGTTTATTATCCCAAGAAACCAATAACAGAACAAGGAGAAACAGCACAAAACTGGACATTAGTAACATTTATTTAGCATGAGGGCGATGAATCACTGGAAAAGGCTTCCTAGGAGGTGGCAGATGCCCCATGCCTGTCAGTGTTCATTTGGATAATGTCATCTATATTATGCTTTAACTTTTGGTTAGGTCTGAAGAGGAAAGGCAGTCAGACTTTGTCATTTTTATAGGTCCTTTCAAACTGAACTGTTGAGTTCTATTCCTGTTTCTTTGGACATGATGATCACATCCTCATACATTTAAAAAATAATCTAGATTAATTCCTCCAGGCTAAGTTTATACATATTTGCTTTCCTGTTGGATGACTGAAAACTACTGTGCACAAGTACTCAAATAAACAGACTGTATTTGGAACTAATTGAAAGATTGTATTTTTTGCTAAAACAGCAAAATCTCAGCAGGATCTTTGCTGAGTCCTTCAAAACTGCACACCAACACAGATGCTAGTTCTCACCTTTCAGGATCCTTGCCAGAAAAATAGCATCTCCCAGTGATCTTGAAAAGTGATCAGGGTACATGTTACAAATGGGGAGAGAACATAAAAGCAAAATGGATTTGATGGGTGGACCACTGACTGGATAAGGAATTGGCTGGATGGTCACACTCAGAGAGTTGTGTTCAATGGATCAGTGTGCCAGCAACAGGAATAAAAGGTAGAGTCCATCCACAAAGATCAAAGGAGAAACTATCAAACTTGGAGAGAGGTTTCCAATAAAAGCACAGGAGCACCACAATCCTAGCTCATGATTTATCACGGCACATTATTCTTATGGGGGCTTCAGAAATGTTCTCAGAAATGTTTCTAAATCACGATGGCTGGAAGATTAGAGGCTAGGGAAATGTCGGCACGTCTTTCAGATTATATGCTGTTGCTAAGATCCATATCAGCAGGATTTCAGTCAGCTTGGGAGGGCCACAGTCCTGTCAGTCACTGGGACTGAAGGGATATCAGCCCTCTGAAGTTTGGCCCAGTTGGTTTCCCGAAACAGATCATCTCCAATCTATTTCCTTACATTAAAGTGATAATCAGTATTTTGAAGTTACTCAGTAGGTTGGTTGGTAGGTCCCTACCAACCCCTACAATTAAGTGATTCTGTGAAATCAAAGGAAATCAACTGTTAATCAGTGCCAGTATAATCTATTCACTGAGTGTGTGCACTGACATTCAAGAGGTAGAGCAGATTTTTCTATATGTGATACAAAGGTCTCTCAGATCTCGTAGTATAGGAAACCACTACTTTGTCTGGAAAACAACAGAACTCTCAAGTGTGGGGTTTTTTAATTTCAATTTTATTTTAATTTTCCTAATGCAGAAGTAGGATAGCAGCGCGGTCGAAGCAGTAACAGATTTGAAACCACTGAACTCACTTGACCAAAGATAGCTACGATGAAGGGACCACTCTGAGAAATAACAAGCAGAGTCATAACTTCAGCCACGGTTTGATTTAGGAACAGCTATGAAATACAGAATGAAGCTCCCAGTTCATGCCTTCTGACCTTGTACACTGGAATAAGATTGATTAATAGGAAAGTTCCTTTCTCTCAACATGCTGAAATCATTATACCACAGGGATATGACCTTTTTGCTCAGATACCAGTACCCATTCATATCCTGGCCCTCCAGGAAGCTACTCAAGGGTAGATTTTATTCATCTAACATACAGAAACTTCCACCTTCGGCTTCTCTTTTATATTAACCATTTAAACTAAATCAGGCATGTTCAACCCGTGGCCTGCAGGCTGCATGCAGCCCACCACAGCTTGCTGTGTTGCCCACCCCTTCCCTATGATTTAGAGGCAGCAGATCTTACCTGCAGAGCAGCCTTGTGCACACATCCATGGCTCAGCAATAACTGCCTGGTCAGAGCACTGTTAACTCAGTGTTGACTGAAAGCAGGGCATGGGGAGGGCAGTGCTGTGCAGTGCTGACTCAGGTGATGGCACATCTCTGTGTGCATCTTGATACACCAGATAAATGGAGAGCTGTGGACAGTGAAGGGTACGCAGCTGCGCTTTCTGTTTTGGTAAAGGAACTTGAAAACAATCATAGAACCATAAAATCCTTACAGTTGGGAGAGACCTTTAAAGGTCATCTAGTCCAACTCCCCTGCAATGAACAGGGACAGCTGCAGCTCGATCAGGTGCTCAGAGCCCCATTCAGCCTAGCCTCGAATGCCTCCAAGGATGCAGCATCCACCACATCTCTGGGCAACCTGTGCCACTGCCTCACCACCTTTACTGCAAAAGTTTTTTCTTATATCCCACTTATATCACCCTTCTCTGAGTCTGAAACTCTTTCCCCTTGTCCTGTCACAGCAGACCTATCGTTTAAAATCTGTCTGGCCCCAGACAGTGGCTAAAACTTACATATTTCAGTGATGAGAAAGATATTTAGCAATCCAAAGTTGGGTTAATCTGGCTTTTTTAAACTTCATCTGCTCAGCCAGAGAGACGTTCAAGTTACCTGAGGTGCTCTGCATTCCCAGTTTGGTGCTGTTCGTGGCAATGGGTAAGAGATCCACTGTGCAGCCGAGCGTAAGTTCACAGAGGACACTGTATTCTGACATAAAGGTCTTCAGAGTATTTCTGTTGCTCACTGCAGAGACAAAGAAATCAGTCAGCTACCAAGCAAACTTCTGATGTGCAGATGTAGGGTGACAGCCTAAAGGGTATGGGAACCTGCAGTCCAGTTGTAGAAGGAAATCAAAAGGAAACCATGTTCTTATCGGGCGCCGCAGTAAAGAACACATGCAGTGCATGCTACCCAAATCAGAACTGAAAATGTTTCATTTCTAGTACCCTCACAGATGTACTCAGTTCTTTTGTGTGAAAAATGGTCTGCTCTGATTAGTTTTCCTTTTTCAGTCCTTACTTATTTTATACATTATCCTCATTTTCTATGGAACTTGGATGACTGCCATTCATCCTGTAAGAGAAAGGCAGTGCACACAGCTCCAAAGGGATAAGCTCATGCTTACGGTCTTTTTTTCTGCACTGATCTGATGAATTTTACTCCTGCTGTCCTAACTTGGATTGCAAAGATTATTTAGTTTGTTGCAAGCCACACAGCAATCACGTGGTGAAACAGGGATGATTTTATTCATGCAGAGAGATGACAGAGATCCACTATCACATGGTCTCAGCACCACTGAGACATTAGGGATTCACCAAGCTGCAGAGCACTTCTCAACTTCATTCCCCATGCAGAGACAGGGGTAAAAGCACTGCTTGCCATAAAGAGTTTTGAATCTACTCTGGATTGAAGAGCTAAGCTAATAACTTTCATTCTGGGCTACATTCTCAGACTGGCCCAGCACAGTCAGCTTCTCTAATCCTTTCCTCATTCACTGTTATTGAGGAAAAAGGCAGAGCTCACCTAACGGGCAGTCTGAGGACATAGCTAAGGCTTCCTGCTAAGGTGCACTCCAGTGCTCAGCAGTAAGTGTTGGGGAGCAGCTAACGTGGTCCTTCCCTTGCTTTGCTCAGATTCATTCCCTGCTGCCTGAAAGGATACTGACTACTTCAAACACTTCTGAAACAGAAACAAATCCCATAGAGCAGGCCCTCTTCAAAATGCTTACTGTATATATTAATTGTGCAGTTGTAAGTCAAACTGCTTCCCCCACATCTGCACTGCTTACTTTGGAGGCAGAAAGACGAAGAACTGGATGATGGAAAAACCAGGGCATTCTAACACTGCAAAACTACTAACATACTCTGCTCTGCCCATGAAATGCAGTTTTAAGTTGCTATACTACTGAACTTGTGGATAGGAATGACAAATTACAAACCAAGCTCTGCGCAGTAGCCCTCAATGATAAACCTTCTGATACAGCATAGATGAGAGGAGTCTTGTTAGCAATGACCGGGGAGTGTTGCTTCTCCTCCCTTCATTTGTCCTGAATGACTAGAATGAATTTCAAATGGCAGGGGCTATTGCTCCAGCACGTCCAACCCCATTAGTAGTCCTCTGCAACAGAGAGAGGCTGCTTCAGAGTGTAAATCTTTGAAGTCCATTATAGAGACAGATATTAGTTCTTTCAGATTTCCTTGACTCAGTGCTGTATATCAGCATACAGGGACAGTCCATGCCACAGCGATGACAAGAAGGTAAATGAAAAGATGATGCACTTGAAGAGAAAAGGGAGATCATCCTGTGAACAGCCACTCAGGACAGTTACACATCCTGTGTATGTGGAGCTCCACATTGGCTTCCTAAGACTTCCATAAATATATGAAACCTAGGAAAAAAGGTCATGGGAGATATTTAACTAATCTTGTCAGTGTCAGGGACAAAAGGTTCCTGAGTGCATGGCTTAATACACACAGACACGTCTGACTTGTAACAGACTGACAGAGCCTCCAACTGTGTGAGAAAAGAAATACCAGAGGAAGGAAGAGATCTAAATGCTTTAATTCACTTCAAAGATAGCACATAACGTCTCATCAGCACAGGTAAGAAGGCCATGGGAAATTCCAAGAGAACTGATTAATTACTATGGAAATGAGAAATCGCTTTATATGAGAGTTGCAGCTAAGGGTGCCTTTATAGTTTGTTTTTATGAGACACCATCAACGGTGTATCAGACAGAAGCACCGCAGTTCATCCACCTAAATGAAGTCAGTATTACTCAGAAAATCAATGTGACTGATCCATAGGAAAGAAACTTCCTCACAGTGCCTCCAAATGTTGTCTGTCATTCCTTCACTGAAATGCGAGTGAATTCATGACTGTAAAATCATGATGTGCCAATACAGCCCAACAATGAAATGTTACTGCTGCAGCTGGAAGTTAGTGAATACAAAATGGAACTAGTGCTCCAGGACAGAGCAACAGAGAGCCTACCTTCTGATGACAACAGACGTTTCTTCTCCCTTGACCAACTTAAGATGCTGTGGTTTAGTAAATTACTCACGCTTTGAAAGAACATGACTTCAGAGCCTTTAAAAATCACACGCTGCCAGGCAAGGGAAATGAGGTTGCAAGACAGAACTCAAAGCTGATGTGTCAATAAACCCAAGAAATAAAGTGGAATTTAAAAGCCTGCTCCACTGAACGAAAGCAGGTTTGAGCTTAGTCAAAATTTGAGATAGTAAAGTCATATTTTCTCTGTCTTCCTGAAGAACTTCTTTAAGCAATCACAATGCAGGCATTTCCAGACAATTCCTGTTTTGCTGAGAAAAAAAGAAAGTTTATGCCTGAAGCAGAACCTGGCAAAGACAATCTGACACATTTGTACCCTATAACCATTAGCGCATGATTAGTATTGCTTCTGCTAAGCAATGTACAAATGGTTGTTCTGTCCCACCGTGGTGGTATTTTCTATGCAGATCTCACACAGTTCTTCATTTATGACCTGGAATTCCCAGCCTTCATGTCCAGGCAATACTGATGACTATTTAATCATACATCACCACCAAGAACGGATGAAAACCACATTCATTTTACAAATGATACCATCTTAAGCTTTGGATTTTTTTTTTAATTTCCCCCTTTGATGCTACTTTAAAAATACCTTTTTACTAACTCTAGGTCAAAAATTCTCTTTTCCGCTATCCCAGGCTTTTAATTGGCTTTGACTACATTTGAGGAGTCTGTGGATTAGTCCAAAACACAGGGTGCAGTTACACACTTGGCCACAGATTTCAGAGTTAACTCTGGCTCACTTTGTTTCTCCACTCTCACCTTCACCTATAGCTAAATTTTTTCTCTATAATCAGCTCTCTGCTTTGCTTTTCTCTATTTTTTCCTATCAATATATACTTTTTCCTGTCTCTTCCAGTGTGCTTCCTGCCTTCCTTGCAGGTTTCTAACTCCCAGATTTCACAAGTGGGCACATCCATTACTCTGTCCAGTCCTTTCTTCTCCTCATAGCCAACACTTACAAGTTACTTTTGTAAGCCAACAACTTTTTCTTCCTGCTCTGTCTATGGCTTCTTTTTGACCATTTTCACACAGATGTGCCTGCTAGTTTGTCCAATGATTCCCACACTCTCTTCAGCTCCTGCCTTCACTTCCTTCTCTAGGATTCATGGGTGGCTACCTAACCTCACACAATGCCCTGCATCCACACAGAGACATCCTTATGCTACTTCAGACATTACTTCATAGGGTAACTGAAGCATAGAATAGCTTGGGCTGGAGTGGACTTTAAAGGCCATCAAGTTCCAAACATCTGCTACAGGGAGGGATGCCACCCACTTCCAGGCTGTGGTTGGACTTGATGAACTTTGAGGTCTTTTCCAACCTGAGTAATTCTATGATTCTATGAATGGCAAGACTGAGGATGAGCTGTCTGCGAGTGGGAGTGTTTATCCCTAGAAGATTAGGCATTTTGGCAGCCAAGTTCATAAAATGTACAGGTCACCGTGCAATGATAACTCATTTCTTCTTTCCAATAGAGTAACACCATTACCTGACAAGAATGGCACAGTTTCATATCGTATTTCCACTAAGAACCATGTCAAACCTCTTTTTTCTCTTTGGTGCCTTTCACTCACACACAGGCTGTTAATGTCTTTACCTTCTATGTCTCTTCTAGTATCTCACAGCTTAGGCAAGCTGTCCAAATTCCTCCAGTATTTTAGAGAAGCAGCAGAATTTCTTAACAAAGCAACACAAAATGTTCCCTGGAAAAGCAACAGAGAATCCCTCAAGGAGAAAGAGAGACATGCTAATAGTGAAGACTTACTCTTCCATTCACCTTTTGTGAGCCTGAAGAGTCACATTCTGCTCCCATTACCAAGGTGAGGCATTGGAGCTGCCTGTCAGTGGCTGGCAACAAACAAGAACTAAGATGACTTTTACCTTCTCATCCTGTTTGTGAACTTCCATTCATCTGGAAATAATGTGTAAAAAAATGACTAACTTGGCCTTTAAGTCAACGTACTTTATTTCTTCCTGTTACCTGTAAAATCAGTGGTGGGCACCATCAGGAAGGATGAACAAATTGCTCAGAAATACAGTTGTAAGACTATCTCAGTGTTCTTCGTTACACATTCCAAGCTTTCTCTTCCCGCTTACACTTCACTTACTTATTCACTGTCATGCATGCAGTGCTAAGAAGCTGTATTTACTCTTGGCGTTGAAAGTAAACTCTGAAATCAGTGACACAATCAATTATTTAGAAACTGTCGTTTAAAATTAAAAGTGACAGAGATAATACAATTAAAGCAGGACAATCACAATCCATTTGTAGATCTAACATTTATTTTCACCAAGTTGCAGTAAGCATTATGTCTTGTGAGAACATCAGTTCAAAAGGACAGAGGTTTTATCAGCTGTGTACTTTCTTACTACCGTTACTACCAAAGTTTTATATTGGTTTTATGTGTAAAAAATAGATTTTGTTCATTATCAAGTATCACACCTAAGAGAGAAAAAGAACAACCAACCAAACAACAAACAACAGCAAAACTCTGAGATAGGGCAGCATTCTCTTCTTTCTTCTGTAAGTAAAGCCACTTTTTATAATTGCTCAGAAAACAAAAGAATGTCCATTACAATCTTAACAATGATTTATCTCGGCTAATGTTACTGCTTTAAAAGGAGATAAGCCATATAATTTTACAGGAAGCAATCCACTGAATCCTTCAGTAAACACAGCTTGGCAATCTATCTTCAATTCAAAATAATGAGGTGGCAGGAGTGTGGTAGAGAAATAAGTCTTCAAAAACATCACGTAAGGGAATCCAGCTGTGCCTGTATAGTTTCCAGCTATTTAAAGGAACAAAAAGGGGAAAATAAAACCAAAAACCTCTATTCATACACGATATTATTTAGAAACAAGCAAACAAACAAAAAATATATATATCCCAATGTCTTCAACTCTGCATACTAAATCTAATCATAATGCAATGAAAAAAAACTTGTACTCATGAATGTTTGTTTTTACATGAAGCTATTAGAATGCATTGCTGCAGCTTAAATATTCAAATTTTAAAGAAACAGTTGTCTAAATACTGCCTTTTTTACATGCACAGATGTTTTGCTGAGAATTTCCAACGCATAATAATAAGGTAAAAGAATAATAAGAGTTTATTTTGACTGGATTACGAGCCTGGCATTTCAACATAGCACAAAGATGCTCCTTCCATAGAGCTACTCATTGTTAATCATCAGCTGCTCCTCTAGACCTAGCCACCAGGTATGATTACAATGACTCCAACGCCTGCCTACTTCAAATCTGAATGCATGGAGTCTTCTTGAAAATACTTTCTGTGATCAAACAAATCCAACAGCTTTAATTAAAATTGGATCCACTTTCCTTCCAGCTTCATTAGACTTAATTCATATAGGCAATACTTCCCGCTGAGCAGCATAAGGTGTTTACAAAGGAACTACAGTATTGTAAAATCTACAGACCTTGTTATAGAACTCAAACAGCTCCTGATGACTAAATTCCACAAACACTTTGTTCAGCTTCTGCAAAGGAAAAAGAAAAGAAAGAATAAGCATTTTTGTTCTCCTTTGAAATTCATTAAGCCCTAGTGTGGGTTTAAGCCATACGAAAGATAATAGTTGCAACAGTTAATTTTCCTTCCGCTCACTACAACATCCTTCAAAGATGCATATTCCATTTTAGTGATGAATTCAAGTCCACGGGTAAATCTGTTCTCCTGCTGCAAAGAATAATAATAAAATATTGGTTTAAAATGATTTTGTTACCTAATTTGTAAGTCACAGATAAAAATGAAGGATTATATTCATCTTGCTCAGCAGTCCATCTAAGATCTGGTAAATAACATCATGAAAAATCTGTGGTGTATTTGATTGAACTTGCACAGCTACTAACACACTGTGCATTAGGCACAGAGTTAATAATAACTTACATTCATTAATCTAACAGTTACAATCTTAGTATGCTGATATTGCTACACTCAGATTCAGCCAAAGTTAACAATTAACACAATAGCTTCAAAGCAGTCCTGAAATGGTAAAAAAAAAAAAGCAAAATATCACAGCTGATAGAAATGACTGTGAATAAAACAGATGGCAGTAATAATAAGATGCATGTGCTGATGTCTGCAGAAGCGAGGGTTAAATTAAAGCCTCTATCCTGCTTAACTTGCTTGTGTGAAATAGGTAGTTTAATGCCTGCTACTTTCAATCATTGCACCAATCCATCCAGGCTGTTTCTAGCCTGTTTCTAGTTTGCTTTGTCACTTTCCTTCTTTTAAAATACATGTGTAAGTATTAATGCACATTGTCTGTGTTGTTGCTAGACTTTCCAGTGCTTGGAGGCATTCCTAAGGATCACAGTTGCGCTTCTATTAATACTAACAAGGATCTGTGAAAAACTGAATTTGTGGACCTGTCTGCTCTCAATATATCATTAGTTGGAAAAACGTACACCCACTAATTCAGTTGAACTCGTACCAACCTAATGTACCACTTAAATGATTAGAAAAATGCTTATTCAACAACTCTGCTTCAATCAGCAAAGACACTTTCGCATACGGGCAAGGCTGTGGGCCAGATTCTGTACACTCTAACAGCGATGCAAGTCTCAAGTCAAATAAAGCTGATGAATTTGGCTCCTCAAACTCACAAAAGCAGCAGAAGCCCTGGGAACGCAGGATAGGTACTGTCTGGTGCCCGTTCCAAAAACAAACTATAAGACACAGGAAAGGGATAAAATGACTGGGGCCAGCCTGTCTGGTGCAATTCCTTCTCCTCACTCTGCAGAAAGAAGGATCCTTTCCAACAATTTCAGGAAGGCTACAAAAGCCTAGAAAAGGACCAGTGATTTGCATGAGAGACCAGCCTTCGCCCTCTGGGAAAGAACAATGCAATTCTGGGAATTGTATGGTGAATACAAAATAAAACTACTAGAACAGCAGTTCCCTTTGCCACAATTCCAGCTGATTCTCCCTCCAAGCTGCATAATGCAGTGACAGGGAAGTAAAAGCATTTTTAAACTCATTCTACCAGCTAAGAAACAAAGAGAAAGCAAACAAGTGGTTTCTTCAGAAAGGAAAGGGGGGAGAGGGAAAAAGAGAAAACACATGAATAGCAAATAGTCTGAGTTTTTGGCATTTGAAGCTCCTGAAGGATTTTGGTATTTGAACGGACGTAAAACTGAAAAGGCTCATGATAAAAGAAATACATATCTCTTAAAAGTTCATCAGTTCCAATCCATCAAGCCATGGTTATCTCCTGATAGAGAGATTTCAGTACATCAACTCCTGCACGGGCAGGCTGTGTGTGTGACACTTCACCCAAGCACAGCATGACCCACCAGATCTTGTTTCCCCAAGCTCCATGTATCCACCAAGACTGACATCTTCTGGTTCTACCTTACACCAGCAAGCAAGATCAACTTCTCATACATTATGAAATACATTGAAAAGCTTGTCTTTCATATATTTTTCTAAGCACACTTAACTGGTGTAAGCTACCAGTTAGAGCAGCCAAACAAAAGAAGTGTATCGTTTTAATTCAGGTTACTTTGAAACTGCAAAAACAATCAGTAGGCATGCGAGCAGACTATGATCTCTCTCCTTATTATTTAACAGTCACAGTCTGATGAACAAAACAAAACTCACATTTCACTGTGGCAGGGCAAAGTCTGAGGAGATCCAAATGAAAACAGGCAGTCTGTCATTTTTTGGTAGCCTGTTTCTGAGTTTAGAGTGGGTCGATGGGAGAGGGGGTATAGCAGTATTTTACAAGACATGTTATGCATATGCACCTAATTCTCTGCTAAAATAGAACTGTTTCTGCATGCAAAAATTTCACAAAGCACGGTGCTGAAGTGTGGCAACAACCGAAACAGTTCTATTCATAACATGTATTTCTTACTAGCATTAATCCCTCGAGGAAGTGTCAAAAGATCATTGTTACTTGGTTAGAAGTTTTTACTCATACTGCCAAACTAGCATACCACAAATAGGTCCTTAGAAAAAAAGCCTACATCTGAGCAGGTTGGTGGCCCCATTGGCCCCATATTTTTTGCTCAGATGTCTACTTTATCGCTTATTTTATTTTACAATAAATCATTTATTTTATCACCTTAATCAACTTCTTTTCCTTACTCCCTGAGAACATAAGCAGCTACAATTAGAACACAGAATCATAAAATGGCTTAGGTTGCAGGAGATCTTGGATACCATCTTCTTTCAACCCCCTGCCATAGACAGGGTTAACAATCAGTAGATCAGACTGCCCAGGACCCCATCTAACCTGGCCTTGAATACCTCCATAGTTAGAACATCCACAACTTCTCCAGACAATCTGTTCCAGCACCTCAATACCCTCTGAGTAACCCCTCTGAGTAACAAATTTCTTCCGAACAGCTGACCTAAATCTCCTCTCATTTAGTTTAAAGCCATTCCCCTTTGTCCTATTACTATCGGATCATGTAGAAAGACAGTCCTCCTCCTGTTCATGTACTCCCTTCAAGTGAGGGAAGGCCACAATGAGGTCTCCCTGGAGCCTTCTCTTCTCCAAGCTGAACAACCTCAGTTCCCTCAACCATTCTTCACAAGAGAGGTGCTCCAGCCCTCTGATCATTCTCATGACCCTCTTCTTCTCCAACAGTTTTGCATCCTTCTTGTGCTAGGGGACCCATGCCTGGATGTAGTACTCCAGCGAGGGTCTCACAAGGACAGAGTAGAGAGAGGCAATCCCCTCTTTGCCACCCCCCTTTTTGATACAGCCCAGGATACTGTTGGCCTTCTGGGCTGCAAGAGCACTCTGCCAACCCATGTCCAGCTTTTTGTCCATCAAGACCCAAAAGTCCTTTTCCCAGGGCTGCTCTCACAGTCATAGACAGCACCTTTCAACTTGGTGTCATCTGCAAACCTACTGAGGGTACACTCAATTCCCTCATCTAGGTCATCAGTGAAGATATTAAACAAGATGGGACCCAGTACCGACCCCTGGAGGACACCACTTGTAACAGGTCACCAGCTAGACTTAAGTCCATTAATCTCTACTCTCTAGGCATGGTCCTCCAGCCAGTTCCTTACCCACAGAAGGGTATACCTGTGCAGGCCAGGGGCAGCCAGTTTCCTCAGGAGAATACTGTGAGAGGCTGTGTCAAAGACTTTGCTGAAGTCCAGGCAGACTACATCAACAGCCGTACCCTCATCTACCAGTCTGGCCACCCAGTTGTAGAAGGAGATGATGTTGGTCAAGCATGACCTGCCCTTTATGAACCAGTGCTGGCTAAGCCTGATCCCCTGGATGCCATGCACATGCTGTGTGATCTCACCCAAGATGATTTGTTCCATAACTTTCCCTGGTACTGAGGTCAGGCTGATGGGCCTGTAGTTTCCCAGATTCTCCTTACTGACCTTCTTGTAGATGGGAGTCACATCAGCAAGCCTCTAATCCTCCAGGACCTCTCCAGATAGCCAGGAGTGCTGGTAGATGGCAGAGAGTGGTTTGACAATCACCCCCACCAGCTCCTTCAGCACCTGAGGGTGGAGCCCATTCAGTCCCACTGACTTGTGACAGTCCAGATGGAAGAGCAACTTTTTAACTGTCTCCACCTGAATCCATGGGGATGTATTCTGTGTAGCATCCTAGATTTTTTGAGATCAGGGTATAAAGTGCCCTAGGATAACTGATCTGCCCATCAAAAGCAGATGTAAAGAAGGCACTGAGGACCTCAGCCTTCCCCCTATCCCCGGTGGTCACATTCCCCACTGCATCAAGTAAAGGGTGGAGTAAAGTTTTGCTGGTCACCCATCTGACATCTCCAAGAACAGAGACCTTTACCATTTCATGGTTGCTCTGGCCAAGACAGTCCCAACCTTCACATCACACACCAGTCCTCTGTTAGTGAAGAGCAGGTCTAGCAGGACACCATCCCTGGTAGGCTCTCATGCCAGCTGCGTTAAGTAAGCAATCTTCCACACACTCTAGAAACCTCTTGGACTGCTTCTTCTTACTGCCTTTTCACTTACTGGGGTGGGGGGTACACTCTCCCTTGCCTGGACTTTCTGCCTACTATATCTAAATAAATTCTTTTTCTTGTTTTTCACATTCCTTACTAAGTTTAATTCCACCAAGCTTCAGGACTTGGTTTCAATGCATTTCTGTACTTTTTTTGGAATTATGTGCTTAAAATGATTACGTATCTAGGATATTGCTAAGGAACTTAGCATAGGCAACTTCCTAATCTACCTCAAGCAATTCTGCTCAGATAAGGATACAAAACTATCAAATTCTATCTTTTCTTTCATCCATACCTAAATTGGAAGATAAAAACATCACTTTCACTTTACTGACTTAATTAAATGTCTCTGTGTGCAGACGAGTCTCAGACTATTTATGAAAGCTGTAGTTAAGCTGCCTTCTTTCATCTAAATATGCAGGTTTTCAGATTCTGTGTCTGACCTAGTACGTGTTTCCCAGAATATACATAAGAAAACTGTAATTTCCTGGATGTCTAACTTATTTTTCTATCAAGTATATCATTCACTTTTATTCTTTCCTGATAAATTTCTGTATTCCCCTGCGCCTCTACTCATCACTTCCACTCTACTTTTTCCCTCATTTCTGCCACCTCATTTTACTTTTGCTATTATCTTACTGTGAAAGAAGCAAGAGTTTATTCCTACTGTCACCTCCAGCGACTCTAACACATTGCATCCCAAACCTTGCGGCAGTAAAAGTCCCATCACCTAGTTTTGAGTTTTACTCCCAAAGATGTCAGCTTCATAGCATCAGAGAAACATACTTAAGGAGAGATGCTTACTTTATGAACTTAAATGCTGAATGTTAATTCTTTGGACAATGTGGAGATAGGCTTTTTGTCTGATTATGGCTATGGTAGTATGTTTTCTGAAATATATGATCTAATATATTTGGCCAAGTATGACCACCGAATACTTCTTAGTGTTAAAATTAAATTCTAGTGCCATTTTGCCTTTTGACATCTAGATGGAATATTATTTCTTTCTACCTCTTCTCTCATCCCAGGGATGTACCAATTTACAGCCCCCTGAGACTACCTGTGAAACTAATAAGCTTAACTGATGAGACTGTTTTCTCCTCTCATCGATCTTCTCATTTACTGTCTTATATAATTTCAAAACGCATAACATTTTCACTGGTCTCTAAAACAACTGTCCAAAGCCAAGTTGCCTTGTCAGGAATAGGGAGGATAAAGGGGTGAGAGGCATCAGTGGAGAGAGAAAGAAAAGCAAGACCAAAACTTCCTATTCCCATCCAACATTAATCTACTGTTTAATACACACTTAGCTTACAACCACTGCCAGAGCATTAGGTAAATTTTTAGATGAATATAATCTCACCAGCACAAAATGACGACAATTGAAGTATGTGAGATTTACAACAGACACGCCAATTTCACACAGCCCTGGCTAACAATTTATGTTAAACATGAATAGTTTCTTGATGCAAAATGTTCCAGTTCCTTGCAAAAACAGTTTTCCCTAGAATATCTTAGAAAACAGGGGCAAAGGCCTGGATCAAATCAAAGTGTGGGTTTTTTCCTTTGTTCGTTTGCTTGTTTTTTAAATCTAATGCTCTAAATAGTTCCATTTTAATGTAACACTCCAAAGGGTCTTATTACTAAAGAGAGTGTTTTGCAATCTTTTTTATTGCACAGCCATATCCTACACACTTAATTCTCCCACCTCATGCACATACATGCAGCACGGCATTAAGAGTTATAAATAAAAGGCAAACTTCTACTTTGGAAGCTAACTGGAAGGTGAAAAACTGATACTGCATCACAGTTCTCAATTGCAAAGCTATAACTACTTTTACTGCATTGACAAATAAATGCCAAGCATTCCAAAGCAAACAGATGGAAGGACAGGTTGGTGTACATCTAAATGTCTACTGACAAGGATAATGCTCTCTCACCAAGCACACGTAAAAAAAAATGACGGTACATTCAAGTTTGTTAACAGTAGCAAGCTGAAGGAACACACATATCCATCTCCATGTCTAATACAGCCTTCAATACTATCTTGGGCCACTTAGAAGCCATGTTCATCAGATTAATACTTTCAAATTTGCTTTTCATTGTCCAGTTTATTTTCATTAGACATCCTTAATGTCCCAGATGCAACAGAAGAAGATAGACAATTCAACTAAGTATTTTACAGCCAAATCCATACGAGTATGCACCCCTGTTGATTCTTAGTAATCCACATTTCCCTGTGGATATATCAGTCTCTGTGCTGCATTAGTTCAGAATTCCTTTAAATTTTCTTGTACTCTGGAGAATGAAGCGTTTGCTTAGGCACATACAGACGGAAAGAAGGTCATGAGATTTATCTCAGAATTTATCAGCTAGCTTAAGCTGCTCAGCCAGAAAGATGAACTGTAGCAAGGAGAGAAAAGCAGATGTGTTAAAACAGACCTGAAAGCACACCCAGTCCTTAACTCTCTGCACACAAGAAACAGCAATTAAAACAACTTCACACCCTACAACAATAGATGGATGTAATTTAGCTAAGGGTTACTGCAGAATACTGGAAGTTAAACACCAACTTATGTTTTCAAAATTGCACATCCCTCACAATCATTAAAATATATATATATATGTGAACTTCAAACTTCATTCTTCTTCCAAGCTTATTTCCATCTGCAGTGACAATTGTAGAGAAAGAAAAACATGCCTTACTGAATTACGTGCGTTTTCAAGTCTCAGTGTGTAACTGTTACAAAAGAGAGCATCTTTCATACCAACCATCTCTCTTCTTAAACCTTCAGTCCATGCGCATACAGCGTTCTCCCTTTTAAAGCGGTATTTCTTTTTCAAACAAGATTCCTTGTGGCGTTCATGAAGATCAAAATCAGCAGCACCCTTAAGGATGTCTCTCCCTCCCTCCTCAATGTCTTTCTAAGCTCCCTACATGAAATTCTGTGCTGATTCCTGAGATCTCATTAAGCATTACTGGAAATGGTTGGTTTGGAGAAATACAGAGATAGATAAACTTACTCCAGCAGACACAAGAACACCTAAGCACGCATTCATGGAAAGCACCTGGAATAAATGCATTGCACAGACCGGTAATGAACAGCAGGAATGTAGAGACCTGCAGAATACCTTTCATAAATCTAAACAGCAACAAGAAATGTCACTTGTTTGCACTTCTGCTCACCTTTTCCCTCCCACCACACACAAACATCCCCTGATGGCCGGCTGCACTGCTGCACAGTCCTTGAGGTAAAATCTTGTGGGGTAAAACAACTGTAGTTTTCACCTCAACACAGTCAGTCAGAAAAAAATACCACTGTTAAAGAACAGAGAGATAGGAAGCTTTCTTTCTTCTTCCAAACAGCTGTATCCAGGCAAAGTGCTACTTCGTCTTAAATGTATAGGAATTCACATTCCTATTAATAACATCTAGTTATGTTGGACGCTTTTTAAAGTACTTCTGTGTAGAAAATCTCTTTGGACCAAAAATTTAGGCTTGCAGAGTTGTCATTTCTACACAAAGATTGTATGAAATTCCTCTGAAAAGAAAACCCTTCTGCTAAAACATCAGAGTAAACAAAAACATACTTGGGAGAAAACAGGCGTAACGTGCATCAGCGCAATCTCATCACAACAGGCCTTTTTTCCTGGTACATCCCTTTCTGTTCTAGGAATGAAAAATGGCTCACAGAAGATCTGTGGAAAGTTTGACTTCCTTCTTTCTGCTCTGTATTTCATATATACCCTCAGACGTTTTTCCCTTTTTTGGAGATCATATGTATGTCTACAGTGTACGCTAGTCCTCACCCAGGATTAATCGCTAGCAGCATAAAGCATCTGTTTGCACAAATGTATCACTGTAATTTCAGGATTCAAGAGGAACATATGTAGGTACATTTGCCAAATATAACATCCAAGAAAAGATGTATTTTAAAATTGCTATTTTCTTCCACTAATGGGAAAAACAGCCTTTGGAAAGACACACCCTCACTGCTGCATATTGCTAATACAGTGTGAAGTTTGAAACAATCAGAATAGAACTCTCTTATTTACTCAGAATTCAGCTTTCACCACTATCTCTTTTTATTCCTGAGAAGAAATTAAATTATTTGCTCTATTATTGTGCGGCATAACTTACCATAGAAATAAAGGCATATAAACATACGTTCCTGAGTAAATATTAAGTGCAGTGCTAGTCTAGCATTACCATCTGAACATTAGAGACCCAAAATATGACAGCTGCAACCTGGAGAAGTATTTGAGGACGATGAAGATCAGCCTTGGAGCATCAACTGCAGATCAAGATACCTGATGATATATAGATACATGGCAGCCAAAACTTCTACATCAAGGAGAGCAGCTCTACACTGCAGACAGCGCTGCTTGCTCATAGCTGACATGATTAACACAGAGGTACTAAACTCCCATGTTCATAACAGACACGCTTCTAATGTTGGATATGAAATAAGCTGGACTTAGTGAAATCACACCGTGATCCAAACTGCTCGGTGAACTGCCCCACAGGTCTGCAGCAAAACCCATAATAAACCCTGTATCGATGACAGGAAGCTTAGATTATTGTGGTCTGTATCCACATCGAAAGCAACTGCTCTGAGAGAGATTTTATATGGTATAAACCATTCAGATGAGGATCATCTAGGAAGGCTTTAGATGAATGGTGGAAGCTGCTATCTTTTAGTAGATTCAGCTCCTAAGCCTACCTGGTTCAACAAGATACTGCAGTGCTGCATTGTTTTACCACAAAAACCTTTCTTCCCCACCAGAAAATCTATTGTTTATACTGAGGAACATGAAAAGAGGCCAGATAAAAGGAACTGGCAGCAAGAAGGAAGATTTAAGAAAACACAAGATTCATGTGAAATCAGCTCAACCGATGTGAAAACACCCTTCCCAAAAAGCCTGCTTAAATACTATCCAAATGTCAATGTTACACAATTTGTACATTAATTCTTTTGTATGGGATGGGTCAGTTAGACTATCAATAATATGGACTTTGTTAGGTAGCGAGATAAAGATAAAACACTTTCTGTTGTTGCTGTTCTGCTAAAAGCTCATTTGTGGCTGTCAGCAAGTGAGGCTCTGATCTCCCAGCCATTCTTGTTGTGGGCAGCACAGAAACCTCAGCTGCTGACTGGGGAGAAAAGCCATGCAGGGCAGGCGATGCTAACTACCAGCCTCATCCCCCAGGGGATCACAAACTGACCTCGTACAGAATGGCACTGCTTGAATGTGATGTATTTTTTGTGTTTGAAGTCAGCTTGTATTTTTACTACACTCTGAGAAATAGAGCAGTGTAGTTATGTATATGAAGCAAGGTACAGGAGCAAGGGCCTGCAGGGGAAGCCTCTGTGAGCAGAGCCCATCACTGCCCCGTCTCAGGACAGACCGGGTCCAGAGGCTCCAAAAGGGACTCAGCATCACCAGCACTGAGCTGCGAGTGATGCTGGGTGCTGGGAGAGCAGACTGGGGGAAGGAAGACCACTGCACTACAGCAGCTGGGAGAGTGCAGTGAGGAGTGCAAGAGGGAGAAGCACTGCAGGCACCGAGGGCAGGGCAGGAGGGCAGGAGGTGCTCCAGGCATGGAGCTGAAGTTCCCTGCAGCCCAGGACAGACCCCTGCTGGAGCAGGCTGTCCCCTGCAGCCTATGGGCACTGTGCATATATATGATATATGATATGCTACAGTATGAAACAATATGAGAGCTGCTCCAAAAGTTATGCCTCCTGTTTTGTTATATTGGCCCGTAACATTAGAGGCAGATGTTGGTGTATGGCAGTAGAAGTTGAACCTTCCTGCCAATATTCCATTCCCTGTTGTTGCTGCGTGACAGATGGCAGTAGAAGGGCAGTCTGACAAAATGGTGTCTGGCGTGGAAGATGCAGATGGAGCAAAGGTGTGGAGGTCTTCCTCCGTGCAGATAAAATGGCACCCACTGACATTCATCACTGCTTGCTGGACATTTATGGAGACCAAGCAGTGGATGTGAGCACAGGGTAGAGGTGGATGGTATGTTCAGAAGGGACATGAAGGACAAGCGATGTTCAGGATGGCCATTCAGGCTGTTGTTCATCAGTGTCAAAGGTGCACAGCCAGTGGTGGTGACTATCCTGATAAACGGTGTTTTGTAGCTAAGAATTCAACCCACCAAATAGTTTTCATTCTGCTCTTTGTAACATAACTTACGTGGAAATGAACTGGAGGCATTACTTTCAGAACAACCTGGGTATAAGGACAGGATGGTCTTTTCTGATTATGGCTGTAAAATCAAGACTCGGTTTTTATTAACAGCAGCCTAGAAATAGAAGCACTGATGTTTTGCTTTTCTTTTTTCACTGCAACATAACAGACCAAAATGGAAGGTGCTGAGACTGTTCCACTGAACAAGGAAATGAACACTTCATCATAGAAAAATCCACACACAAAAAAAATCTCTTTTCCAGTTTGTCACTAAGATTTACACGTGGTTTAAGGCAGCAAAAATTTGCTGTTCGGATTTCATGCAATCAAATCTCATCACTTCATCACGTTTATGAAAAATTATTGGTAGGCTGATACAGTGGTGTGGTGTGAACTCTTACTGCAAAGAAAGCTGGGCAGGCTACTATGGATAGAAGGTAGTCCACGTGCTTTGTGAGCGTTTCCACATACACTGAAGATGAAATCAAACCACTAACCCAAGGTTTCTTTCAAAGCCAGAATATTGATACAAATACAGGAAGAACTACCCTCCTAGGAAAGGAAGAAAAAGGTTTTGGCTAACACAAGCAATTTGAAAGAGGGTATTAAATTCTTTTTTATTTTCATCATGTCTCTGCGCTATTGAATTATGGCTCATGCAGATTACCTTAGAATGTGTGGAGCAGTGTGAGAAACACTGCACTAGATTTGGATTATAGTACAGATGGCTACAAACGTTTCACTGAATATAAAACCAAGGTGTTTTTCACATTTTTCTCTGAAAACCAACCTACCCAACACCAAACATTTGTCCCTTTCCAGGCAATGCTGCATGACACACAACTCAAAAGATAAAGCAAAGAAAAAAAGCTTGATATTATACAGTGTAATCTCATCACAAACACAGACATGAGATTAATATTTAAACAATAAAGTGTTTCAGATTTTTACCTTTTTTAACTTAAGTTTTTAGGAGCTCACGTGTTACAGGTCAGTTTAAAACTGCTATTTTGCCCTTGAGAAGGATTTAATAAACTGGTGTTTAAAGCTGTGCTCAAGATAATTTGACTCTCAAAAACAATGAAAGCTTACATCTTGGCTAAAAACTTGTCTGCACGGATTATAATGTGGTTTAAAAGTTACATTAATAGTTACATTTGTGATCTAAGAAGTTAAGAAACATTTTAAATGTTTACATACTTTTCTTTAAAATGGGGAAAATGCTAAGAGCGTATCTGCTGACTACAGAAGGTTCTGAATTTAGAAGGAAAATACAAAAATAAGGGAAATGGTGTGAATACTTGTCCTTGAAATACAAGCCACTGTGGAATGAAATTTAACCTAATTGATGGTTTTTAATAAAAACATGTTCTTCTTCACACAGGACTTTATTTAATGAGAGAAAACTGTGGTGGCTTGTGCTAACATACTCTGACCAGACTGAAATTACATCAACTAATACCGAAACAGTTTGTCTTTCTTCTTCATCATTCACAGGCTCTTTACTCTAAAGCTACTGTCTATTTTTTTAGCACATTTTTCCTAAGAAAAGTGAGAATGTAAGGAGACTGAACTAGCTCAAGTTCACCTTAGGCATACATCAGGAGACAGAACAAATACTGAGAAGCTAAAATTCTTCCTCTTCACTTAGTACAACACACTGAAAAGTCATTTTCAAGGTAAGTGATCCCTTATTTTGTCAGTCAGGTATCAACAGCTTATCACCTAAAAGCAACTATATTTTATCACATGGGCTGCACACGGAAAATTCAGATGAACTGTAATACTGCAGTCAAAACTGATACTTATCCACTTGGGAGGAGAGGGAAAGAGAGAGATAATCGTTCCATCATTTATTAGACCATCTACATCCTCAAATACTTCAAAATGAAGCATTTCCCACAGGGCTTCTGCATCTCTTCTAGTTGCACACCTTCATCTCTCTTTGCTGGTTTATACATACCATTATTTCATACATGTGGTGGAATAGATTCCTTACAATTACAGTGTCTGCCTGAGTCACAGTGCTGAATGTTTCAAGGCTTTGCTGCTCTGCCAGTTCCAGGTACTGGGACTTTACACAAACACTGGATCATGCGGCTTACCCTTCACCTACAAACAAAATTTATCCTACAGGAGAAAAACTCACCTTCTCCTTTGAGCAACTGCCCAGAGATTGACAAACCAGTCACATATTGCCTAACCTGGTCAGGTACTTTGGCTGTAATCTAATGTGACAGCATTCTTCAGAAAAAGCAAATTAAGAGGATCTCTACCGTCCTACTTGTGAATAAAAGAATTAACAGTTAAATACAAACTCAGAGACACCATGAGTTTTAAAGAATGCAAAAAGCAACTGCTGAACACAGAAGAATTCTACAGCCCTATGCAGAGGAATGAATTAGCTAATTTGCTCTCCCCTTGCTTTAATGAGAACAAATAGTCCAATACGCTTGGAATCATTATTTTTAAAGGATTAATGCACCACTGCACAGGGAAATCACTTCTACGTGGACTGGTTTTGTTTATCTTACAAATAAGCAGATAAACTAACTAGAAAGCTCCTTGTCAGGCAAAGGCAGGGTGGGATCACTGGGTCTTTAAGGAAAACACATTTCCAACAGTTAAATTAACTGCTGGTAATCCAGCTCTCCAGCTGATGGATGCCCTGCTTCAGCTTTGGTGGCACTGGTTTTGCAACAGCAGAAATCCACAGAGATATTAAGATACAAAGAGCCAGAACGCAGCCTGCCACTTCAAGAGGGGGCAAAAACTGAACAAGTTGCATCTCTGTATCAGGCAGAACTTGAGTAAAAAAACAAAGTGTTTTATGTTTCAGTGTTCCTCCAGGAACTGTTCAAACTTTCTGCATTGACAGCTTGAAATGCTGAAGCAAACTAATTATAGTGCAAGATCTGCAAGCCATTCAACAACTGCCACATTTGGTGCAGAAATTAATGGAACCTTAGGATCCTGAACAACCAGAATGAATTTACGTGCCTTTTTTTCTTGGGGATTAGATTTTTTTTTCTTCCGAACTTCTGAAATCTACCCTTCAATGGCTCTACATGCAAGAAAAGAGACTTTTTATCTTAAAACATCCCATCATATGAACAAAGTATGTAAGATGTTTCAAAAGTAATGCCTCCCTTTTATTTCCAAGAAAACTACAATCGATACAAAGAGCACAATAAACATTGCTTGACCAATTCTCAGCTACAGAACACCATTTATCAACATAATTACTGTCACTAGCTATGCTGGTGATGAGCAAGAGCCTCCATGCCATGCTTGCTAAAATCTGTATGGCCAACCTGAACGTGGCTTGGCCTTCCTGTTGGTGTCACCACTTCTGAAATGTAACACCCATTGCCTCATTGTGCTCACACACGTGGTTTGGTCTCCATAAACATTTGACAAGCTCTGATGAATGGTGACGTTTTTCCTGCATGAAGGTATTCAACTTCACACCTTTCCTTCATCCGCTCACCACTGCGTCAAACTGCCCCTCTGCTGCCATCTGACAGATGGCAACAACGTGAAATGCAACACTGGTGGGAAGGTTCAGCCTCTACTGCCATATCATGAACATTCACCCCTCATGTCATGGGCCTGGCACTCATGAGATAAGTGGGTCCGGTTCTGCACACCCCTGGCACCAGACATGTTTACAGACTGGAGGGTATTCAACATCAATACGTAGAAGAGATAATAAAAGATAACGGAGGAACGTGTGATTTATTTTCTTGTAAACAGAGGGCAAGGAGTGGGGAATCTTATTGCAGCTCTATTTGTTACAGTATTCGCACTAAATTTTACTCCTACAACAGGTGATTTTAGTTTTACCTTGTTAGAGGTTACGGATTTTATCTCCTTATAGAGCTCATCTCACACAGAGAGCGACTCTGGGTAATAAATAAGCACTATCCCTTAGCTGAAGACTTGGTGAGGAATAAAATTTCCATCCATCCATGAGAATTGAGTCTCTCTGAATATTTTTTGCAGGGAGTGGATCCAAATATGTACCATTTCTGGAAGACGGTAATCACATATTTTAGAAATCCACTGTTTTTCACTGATACAAGACATGGAATTGGATGCACAGGTAATTTTAACAGATAGAGGTTGAACAGTAGAAACAGTAGCCAATAAGATTATCTATATGACTTGCTGGGACAGTGAAATTCACAAGTGACAAGGTTGTTGAATCAATTGCCAATCTAGAGATCCAAAGACTTCACTGACAGCTTGCTTGCCTACCACGAACAGCTTAAAAGTGCTGTAGCTGGAGTTCTGATTAACGATTTTTAAACAGTGCAGAAAGTATTTCAAAGAGCACAAAACATCCATAAATGGCAAGATAGGACTGAATGGAGAAAGAGTCAAGAGCTGCTGGAGAAAAAAAATTGCTGCTATTATTCAGTTATGCCTCTAGGCACCATTCAGCGCATCACCTAGCTTTTGGACTCATGTTGTAGGATCAAAATGCAATAGCCACATAAACAGAATGTGTTATATTCCCATCAACCAATAAAAACTGTGTAAAATACAGTTGGTAGGCTCACTTAGTAGTTGCATTGTCTGTTCTTTCAGAGTAAAGCCAGTATACAAGTAAGAAGATTGCTACTGTATTAGTTGCATACGTTCTATATAAGGTGACAGAATTGCAATCACTTAGCAAAAAGTGATTATGTGAAATCATGCCTGGATGCCATGGCATAATCTAAACAGTAAAACCATGCCATCACACCTGATTTCTTTTTCAGATACTGACTGATCACAAATTCCTTATAGATGAATTAAAAACATAATCTACAAACAAGTATTTAGTGGCACAAAGAGCCTGAAACAAAAGAAGAAGCTGGAGAGGTGAAGGTCAGCATCAAAATGAATCTATAAATCACCTTGCTGAAAGCTCTCACCCAAAAGCTCCTTGAAAACTCATTCGGCATTCTGAAGCCATACCAGAAGGAGTCTCACAGACCATTATTCTGATGGTAATCATAAACATTATTAGAAAGTACTTCATTTCCTATGCGTCTGCTAAATGGCAGTATGGCATCATCTCCTTAGTATTTGTTCCATCCTGTATAATTTTACTGCACGTTACAAGCAATACGTTTTCACAAAACAAGACAAATTAAACACTGACAGAGGTGCATATTCAAAACTCACAGAATGAAAAATTAAATTATGCTTAAGCCGCAATTAAGATTAGGATCATTCATATCACCTAAGGAAATTAATGAAAGACAATTTAAACTGATTGCTTCATAAAATCCCAGAACCCTGTTTTTGTTGTTGTTGTTTTGGTGTTTTTATTTATTTTTTTTTTTTTGAGTGCTTCTTGGTTGCTGACTACAAACAGCTCTTAAACTCCTTCCAGTTGACTGACTGCAGTTGACAATACAATATACAGCAGTAATTTTGGGACAAAATATTGCTTTGCCATAAACCCTCTCAATTCTTTATTGACCACAGTGGTTTAAACATGCCACCGTCTCACAGACTACAAAATGCTTGAGGATCAACCAAGACGGAGGATTACAAAGAAAGGGGTTTGTTAACACAAATCTGTCCAAATGTCAATATAGACCTTGAAAAAGAAAGACATTAGGATCAAGAGAGTACAGTAGTGGCTTCTGATCAGCCCTGCTGTCACTCTGTGAGCTAGGAGATGAGATGAAAAGACAGTCTGGCCATAAACTCTGTAACTCCCAAGTCTGTGGTACCCGAGTTTCAATAATGGTCTGTCTAAATGTTTCCTACGTATTATACTGGCAGCTGTAAGAGGAAAAAAAAACACAGAATCTAGGGGAAAAAACAGCTGGAAACTAAAGAAATTAAAGAATAGATAGATAGATAGATAGATAGATAGATAGATAGATAGATAGATAGATAGATAGATAGATAGATAGATAGATAGATAAAGAGCACATTTTGTCCCTTACGGATTTGTTGAAGAGAGAGTGCAGACAGTGCTCTCCTTGATCCTCCTGGTTGGAGGCTGGGATCTGGGCAGGAGAAGGGTCCAGTACAATGAATGGCTAAGTGGATGGTGGCATGCCCAGGGCTCTGGATTCCACAATCTAGGTTTGACTAGGATGCATCTTCAATAAAACAAGAATTTGGACTTCAGATGGGATGCTTCAAGAGGTGCTGTGCTTGCAAGGTCTCACCTTGATGGGGGATTTCAACTACCTGGACATTTGCTGGAAAAACAACACAGTGAACTACAAGCAATCCAGGAGACTTCTGGTGTCCATCAAGAATAACTTCCTGGTGCAGGTACTGGACAGACCAACCACAAGTGAAACATTATTGGATCTGATGCTCATAAACGCAGAGGAAATTGTTAAAAAGTTAACTATGGAGGCAGTCTGAGCTGCAGCAACCATGCCTTGGTTGAGTTCATGATCCCAAGGACTGTGGACATGACAAAGAATGTGGATTAAAAGTGCTACAAAGGTAGATGAAAAAAAAATTCTATGAAAGATATATGTACTCAAACTTCCCCAAATCTTTGAGAATTTACCTATTATGTTCTACAATCGTCCACAGATTTGTGCACCACCAACAGCACAGCATGATAGTTAACTGGCTGTAAGGTCTGCTGTTTACTTAACGGTGGTTCCCACGTTCAGTTCTTCCTTCCCCTGAAAGATGAAATGTCTTGCATTCTGCTGAAAATTTCCCTCTTGATCCTCAATATCCAAAGTTTTAAAAATGGCATTTCTGAAAATGCTCAGGAGACTGTAAGAGTTATAATTTGCCTCATAACTAATTTCATATCCACAAATTATGTTCTTTTTTAATTAGAACTATAGAATGGCTCGGCTTGGAAGAGCCATTAAATACCATCTAGTTCCAACTGCCCTGCAGCCCCACTGCTGTAAGCAGGGACACCTTTGATTAGACCAGGTTGCTCGAATTTCCACCTATCCACAGCTTGTCTGAGCAATCTGTTCCACTGTCTCACTACCCTCTGAAAAAAGAATTTCCTCCTAACATGCAATCCTTGCCCTGCCACTATGCTCTCTGATGAAGAGTCTATCTCCATCTTTCCTGTCGGCTCCCTTTATGCCTTTAATGAGGTCTCCCAAGAACCTTCCCATCTCCAGCCAACTCCCTCAACCCTTCCTCATGGGAGAAGTGTTCAAGCCCCCTGATCACCTCTGTGGCCCTCCTCCTGACCCACCCCAACTGTTTTGCATCCTTCTTGCATTGGCAGCTCCAGGCTGGGATGCAGTACTCCAGGTAGGGGGGAATTACCTCCCTTCAGTCTGCTGTTCTTTTCTTTCTTTTGGAACAGCCTAGGACACAGCTGGCTTTTCAGACTGCAAGACCAGATCACAGTCACGTTTTTGCCCTTCTCTACAAGGCTGCTCTCCATCCATCCATCCATCCATCCATCCATCCATCCATCCATCCATCCATCCATCCATCCATCCATCCATCCATCCATCTGTATACAGATCTGGGAATGCCGCAACCCAAATGCATCTTGCACTTGGCCTTGTTGAATCTCATTAGGTTCTTATGGGCCCATTTCTCCAGCTAAGTCCTGGCCTTGGATGGCATCCCTTCCTTCTACTGTGTCAGCCGCACCACTCAGCTTGGTGTTGTCTGCAGACTTCTAGGGCTGCACTCAACCCCACTGCCAGTGTAACTTAAACACTACTGGTCCAAATAGAGGAGAAGCAGCTTGACTGCTGGCATATTTTTATTTATTTTTGAGCCCAGGTGCGATTCTTTTTACTTAACAGATTAAGATCTGAATTACTACATTATCAAGACTCTCGTTCCAAAAGAAAATGTACAGATCACAAAGTAATGTTTTCTTCTGTACCTTCATATATAACTCTGAAAAAAAAAATATATATATATATATATACATATACATACAACATAGAAATATTTATATTAAAGAATCAGAATTCTGAAATCTCATTTTAAGAGATTATTCATTTTTCAAAATGCCTAATTAATTTACAAATAATTTTAAGGAAACCCAGCTGTCTACTTCAAAAGACAATTAATATCTTTGCCCAGAATATTAAATCTTACACAGCCACAGAAGTACTGACACTTAATTCAATATTGTACCATCTTGCTAGAGGGAAAATACAGAGTAGCTCTTTTGTAACCCCTATTAAAAATGTATGAGGTATTTTTTATTTTAGAAAAATTAATTTTTTAATCCATAACCCTTAAATGTCATGCACACTAAAACCAATGTGCATTCTAAACAAAACAGGTCAGAAACAAGCAGCATATATTAATAACAATTAGGTGATTAGCATGGAATCAGAATGCTAGTCTTAACATGAGGAGGCCACGTGTCTGTACAGCTAGATGACTGACAACATGCATTTTCTCAACATGCAAACCTTTTGTCCCAAACTACTTTTATGGCAACGGCGGTGCAAATATTTTATGAAGACACATGAATGCAAATAAGTGGTGTTATTTTAAAAGCCGTTACCTGCATTTCTTTTTACCCAAGAAGTGACAGGAGCAAGAAAAATAAATTAAATGGGAAAAGATGATTGAGGAAACTTGGGACATAAGCTGCAACTTCCTGTGTTACAGAGGACTTTATCGAGAACTCGAGCATCCCCCTGGAGTCTCTAACATTGCCAAGGAACTCAGGGATGCAACCTTAGAGAAGGAAGCAGTACCACAGAATCAAAGGTTATGGAAAACATGGGCATATTTCATCCTAGACTCCACTTCTAGCCCAAGGAGACTTCAAAGACACAATCAAATTCTCCTTAAAAAAATTCTCATCAAACATGAAAGTATCTAGAAGCTCTAGAAACTTCACTGGTTTTCAGATATTATCTATTATTATTGTTATCATTATTATCATTATTATTATTATATCTAAATGCATTACAGAAAGAATCTCTGCATGTGCGTCTGTACTACTGATAAAACAAACCTGGTGGAAATGTTAACTTGTCATGATAGGTCTTGTTTAGAATTAATGTAATAGGTTTAACTGGCCCAGTTTATATCTACCACAGAACCTGACTAACTCAAAGCAAATCATGCAATGGATGAAACACCAGTAAGTATGGAACAAACAGAAGGAACAAGGAAGTGGAAATGAATGTATTTTAAAGTTTTCTTTAAAATATTATCAGCTTTTCTAAACCCCGATGTTCCTGCTTCACATCCACATCCATTCTGATGTGTGTTATGGAGATACAAAATGAAAGGCTGTGGCAGAAGAATATATCCAGCATGGATGGTGTTCCTCTAACATGAATAAAAGCAAAGAAGTAAAATTAGCTTGCAGATCATCACATACTGAAATAATAACTCTTTAGAGAAATTTACTTTCCAGGTCTCTTCTTTATGTGTATTTCCATCAAACACTGTTCTACACTCTGACTGGGTTTCTAGACCCTCATGTGGATTTACCTGTTTAGCAACCATCAGCCAGCTCCTTTCCACAAGTTTGCCTCACCTTTCCTTTATTTCAAGCAAAATTTTTGCGTTCGTATTGTTTGGCAATTCTTTCCAAAGGACTTTTACCTCTCACATGAAAGTATCAACGCTTCAGTTCCGAGGGAAAGGATGCAATCTGACAGATCGGCTTCCTTTAAAAAGATAGTGTGACCCAATGTTGGCTGTATTCCTATCTGTGTCTTCTCTCCATCCATTGACTGTCAATGTTATACCACTGCCTAATTGAAGAGACCATACCAAGCTTCTGTTTAATGGTTTCATCACCCAAAATTTTCTTTTTTTTTTCCAACACATTCATTTTTGCATTTTTCATTCCCAAATCTGGAAAACTCCTTTTTAACAAAAAGGTGCCGTCTCCATTGAGATTTCATAACACTGACTGAATTAAACATATCTACACAATGCAGAAATATGATTCATTTCATTTATTCAGAGTATGGACACACCATCACGTCATTTTCCAAGTGTAAGAAAGAATGAAAACAACTTATTTTTCTACCAAATAACGAACAACGATGCATCACAATCATTTACTGTTAACAGATGCACTACTAACCATTTATAGTAAAAGATAACACATTTAAGTAGCAGCAGGACTAACTACTGAAAGTCAGACTGCAAAAATGATGTAGTTTATTTTTTTCTCTTTTCTGCAAAATCCCTTCTCCCTGCTTACATAGCAACACATTCTTCCTTCCTTGCGCCAAACCCCTGTGCAAGGTTATCGCTTCAGCGCATCTGTTTCATCTCTTATTTCATAAAAACATGGTCTGATGCTCTACTATAGAAACCTCCCAGAAGCCTGCCCCAGAAAAAGATTCCGCCTCAACACGTCTATATACACTTCAAAGGTCTGTATGTCTTGAGGTGCCATCATATTAGATTTATCTAAAAGCAATTCCGATTCAGTCAAATCTGATAATGACCTCCAATGCAACAGTTGTCAGCTGTGTGAGAGACCGTGTTAAACAAACAGCTGACTTCTATGTACACACTAGTGGTTAGACCTGCACAATTCCAAGTGGTACAGATGAATAATCAATTAATATTATTCATTATCATTCAAGTGTAGAATAGGTAACAGAAGTCAACTTCTGCGGTGCATGAAGAACACTGAATTGTTTGGTAAGATGCAGATGTTACATCCTCATCACTGCTTAGTTTTGTCTAATTGTTGCAAAGGGAAGGAAGCACTGTCACCGGCCCACCCCAGAACTGAATGAGCCACAGCAAAGAATAACTTCTAATCATCCAAATGTGTTAGCTGTTTAAATACAGATCTATTTTGTTATTTTGAGGGTTTTATCTTTTTCTCTCTCACAAGCAATATTATGCGCAGTATTAAAGGTATGTGAAAAAGTGCAATTAACTAGGAAAAAAAAAAAACATTTTCATAGACTTTAATAGGATTCCAATTTCAATCTTCAACATCATGAACATCACTCCAACTGACATCAATCGAACTGACAACAAACCCTTCAAACAAAGGAATGTATCTGACGTACGTTTAATGCTTTTTTATGTTAATAAATAATAGTTGAGGTCATTATTCTCCTGGTATGAGAAAACAAAGATATGAATGATGGGAAAACTATAAAAACATAATTTGCTCTTATGAGAGTCTTTATTAATCTTGAGTCACAAATTAACATCCAGCATTTAAGCCTGGTGCTCTGCAGGAGAGCACAGTGCGTGTGACAAGAGTAAAACAAAAAAAAAGATGGAAAATGGAAATAAAGGCTACAAGATACACACACTACATACAGGGGAATACACCTGAGGATGCCGAAAGCGATTTTCCCTCTCCCAGCAACTTCTACAGCATTTTCAGAAACAGTATCTATACTTACACACTTGTTTATGTTAGCAGTAACAGTTCCCTAAATTTACCCTGGCTGGTGCTTGTTAGGCTTACAAAATTCAACAGGGTTCCAGCTGAAGATCTTGTTACATCTCAGCTGTCACAGTCCTAAACACAGACTTGCAGAGACCATCTCTGCTCTTAAACTTTTCTTCATTGGCAGCTCCGGGTGTTTTCTTGTTGTTTCTGTTTGTTTGTTTGTTTCATTTCTCTCAGCAGTGGTAAAGAAAGAAACCTGCTGACTGCACGCATTGCTTTAGTCCTCGTGTACAGAAGTAGTTTACTACTTGGCAACTCCACACGTTTACTGGCACTTGTGCTAGAAAGAACAGCTCAACATTTGGACGCGTTATCATTTCATAGCGCGTCTGCAGAGCTCATGCATAATGCATTTGCTCAGGGATTCATCCAAATAAAAGGAACTGAACAAATAGCAATCTCTGTTGATGACATGGACATCATCCTAGTTGGAAAATGTATTATTCTCTGAAAAGTGAAGTAATTTTACCACTGTGTCGAGTACCTGTTCAGAACCCTATTGCTTCAGATGTTTAGAAAGTCCACCCTCAAAGTCTGTGTAAATCTCTTGCCCACAGAGCTGAGAAATACCGTATTTACTCTCCCATATCCCCAGGCATGAAGCTGTGCAGTGCATCTAGAAAATGAAAGGGAATACACATACCAAGGAGCACCGAACACCCAACCACCACACCTCTCATGCAGTCCGACCACCAAACCTTGCATTCTTGCATTCTACACACAAGTGTACAGAAGAGTAACAGACACAAAAACAGGGAGGAATCAATTAATGATTTAGGTGCTTGCAGGTGGTTTGTATCAGCCCTCCACATTCTTTCACACTCAAGTTACTTAAAGCATAAATACACCAGCAATTTAGGCACCAGAAAGACATAAAGCTGTTAGGCTAAAAGAATGCTGGAACTTAACCAAATGGACATGAGTTAGCCAAATATCCAGCTCACATTCAAACAAAGGTCCTAAATATAATGACAATGAAGCCTGGAAGAGGCTTCTCATCAAAGTACTGGGGCCAAAACTCACCATCAATTTCATAACAAAGATCACAAGAGTTGTGAAGGAACTGTACGACTTAGTGATGTAACAAAAATAAATTAATCAGCAGCCTAAGAACTCACTAGATTCTTGTTATCTGAATGATGCACCCAAAATCAGAAGCCATTTTTGAGCATGTTATCACTGGATATATTAAAACAGAGCAAGTTTCAGAAGCACAAGAGACTCCTAGAAAAGACACGGCAGTTCACTTCTGCGAATTACCTCCTTCAAGAAACTCTTAAGAAGTGAAATACCTTCAGATGATTCACTCCCTGCAATCCGTATTGTTTTGTAAAATAACTGAAATACGTGTTTGTTGACCCTTGGTTTACTTTTCCATTCTCCTGGACACAAAGGAAAAGAAGCCTTCAAAACTCAGAGAAGGAGTTTGATTTTATTCCTGTACTTGCATAAAGTCCCCAAAGGGCCAATCTGCAGCTAAATGAGCACAGGGAGAATATTTAATTCTGCTGCCATCATAGGACTGATTTCCATACAACAGAACAAAAATATCCCCAGTCAATTTTTTGTCCAAACGAGAAATCTGCAGGGCTGCGTATCTGCTTCTGTAATATCTCATCTCTCACCACATACTGCCTGTTCATTAAAAAAAAAAAAAAAAAAGAAGGAAAAAAGAAAGCTTTCTTTACTCAATCTTTTCTTTAAACGCAGCCCTCTGATGTTTGCTTCAGATAAACAACAGATACTAATGCTGGTTTACTTCTTGTGTCTTCATTCTGAAACAGACATCTGAGGAACATTTAAACCGTACTGCCTAATTTGGGAGATTTTGTAGAAGAAATATCCTTTCACACTTCAGTGGCTGTATATAACTGAACAATCTGCACTTGATTGAAAACAAGTTTGATTCTTTTTAACAAAAATGTGCTTAAATAGTAAGAGAAGTTTGCCAATTCCCCAAAAATCCCTTCACAAACTGTGGACGCGACTGTAGCACATTCTGATTGCTGACAAGCAAACTTGTACAAAAAAAATAAATAACAAGCTGACATGTTGTAATTTCTTCTTTGGTTTAGAAGAAAGAAGAGCTACAGAGCAAACCGCGCGACAAAGCCTGCTTCTGATTTCTTGCTGGATGCACGTTTGCACAAAGAACCATGGAGTGCACATAGTAAACTCACACATGAAGGAGAGCGAGCGCTAAGAAAAATGAAATAAAAGGCAGAATGCATGCTTAGTTTATGGAAAAGACAACTTAGGTTCAAGCCTTACCGAATTATTTTTAATAGCAAAGCATGCTTTTAGAAATATTTTGATAGAAGCAGTGTTCCTCAGGCCTAGACAAGCTAAAACAATATGGAACCATTAAGAGCAATACGTAAATTATATACAACGTATGAGGGTTTTTATACTGAGATCAAGAAAAGCAAAAAAGCAGCACGTGTAAAATGTACATTGCAGATCTGATACAAAAGGTAATAGCTGTACCAGCACAAGACAACAACCCAGAAATGCAAAACAGTCTCTCCACATCCTGAAATGGTAAGAGTATTTTATTCTGTACTGTGCACTGCCTGCAGTTGCTGGCGAATGTTTTACAACATCGCAATTTATTTCTCACTTTTCTCTAGTTGACTTTTCGATACCATTATTCATTCTAAATCCAAATCTCCTGCACTGTTAATCACCTGATGCGGGTGTTCATGCAGTCACCTCAACTGCAACTCATAGGACAATGAATGACATTGTATTAGAGCCTAGCATTTTCTCAGCACTAAAGGTTAAGGGACTTGCATAGAGACAGACACAGAGAATGACGCAGGGCAGGAAGTGGGCCTCTGCTCTCTGGCTCCCTGCCACCTCTTCCTCCTACTAGGTTATCTTCCCTTCTTTCAAGATAAATCTGCCTTATAACTTCACAGCATTGAAAACATCCACTTTGGGATCTGACATTTCCAAACAGAAATATCAGCTTTAAACAGATGGGAGGAGAAAGAGGGAGATAATCCCACGAGAGTGGCAAGCCGACTGTTTTTCATTTGTTAACTGTCGATGCACTTTGGGATACACCATTTAATTCACATTACACAAAGATAACAGTTGTGCTCAAGGTAATCATTGTGAAGAATCAGCCATGGATGCACAAGGATCTTGTTTAGATTGAAAGTAGGTCTCATCTATCATTACAGCATACACAGACACAGAACGAACTGCCTTTCTCTGGTATGCTAGTAATTAAAATACAAATAATTAAATCATATTAAGTTCTAAAGATGAAAAAGTAACACACAGCACTCTTTCCTTTCATTGCATCAACTGCACCACTCAGCTTGGTGTCAGCAACAGCCTTGCTAAGGGTGCATTCAACACAATGCTTAGGTCACGGATGAAGGTGCTAAATAGCAGCAGACCCAAGACTGTTCATTCTATTTGAAGTTCCTTCTAATGTATCAAAAATCCAAAACCCGAGTTTCTTGCAGACATCGTGATTGTTTCAGCTTCAAAATCTAGTCTAGACTTCACCAGAAGAATTCCTTAACTATTTTTTTTTCTCTTTTTCAGGTTGAAAGGCTTTACATTTTTAATACAGCTGGCTAATATTGTTCCACTACAGCAAAACTCTTAGAAAACGCTGAACTTGACATTTCCTGCAGAAAAACCTAATTCTGAAAAAAAGCTTAGCTAAAAACCTGTCTGCTTTTCTGGCAGCTCCTCTGCCTGACTCTCTGGACTTGAACACTACCAAAGACTACTGAGATTTTCCTGCACAAGCCTTCCAACAATCTGTACAGATGGAATCAAGACACCAACATTTTGGGTGCTTCCCACCCCGGCTGGTGAGACATGATGACAACAGGGTTCCTAAACTCCAGGTAAAACACAGCACCATCAGGGCCTGCTGAGAGCTTTGGCTTCACTTACCAGCTGGCAGCCTGGTGGCCAGCCAGACCCTCAGGGCTAACAGCACTTCCAGGTGGCAGCTTGCCGAACATCTGCTCCTCTGTCACACAGGGCAAGGTACAAAGTCATCCAGGTTATCTCAGTCTGATATGCACCTTGGCAAGGAACCAAGATCCCAATCTGTATGCGGTTTACCCATACATAGCATTAGACCTTATCAAGGCTTTGTTGTTGTTATGGTCCTCAGCCTCCTTGATGAAGATGAACAGGAAAATCAGGACAACTGCATTTTGTTGCAAAGGGCACTGCACAGTAAGTAGCTGTTCTCTCTGCTGGAGAGTTCTGTAAGTATATAACACGAATGTGAAAGATGCTATAAAATCTTTTGTTGTTTTTGTTCCCCTACTGGGACTTGATGTTCTACTCTACAATGCCATGGGTTGAATCACAGTAGCAGTATTCCCAATGGGAACAATGTGCCAATTAAAATTTGGCTGTAAACACAAAATCCAAACTATTTTTACTTCCACTATGGTTAAAACACTGAAGTATCAAAAGGCTTCACTTGTTATGTTGTACCCAGAAATCTGGAGCCCCGTTGTCAGAAATATCCACTAGCCAGATTTGTAAGGTCAAGCCTAAGAACCAATGAAGAAACAGCTCTTCATAAAACAGTATGCTAAGTTAATTATTACATGAACTAAACTAGACGGGCAGGAAAAAAGTTATATAAACAACTAATCTGTTGCAGTGTGAACAACGTATAACCAGCTTTAAAAGTGCAGACAAGTTATACTCTGAGCATAGTCAGTACCCAGGAAAAATAAAGTGGTTTCTTAAGTAAGCCTTGAAATGAAGCAAAAGTACAGTGTGCTGAAGCTGGTGAGGTGTCCAGTAACGATGCATTTAAATAAGCAATTTGGCTATAATTTGCACTCAATGGTAAATATTTATGAAATTGAATTAAACAGCTCAACAGCCCAAACTGGCTATAAACTGTTGAGTATCTTTTGCTGTATTAAAACTCTGGCTCCCTCATTTTCCATTCCTTTTCTTCTAACTGCATAAAATGGAAGGGAACATCTCATGCTGCCTAGATGACAGCTGATCACTTAGTATTTGTTTTCCAAGAAGCATGCCTGAATAAAGACTGCAGATGAATGGACAAGGATTTTCTTCTTTCTCCTAGGGGAAAATAAAAGGAAGGGGGGCAGGGGAAAAGGGAAGAAATTCAGTGGTGAAGCATCGTGCAAAGTTACACTGACATAGCATGCTCTGAATTGCTAGATTTCTACACTCTTTACACAGTATGGTCAATGAGACACAGGTATACACTAATCTATGCACTGCTTGTTCCACCTTCATTATGACATCTTGTTTTGGTTTGATTTTTGAAGGTTTCCAATCCCAGACCCATTGGAGAGAAGAACCTTTAAAGGAGAAAAATAAATTCTAGCTCATTCCAAAAGACCTCACACTCTTCCTGATGTGGGAAGTCCATCAAACAACTGTCTGGTGAAGCTCATGGTGACTTTTGTTGCCATGACTGTCCCCAAGCACTGAATTCCAAGGACTGTGAGGAAGCATACTGACACGTTCAACATACTCAGCTTGACAAAACCCAGTAGTTCTAACGAATTTCGGGACTGCCTCGCTTGTCAACAGAACAAAACAGTGTTGCATTCTATCTCATGAGAAATGTTTTCTAAGATGAAGAAGAAACTAATTTTCCTAATTAAAAATAGCACAGCAAAACTCTTCCACTTTACAACTCTGAGGACTGAAAACCTCCAGCCCATTAATTAAAAAGCTTTGGTTTACTTCGTTGAAAAAAGCCTTCAGATTAGTGAATCCACGTAGAACTGACCATTACTAACACTGAAGTTGGTGAGACAGAACTCAAGTCTGCACTGAGAAAAACAGTGCTTCCTAAACACTGTACTTTTTCTTTTAAATAAAGATACAAACATACCTGTCTGCACAAGAAGGAAATATGGTGTGTTTCATTCTTTAAGGTTCCCTTAATAAGCTTGAAACAACTTCTGACGACTTACCCTGCACTGACAGTACAGATTATTGCTATGACTTAGAAGAATGTTCAAATTTAAATTTCTGAAACACACAGACATAGTAAATACAGATAACACATAAAAATACTGAAAATGATACATTCAGATGCTATTTTAAATGAAGTATGTTCTACTAATGCCATCTCCATGCTAGACCTCCAGCAATCAGGAGATAACAGAGTAAGAGCATGATGTAGTACCCCTCAACAGATGCTCTTAACATGTTTTATTTGAAATGCAGCAAATTGAATAAAAAAAGATGGAAATTAATGCAATCTTAACTGAGGAGTACATTGATCATGAGCTCATTCAATTAAAATGAGAACAGAACTGTGTCAGAATGAAGTATAATGCTGAGCAAACTTCCTTTGTCGTTCTGCTTAAATGAATTAAACTTTTCTCGATACATTCCTCAATTGAGGCTCAAGAACTTGTTTTCAAACATGTAAACTTGAGAAGACAGAGCTTTTTTAAAGGTGGGAATAAAACAAAGGTTATTAGTCTAATACAGAAAAATATATATCTCAGCATGCCTTTGTAAAAAGGTATTTAATCACCAAAAGCTCAATCACTGTAAGTAAAACCACAGAAGTTAATAGCGTTGGCAAGCATTGTTCTCATAATAAGCCAGGAAAACGCCAAGGATAAAGTGACACAAAATACTGAAGCTTTTGAGAATACAGCTCTCCCAAAGCACAACTCAATCAAGAGCAGAAAAGGAAGAGAAGAAGAACATATCTAACACTATGGACAAAAGCAATCCAGAAGTTAATACACAAACCCTTGCTATGCTTTGGCATCACCAAGTAGAGGAAAGTCAAGTTCAACGAAAGCATTCTTCCTGAATTGGCTGCCCTTAAGATTTCCCCTTAAGGCACCTCCAGTGCTACCTCCTTCCTGGATGCTCCTCAATCTGGATTGCAGATTGTCAGGACTTGCTGAGCCACACACACACACGAATGAAGGGAACTTCAGCAGTTTTACACCTAGGAACTGAAAGCTTTATGAAGAGAACCCTAGCGTCATCTTTATGATTTACCTATGAGCAGCGAAGAGGCTAAAAACAGACTTCAAGTCTCCTAAGTCCCAGAGCTTAGTCAATGTGGTTCAAGTATGTCAGCGATGTCCGTGATTGAGACCATGCCTCTGACAGCCGGGCAATGGAGAATAACATACTTGTCACCCCCACATCGTGGCCTTGGGTTATGAAATCAAAGAACTGCCAGCAGTCCCTGGGAAAGGGTCAGCAACAAGGGCTCACAAACAGGAGAACCTCTGCAATTAGTAGAGGCTGTCCATCTGTTGAGTTCTTTGAAGCTTGGAGATGAACTCCTGAAGAAAGCCACAGTCTGAGGAAACTAAACGGGAGTGATAGGGAGGAGACTGGACGAGATGATGGTTCTCAGGGGCCTGAAAATTGCTATAAGATACATGAATAGAGATGTGAATGAACTAGAACAATGTGCTATTGTTTATGCTGTATTCACACATTTACATTCCGGCACATATTTGCAAACACTCCAGCTGCATTCACTCTGTTAACTCTCAGTGTGGTGACTACTGGAGTTATTAGTGAGAGCAGCCTGGAAGAGCTGCATCTTGTGATTTGAAAAGAGTATATATTTATCCCAAGGAATCAAGAATGCCTCCTTTCAGGGCTGAACTGAATTGATTGTGTGGGAATGATTCAGCTACAAAGGTTCCCTAGAGATGAACAAAAATGCCTTCGTGTCATGGAATTACTAATAGCCTACTGGCATATATGACAATGAATTCTAAAAGTATAGCAAGGGGTAAGTGAAAGGAGCATCTCAGAATGAAACCCCAGGCAAGTCTGGTGTAATTTGTGAAGAGCAAGCCCAGTGCTGAGAAAGCTCCTACTTGTCATACATATTTAAGGCTCAAGGCTTGCCAGGGAGAGGAGGACGTGTCAGGACTTTGCTCCACAGAGCTAGGAGCTCTGTGCCCAGAGCTGATGGGGCATCTACAGAGGCTGTGGAGATGCAGTGCGGCATCGTTCCAGAAATGCAGAGCTAAAATTCTACAGTGGCAGCTTAACACATTAAATCATGCGCTTTCTGCTTTCTGGAGGCTTTGAATTAGCTATTCTATACGTTCTCAAAAGGTAAAGAGCATCAGTGAATAATCTTAACCCCAAGTTAGTGAAGCCTTTATTCATTTATTTCCTTGGTCTTCAAAGCAACAAATTTCCTGGCAGGCCTTTAATTCACAGGCCTAATCCTTCTATCCACTTATTTGGACTCCTCGAGGAGACACTTCTGAATGCAGAATGCATTAATTACTTCTTTCTCCTTCCAGTGCCCTTACATCATTCTCCCACTTCCCCGCTGTTCGGTGCTGCCCCATCCATGATTCTGTGATGCCTTCCCAGAGGGGCAGCCCCCAGCACAGCGAGGGAACTGCAGAGCAGAGGGCAAAGACAAGCAAAGGACCCACTGGGAACACAGCTGCATTGCAAGGGTAGTACCAGAGCAGAGAACAGCAGTGACAGATGGAGGAGGCAGGACTTGTGCCTTGAGAGATTCAGATTTAATATTCTGCCGTTGTACGCGTATGATGTGCTTTTGGACTAACTGTTCAACATTCACCTATACCTAAATGTATACTAAGATGTGCCTGTGCAAGAGCAAGTGAAGTTCACATGGAGCTAAAGAAATTACTGAGTTACCTTACCACAGCCTGGCCAAGACTCAAACCATCCCACATCATCCCGATTAAGAAACCCTTTACATTTACGTGTGAAACCTTCTAGCTGATCTCTTACCACTATAAACCAAGAGTTCCACCAGTACAGCAAACAGTACCTAACCCCACGTGACTCTCAGCACACTCAAGAGTACTGGCTGTGTAAGATGCTGTCATCTAGAGCACAGAACCTTGAGCATGGGCCCAGCTAAGCCCCAGCATGGGAGCCTCACAGCCAGCAGAATCACAGAATGGCCCCGGTTGGAAGGGACCTCAAGGATCATGGATTTCCACCCCCATCCCCACCCCTGCTACAGGCAGGGCCACCAACCTCCACACTGAACACTAGACCAGGCTGCCTTGGTTTCCTGAAAGCTTTCCTGGCATGCTAGAGCTGGGTGTGCAGGGACAGTGCTTGGCTGCAGTCTCTGATGGCACCAAAGTTCTGACGTTTGTTGCTGTTCTCCATAGGAAGGCACAGATGTGATTGAGGGGAAGAAGTAAGTAAAACCTCATAACAGCACAAAAATAAACCATATTGGACCTTTTCCACCAGAACAGTTAATGTCTGTGCAGGAAATCTGGCAGACTGTTGATCGCTGTTAGGAAACGAACAGCTACGTAGAAACATCAGGTCTCAGAAACTTAAAACCTCCAGAGGCAAACAAAGCAGGGACCCCTCAGTCTTTGCCAAAGAAAAAGGAAGGTCCATACATATTAGGAGAGGAAACTACTGCTGATATATTTCTTAAAACAAGCAAACAAACAAACAACATTAATCAAAATATTGCAGGCATCCGCACTCACACGACACATGAATCTGAACTGCCACCAGTTTCCTCAACCACACATCTATCCAAGACCTGTATTTTAGAATACTGAGGGTATCTGAAACAAAAAAGTAGCTTAATTACAGCAAGCTGGTGTTCCAGAATGTTAGTTATCGTAATGAAATACAGATAACACAGACAGCACAGAAAACAATTCCTTCTTCAGCAATTTGCTACTGTCAGACTTCATCTCTTCTGACTTGCATTGAGAGCTCTGGGTTTGAGAGGACATTAAAACAAAGTTTCTCTGCTACTTTTCTTTCCAGGTGAATAAATCTTAGACTTAACAACAAATAGAAACAATTGGAATCAGTTCAAGCATTAGTTTAGAACACAAAGAGAAAATGCTGCTTCTTACTACATTAAGCCCGTTCTTGCTCAATTTTAATAAATATTCTAATTAGAAATAGAAACGGCTCAGCTACTGTACAAGGCTATTACACTCTTCCTGTTTTGTACAGATTTATAGCATTTGGAAATCAATATGACTCAAGAAGCACAAAAGTACTGAAAATAGAAACACCCCAAAGCCCAGCAGGATGCGGCATCCTTGAATTTTCGAATGAGATTTATAAGAAATAATAATTCCTGTAAAATTACAGCACTTTCATCCAAACTATAACTTATAAAGTTTCCAGCAATGTTCTATAATTACCTTCACCAAATGGCATTCTGAAAGCCTGGTAAACACAAGGGACACAGTTCTAGAAAAAACAATTACACATCACGGTGAATCACATCTTTTCACCAAGGTCACTGCCTTTGAATAAATCATGCAAGTCACAATGATGAACATGCAAAACTTCTCACGAAAATAAAATTCATCAAGGTAACAATAATTACTTTCCTTGTTCACTTGTTCCATCATTGGATTTGGGGAAACTTTCCACTCCCAGAGTATTTCTTCTTTACTTGCATGATAACATTTTTATCAGATGGAAATGAGTGTGTTTCTTATATTATAGCCTTCCCCGTAGTCCTGTCCTGTGACCCTCAGGTAATTTCACGCCTGCCTGAAGACCATGACCTAAAACTCTTCTCCTTTAAAAAAAACCTGCATGCAATATAATTTGATTGGCCTTTTATCAACTGGTTGCACCAAATACACAGGACCTTGTAGCTCAACAATTTTAAGATGAAAGCCCCTTGTGTAAGAATAGGTAAGTGGAGGCTTGGGAGTTGCTGAGTTCACAAGGAAGACCGAGCAATTACACGAGGGACCGCTGAGACTTACTGAAGTAGGAACAGCATCACATGTACAAAATGCTGCTCATAAAAAAGGACATATAAATTGGACGTTCTCCTAGGCAGCAAGATTGCACCCAAAGCCTGATGCCATCAGCCACACACACCACCAGCTGCTCCAGAGAATCACAAGGGGATCCCACAGGACTCGGGCTGAACAGAAACAAGCTTGGGCAGAGCACACCTTCCAAGAGGAGTCCTTGGTTCTCCTCTGTTTTCATTTCATGTATCACAGCAGTCAGGGCCCTTCTCACAAGACATCCCTGGAAAGGCAGCTGGTGTCCTGAAGAAATCTGGATGACACTTGACACCAGTCATTCACATTCAGTGCTATTCATTCTATACAGCTGAAGAACTTCTTTGGATTTGTAACCACTTGCACCTTTCTCTTCATAACTGAAGAGACAAGTTCTTCAGCAACAAGAAATAACAGCACTTCATGCACTCCCCGGTCTGCTTCAGCTTCTTGTAACTCCACATAATAAAGCTACAGTTTTGCTTTGACAACTAAGGGACCTACAGCATGCTGAAGAGCAGAGTAAAAGACAAGTGCTAGAAATTAAGAGAAAACACAGTCATTAAAGAAAAGCTGTATTTTTGCATATAAAAGCTTCATGGAATTAGGATAAACTTACTTCACCTAACAACCCACCTTTTAATATCTTCAACATCCTTTAAACATACAAAATGCTAAGAATAAAGAATACCAAAGGAATTAAGAATGCCTAGAATAAAAAAAATAAATAAAAAAATAAAATCATAAAATCATTCAGAGGACATTTGTGCTTGAACATCCCCTTTGCATTGCAATACCCATGGAAAACACATGCTAACATGTCTTAATGCTTATCTCGTAAGAGGAGTTCTGGTAATACCATTGTTCACAAACCTGGCTGCTGTACAACTGCCAGCTTCATGCACTGTTTGTTTTCCTAAGACTAAAAATAACATCTTTTGTCTGTCCTTCAAGGAAACGGCTTCAATCACATCTTAGTAAATAGCCCGACTTCTTTAATTAAGCTGGGATATATTTAAAGTGGACTTCATATTAGGATCAGTTCTACAAGAGGAAATGAAAAAGAAGTCATTCATTTTGTTACTCCATTCAGAAGTTTCTGTGGGGAAAACCTGAGTGTGGGGCTGGTGATGCAGTGCAGCCTCACATACACAAAAAAATGCAGTTTGTCTGCAGAAACGCAGCTCTGAGCCAGATTTCTGGCAATACAGCAAATGCCTAAATGCAATTTGAAACCATCACCTTGAAAGTGCAGGAGGGCGCAAGGACTCACCAGATGCCACTTCTGTTGCAGCAATACTACTGTGTATTATTTACAGTTTTTAACACCCTGTCATTCTAATAGAACAGCTACTAAATTAACTCGTACGTATGCTTAATATTGTCATTTGTTTACATCAACAACAGGGCTGACCCTTAGCTCCTTTGAAGCACACGCACTTAACATCCAAAAAAAGAAGAAAAAAGAAGAGAAAGAAGGCATAAACCATTATCTCCAGTGTTCTAGCAAGGCGACCAATGGATCAATTTGCCACTCAACACTGAATGCAAGTTTCCATGAAGTTCTGAGGCAAACACAGCATTTTTTATTTTCCAATCCTGCTTACTTCCCTCCAATGGAGTACACAACTTCAATCAATGTCAATATGCCACTAGTCCCATGGAAGACAACAGAAGTATCACAGGTACATTAAGTACACATAAATGTCCTGGACCAGTTCTGAACTAGTAGTGGACTAATGCTCCCACATGAGTACATATGAGAAAATAATGAAACCTTATTGCTGATCTCAGGACTTGAATGGCATGGAGCCTCATATTTCCCTAGGATATATTAGTGTGACGATCAAAAAATTAGAGGACTTGCATCCCAGCTAATGGAGGTGAACAGATCTGCAGTCCTTTTATGCTACTGAGTGAATAATCTTCATAATGAAGTTAAAAACTTGAAAAAATAATCACTTGAAACTAATGAAGTGTTGTTATCAATGGTCTATATGTGTATACCATTGTGCACAACTGTGCTGTGTGTGTAAGCCGAGGGCATTTACAAGTTCTCTTTCTTATACAAACACATTCCAACAGATACTATGCAAGCTCATTCTTCAGCTTTTTATTTTGCCAGGGATCTTCAGGGAGCAGAACATCCCGAGCTTGAAAGAAGCAGGAATGAAATTACCCTCGATATTTCTACTCTCTCTTCAACCTTAGAAGAAAACAAATAGGAGGTTCAAAGTGCTGGTGATGAGAAGATAAACACTGACTTCTACAGAAGTGACGCAAGTTTTACTACTTTACACAGAAGGACTCATCTGAACAAGAACAGAGTCCAGCTTTTAAATTCCTTGGACATTTCACAAGTCATACCATCAGATTTCTGTTAAGACCTCATCAGAATTACTGCTTGCAAGACACTTGTGAGAAATTTTACTCAATTCACTATAAGAACAGGAAAAGAATTCTAGGAATTTCAGGGAATTGAAAGACTGTTTGTATTATCAACAACACCAGGTTGGCTTATGTAAGGACTGCAATACAACCACAACCAGGGAATAAGATTGGTCTTTATATGCCAGAAGAGGAATCACAAAAAAACTCAGGATGAGAGACAACTCTTACACATCAAGTATATTATGAAAACAGACCAAATGCTTAAAGGTCCATACTACAGATTCCAGAGAACTAATAGCAACAGCAGAGGTGAACCACTCAGAGTAAAGGCATGGTTTGGTAACTATGGATATAACTGCATCACACAGCTAGGAGACATCATTTGGTTTCATTCTGCACATACTCATTTTTGCCTTAGGAGACACGCTATTTCCTAGTGACAAAATGCACCACATAATAAGCATAAACATTCAAATATATAGCTATGAAAGCTGCAGTGGTAAATACACTTAAGTGTCATGGCCTTAGTTTCCACAGTTTATTACTCTGCTATTACTCTGCTATGAAAACAATTAAAGGCCATGCCACTAACCCACAGGATGAATAGTAACTAATTTACTTTCAATTTCAGAATATGATTTAGCAACTCTTGAATCTGATTGCTAAATCAGAATTACATTAACTAAAATAACAGGAATTGAATAACTAGGGGAGGGAGGTGTAAGAAAATTGACCTTGGTAATGAATTTTATAGCATGTGGCTTCCACTTAAAAAGCAAAAGATGGTAAAGGAGTAGAGGATGGTACTAAGCAATGCCCAAATATATATATCAATGTATCCACCTGACTCTCTTTCAAGCCACGTTCCCAAACATATATTCGTGAACACCAAAAAGTGTTACTCCAACATCTGAACTGTTTTAGATCTAATGAATCAGCATGAATAATATACATGGTATTGATATACCAGCCCCCTCTTCTCATCTGGGAATAGCACAGTTCATAGGAAAAGCTGAACAACTCTTTAAAAATCCACAATTGAGTAAAACTTTGGGAACTGAAGAAATAAGGTATTGTTCAGAACAGCAAAGTTTTGCAAAATGAAACCACAAATGTAACAGCTGTCATAATAGAAACCCATATGAAATCTCTTTGCTGTCTGTTTCTGCGTAGAAATACAAACTTTCCAGGCCAACATTTGGATAACATCCTCATGGAACCTCTTAGGCATTCCCTTCTCTTAGATTCAAGTGTGTATCTCCCTGCATTGCAACAACTCTTTTTCTCATGCTTGTGCACACAGTAACTGGTAAGAGAAATGATTTCTATACAACAAGAGTCTGAGTTATCATCTGAATCACTGCACTACTGGGACCACGGTGTACGTCCTGAATTTTTAATGTTCAGTAATTTCCAAAAAAGCAGCTATTTGAAATTGTTTTTGAAGAAGATGGGAAATCTCTACAGCACAATTACTTGTGAACTTGGGAAACACATGCAGCTTTTCTATCTTGTGAAGCTTAGATAGATCATTCAAATCACACTCTGCCACGGAAAGTGCTACAAGTGACTGCAACAGCAGCTATTGCAATGAGAACAAAGTTCCCACCAGCTCTTCTGACAGCAGAAGCCAACTCATCAGGCAGCAGCCACGTACAGTTATGTGTACATTGGCAAAGTACACAGCAAGGTCATGGTGACTTTACTGCCCACAGCAATCAATGACTGCACGGGGTGACACAGCTCCACATCAGGTGTGAAGCTGTGTTTACTGATTCAGTATGAGAACCACTTCAGAAATAGCAACAAAAGATACTGTGATACTTGGAATAGCAGGTTAAGATCAGATGAGGAACTCAAGAAGGAAGAGAGGACTTAACAAAAATGCATTCTTCGGCATCAAACGATTCCGATGAGAAGAATAGAATCATGGAAAACAACAACAACAACAAAAAAGAATCCCAAAGCTCAAATTTATGATTAAGTCTGCCTCAGAATTAGCCTTCTGTGAAGAGCAAGATGGAATTATACGTTTTCTATATTAAATATTCCTTGGTAAGGAAAGATGTTACCTTCCAATTTGCAGAGAAAGCACGTAACTGTATCTTGCTGCAATGTCCAACAGTATTTTATCACCAACGAAAGCAAAGGACGAAGACAAAGATCTGATTTTTAAAACAGACAGTGCTCTCACAGAGACAAACTTGTGAGACTTCATTTTGCAACTTAAAAATACAGAACAGTAGCATGAGCAAGAGTCTGTTCACTACTGTTTTAAGCATATTCCATATGGTCTTCCAGGATAGAGTGCTCTCAAAGCATTCAATGAATGAACAAGAAAACATGAAAAGAAATACACCTTTCATTCAACTTCAAAAAACCTAAAATACACCTCTTCAGGATTCCTGAAAATTCACATCTTGGCAAGTTTTTTGTTTGTTTTTATGATAAATTATGAGTTATAAACTAGGATAGATCGAGATTTTCTTTGCCTTCAGTCTGCAATATCAAAACTCCTCTGAAACCAAAAGTATGCCAGAAGCATATGCCAGTTTATTTGTTTGCTTTATATTTTAATTAATTTATTTGTTTCAAATCTGTTTTGCATATGCCAAAATCTTGGGTGGGAAGAGGGGGTGGAATTTCCTGTCACTAAGTTTATTTTTGTCATTAATATAAGCTGATTCTTAACACAGTTCTACACTCATAAGAATAACAATGCTTTTGTTTCCTTATCCCTCCCTGAACACTAGTCTCTACAGTGATTATGGCTAGATAACAAGCCTTAAAGGATAGGAAATTCAAAGAGTTCCTAAGAGGAAACCAAAAATAAGGCTACTTGGATGTTCAATAAAAGGCCTGAATGGAAACAGAATCTATTTTCATACACACACACACACACACAAAAAAAAAAAAAAAAAAAAAAAAAAAAAAGGCAATGTTTAACAAATAATGAACAGATGAACAGCAAGAAGGGGCTAAAGAGAACCTCTATCCTTTATTGGATCTGCAGGGAATGCAACCACTGAGGATAATGAGAAGGTTGAGGTTCTCAATGCCTTCTTTACACCTGCCACTGTTAGTCAGATGAGTTACCATCAGGGTACTCAGCCTCACCTGGAATTCTGAGATGGGGAGCAAAATAACCCCGCCATGATTCAGGCCAAAATACTGAGACCTGCTACTCCATCTGGACCGCCACAAGTCCATGGGATCTACCTGATGGTGCTTGAGGGGGCTGGCGGATATCATTGCCATGGAGCTTCCCACCATCTATCAGCAGTTCTAGTCAACCAGAGAGATCTCAGAAAACTGGAGACTTACTAAGGTGACACAAGTCTACACAAAGGGCTGCAAAGAGGATCTGGGGAACTACAGACCTGTCCAGCTCCATGTCCTTCTTGTGATGAGGCCCCGTAACTGGATGCAGTACTCTAAGTGGAGCCCCAGGAAAGCAGTGTGGAGGAGCAGAATCACCACCCTTGAACAGCTAGTCAAGATTCTCTTGATGCAACCCAGTGTATGGTCGGCCTTCTGGGCTGCAAATGCGCACTGACAGCTTATGCTGAATATTTCACCAATCAACACTCCCAAATTCTTCTCCTCAGGGCCGCTCTTAAGCCATCCTCCATACATGCATGGAAAATCATTTACTCGCAGCAGATGAAATCTGGGCCAGATGACCTTTAAAGGTCCCTTCTAACCCAAATTATTTTATGATTCTATGAGATCTGTACAAGATACAGAAAATAGCAGTTGCTCTGAAAACTCCTGAGGTGGTTCCACTTGTTATTTTTAATGACAGTTTCATACAGACACGGTAGGTTTGCATATTAAAGTACGTACTTCTTTTTACATATGTATTTGGAAAATGTGATCTGAAACCCCCGCTCCTAAATAAACAAAAGTACTGGGTTCTCCTCCATACACTCCAGCTCTACGAATAAAGGACCTCTCCTTGCTCCCATTAAATTAATTGAGAACTGTCTCTTCTTCCTAAACTATTTTTCACACTTTTCACAGAATTCATAATGGACTATGTGCTATGGCTTTCTTTCCTGAAACTTGAGTTTCAGATTCTTTTTTCTCTATAGAAGAGAGACCTCTGCAGTCAGTCTCTGCAGAACTCTTTATGCTGGACTTTAATCTCCTCTTATTCAGTGCCACAGATATGGGGGATGGGATAGGAGCGCGGAAAAGAGTGAAGAAAAATCAGCAAAAGAAAGCACAAAAAAGATCAACCTCTGAGAATTCTCATACTGAGCACTGAAAATGTCACCAGTTCCACCCCATGCCCCCCTTTCCTTTGCAACAGAATGAAAAATGGTTTCAGATTTTGCAGGCAGAAACAGATAAAACCACCACTACCACCAAAGGAACCGTGCCACCGTGCCTTCTTCTGCAGCACTGGAAGAAACCCAATGCTCAGTTATGATGATCCTATCCAACAGTTCTGAATCTGTGGAAAAGGATTCTGAACTCACTGCAGATCACACGCCACATCAACAGTGGGGTGCTGCTGCCCTCCTTAGTGCACTAACTGCGCAAGGAGGTACTGTTCCCTTTTTTTTTCGTGTTGTAGAAGTGAGGCATCAGATAGCGTGCTGTGTCCAATTTCATCTACTTTACTTTTAATGCAGACAAACAAAGAGAGTTCAGGCAGCAGCATGAAGTTACAGGAAAGTGGAGAGAACATGACATTTAAAAAACTGAAAAAAATGAATTTGCTTGGAATAAAAGAGACGATCAAAGGCACGCACTTCATATCCTGACATACGCAGGATACTGTCAGAAAAGAGATCAGTATTCCATGGTCAGTTCATACGGTGAAAGATAGCAAACAGACTAATTTGGTGCAAGGGGGATTTAAGACTCAATATCTGTACCTAGAAAGAAAGGAAATCTTTCCAGCTATACAGATTATTTGATCCAGTAGAGACTGTGTCAGAAACTTACAGAATCTCTGCCATCAGGAAATGCAGTTAGGAACAGTTAAGAAGTATCTCCTGGGCAAGGCTCAAGCGCAATTCATCTCAGAATCAATCTGAATTTGTTCTCCAATCTGTCATTTACGCTCAAAGTTAAAAAGGACAAACACGGGTAGTGAGAACAGAGACTCCTTTACACTTGCCACCTTCTTGACTTTACTGAGAGCAGTGCAAGAAAGTAGGGTATCTCAGCCAGCCTCCAGCATGCTAAGGACAGCCAGAACAGGTATTTTTATATCCAGCCCAGCATCTCTTTCTTGCCATCTGCACAGTGTTTGCAATGCTCAAGGCCTAATTGTTATACACTGCACCCAAAACAGCCACATCCACCGACACCTGTATCTACAGAAACGATCACCAGAAGAATTTCTGCAGCGATGAGGAACAAAATGCAAATCTGGCTGTGCCAAGTGCCATCTCATCTTGTACACCCTTACGCTTCTTTGTCAAAGCAGGGAACACCATAAATCTCCGCAGCATCACAAAATGAATACAGACCTCATGAGCTCACTCAGTTCCACTTTCCTGCACAAAGCTTCTCCCTTCCATCCACTGGAAGTGGACTGCTTTCAGCGCTGAAGTTCAGCCACTCCCAACGTGTTCCACATGAAATATGGAACTGTTGTCTATGAGTAGCAAACAAGAGACTGCTTAATGAGCTAAAGGTTTGACAAATAAATCGTGCTTTATTAATGTGACTTATTAAGCTATTAAATATTTTAAAATTATTGAATATTATGCGACTTGAAAAATAAGAGAAATTTCTTCCTCACCCTCAAATTATATCTAGTTTCATACACACCATAATTTCAGACAGCATACTAGCAGTAGCTAAAAGAAAATACATACCATCATGAGCACAGTAAAACAACATATATACTGGCATCCCAAACGACACATCTGTACTTACAATTTGGGAATTATATTGATATATATGCATAGATGGCAGCTTCATTTCCAAGTTTCGAGTGTCATCTGTCTATACAAAATTCTACCACAGATGTAATAAAACATTAACTGACATCAGTGATCAGACTGAGTTTTAGCATAGCATAACATGCTGAACTCAACAGGATCAGAAACGCAGGCAACAGCTTCTAAGGTTTAAGTTATATATAACTTAAAGAGAAATTGCAAAGGCATTAATAATGTGCTAAAAAATCTTTCTATCTACTGACATTCAAAATAAATACATACAATCCCACTAAGAGTACACACCATGCATTCCAGCTACCTGCACTTTGTGTCTCCACATATTCTACAACATTTCATGCAATCCCAGTTTTCCCAAGAATACACACATAATTTCATTTCTATTCACTCAGTTACTGGACAGTTTGGCAGTACTGCTAAAAATGTCAGCACTTGGGCTAGAATTCTTCATGCAGCTGTCCGTCTCAGGCTTTCCTTTTTAATTTACTTAGTTAATTTTTGGCATGAGCGAGTCAGCTTTTCCCAGGAATTCACAAGTAACATCTCAATTGTACCATGATGCTCTTCCTGATTTTACCTCACTCACTCTATAGCTCCTACAATAGATAAAGACTACAAAAGAAAAACACACCCTGTCTGTACACAGAGAGTATGGGATTATGATCTTTATAAGCAGACCTATCCTCTAATTTGTGTGCTTGAGTTTGTAGCCCGGAAGACTAAAATGCTATATGAATAATTAATTCAGGATTATTTATTAAACATGCATCAGTTCTACAAACTGCTCCCCCACCAATCCATAATTAGGTATTTACCAAACGACAACTGAATCTTCCAGCAGTGCTTGGAAGTGCTCTAGCACCTATCTGAGAAACAACCCCCAGCCATTACCCACTGCAATTTCCCAAACAAGCAACCTGCAAGTAGCATTTTACTTTTGCTAAAATTTCTAATGGACATGGTTTGGATCAAATTACCATGGAAAGTAAGTATTTTAAATGTCATTCTGCCCCAGCAGAATGTCAAGTTTTCACATACTGATGAATGTGCATTAGAAAGAGTTATTTATTCTGGCTTTGGCATTGAGTTGTTTTTTTCTTTGTTGTTATTGTTGCTGTGGGCGAGGAGAGGGGAGGGAGAACAATCTGATACGACAAAACAAAATGTCTGCTTTTCTGAACCAAAAAACTGGTGGCAGGAGGAACGCACACATCACCATCAGCCTACTGAAACACTTGCCAGCATGCTTTAATGCTGTAGAAACATCATGAGACCAGAAAACACAAGAGAAACCTGTCTGCAGCCATCCATTTACAATGACAAATCTATTTCACCTTGAGGTCAGCCATATCTTTTGTTGATAACCAGCCTATTATCCTTGAACCTAGACACTCTAAAGGTGCTTTGACTCTGAAGCGACATGTTTAGTCTTGCAATTAACAACGAACGCTTTCGGTGCTCTCCAAAAGAACATTTATCAATATTTTGTAAACACAATTTAAAAATAAAATGATACCCATAAAAAAAAATCTCTCTTCATTCAGTGTCACATGCAGGCAATGCATAGAGATGAATAAAAGAGATTTTTTTCAGTTTTACTGAATCTCATGAGGTTCACCTGGGTCCACTGTTCAACGCTATCTCTCTGGATGGCAACCTGTCCTTCAGGCATGTCAACCACTCCACGCAGCTTTGCACCATCTGCAAACTTGCTGAGGGTGCAACTTGACACTGTGTAATTCATCCTCAAGTAACTAACATACATACTTTGAAATTAGTGAATTAATGCATTACTGAAAACCTTAAAAAGTGGTTACTTCCCTGAACTCAGACTTGGAGATCTTTCCAGAAACATCAAGTGACAAAGTCCATTAAAGTAAGTAGTTTGTTGCACCTAATTCTGTGGTAGAAAGATGGAATTACATCACTGCTAGTAGCAGCAAGTGAATGGCAGACAGTAATCATGACACTAATGTTACAGCCATTTCAGAACCAGTAAGTAACACATAACCAGAGTAATTTCAATAATTCAGTGAGCAACTTGGAAGGCAGTCTTTTTTTCTGTCAGCCTTTACAAGCAGGATGTTTATATAGGAATGTTTAACAGTGTCTACAAGTGCCAAGTGTTTAAATACCTAAAGTACTAATGAATACTTGAACCATATGGTCAATTCAGAATGCGTACACAAAATATACCTATAATACATATAAAACAAAACACTGCTGCTAGACTGACTTTTATTAACTCTTTATGTGTAAGCAAAGACTTTCTATCCACACATGGAACTTACTGTTTATGAAACTTAGATCAATTTAAAACCTGTAAAACTACAACAAAAACCTATCCATGAGGATCAAACTTATAGCAGGATATTTCAGCAATTACACTGAAATGCATTTCTCTACATCAAATACTTATGGAAACAATGTATGAAATATCAGTTAGCATGATGACTGGAAAATAAGATCAAGGCTGATATGGATTAACAGATCTGTCGAATGAGGAATAAAAATTTAATTACATGCTTTTTTGGTGGACTTTCATTAATACACTTGTGATCGTCAATATTTTAAACATTAGGTTCTTATGTCCATGTAGGAAAAGAGAGAAACATAAGCTCCCCCAGCTACATAAAAGAGTGACAGCACTTACATTTGCTTTTTAGCAAATTTAGCTCATGTGAAAACACAGTTGGCCTCTTCTTCTTAGTTTCAACAGTATACCTTTCCAATAACAATAAGTCTAGGAAGTTATTTGTGTTCTGTAATCCCAAGCTCTTGCGGGAGTAAAAACAGTTTTCACACTTCTGTAAGCTCCAAAATAATCTTCCAAATTTTGCAAGCTACCTACTGAGTTGAGTTGTTCCTAAGAGGATGGGTTTTGAGTAGAAATAAAAAGTCTTGTAGCACTGCCTCATCCATTTTGCTCTCACTGATGAGACAGCCTTTCCTCTATGTGCTCACCTTTTTAACTCATTTTTCTTCTTTTTTCTTTTTTTTAATACCATTTGTAAGCGATCTTCTTTATTTTCCATGGAGAATCATCACAAAATCACAGAAAGGACTGAGTTCCAACACCCCATTAGATAAGGTTGCCCAGGGCCTCAACCAGCTTGGCCTTGAACATCTCCATCTACAACTTAACCTGGGCAGCTGTGCCAGTGCCTCACCATGCTCAGAGTAAAGAATCACTTCCTAACATCTAGCCTAAATCTCCCCTCATTTAGTTTAAAACAACTCCCCTTTGTCCTGTCACTATCTCCCTATGTAAAACACCAGACTCACTCGTGCTTACAAGCTCCCTGCAAGAATTAGAAGGCTGCAATATGATCTCCCCAGAACCTTTTCTTCTCTACGGTAAAAAAGCTCAGATCCCTCAACCTTTCTTCATAAAAGGAACCTCCAGCCCTTTGATCATCTTCATGGTCTCCTCTGGACCTGATGCAACAGCCCCACATCCCTCTTGTGCTGGGGACCCCAAACCTGGATGCTGTACGCCAGATGAGCCCTACACAGGCAGAGTAGAAAGGGACAATTACCTCCATCACTCTGCTCACCACCCCTCTCTGGGTGCAGACAAGGATACAGTCAGCTTTCTGGGCTGCATGTACACACTGCTGGCTCTTCTCTTTCACCCACCAGAACCCCCAAGTTTCTCTCCACAGAACTGATCCCAAGGATTTCTTTTCCCAGTCTGTAAACGTACCTAGGATTGCCCTGACCCAAGTGCAACACTTGGCCCTATTGAACCTCATTAAGTTCTTGTGGTCCCACTTTTTGACACTGCCAAGGCCTCTCTAGGTGACATAATTTTCTTCTATTGTGTCAAAAGCATCACTCGGTTTGGTGTTAATCTGCAAACGTGCTGGACATGCACTGAATCCCACTGTGTCACTGATAAAGATGCAGGTAAGTACCAGTTCCAAGAATGACGCCTGGTGGGTACAATTTGTCACAGGCCTCCATCTGGACACAGAATCATGGACTGCAACATTCTGGTTGCAACCATCCAAGCAGTTCTTTATCCACTGCATAGTCCTGTCTTCACATCCCTGTCTCTTGAATACAGAGATGAGGATGTGGTGTAGCATCATGTCAAAGCCCAGCTAGATGGCATATGAGCAACGTCCCTGTAGAAATGTACGAGCTCTCGACCCGTTCACAACTGTTTCCCATAGGCAGCTCTTACTTTTCCTACCTTGCATATCCTTTCTAAAAAGCTTGTAGGCCTCAGCCAAAGTATTTCAGACGTGTGATTCATCCGATCACATTTCCATGATAGCAATTAGATCATTTTACTAATTACACTACTGTTTCTCCTCCTGCTTATTTCTCATGCTGTGTTCCTTGGTGTAGTGGCACTTCAGCTTGTCTGTCCATTAAGTTACCATCTGGGAGGAAGTCCTCCTAAAATTCTCTGGGAAAAATATGAGGTTTTACCCCACTGGCTCCTGAAGTGACAATGTTCTCTGTCTCTTCCCTGTCACTCAGTGGTTTACCTCTGTCCCCCATCAAATTAGTTTAAAGCTCTGATAATGAGCCCAGACAGCCTGCTGCTCAGTATATTCTTTCCCACCCTGGTCACTTACGACCCACCTGATGCCAGCAAGGCTGGTCGCTCAAAGGTGCAGCCAAGATCATAGTACCTACAACCTCTTCTGAGTTTCATTTTATGATCTAGATGACATTTGCCAGATGTTACTGTATTAAAAAGAGATAATGAATAAACTCCGTTTTTTGTTGTAAATAATGGTAACTGGCAAACGACATGAATTAAGCTTTCCTTGTCCAAGCATACATAAATAACAACAAAAAAGCACATTACAATGATCAGGAACTTGATCTTTTAAAATTAATTTAAGAGATCTTGAGGTGCTTAAACCTAGTGTCACTATCGTCTCAAAAAAGACAAAACCAAGACACATGTGAAAGTTCACACCCATAAGGGAGGAAAGAAAAAGCAAACCCACATTTACATACTTGCACACCAATTCTCAGCACATCTGAAACACTCAAATATCTGACTGTGCCTATAAAACACAGTAAGAACTCACTAATAAGCATTCCACTTTTTACCTTGAGTTCTGTTCAGCACAGGAGTGTCTCCGTAATGCAGGACCACCCTACTACTCAAATGCATTCCACAATCTGAAACCTAGGTACACAAAGGCTTAGATACACTTAGATCCACTCGGAGGGGGTTATTAAGGTGCAGCATCATAAATGTATATCAAAACCAGTACTTTCAGCCTAAGCCATATTATAGTTCTGCTTTTTTTTTTAATTACATGAAATTTCAGGTCGAGCAGATTTCCAAATTCATCTATTAACATTCAGTTGCAATGGCTGAAACAAACCTGTCTGAAGACATGGTTGGCCAGGCTCACTCCCTGCTTCTCCTGAGAATGCTTTCACAAAAGCAGAGTTACTATTGGAGGTTAAATTGAGCTTGAACGTCCCAGAAGTTTATTTGGCATCACTGTAATGCCTTCCCCATTGTGCTCTGGGCCATATCCCCCATGAGAAAATTTACAAGTTCATTTTCTTTCATCTTCTATCTCTCTGGATGGTGTTTCATAATTGCTAATGCTGCACTGAAGCATTGCACTCTGCCCTGAGTAGAAGAATTCTCAGTAGCGAGGTACAGTGATACACGGCTACTTAAAGACCTTCTGATGCTACAAGAAAAATGCATAACTGGTGGAGTATGGGGAACAGAAATAGACTGTATACATATATGCATACATTTGTGTGTGTACACAGTTTTACACACACACACACAGCTTGGAAAGAGCTACGTACTTTTTTTCAGTGTTTTTCTCTCAGAAAATTTTTATTTTTTGGTAATATACAGGATTCAGAACAGATTGTAAGCCACTAACATTCTTGCAGCCCAGAAGGCCAGGTGTGTTTTGGGCTGCATTAAAAAAGGCCACGAGGGAGAGGGAGGTGATTGTCCCTCTCTACTCAGCTCTTGTGAGGCCCCATCTGCAGTGCTGAGTCCAGGCCTGGGGCCCCCAGAACAGGAAGGATGCAGAGCTCTTGGAGAGGGTCCAGAGGAAGGACACTAAGATGACCAGAGGGCTGGAGCAGCTCTCCTGTGAGGAAAGGTTGAGGGAAATGGGATTGTCTAGCTTGGAGAAGAAAAGGCTCTGGGGAGACCTCACTGTGGCCTTCCAGTACTTGAAGGGAGCATTTAAGCAGGAGGGAAAAGCTGTTTACAAGGGTGGACAGTGATAGGACAAGGGGGAATGGTTTTAAACTGAGACAGGGGAGGTTTAGGTTGGATCTTAGGAGGAAGTTTTTCACCCAGAGGGTGGTGACGCACTGGAACAGGTTGCCCAAGGAGGCTGTGGATGCCCCATCCCTGCAGGCATTCAAGGCCAGGCTGGATGTGGCTCTGGGCAGCCTGGGCTGGTGGCTGGTGGCCCTGCATATATATGGCAGGGGGTTAGAACTGAATGAACATTGTGGTCCTTTTTAACCCAGGCCACTTCTATGATTCTATGACTCTTACGCTGCATCACAGCAATCTTCACAATTTAAAAAAATTAAAAAAAAAATAAAATAATTACATCAAGTGAAGAAGCAATATATTTGAGCAAAGACAGACAGAGAGGAACAACAAGTGTTATTTCCAGTGCTAAAAAATAAGAAGGAAGAATACTGACAAAGAACAGAGCACATTCTTTGTTTACTTTGGAGTGGGTCAACACAGCCTATGGAGGGAGGAGACATCTGCGTGCTCCTAAGAATTCCTACATCTTTTTCCTCTGCATAAAATTCAGTCCTAACAAAACTGGAGTCTTTTTACTTGGCACAACTTCTATTCCACTAGTTACTGTCGAGTAATCACTGAAGCGAGTGTTTCATAGACGCATCCACATTCTCCAAAGCAAATAAAGTAACTTATTCTTCTCTGCTGCTAGCATCACTCATTTTCAATCGTGTCACTGAACACTGAGATAGAAACAGAAGAAAAAAATTTACAGCTATCTGTAATAAGCTCGCATTCACTCACATCCTTAACTGCGATTGAGAAAAGAGGTACTGCATAACATATTTCTGACCTGCACCACAACTTACTTAAACCTTAGCAAACGTTAACAAAAGCATTTACAGAAATCTAGCTTGCACACAACTGAGCCTGCCACCTAGACAGGGCTCGAGGAAGCTCCGCACCACTGCTCTGGGGGATGCTGCACTCTGAGCTGAGGCTGCTATCAGCATGCAGTCCCTGCCATGGGGCTGCCTGCACCAGGTCATGGTGGGAAGCTGCTCTGTGCCAGCAGAGCTCTGCAACCGCTTCACACAGCATCATTTGCCCCTGGGCAAAGAACAACAGGCCCTCACTATGCTGAGAAGCGGAGCCGCAACCCCTGCTTTTAGCTGCTCCCCAGAGTGCCGCACACTTGCAGCTCCCAACTAATTGAGCTAAAAACACAGAGGGAGAGAGGCTGTCGTTTCTATTTTTAAATACAAAGGAGGCAGTCAGGTACTATCAAGATGAAGGCTAGTGGGATTGACGCAGACAGGATTTATGACTAACAATCATGTTTGGTAAGGAAGCCACACGTCACTGTAGACTTTTTCCAGCAGCTCCGTAGGATATGTTTCCGTGCAAGAAAAGCAGGCTCGAGTATACCTCATTAAGACACTCTGTAATCCCAAGACCAGCCCATTAAGAAAGCAGAACTGGATTTTTTTTCTACTCCCTTTGAAATTCTTTTTCATCGTGCAGAGGAAAACTTAGCATCTCACAAAACTTGGCAGAATCCTTTACCTTTTTCCTCACAGCATGCAGCAAATACCAACAGAACTCGGTGCAGTTCTTATTTCTAGAACCCCTCAATGAAGTACCACTGGGGTTCCCAATTAATTGTCCGATGCAGTTTTTAATAGCAGGCCTAGACATGACAAAAACAGAACACAAAACTGGACCACAGTAATGAAACCTGATGCTGGTTAAATGCAGAACTGTTACCTCTACCAACACAGAGGAAGAACAGAACATTGAAAAGCAAGCACTGAATTGCCTTGAAAGACTGAAGTGATAGCAATGACAAAATGCAATCGCACAGAGTCAAGGTCAAGCACTCTGGAAACAGCAAGAATTTCTGCTGTAAGCTGGAGGATCATCAGCTGGAAATAACAAAGGAGGAGTATAACTTGGATGTATTAATCAATGAATACAGAGAATCAGATAAATGCAGTGTGGAAGAGGATGCTGCAATCTGAGGCTGTATCGAGGGAGGCATTTTCAGCAGAGATGGAAACACATTAAAGCCATTTTATAAGGAACAGGTAAAATGTAAACTGGAATTCTGTGAACTTTACCAGTCATCTGCCTTCAAAAAAAATACAAAAGAAGAAAAGTAAGAATTCAAATTGAAGCAGGTGCAGGGAAAAGCTACTAGAACAACCAGGGAAGCAAAGAGGAGTTAGTACAAAGAGAATGCTAACAGAGACTGCTTAAATTAGCTTGGTAAAAAGTAGGCTGGGAGGTAATGAGAGTGCTCTCTATAAATAAATCAAGGATGTAGGATAGAGGAAGGAAAAAGCTCTAACGCTATAGACATCACTGGCACACAAAATGGATATTCAGAAGCACAGTTAGAAGCTGGAGCTACATACCGTCAGATCAACAAAACCCTGGAAGAGTTTTCACCAGAAGCAATCGGGTTAAGAAACAAGACAGGAGCAAAACATATCGTGATTTTTGTACGGTATTTCATAGCATTACTATCTTTAGAAAATGGGCACAGTTGCTGCAGGGCAAAAGATCCCTGGCAGCATCCCTTCCTACAGACTTTTCCTTATCAATATTCCAGCGGAGATACCACCTTTATGACTGCCATTCCTTTTTACATTTTCTCTTTTCTTACATGTAGCACAGAAGCAGAAGTCTATGTGCAGGCGCTTTCCTATAAAACCTCTTCACTCTGATGTACTTCTGAGCACAGGGACTCCCCCCAAAGCTAAAGCACTGATGTGTTCTGACATAACCACCAGTGTACTTAAAGGTGTAAAAGCAGTTTTTGTCAGCCTTCAGCAAAAAGATGGAATATTTTTATCATCTGCAGTACATCGCAATACACCAACACCAAACAGCAACTTTATAGCTCATGCAGTGCTACGTAATTTACCAGTATGCCATTTCTTTATTTCTTCCTTCCTTACGTTGTTATCTACACAGCAAGTTGGTAATAAACCAACATCTGTTCCACACTGCGCTGTAGAGCTAACTAAATCAACTAGACAACCACTCTAACCATGCTATTTGATATAAGCAAGGTCCTAGTATCCTGATTAACCCGCATCACTGTTTTAACCATTCTGAAACACATAACTCCGTAATGTAACGTGGCATTAATCACAAACACAAAAACTGCATTTCACCAGTGTCAGTCTTTAAATGCTAAAAAGTTAATGCGTGTTAAAAAATACGGCTCCCATTAGAATTAAAAGGGTTGCTTGAGACTAGCACCCAAAAAGAGCAAGTTTCCTTCAACTCATTATATTTTTTCACCATTAATCACCAAACAGGAGTGCAGCTCTACTGCCATCCACTTCATAGCTAAATCCTACCAACCTAATCTAAATACTAAATGTGCAATATTTAAATGGACCTACAGACACTAATCTAGCAGAACAGCTGTTATTTCCAAACACAGCAACAGTGAGATCCCAAATACTGCCTGCCCTGCCCAAAAGTTGCATGTTTCTTAAGGAAGAGTACAACACTGTGAAAAGCCATATGCTACAAAAGATCCACAGCCAAAAATCCAGAACACACTAGCAATGGTCTTGCTCAGCAATAACCAGGCAGTATCAGGCTTGATACTTACATTACTGCATTTAGACTATGAATGTTCATCAGGTTATAGGCACGCCCCAAGCAGCCTCTGTTCAGACATCATGCAATTCTTACACAGCATCTGTAGCAACACACAGAGAAGCCTGGTGGAGGCCAAACCTGGAATGCCAGTTGTGAAGGCAAATTATCGTGTGATTTGGTATTTTATACATGGATTGTGATACAGATCAGACGTTCAAGTCCAGCCTTAGCTTAAAACATGAACTGCTCAGACCACTAGTAAAACCATAAGCCTCTTCCATAGCTACTATACACGCCAAACAAGAAAGCCTGGCACAAAAAATAAGTAAATAAGTAAAAGGGAAACTAGTGATCGAGAAAATCAACTGCAAATATCCAGTTGGTGCAAGAGAGACTACAATGGTGTACGGTAACTGCAAAGGGAATATGCATCTCTGTACTGCAAGCACTGTGCTCCTGGAGATAAACAGAGAGCTGCTGCTTTCAGGATCAGGTATACTTAGAAGCCTCTCTGCATGGACAATATTGATTTAGAGGCATTCCTTATGTAATGGCCATCTGTAATGTTATAATTAGACCGATCAGCATACGTGCTGGATTCTTTTTCAGTTCTATGGGCACACAGCCCTTCACATGGAGCTGGTGTATTAGGTGTCCTGAGCACTGACCTCTCTCTTTCAATCTGCAATTTGTCTTCCGAGGCTGAACAGCATCCTTTGTTCAAATGTGTTTGAGCCTTTTCTGAAGGACACAACAGTCTCAGCACGTAACAATATTTCCACTGCCTTTCTCAAAATCACTCATTTAAAAAATTATGTGATTATTTCATTTACTCAGTTCACTAATTAGCACCATTAAGGATTTTGTGGAAACAAATGAATAAGAAATAATGACAATCTGAACAAGCGTGTTTCTCTAAAAAATCGTCACTCCAAAATTACCATTAAAAATAACAGTAACACCACCAATTTTCTTTTTCACTGTAATTTTTCCTGCTGCTGACCTGGGAAAGTCATTCTTGTTGATGTAGAGACGGTGTATAATTTTCCCAGTAGGACGTTCTCATTAGTTTTGGAACAGATGAAAAAAGGAGTTTTTATTTTAATGGCACAGTCTTTAAAAAAAATAAAAAATAAAATAAAGAAAAAAAGAGAAAATAAGAAAACTGAGGAAAATAGATAAAACAATACAGCAAAATCAAAAGCAGCATTGTAAGTGTCATAATCCTTTGCACAGCTCTTAAATTCTAAGAAGATATGAAGCACTCGTGGCAAATGACAGAAATCACAAAGGCATCACTACAGGAAAATGCATTTTCTTGTAATTTGAATTTACAGAAGAACGACCACAAGGTTAAAACTCAACCTTATCTGGGTGCCCTATCCCGTAGAAATCAAAGTTGGCACTTACAGTCAGTTACACCAGAGCAAGGATCTGCAGAGCATCAGGAGGGAGCTCTACCATCTGACAGCGTGCTCCATTTGCCTCAATTTCTTGATAACTTGAGGCTTCAGTAACACAATTACAGGACAGCTTTATCTGATCACAGTAACCATTAACATTGCCTGAAGTCAGTAATACCCAACAGCTATCAGTAGGAATGTAAAGGACAGTCTTAGATGAGTTCCCTAAAAGCAGATGTCCACGCCGTAGGATGACCACTACAAACACCACCATTCTGACAGATTGCCCATCACAGGTTCCTTTTTCTGAAGTAAACTGTCATGCCCTGAACCCAGATTTGAAGCAGGCCATCAAGAAGCTGCAATAAACTGCAGCGTGCATCGCCACTGCAAGGTTCCTGCCTTCTCACAGCCCCTGGTCCAGTAGCACCTCATACATATACCATTTCAGTGCTCAGACTAAGAAATTACTTACACACAGCTCAGTGTTAAGCTGGAACCAAAACATTTATTAACACTACTCTTCCTTTGCACTACTCCTCTTTCCTGGGATGGAAATGAGAAGGAAGAAAACTCATCCCAGAAGCAGTCACGTGCTTTGGAGCACAGTCTAAAAGCACACACAGCAACAGCACAGAAGGACCCTCCAGAGCACCATCCAAACCAAAGGAAGCACCAGAAAAGTGTGTGGCAGTGGGCTGGACAGCATGGTGCATCCCAAAACATCTGACAAGGATTAACCCACACAGTGTTTCCAAGATAGCTTAGAACAATGCTGTGGTGCAATGGTGATTAGAACAATGGAACAATGCAGAATATACATGTATATATTTATACAAATAGATTATACAGAGAGATAGAAAGAACAATGGTGAGTAGAACAATAGAACAATGCAATGGTGTGTTGCAAACAGCATCCAGACTCCAGTAATCCTACACCACAACTCTTGATAGAGACGACAGCTGCTTGCTAACAAGTGGCTCAGCACAAGAGCACGATGCACAGAAAAATAGTAGAAAGATACATTCAGTGATGCTTCTTGTTTTAAAAAGTAGTGCACAATGTCAGATTCCAACAAAAAGATAGCTGATAGGAAGTTAGCATAGACTAAAACCCAAAATAACAATATTAGGAAACCAGAGTTACAATGAGTCTTGTGCTGAACACCATATTTTCTCACTGTACTGGAGAAAAACATTTTATTCACTGCTAACGAGAGTCTTGTGGAAGTCAAAGATGCAATGTTAAAAAATACACACGGAACTTCGTTCCTTATTGAGTTCACGTGACGTTTTATATCACATTACTTTTGGTGCAGGACTTTATGAAAGTGCTTTCTCTTCCATTCATACAATACTGTGAAAACGTTAAAGCAATGAGAAAACTTCAACAGACGCAAAATATAGCTGTGTCCCTTTTAAACAGAGGTCTGAAATTAATTAAGTTGAAATACTGTAGAACACGCTAAAATAGAAAATAACTAATGAGCCTATAACTGTATTTCAGCTGCACACACTGTACAAGAGTAATTTTTTCCATGGAGAAACCAATGCTTTGGGGCATTTAGAAAATTGCTAAAGTAATTGGAAGAAGTAAGTATGAAACAAATGTATGCATATGCAAAAGGTGCACACCGAGATAAGAAGCTTAGGTGTGTAGATGAACCTGACTGAAGGTAGCTTTGCTTCATGCACCGCTTTTCTTCTGGAGTCAGTTTAACTTCCTGCTATACTTTGATTAGAAACCGACTTTTAATTGTGCTGAAAATGTTTTGAACAGGAACATTTTAAATGCACTATTGTCACCTTCATGTTTCTAGTGGCGCTGGATGATAAAGTTAATTTTCTAACACTTTACCACCGGTAGAACTGGGAAAGCAGTGGCTCAAACAAGAAATGTCTGAAGCAGGCATTCACAATGTGGAAGAGCATTATCTGCTGCACAAACATGCAAGTGTGAATATGAGCTCTTCCGTACAAAACTGCCCACAAAACTGCACTGAGATGAATAGATTTTAAATGCATTTTTCTTTATGTATACATAGGTCACTCCAAAAGTAATACCTCCTACTTGTTTCCATGGAAACTATGACAAAGAGCACAATAACAACACTTGATAGAGCAAATTCTCAGCTACAAAACACTTATTTTTCAACACAGTCACTCACCACCATTAGCTCTGCACTTTTGCCAGGGCTGAACAAGAGCCTGCATGTGACGCTCATAAAAATCAGCACAGCCATCCAGATGCATGTGGCTTGTCTTTCACATCACAGCCACCACTGCTGGAACACACCATCCATCACCGCACTGTGCTCAAATATCCACTAGTTGCTCCCTATAAACGTTCAGCAAGCGTCAATGCCAACGGGTGCATCTTGTCCATGTGGAGCAGGTCCATGATGCAACACTGATCCACGTGCACTTCTGTGTCAGACACCATCCTGTCAGACTGCCCCTCTGCTGCCATCTGTCACACAGCAACAACATGGCACAGAATACTGACGGGAAGGTTCAGCCTCTACTGCCACACCACCAACATCTGTCTCTGGACGTCAACAGCCAACATAATAAAAACTGCTTTCAGAGCAGCTGTTTTATTATTTTCAATGCGCAGCTTGTATTATCTGAGTCCCTTACATCCAACACACAGCCTTGCCCTCACTCCTCTAAAAATACTTTATTTTTCAGACATGGCTTAAGAGGGCCAGGGAGTTGTTTTTTTTTCCAATACCACCTTGACAGACAACGCTGAAGTTATTTCCCAGTGGAATAGGTACTCATGCACTGATTGCTCAGACTTAAAAGACTTATGACCATTTTGGATTGGAAATGAAAATAAAACAGATAGCTATATAAAACCATACTGCACTTGACAACATTTGAATACCATCCAGCTAGGTTTTAGTAGTCACGACGCTCAAATCTTCATATACTTATTAATATACTTTATAAATGCACTCTAATACTCTTTTCCCTTATTTGAAGCAAATCAGCAATAACTTGCAACTAGAATCTCAAAACCAAAAGTCTCAATTTTTAAAAGTCAGAATGACTGAAATTCCATGTTTTTTTTTACCAACCATTTTCTTCATCCAATAAAAGGTTCACTCTTTTCCAGCAGAGAATTAATCCCGTTGGATTCCTATGAGTAATCTAAGAGCAGCAACATGGGTTTATCTGCCCTCAAAAGAAGCACTGCAAACAAGGATGCAGGTTCTTTTTCCACCTGGTAACCATGGTGAAGGTTGTCCTTTTGGACAACGAGAAGAGGGACTAGGGACCCAGTTCCTAGAGAGCTCGCTCCTCTTTGAAAGAAATTAAACCTAAGATTCTCACCTGAAACCCTGGGAGAAAAAAGCAAATTGAAAATTTCACATTAAAGATACTAAAGCCTGCAGCACTATGAGCACTTTACACATCTGCTGCAATTATCTCCTCCAAAAGTACATCTGCTGTTGCTCCTCCAGCACTGAGTCATATATTGCTCGCGTGGCAAGGTATACAGCATCTGTGCGCAAACCTCAAGGTAGGGCCACACTTTCAGGATTCTCTGATAACAATGATGGGAGTGTTTCTGTAAAGTTTTCAAACATACATGGAAGTAAAAGGCGACAGAAGTAAGTACTTAGTCCTCAATGTCTGACTACTCTTCAGGGAGGAGGGTACTACAAAGAGAATACTTGAAAACTAAAAACACACAGTGGAAAGCACAAACTCTATAATCAGAAGAAAACAAGTGATGCTGTAGGTCATTTCAGTGTGAGCAAAACTACTCATCCCTTACCCTTTAAGCAGTTGGGTCAGCCAACTATTAAAGGACTTCTGATTCAGTACTGTTCTGTACAAAACAGCACACATTATTTTAAGTGTCCTTACTTTGTTGCCACTAGAGAAAGCCAAAACATTTGGTTTCAGTTTGCTCCTCCGGTGTGATTTTACCAGAAAATAACATACATATATTTCTTATATTACTTACTATGATAAATACAGGTCAGCGTGTTCTCCCAACTCTAATTCATGCTTCACTCATCTGAAAACCTCAGTTTTCTTGACTCAGTTCTTCATGCTCTTTTCCCACATCTGCTTCTTCTCCTTAGACCATGTGGAGCTGTGAAGATGTTCTTCCATATACTCCTTTTATTTTATTGTGCTTATCTATTTATAGACTTAAGTGTTTGAGTCAATATAAGGGATTAGGAAAGAAAATAACTTGTGATGTGCTCCCCCGCATTGCTTACTGTGGTAGAAAGGAAAGTTGTACAGCAGTCTGGCAGCCTTACTGGCTGTGAAGTGTCATTAAGTAAGAGACAGCAAGTTTTATCACGCACCTCTGACTACTAAATTCACAAAACAAACAGAAGGTTTACCATGGGAGGTAGAGAGATCAAGCAATATCCTCAAGTCACTCTTCCTGTAAAACAGCGTGTGGTTACTGAAATTGCTATGGGAAAATGGGAGTTCATCAGAAACACACAGTTCTAGGTGAAAATGTTCCTTAACCTTTTACATTACCACTCTTTAACAAAAAAAAACCAACAAAAAAACAAAACAAAACACAGCATGATGCAAAGATAGATGCTTGAACACCAAGCAAAACTAAAACATTACATCTGAAACAATGTCATGCTAAAATCTTTTATGTCCTTCAGCTCTAGTATTTCATTAAGGAAAGCAAATCTCTGCATGTGTCCTGCAGCAATGCAGTTCAGGAGATTTTAACAAGTAACGGAACTGAAGCTGAGGAGGACGCAGTAAAGGGGTAAACAAGAGACAACTGCTTTTCTCGAGGCAGTACTGCATGCAATTATTCCACCCAATGCACTATGATCTTGCAGGGAAGTAAAGTTATATTCAGGTATTTCCATTGCACATGCAACTGTTGCTGCAACTTCCTTCTGGTGTATGGCTCCTTGACAGTGAAAGCGTATTAAAAAATAGCTCTTCACTCAAAAAAATAATGGTTAATTTTCACCTAAGAGGCCGCACATTATTCAGAACCTCCCTTAACCATGTATGTTTTCTTCCAACACTCATCCTTCATGAAACACAGGCTTGCTTCCCCTAAGAACCAATTAAAAACTATTTTTCCAGGAGGTAGTAAAACAGCATTCCTCAACAGACAGCTATTACATCGCCTCCACAAACACATGTGGATTTCATACTGCGCTCATAATAACTGCTACATTGAAGAAGCTTTATTTCCCTGTTTCATTTCTGCAAAAGGGCCAAAATGTATTCTGGGAATGAATATAAATGTCAATTATTAAAACCAATGTTCCAAACACAGAATTCAGGTTACTCAGGTAATTTGAATTACAAAAACTTAGCTTCCCAAAACACAAATGAATTATTCTAAACTAAATGTAACACCAAGAAGGAAAAAAAAAAACAACCAACCAACAACAAAACAACAAAAAAACCCCACAATTTTAATTACCCATGAAGCGTATTTCTTTCTGCTCCCTGTCGTTTGCCTGATTAGGCCAGTCCTTCAAAATGACATGGGTGAAGAGCAGAGGGCATGTGAAATTTTTAATGCTTTTCCGAAGCCATGGGTGTCACGGACATGATGCAATAAATCAGGCCAACGCCGGCACAGTGGAACACAAGGAATGAATCAATCCCTTGATCATTTAGAAGAAGTAATACGTATATAAACAAAGCACACAAGCTTTTTGCTTTCAACAAGTAAGCTATTTCCAGATGATCGTGTTGAAAGAAATTACCAACAGAAACAGAGAAAACTACTCACAGTGGTAGCGAAGTATCTAGAGCGCAGGTGAGTACAGGATCTGGCCACAGGGCCTTAGTAAACATGGAAACAAACCAACCACGGCTGTAAGATGAGCAATAATGCACAAAGATTCCCATCACGTAGGGAATCCTTCTCCTTGTGCAATATTTTCTATTGCTCTGACAATCTCATGAGAGCATAAATAAACAGCTGAAATGAACTACGCCTGGAATACAAAGACAGGATTATACATTAGGTTGACTCTGGCCTAAAAGCTATGCCTAGTTGCTCATTTATGTCAGAAGGTACCAGATCCTCTACAAGACACAAAGCTCAAAACAAAGTCTGCATGTTTGTTGTGCTGCTGCAGCCACATATGGGTAGTATGAAACTGGCAAAGGAACGCATCGTGGTAATTTCAGGACTAGCACAGCTCAATCCTTTATCGACCTCTTCCCTCACTTTTTCTGTTAAACCTCTTTTTACTTAATACAGCCACACTGAGATGGAAATCTGAAGTTTCTCTTACACTGTCTGTCGCTGTGCCATTACTACCGTAATTGTGAAAACCCACTCACCCACCAGTGTGCTGTGAGTTTTGTTTTGCCAAATAAAATACAAAGGACTAAACTGCAATAATACAGTCCAGACGTGCAGAGTGGTTACAGCACAAAATTAAAGTGAATAAAAGAATGCTTGCGCTTCTTCCTTTGAGCTCTTGACACTGTCTCAGATACAGCGATTTTCTACTCCAGAGTGAGTATCTGATAGCATTAGATAGTTCAGATTTCAATGTATGTAACACATCATGAATACCCTTGTCCCCCTCTGCTGAGGAGAGCCAGAATTAAGATTGCCTGCAGCCCAGTAGACAGTGCTTGGACTGTGCTCCTGAGTTCACCATCAATCAGCTGTAGAACCTTCGGCTGAATTTTCACTCCGTGCACACTAGTCTGGCTCAGATTAATGCATTCATATATTTCTCTTTTGCTGTAAAGCAATTCAGTAATAGAAATTCCATACTAAAAACAGTACATGAGAATTCCAGTCTTTATTCAAAAAAGTATTCTATTAAAAATGTAATTCTAGCACTAATTTGCAATTGCCTGCCACTGATTAGGTCGTCACACCTAGGAAACCCACCTTGCCTTTGAGAGCACTATTAGAGACAAAAAGGATGTCCAGATCCCCGCTTCACTGCAAGGACTTCATTACAACAAATAAAGGGTTAATTCGGTACTTCCTATACCTTTCAGAAGTCTCATTTAAGAAGTGACTCAATAAAACAGATGAGATCTCGTTGGGTTGGGGGCACATATTAGAAGCAATTGTTAAGACCTTCCAGTGCATGACATTTTCTCCTAAGTAAACTATAATTTTTATATGAAATAAGTGAAGAAGTCAACTGTGTTATTATTGTGTTCCACAATAACCACAACACGTTTCATCAGGAGTGCAGGCTAGGACACACTTTGACGTGAAACAGAGCAGCAATTTGCACTGGTAGAATACCACTATTAAAACAAGAAAAAACATCCCAGCAAAACCCTGCTTCCAGACTCAGCCTAAAAATAATTAATACTGAAGCTGTATTTTACAAAATGCTTTTTACAAGCCTTTTAAACTTACTGAATGTATCAGCACAGCGTTTTATAATCTTCTTTTTGTTCCTCCCACCTCACGAAATCTAAACGTGAGTTCTGCCTAACAGTTGGCTTGTGCAGTCTGGTTTTACAGTTCTTCATACTGCAGTTGGTATCAAAAACAACCGTTATATGCACAAGACTTCAGTCTGTACCCTGTTAAACCTCACCTAGCAGGCAGCCCAGCCTCTTCATTCTCAGTCACCATTTGGCACAAAGCAACAAGCTTCTAAAAAATCACAAATTTCAGACCTTTGTAGGAAAATTCCTCATGGAAGTCACCTATCATGGTAACGCAATTTCCAAATGCAGAACAACACGTATTTTAGAAACAAGTTTGCAGCAAGTTAAAGTCCGTATGTAAAATGTTGCACTTTTAATTGTTTTTGCACTGCTAATTGATTCGGGGATATAATCTTTGTGTTTTACTGATCTCACTCTACACAGATTCAAAGAAAAAAGATTTGCTTTGAAATAGTGCTCTGTTTACAAGCTGAAATGAATTGTGTTATTACTCTTAAAATAAACCAAGACAATAATCATAAAAATGACAAGAAATGTGAATCCAAGACCCCAAATACCTTCTGCCCTACAAGATCTACTCAGCAACTGCAACCACAAATATCTGCACAGGTACTATTTTCATGTAGTGTATTACAAGGAACACCACAAAATTTGGACTCCAGGCGCAGTGCTAACATTGCCTTTCATCCTTCATTTCCTTCATCGGTTTTATTCTATTTTATTACTTTAATTCTCATCAAACAGTTCCTTATTGTTCATATTTCACATTATTAAGATTATGCCCGGTTACACTAACTACAGCAGTACTAATTAATGCTTGACACAGGACCCAAGTCTGCCGGGTTATAAACAACTCTTTATTTTTCCCACTTTCTGGTATGGACCGAGTAATTTTAATGGGAATCAGTTCAACTGAAAGACCGATCTGCAATGCTACAGCACCTCCGTGCAGCTCCAGGTAAGTAGCATTTCTAATGAAAATTCATTTGGACAATTTAACATATTAACCAAAATGGAAAATGTAACAAACCACCTCTGAATCCTGTTAATCAAAAGGGCTGAAGTGGGACTCAGATCATCTGGCCCAACCATCTCCAGCCCTTGTTCAAGCATTTTGCTCTAACAGCCTCCCTGAATACATCCACTTCTAATACCTTATTGAGTAGCACCCTGTGAAAACTACAACCACAGAACCAGAAAAACTGTTCCTTCCAAACTTAACCATTTTCAGTGACGTTTTTTGGTTTTCTTCCTTGCAATTTGAAAACTTCACTTAAAACTTCAGTTAAATGTACTGAAGTCCTTCTGATAACAGTAACCATCACCTCCCGACAGAATCTCTCTGTTTCAGCTGCAGTTCTATTACTTTTTACCTTTTTGCAGCCTTCTCGTACCCTCTTTCTATATGTTATAAAGAACAACTTTTATTGCTATTATTTCCTTAGCTCTCTACCCATAAATTGGCAGTTGAGAAAACAAAGTGGTAGGCTAATTCCTGCAGCTCAAGACGGGTTACGCTGCTCAGCCTGTCATTTCCCGTCTCAGTCAATTCCAGGCATTCCAAGTCACTCTTGATCCTTTAATCAAAACTACCCTGACAATTTTATCTTATTCATTGCTAATATGCATAATGTCTACCCTACGTTTGTTTTACATTGATTTTTCTTCAATTTCTCTTCTTCTCACTCTCCTATTTTTCCCCCTCTCACAACATACATTTATCCTTATCAGGTCCATTTCTTACCCTTGTATTTTCATAACTGGTAAATTTTAGTTTCAAGTACCTCACCTACAAATCAAATTCCTTGTACTGTATTCTTCAGTTCACAACCAGACAACAACAAAAAAGACTTAAAGAAGAGCTGTAGAACCAAGAATTAATCTCACCAGCTTTACAAGCATACTTTATACAAAAAACTCTTCCCGATGCTGCACTGCTTGGGGTAGAGATTATATTATTTAAGGACTAACCATGTGAATGACACAACTAATAACAGGAGAAGAATCTAATCAAATTCACTTCAGACAAACGTGTACAAACATGATTGATTAAAAAGTTTAGCAATTTCCTGGCTTTTGAATCTGAAGGAATTCTTGAAACACATAATTCCCTTCATCTCACCAGTTTTACTAACAAGAAAAGTAAATTCATCAACCTAAATAAATTCCACATAAATCATTCCTTCCAATACACAATGTAAGTTATAGACCTAACCAACAATCTTCCTGAGCTTTGCATGATAAGCACGAGCCCTTCTTAAAGGAAGGTATACATGCAATGTATGACATTGAAGTCAAGAAGTTAGCAACAGCTGAGAAAAGGACAGAGTTCAAAGCTGTACTTTCTTTGCTATATCACCGCATTCCAATTTGCAGCTACTGCAGTCCACTTCCTTCTGTAAGTGCATTTTTTATTGGGCTCCCTCCACTGGAAACTGAAGCAATCACAATTTCTAGTAAAACTTTATGCACAACGGTTTTACTTCGCTTTCTTATTCTGGTTTGCCCTGTAGCTTTCTTAAACATGACACTGGCACAACTGAAGGAGCAGTGAGTTTTATTCTGCAGTCTTTCTTCCACCTACTGCAGACAAAATGGTTAAGCATCAAAGGGACCCCTCGTGGTCATCTGGTCCACCCTCCTTGCTCAAGCAGGGAGACCCAAATGATATGAAAATGAAATGTTTGAAGTTTCTATGGATCTAAATGAAGAATAAACAAGTTTCTCAACAGCCAGGAGAAAACAGGGGTTGAGAGTGATTTTTTTGGGTGGTTGCAGGTGTTTTGTTGTGTTTTTTTGGGTTTTTTTATGATTTTATCATATCTGCTTATCTCTACAGTCAGTTTAATGCTTTTGTGCTGGTTTCAAAGGATTCCTTACAAGCGACATAAATGTTCTGGACTTTGTTCATCTCAATAGATACCACAGTTATGCAGTATTAAGGTTTAGTGTCTGTATCGATAACTTCAGCTAAAATAATCTCATACATTCTGATAAGGATTATAACAAGAAAAGCCAAAGAAATTCAACTCCATGCTGGGCTGTGCTCTATTTCAGTGAAGCTTGATACAAATGCCAGTTTTCACCCTTCTGATGCTCTCTTTCTTGCTAAGTATTTCCTTCTCCTTTTCAAACTGATATTCAGGGTCCACACAGACAGCAGCCAGAGTAATAAAATTAAAGCAAAGCAGATTTTATTACTGCTCACACATCACAAACCCGTAAGTTAAATAAATAAACAGGGATTTTAAAACAATCAAAAGAAAAAAGCTGCCAAACCCCTATTGGCCGTCTCACCTATCTTCCTGCTGGTATGTTACTACATACAGAATACATCTTCCCAGGTGGATCTGAAGTGGGGGTGGAGGGGTGAAGACAGATGGGATGAGAATCAGTCACCACCTTCTCCATTATTTGATATCCTGCCTTCAGAATACACGGCTGGCTCCTCATACATAGAAACCCAACCACTTTCCACCTCTGAGGTGCATCATTCCAGCAGTTGGACCAGCTCTCCACAATTCCCAAAAACATCACTTCCTCCTTGCTTCGCTGTTTAATGACAGCAAGGCCTGACCTTAAATACTCGTGTTCATCATTATCCATTAACGTTAGTGCAAAAAATGCAGGACTTCTGTGAGAAACAATCAGCAAAAATGAAAGAGCCATTTGTGAAATAGTTTAAATCAATTAAACATGAAAGGAATTTTGTGGAACAAAGCACGACATTTCTCTAGGCAATGACTTTCTCCTTGACATATTCCAAACCCAGTACTTCATATTCAGTAAAAATACAGGATAACTTTTGCTTACTCTACAATTTTTATCGCTTCCTTTAGTTAAAACAGGTAATGCTGAAAGCATGCTACAATAATACAGCTTCAGAACAACTGTGGGAAAAACTGAGCATCAACTTTATTTCAGTCATCTGAAAACAGGATGGTATAAAAAGCCAGCAGCCTCTGAAGCCTGCAAAATTTCTGAGGATCTTGGAGAGTTACATTAACAAAACCATCCACGTTACTTAAATTCAAAGCTGGCTTAGCCAGTGTTGGAAATGTTTTGGAAACAAACCATTATTTATTTATTTATTTTTAATGGAGGTTAACGAGGGCTTTGATTTAGAATAAGCAAGAATGAATTATTATAGCATGGCCCCTCTCCTGCTTCATGCTGACAAATGCGCTTTATCCATTTATCCATCCACAACAGATACACTAAATGACATTTTTAAGGTTTTTATTTTTATGTTATTATACCTTTTCTATTTCATTATACCTTTCTTCTGCCTTATTTCCACAGATCTTTTAAAGTATATGCTTGCCCTTTGATCACATTCCCTCAGTTAAACGTGTCAAGGTTTTCTCTTCAAAAAGCAGTAAAAATAAGTGCACTGTGCTCTTAACACACCTCAGTCCTAAAGTCAAGGATGGCTCTAAGATCTTCTTGATTTGCTCCAGGCCTCAGGAGAGCTTAACTGCAGTTAAAATGGTAACATGAATTTTAAAGCCACTCCAATTAATAAATAAATAAATAAAATTATGTTATATGTGAATTTTTAAGAGCTCTTCAAAATGACTTCCCTGATACTAGGTTGAGAAGAAAGCACTGTGTCATGTATTGTACCACTGCTCACAGAGCACTGCTTCCTGCATGCCAACCATTCTCAGCTGCACCAGAAAGACTCCACTGGCTCAACTCAACTTCAGTTCATAACAGTTCACTGCTCCTCTTGGTGATATTTTCCCTTACTGCTTCGACCACCCCATATTTGTTTCATGCACTTCACTTCTTTGTTATACCATTCCCCATCAGACACGTTTGTACCCGATTAAATCGGTTTGCCTGGCTACTGTACCTTTGACAAGCTCAATGCATTTCAGCAGGGAATCTCATCTGACCGCAGCTGCTGCAGCAAAACAGTTCTGAAGAGGTTTAACATTAAATGTTTCTGTCTGTGCGGTGTATTTGGAAAGAAATTAAATAGTACCTACTTCAATACTAAGAAATGGCTATTCTTGGAGGGCCACAGAGATGCTGGAACACCTTTCCTAGGTAGAAACATTGAGGGAGTTGGGCTTCTTTAGCTTGGAGAAAAGAAGTCTTCAGGGAGACATCACAGGAGCCCTCCCATACTTAGAGCTTATGAGTATGAGGGAGAGTGACAGTCTAATAGTCATAGCATGGGGGGACTGAACTTAAAGAGGGGAGATTTAGGTTAGATGTTAGGAGAAAACATTGTATTCTGAGGGTTGTGAGGTGCTACAATAGGCTGCTGAGAGATGTTCTGGACACCCCATCCCTGGAGGTGTTCAAGGCTGGGTTGCATGGGGCCCTGTGCAGCCTGATCTGGTGAGTGGCAACTGCCCATGGCAGGTGGCTGGAAGTAGATGATCCCATCGTGATGGGACATGAGCCATTCTATGATTCCAAGATTTATCACACTATCTGCAAGACTGCTTAGTTCTCATCCAACAGTCATTTTTTCTAAACCTGAAACGTGTTTAGAAACAGCAAGCTAAAAGGCTCAGTCAATAACATGCTGAATGTTAGCCTCCAACAGCACAACTGATAGGAATATACTGCCATCCAGAAACTACGAAGCTGTCTAAACATTGTCTAAACATCTTCTTTGCAGTAATACACTATTTTTACACTAACTTTAGCAGCAGAAGATACGCTACAGTACAAGAAGGTCTGAAAAACAAAGGAAAATAATCTAATAAGTAATTGTAATGATACATTAATCAATTATTCGTTAAAAAGAAAAGAAGCAACAATGGAAAAATAAAGTGATAGCAGTTGTATGAAAGGTTTATTTGAAAGTGTGTTATTATTGCTTCTGGAATCTACAGGATGCTTTTGAGAGGAATAGTAAGAGTTTCTGCAAAGATGGAATGATAGAAAGGAAGAAGGGAAAAGGAGTAGGAAAGTAAAGAGGCAAAATGATCTAGAAATAAAAGAAAACACCAGGTTTTTTTTTTTTGCCTTCTGTAAGAGGGATTTCTCTTAACCTACAGATACATTACTTTCAGCCTTTAAATTTCAACTTCAAATGAGCCTTCTCCTCTTAAGGAGAATCTTCGAGTGACCCTCTTCCTTTCCAGCAATCATTTCAGATACCTGCATTAAGCATTTTAAGGCTTTTGCCCTTGTTTTTGAACAAAGATAGGAATTTATTTTGAAGAGCATGCGGTCAGATTTTGAAACTCCTTTATTCAGGACTCGAAGGGAAGAGGAAGATGTCAGGCATCTGAACTCCTTTGTGCAGCTAATGTATTCTGTACTCAGTTCCACACTGAAAAACCCTAGGACTGCTAGGTATGAGGGCACACCTAACTCATCAGAGGGGAGACCCATGAAGATACAGCGCTCCTCCAAAAAGCTTGAGCTTGGGATTCTGCTATGCCAACACAGTAATACCTTTCTGCATCTCATGAAGGAGGCAAGTGTACCCGTAAGTGCTGAATCATGCAATCACAGAATTACCAAGGTCAGAAAAGACCTCTAAGATCATCCAGTCCAACTGCCCACCTACCACCAATATTCTCCCACTAAACCATGTTCCATAGTAAAGTACCTACCACGTAAAAAATAGAATCATAGGCTACAGCTGCCTACAAATCTGGTCCTTGAGAACTTGCCTTGCTGTCATATTCTGAATCTCATGACTTGCCCTTTATGTATAAACATTTCCCAACCCTCTTCATTTCTGTTGATGCTGGGAAAGAGGACACAAAAATAATCCAGCTTCTTCAACCTTCTTTAAAACTCCGCGCCCTGCGTTTATGCACAAGTAGTAATCCAAAAAGCCTTCAATCAGTTGCTACTGAAAAACTCAGTGACTAATCCTGACACTCTTAAGATAGCATTTAGAAACACGCCTATAAAGCAATTCTCAAAATATTTTCATTATGTAGAGAGCTGAAAGATTTATGCCCTTACACTGAGAACTCCATAAGCTCACTTAAAAAGCATCACTATACAAGTTTCTTTTCCATTTGACCAACCAATATGGTTCTGCATCACGAGGTGACTGAACAGCTTAGATACTTTGACTACACATTTGCAAGCTCAGAAATGTGGTTTTAGGTGTCAAAAAAAAACCAAGCAGTTTCATCTCCTGCATAAATTTCAAGCTAGACAAGCATGTTTATTATTTTCTGCTATATTTTTGTATCGTAATTACATTACTACGAGGCTTCAAAATGTATTCTTAGCATGTCTGGCTCCTTATGGAAAAAAAAAATTTCCATTTTCCCCTTGAAATCTCCTTCTATTACTGCATTGCTAGCATGTGTGCATTCCTACAATGATGTCATTTCATTAGTAGTGATTTCATAAAATCATAGTGAACAAGATTTGCACAGGGGCTGTGGGCTGCGTTTTTCCTGTGAAACTGGTGATATTTCACATATATTATATTGAGAAAAAAGTCACTTGTCATAGCAGCATTTGAAATTAGCTGAACATTCATATAAAGCTGAAAGACACAAGTTTAGATGCCACATCATTCCAGATACCAGACTGCTCTCTTTTACAAACAACAACAAAAGAGTGAAAATTGCTGCCCTTGTGTATGACAGAGGTGACGACCCACCCTCTTCCACCCAAAGCATAACTAGAAAGGGAGTCACAGCCTTGTTACAGGCACCTGTGTAATGTCAAATGCATAGTGCTGATCCTGTCTGACAGCATATACTGTATATTTATTGCCTTAAGCAGGACAGATGTTAGCAACACAGGAGATGCTCACTCTTTAATCTTTCAAGAATATGCACATTACTTCTCCAGGAAGCCCAATCTGGCAGTTTGAGAAGTTTGCATATTGACAAAAAATAGCTAAAATAATGGGAAAGCAATTGAGCCAAAAGAAGAAATGATGTGAATTTGCACGGTAGCTGCCCTTGCCACCCTTTCACTTCCAAATAGCCCTTTCTGATCTTGGTGTTAATATGGTTAAGAAGAAAACACATGCACATCTGTTATCCAGGAACACATGAGAGGTTGTGAGTATGTACAGCAAAGATAAAGGAAAAGCAACCAGATGCAGGATGTGCACAGCTTTGCAATGTGCAGAAGTGTATGTGTGATCCTGGCATCCTGTTCTGACATAAATCAGCCAGCTCCTTGGAGCTGCATCACAAAAATACTCAAACGGAATTCATAATTTCCCAACCTGAATTAAAGTTTCCAGCACAATGTCCTCACTTCATCGTAATGTACAGACACTTTGTTGAAATGCTTCAAACAGTAGAGTTTTGGTTTCTGTAGCTAGCATCATGGTAGAAAGAATGAAAGAAAAAACCTGAAAGAGAAATATCGTCAAGCACTCATCTTTTGATGCAGAATCTCACAATTATTTAGTTTCATACTGACAAAAGTACTCAAGGCATTGCATAATTAAAGCCCAGGCCTGTACATTTAACAACACCAGTTCTGCACTGGCAGTGTATGCAGCTGCTCCCAGTTGAAGTCAGTGGCCCCCAGAACTAGGAATTCTCTACTATCTCTTCCACAGGCCATACAAGTTCCAGATGCAGCAGACAGCTCACCTGATGCTCCACACTCCAGCAACACACTGCAGACCCTCAAGCTGATGCTGAGTTTCTTCAAGTAAAATTGTTAACTAAACTGAAGCTCTGTATGGCCACTCCAGTGCTCATTCTCTGATAGGGAGCTGGAGAATTTGATGGAGAGGACAGAAAACAAGTTGGAAAGAAAATACCAAAAACCCCTACATTTAACACGTAAGAAAGTTGAGGAGCAAGTGAAATCAGCTTTACTAAGCATTCTCAGATTTTACAACTTATTTAAAACTGAATTATCCACCAAGTTTTAATCCTTTTGGCCCAACTTCACTTCTCTGCTTCTGAAACTGTAAAAGCAAGGCGGCATTTGTGGAACATCATTTGTTTTAAACTCTTCTGTCAGTTACAACAGACATCCCATAGCAGCTAAGAACAGTCAGAAGGGTATTGAGGGCATGCCATTGCAGTCAGTCCTGCAGTAGACTACTACTTAAGATCAAGCATTTTATCTGATATTGTCAGGAGGAATTAAAAAACAACAAATAGAGATTGATTAAAATTATGCATTTGATGTGAACTAGGGTTGCTGGTTTGTGATTTTTTTTTTTTTTCCCCAATGCAAAATTAACCCAGTCAACACGACACTCAGCAAGAAAACTAATGCCTGGAATACTAAGAATTGATATAAATGTCTATTTGTGGAAGATGTTAATAGTTAAAACGTTAGACTGTTGCACAGAAAAATGACCTAAGATGGAAACTAACAGGCTGAGTGACTGCTTCATGCCTGTTGTGCCTTCCCATACATTGCTGATCTTCACTGAAGGATCTTCTGAAAAATTCTATCACGTAAAAACAAAATTATCACAGGTTCCAATCTAATCCACATGTCTAATGCTTAGAATGAATATATATATATATATATGCATATATATATATATACAAGCTGGGACACAACTGGGAATTATAACAACAACAACAAAAAAAAATCTCATGAAAGTCAAGATGTTATACAGGGAATGCTGGAAAAAGACAACAAAGAAGCTCATGCAGGTTTGCTTTTTTTGGTGTACTAATCAAAGAGGCAGACAAAATACTACAGAAAACAAGAAAATAAAACTCCTGTCAGTTTTCTTCAGCAGTTCATGTTTAATTAAGTCCTTACACTGGAGTGTCCCCAAAAATGCATTTCTGAGTTGCAGCTCCAGAAGTTGGAGGTATAGTCAAGTTCTAGTACGTAACTTCAAATAAAACAATCGGCACATACCTAGAAACTCCTTTTAACACCTTCATTTTACGTGTTGCTTTTCTCTAAGTAAAGGCCTCCCAATTTCTGAGGGTACTAGAAGAGAAGTCAGTAGGAAAGCGCTTCTTCCATTTCCACCTGGGATGGACTACCCCTGAACTACCATCACAGTAACAAAAAGCAAACCAATTGGGTCTACCCTGAGTACCTGCACAGTAAAACAAACACACCAAACAACAGATAATTAGGATTGCAGAAGACAATCCTATCTGTCTCTTCCATCGAGCTCTGAAGACATCCACCTCACCAGGGAGCCAGATACAGGGAAATAAAACACTGCTGGCACTTGAAGATGTGAAGTATTTGAAGAACACATCCACTGAGAAAACAAACACAAAAATCCTGTTTTACTTTTTTTTTTTTTTTTTTTAATTAGATGAAAATACTTCCACATCTCTCACAGTTTTTCTTCTTTAGAACCCCTCAAAGGAAAAATAAAGGATTAACAGACAGCAATACTTTCTACAGGTCTGTCTATACTTTACTATATGTCTATAAGTTGCAACTGCTGAATAGTAACAAGATCATTTTAAATATGGAAGAGCTGAGAAACTGAATATGGAGACACCCACCACACTTAGAGGTCTGCAGAGCTTCCCAATACTATATTATATTTAAAGAAATCATCTCCAACTTTTATAAAGAACCTATTCCACCTCTTCTCAGCTTGAGTAATTGCTAAGTAGAACAAAAGACAACTACTCCTATCCGATCTTAATGCCACAAAATTTTACTCATTAATTAATATCCAAATGCTTTATGAGCCCTGAGATTACTGCCTTTTAAACCTGAAGCAAAATGCTGGTTCTTCCACATCTGAAAACAGAAGAATTCTCTGTAAATATCTGCGTTAGAAAAGCTGGTGACACTGGAGATTACATGCTTTCTTCCCCTGCCTCACCTCTATTTGAAGTAGGCAACAGTAAACGTCGCTGCTGGAGAGGACATACGCAGAACAGTTATTTTCACAACAGAGAGCCTTGTTGTTAGAGGAAGGTCAAGTTCAACATTACCTTACCTTCCTACCTTACAGTCAGAAGAACCAGGCACAAGGCAGATGCCACATTTTGGCAAGACTTGAGCACAGAAGACATAGCCCATGGGCATTCTGAGAAAGGAGGGATTAGTACTAAAGGTACTGCAAAAGTACTGCAGAACTACAGGCAAAATACAGGAAAATAAGGTTGTTTTCCACCTTAAATTTAAACTCCTCCTGATGATGCAGCGGGTTATCAAGTTTAAACTCAAATATTTATGCTACTTTTCAGCTCCTTAATTGGACTGACGATGGTAAAGCTACACATTTATGCACAATTCAGTACACTCCTGTACAAAGGAACTGGAATACTAATATTATCTATAAACTGAGATTGTTTCACGACACTGTTAACAGTGACCAAGTCTTTTCTTTAACTCCATGACAAAAACATACATGGGCAGAGTTGTAAAGAGCATTTAAGTGGAAATGGAGCAATTGCAGGGGCTGCTACCAATTACAGGGTTTGCAAATTCATGTGTTACAGATTTTACTCATAAATTGTGTCGACTGCCAGGCAAAACAGAAGGATGCTGCAGAAATGCCTGTAAAGGGATCTCCACTATAAGCTAGATAATTCAACCATTTAAGATCATAAATGAAGCTTTGCTAATTAGCTACATGCTGCACCACAATTGCCAGAGGTGTGCATGCACTCCTGGAGTCACGCGGCCTCATAGATGGCTTCTAGGTAAAATGCCATACTACCCACAGCTTTCAGGATACAGGTTATTCACCCTTCCATTTTGTGCTGGTAAGAAAACAAAAGCTCTCTCAGCAGCTTGAAAATTCAGGACTGTCTTCAGTTTTTCCTCTAATTAAATGAATTTAATCAAGGACGATAGATAAATCAGAAACGGGCCGATGCAAGAATTGCTGTGCATTGCAAGTTTGAAATTTCAGGCTTTAAAGGTTGAGCAAAGACACTTCTAACAGCTTTCTGTAGTGATGTGACAGCCTGGAAGCAAATTATGAATTTCAAGCTCATTTTTCTGAGCTGTTCCACATGCCCAAGATGTTACAACCATTATCACCACAGCTCCTGGAAACATGAAGACATTTCCCAGTATTTTGAAACCTTGTCTTAGGGAACCCTCTGCTTTCTTATCAGCAGGAGTATTCATTTGACTTTAGTTCTCAGAACAAAATTGGTTTCATAACCTTCCTTGCCAAAAGCAGCAATCTAGCTTGTATGTGGCGGTTCTGAAAGACTGTGACCAGGACAGTGCTATCTGAAGCCATCTAGGCCTTCACTTATCTCCTCTCAATTGGAATGGAAAAAAGCCCTCTTAAATCCCATCCTCAAACATTTTTGCGTTCAAACAGTAGCCTGCCCTACTTATCTTTTTGGCAATTGCTAGAGACTTGCAAATCTGCACTACACAAACACTAAATTCAAGTCAAGCATGTACATGCAAGCTTCCTTGTTTGCTGAGAAAAGAAAGGGTAATACCTTAATCAGAACAGAAAACGGCTGATGAACACAAGAAGCAAGTCACAACTTAGTGTTTGCAATTCATCATAGTGCCTCCAACACCACTGGGTTTTAATTGCACTCCCCCTTTTGTTTTGGTTTTTGTTTGTTTTTTTTTTTCCCAAGACATGACAAATTACTTAGTATTTTGGAAAAAAAAAAAAAAAAAAAAAAAAAAAAGAAGTGTCTAAATGCATTCATGGTCAAAGCAGAGGCCTGAGAAGGACAAATGCTAGGAACACATTGATGTACAGATGCTCAGTGCCGTTACATCCTGCCTCTTGAGTGGAAGTGTACCACCTGCATCTACTGTTGCCACTCTGCCAACATTGCTCCCTTTCAGAATGAAAGGGGTTAAATTGAAGGGGAAGTGGAAGCACCATCACGCTTCCTTAAACATCCATCAGAAGCGCAGGTCCTGCCTGCATGATACAGAGGCTGCACTGAATCTACAGCCTGAGTTGATGGATTGACCTAGCTCAACTGGAAGGAAAAGCTTTGCTTGTCATCTACTCTGCTTTGCTGTTAAAGATGAGGAAAACATTCACAATGACAAACTCAGAAAGATAAGCGGCATACTTACTGAAGTCAACAGAGCAATACATCTAAGGCCTACAGTTGTTCACAGTCCCGGCTGTGTAGAAAGTCTGTTAAAACTACAGGGGGATAAAAAAGAGAAAGCTGGGGCCTCTCACTTTAGAAAGTAAAATATATTTTAAGATGTCCAGATTTCCATACCCTCTATGTAGAACTATTCTGTATACCCTCTATTCTGTAGAACTAATATCTATTATGATCAGCTTCAACTGCAGACCTCATTTTGATTTTCAACAAACAGTTGCAAAGGAAAAAAATCATTTCAGTGACTTTCTCCTTTTAAAGCATCCAGAGATTCAAGAGAAATTAAAATGAAATAAAAATTAAATGATTACAGTAATATTTTAATATCACGTGCCTTGTGTCAGAAGCACTGCATTGGCAGGTTTAATAAAACAGCACTTTCATCATTTTTGTCTCGCGTTGGCACACGAAACACCAAATTCTTCAGATGTCAGCATAAAGAAGAAATACAATAAACAAAGTAATGAACTCTCAGAAGGAATCTATTCATAGCAACCCCACTCAAAGGGGAAAAAAAATCCCTCTAAGGCAGGATATCAAGAAGTCCTTAATGGTTAGAAAGGAAACAGTACATAAAAATAAAGAAGAGGGAAAAAAGAAAAGAGCAATACCTTCCATAGGAAAAACTGCAATTAAATTTGAGTATTTAATGAAACCTGTGTACAAAAAAGACCTGAGAGACAACACTGGGCAACAATAGCTAATTTATCCTAACAACTTTCAAGCATATATGCTAACCATAGATCACATGTAAAAATACACAGTAATAAATATCTTACAGGATGAAGTACTTTGCCTCATATTCCTAGTGAACAAGTACAGCAGAACATGCTTTTTCTTATCACACTTCTCTGGGAAGTTCTTCTGCACAGATAATGTGACATTTCTGAAGCTCACAGACCTTTTCCACAACCTCTACCACAAAAGACTTTTGTATATGACTCCTGTGGCTACAGGGAATTGCTCCAGCTGCTCAGAAAGCTCTTTCCGATATGGCTAAGGGAATTGCTGTATTAACAGTGGGAAAGAACGTACGACTGTGTGTCTACATAGATAATTATTAAATAAACTATGGGGATAAACAGAGATGATAATACACACAGCACTTACTTTTCAGGATCAGTCTTTGTTTGCAAATCTGCATCATCATTGGTACGTATTATCAGGATTAATTTTGACGCCCTCTACTGGCTACTTCATCCTACAGCCAAAAGATGATCCTGCTAGCGCTGCAGCTCCACAACAAACTTGAAACCTAATTACACAGCTAAAGACAGCACTCATACGTACCCAAAAGTGAACGCATCAGTTTGCAAGTGGCTATTTCAAAACGTTCTCTTCATTTGCTTAAATGTAAGAATGGAAACAAAAGCAACTTCCCCATCATATCAGCTTGCTTTTTGTGTCTACTTCACAGAAATTAGGTTTTGTCACATTTAGAAATGCTATTGAAGATTATAAATTCTGAATCGTTGTAGCAAGTGCTGTTAATTGCATTTTCAATCACAGCTTGCTTTTTTCTCCTCCTTACACCAAATTTCATCAACAATCAAGCTGTTGAGCAGTCCATAATCACAGAACGGCTCAGGTTGGGGAGCAGGGTTTGGCAGCTCCCTGATCCAGCTCCCCCTGCAGCAGGGCTGGATGCACGCCTGGGTCAGACTGCTCAAGTCATCATCCCACTCGCTCCCTGCACGGCTCCACAGCTGGCAGCTATGCAGCCTCTCATTCCAGTGCTTAAACACCCATACAATGACAAGCTCTCTGTAACATATGTAAAATGTACATTAGATCCAAAGCAAAAGGAATTCAACATCTGAGTGTAGACAGACAGCACATTTTTACAACCAAGAAGGACATCAGAAAAAAAACAGTAAGTCACACAATCATGACAACCACTACTAATCACAGGCAGAGTATTTACCAGGCAATGCAAATGTAACCTGTAGCTTAAACCACCTGAAGGAAACAAAGCCCAACTTTGAATTCTAAAGTTATAAAACCTATGCTCTTCTGTATTTCACCTGAAGCTGGCAAAACATGCTTGAGATAACCCATCTCAAATACTGGATCCTCTGACTCACTACTCGAAGCTCCAATATCATCTCTATATCTACACATTTTCTGATTAACTGGAAAAATAATTTAATAACTATTTTAGATGTTAGGTTCCGATAAAAAATAGTTTGAATGGTGTTTAATTGTAGTTACTTGTAGCAAACATTAGCGTATTAGTATAAATTACTTTCAATTAGTAGAAATAGTGGCAAATTTCATTTACCTTTTTTTTTTTTTAAAATAGGTTTTGATTATGTAGATTGGCAAGACAAACTTCTACTGCTATATACAGATTATAAATGTAAACCCTTAGTGCTTCCCACAACTACTAACTTTAGAAGTGATTCTGAGCATTATCCGCAAATATTATTCAGAGCTGGAGATGTGTGACAAAGAGCACTACTGCCCCCTAATGTGCCAACTCCACCAGAGCACTTCTACAGCAGCCTTTTCCTTTCTATTACTGATTTCCAGACAACCTGATACACCGTGCACAAAAGCGTCACAGTGATACCAAATACTGCACAAAGATCAATCATCTTCAACTCTTCTGTTTATGGGTGCACAGTATCCAACCTTAAACCTACTCTCTATCAGAATGTAATCAATCACCTAAAACAAACAAAAAAACCAAAGAGTTTTCTTCATAACAACACATATATTAGGATTTTAGTGTCTGAAACATCTTTCATCAGCAGGAAATTCTTCACATTGCACTGTTCTGTCTAAATACCAGGCACAAGCCTGCTCTTAGGCTTGCAATTACTGAAAAATAATTCTGACATAAGTACCTACCTACACTCAGAAAAATAAATAGAATAATTAAAATATCCAGTCACCAAATTCTGTTTGTAAAGGAAATAGGTCAACTCTCTCAGTCATGTGGAAATCACATCTTTCTCATGTTGCTGCAATTGCAGACACAGACTTAAACCTGTCTGCAATGTTTGTCAACACAGTTTGGGTATAAAACGTTGTTCAGTTCCTGGATGTACTTTTCAAAAAGATAGATAGACTGCAGTGGACTCTATTGAAGGTCCTGACAAAAAACACAAATACAAGCTGTGTATTCTTGTTTTCTCTGTCACACATTAGGAATTCCACTTGCATTAGTAAAATTACCTCAGTTTAAATGCAACACAAATGCTGAACTGAGTTCTGATTCTTCTCTTCTTTTGCACTGACTGTTTCATTGTTTAACAGTCTGCAAGACACCACAGAAGGCACCAATTTATGTACCTTAGCAAGATAAGGTAAGTAAATGTTTATGTGCTGAGTAATATATGACACAGCTTTATAAATAAAGTTTCATTAATTGTTTTTGACACTGAAACACCATCAATCACTAAACATTTTCAATGTAAGGCTTTACCTGAAATATCTCCAAACATTGGCTATCCGTGGCTTTGGACCACTGTCATCATTCATATAAATACATCATTAGCACAAAAAGGCTAAGGAGTGACAAGTGGTATCTTAAGTAACTGGTCATGGTACAGTGCAGCAAGAAGCTGAACATCAAGTCCAAGGAGTATCAATCACAAGTTGCATCTATATATCTAGAAATATATTTTACAGATCCAAAACAGCCATATTTCATAACATTCTTCCATGATGTCACAACCCACATTTGATAACACATCTGTCAGCTCCACAGTCCGCTTAATGCAGGTGCTATTACATCAGTACTTCACAATTCCAAATGCTTCATCATATATTTTGTGAAATTACATCATAAAAATATGAAAACACTGGAGAGAGACACATCGTTATCAAGAGTTCCAACTGATGCCTCCAAACTTCTAACATAAAGCCATCATCACAGTTCATTCCAACTTTGTCAACCACATTTGTCTTACCTTCGAATCTTCATTGTTCATACCCAGCTCTAGCACAGCTCGAGGAGATTTCAGCTTTGCTTGCACAGATGTAGACATTTGAAGATCAAGCTGCCAACCAATTGTTTCAAGCTATAAAACACAAATTTAGTCTAGAATCAGAAAGCACAGAAGTACTGGGAGGTCAGCTTAGAGCATCTGTCAATGGTTTGTCAGCAAGCATCATGATCTACAAGCAAGTATTATGCATCCTTACACAATACACACCCTGCAAATTCTCCTAGACTCCAAGTAGTGTTTGCTTCTACCTCCCACCAACCGTACCAGTCAAAACTGCCTGTGGCCTTCACAAAGAAAAGTGACTTCAAATACCTCAGATGTGCTGAACTAACCCATAAAGCAAAATGAAGTAACCAAACTAAGATGCATTCCCCCTCCTTGCAAAGTTGATTGAACTAGAAGATTCAATTTCACATTTTCTTTTATTGTACAGAAAATTAATAAAACTACCTAAAAATGGTAATCTCTTAAAAGATCTACTGCATGTCCTACCATACATGGAAGCTTACAACAAAAATAATTCCGGGCTACTTTTTAACATGTTTCTACCAAAAAGCTAGAAAGTGAAGCAAGTGCATGGCAGTATTTGAATAGGAAGCTCCTCAAAAACGCATTCCAAAATACATTTTTAATCTTTAAACTGAAGTGACATTCAAACATTATCAAGTTGCAGAACACGCATAAAGCATGTAAGAACAGAACTACAAGCCTAACAAGAAATAATCTACCTAGCCTTTTTGAATGAAGTAGAAATACAAAGTCTTACCACCTGGCAAGTTAATCAACATACAAGTTTTTTAGTCTACTCTCCCTTCTGCTAGTAAATACTGTGGCTCACTTTTACTGTTACTAAGACAACCACATTTGTTGACCCCTTCCCAGTCCAATATTCAGTATGTGCCCTGTTCTCCTGCGGTGACAGCAATCTTTAGATGAAAGACAGGACAGAAAATGAAAGGCAGCACAGTGATCACAGCTCAATAGCAGCCATAACGCCCTTTCCGTTACTGCTTTACTTTATCATTACTTTGTTTCCCATAGCCATTTTTATCTCTGTTCTGAATACAGTTGCAGGAGAACAGGTTTTGATTAACAGATAATAAGCTGCCTAAAACTTCAAAATGGCCTGCCTATATACTTTCTTGAAATCGAAATATAACATGTATTTGACTGCAGTACGCTTACTTAGACATTCAGCATTCTGAAAGGTCAATTAATCTTCCAAGAGCAGGGACACATTGCATGATATTCGTGTCAAGGCACAGTATTTGGATGCCATGAAGATATATTTTAGGGGCAATTTCTTCAAGAGATGAAAGGAACTCAAATTCATTTTCACTTCTAATACAAAACTACACAAAACAAATATTGGGAGAGCCTTAGATAACACTGACACTTATATTATGCAAGAAGTATGTACCAGTGGAGAAGAATTTCTCCAGAAATAGCAGGAAAATAAAATCATGTTCTTAGCTTTTTATAATTTCTAAGCAGCAGTTTAGAAATATTCAAGCTACCTTGTCACTGCAACATTTATCACTGTTGAAAATGCACTATTTTGCTCTGTAAGCTCACACTTGGTATCTCTGGCAACTATTTAACCAGAAGGTTTTATTCAGGAAACAAAAAAACAACAGGTGCAGGCTGGAAAACAAGGAAAGGGAAAAAAGGTGGATAGTAAATAAGAACATGAGTAAGCATAAATGAAAGTCCTTCGGATCTCAGATTTGCCCCATGAACACCACTGCAAAAAGATTCAGAGCAACAGAGAAACACAACCTCACTATGAAAGAAAAACAATCTCGAGGACCTTAATTTGGGAAAGGATTACCAGTGGAAGTAATGAGGAAAAAAGGGAGAACTGTAAGTGGCAGCAGAATTTCAGAGACCACGTAATGATCTGAGAAGCATCCCAGTATTTCCAATTTCAGCCATTCTAAACTTACAGAGCAGGGACAGTGTTTTTAATGATGAAGTGTGTAAAGCTGTTTGAATACTCACCTACATCGGGGGGAAAAGCGAGGATACCTTTCAATTTTGAGCTTTTGAGATATCCTGAAATAACTTTCCCTGCCTTTCTCTGCACCTACAAAGACTTATTTTAAACAGGAAACTTGAATTTCCATATGAATTACTCACTTCTGGAAGGTGAAGCTTCCAGAAGGTCACATAATATCATAACAAATAATTATGGAAACAAGAAGGAAAAATCTTCATTTTTATCATCAAAACTCACTGATGTGGCACAAATGCTTCACTTCTTGACATTACTGCCAAAAGGCTCCATGCATTACTCCTGGTAAAATCAACTACACAGTTGTTCAGTAATTTGGTGAGGTGATATTTGAAGGATCCATACTGAACACTGCTCTCCATTGCTAGAGGAAAGGAAGATTTTAATTGCCTGCTGGCTTTCAGTTTATCTGATGTTTGTTTTTTAAATAACAACCAAAACTCCCAATAACATGTGCCTCTCAAGATGTCAAAAGATTTTCCTCAGCCTAACATTGTCGAGGGCCTCCCAAAACAGGAGTGATACATAGTGACCAGAATGATGAAAGAAGCTGCTCTTGCTGTCCACAGTAAGAATTAAGCAAGAGCAACCTTTAATGTAATCCGATCACACTGTTGGGACTGAGGAGAAAGGTGTACTAAAGAAACTGTGGCACGATGCCACGTCTTATTCGTCCAGTTCATAATGCACCAACCAGCTGAGTCCAACTGGCCTCTAGTGCCATCATGAGCACACCTGAAAATAAATCCTGATTTTCTTTCTGAAAACCCAAGTCCTGGCACAGATCCGAGCACTTCTAATTGTACTGCTTCTTCTGCAGCCTTAGCAATGCCAAAGGATTTTATTAACAAGGAGTCTTGAGGTTACGTGCAGCTACATGTGGCACAGAGCAGAGCTTTAGAACTGCACAGATGAGAACGTTCCTGTCTCCTTACACTGATACTCAGCCCATTCAAGGTACTTTACATGCTTTTATCATTCTTTTCCCCCCACAGTCAATTTGATTAATTTGAGGACAGGCTAAAGCAGTGCAATTGACTTCGTTTTCCATGAGTTTCTGATGGTTTGTTTGACTTGTTTTGGGATGAGGGAGGTGGTGTTTTTTGTTTCGCTTTTCAATTGCTATCATCCTTATTTTGAGAAGTCTACCTGTTCCAAATGATACAATATTTGACAGACTAGATATTACTGAACAGGAGATTATGCCTTTTGTATCCCGAAGGAAAAGGTGCTATTGCTTTTTTTTATACAGCTTTTTCCACTCAAAGCCAAATTAATACACAAGTAACATTAGTACTTTTCAGAGTTTTACTCATCTATTTCTACCAAAGGTAGTACATCCATAACAGCATTACATCAGTTTATGTGGAGCAACTTCACTACATCAATACTATTAATGTAAAGACTACTGTAATAAAGGCTAAAGTAAATACAGGTAATTCAAGATTCCAAGCTCTAAGCTTCACCTATTATACTGTAAGAAGTAAGTAACAAATACTGTAGGAAACTGTGATAGAACAACTGGATTTGTATCTCAGAAAGGAGAAGAAAACCCACCCTCCAAGTTCACAGAGGCAATAAAAGTACCAGGAGTACCCAAATGGAAAAAGACGGCTGACTGACTCTTCTACCTAGCAGAAGAATAGATAGCAAAAAACTCTGAAGGGAAAATGAAGTCAGGCAGATTTTAAACAGATATAAGGCACTTTTTTATTAGCCACAAAAATACACCAGAAATTACCTGTCATTTCATGCCCTGAAATCAGAACCAGACCCTTTCCAAGAATTTTTACATCCTAAAGGAAAAAATTATAGTCTGTATTACACAAGACACCAAATGAGACGAGCACAGCATTTCATTCCAACTGAAAATGGCTATTTTGTGCCTAGAAGTAGAACGATCGTTTCAGATGTTTTTAAATGTCCTCAAAGTGTATCCCCTATCCCTTATCATTTGCACTTAACTTGGTAGAGAAAAGAACAGGGTAAGAAAGATAGGAAAAATCTCATTAAAAAAAATCCTCAAGAAGTAGTAGCTAAAAAACTGGGCATTATTAAAGTACCTAATAACCATGTTAGAGAGCAGAAGATTAAAGAAAAACAGCCATGCTGTGGCTGGCTTTCAAAATAAATCTCAGCAGGTATAAAACCGAGTATTACATCTTCTACCATTTGAATCCTCTTTGCCACTATGTGTGATGATATGGTACTATGGAAGTGTCTCGCTCCAATTAAGGAGAGAGGCAAGGTTCTTTTGTTAAATTATGCTCGGCGTGAGATTAAGAAGAGTAACATTCAAATGTTGATCCGACCAGTTTATTAGGAATAATAGACAGCTGAGGGGATGGGGAAGGGAGAGCGGCGAATATCGAAATTAGGGTGATGGGGAAAGGAAAGTGGGCGATAGGAAAGGTGGAAAAAGGCAAGAATTGCGGAAAAGCGGGGAAAGTCACCTCCTGGATGCAACAGCGTCCCATTGCACGTCGTTTCGTTGGTCCAGAGAAAACAAGCGTAGGGGAGAGCAGCAGCAGAGTGACAGGCCCCACGCAGCAGATCGGTGCAGCGCAGAGCAGGAGGTAGAAAGGGCAGCAGGGTCTCAGGGAACAGCGAGGTCTCACGAAGCAGAGTCTCGAGTAGCGAGGTCTCACGGAGCAGAGGTCTCACGGGCAGAGTCTCGAGCAGCAAGCCCAGGTGAATCTGTTGTCAGCCGTAGGACGACGTTGGAGGAATCTGAGGCCAGAAACCTAGAAGTTCTTCATGCATGCATCTTCTTCAGCATGCAGGCGTTCACGTAGTGAGGCATCTGATGTCAGAAAACCTCCTTGTTTATGATGTGAGGCATCTGATGTCAGAAAACCTAAAATCCATGGTTTGTCCATGCTCTTTTTATCCTACTTCTTCCCAGCCTTCGGGACATTTCTGGAAGGCTTGGGTCAGAATTATGTGAATACCTCGGAGATGGCCCTCTTCCTTGAGATAGGCCCACACAAAAGACCACTTAAGGGCCATTCATCTGTATCTTATCTCCCTTTTGTAGCTCCAGGTCTTGTCCATCTGTCAGTCACCCTTAAACAAAGGGGGTCTGGAACCGTGGTTCAGACTTGCCTGGACTCGTCCTTCTGTGTGTCTCAGACAAAGGGAGTTCTGGAACCTTGGCCAGGCTTCCCTGAACTTGTCCATTTCAGCAGACTTTGAGACAGTAGTGTAAAAAGCATGGCCTCTTACAGCAGGTTGCCTCACAATTCATTGTGACAATACCCATAGGGACTACACTGTCTTGTGACCTCTGCTTGTCACTGTAAGAAGGATTAGAGGAGCAAGAACTAACCAGAAAATGATAGATGCCTTATTTCTGTTTAAAGTGTATTCTTGTTTATTTCACATTTCTTCCAAATCAGAATGAAATTTGCCCCACACGCAGTGCAGATCCCTTCTTTGTCATAACTGCCTTGGGATGCACGCCACTCTGAACGCCATTTCCACAGGCTACCCAGCATCTAACAGAGGGAATTCAGTATGATCACACTACAAATAAAGCCCTTAAGAAGACCAGTTTTGGAGAAAATTCCTTTCAGAATTTTTCCCATGCAGGCAGTCAACATACAGAACTGACAGCTCTGTGAAGTTTTAGGTATGTAGTTACACCAGTTGCATTCCCACACATCATTATATTAAGTAAGGCTACTTCATTGCCTTAAAACACTTCCCCTTGCATGGCAACATCAGAAGCTGTCTTTTTTATTATTTATATTTTAGAGATACAGCAAACAAGTTTCCAAAACAAGAAGCCTATGAGGAATATAGCTCAACTTGCCTGTTAAAACAGATAGCCTTACATAGCAGCAAAATAAAAACGTATATAGAACAAAATAAGGGTGGGGGGTTTTTTGTTTGGTTGGTTTTCTTTTTAGAGGAGTGACGGTAGAGAAAAGTAAAGAAATCAATGAAAAACTGCCATGAGAATTCAGAGTGAACTTTACCAAAAAGCTTGCTCTTCGTCACAGAGAGGAATAAATACATTTTAATCCTCACAATGTGTCCTAATGTCTCAACTGACACATTAACAAGAACTGAAAACTGGATCAGACTTATTGCTTTCCTATCATTCTAAAGGTCAAATTAAGAATACCTTCAAACAAAAAACAAACAAACAAAACCCAAACCCAGATACAAATACCACCATTCCAACTGATAAGGGATGTATCACCCAGCAGATGTAAAACAGTATATGGACTACAAGACTCACTGAACTAATTAATGCAACGGGAGACTATACATAATTAATAACGCTGGGCAGCTGAAGGCTGACTATAAATAGATCAGTGAAAGAAAATGAAAGGATGAAGCAAAAGAATAAATACTATTAGGTGATATAGCTTTAACTCTAAATTTTTTTAATGAATCTCTCAGGACAACAGGCTCTATCAACCAGATTACACCAAAAAGTATTCAAAGACCTCAGCTCAAAAAAGAACATTTTTTTCTAACAATTAGGAGCAGTTTTCCATACGTCACAGAGGAGATTAGTACTCCTCACCCGGGAAATATTTATTCTCTTGTAATAATAAACTCAATTTGGCCTGTAATCTTAATGAAGCTATCAGCCAGTGCAATATCACCTACACACATGGCACGAGGACAGAATGAGAATTCAGAATGCTACTGTACCTTTCCAGTAAGAAAGGGATCTGACTTAAGAGAATTGAAATAAACACAACAAACACAATAGAACTGCCTGTAAGACATCACTTCCCCCTAACAGGCAGCGACCTGCAGAAACAGAAATGAAAGTCAAGTGCCTGATCCTATTTGATTTCCCATGGAACTCTGGCCAATCAGCCCTTTTTAATCCTTATGAAAGCTCTGGCACAACTAATCCTACAAGCCATCTACAGCAGCATGAGCATGACCCTGAGTAGCCAGCACATGGTACATGCCATTGTAAGTCATGTAGCAAAGCTGCTGACATCTCCCTTTATGTTAGAGAAATTGATGAAATATGGCTGGTTGAGCAGAGGCTAAGGCAGACTGAAAACTGCCTGAACATCCAGGCTCAGAAGCACAAAGCCTAGCTATAGGCCAGTAAGTAGTGGTGTGCCCCACAGATCAACACTGAGTCCTGTTGTTTAATATCTTCATTAATGATCTGGATGTGAGCACATCCAACAGATGGCCTCTGACAGCCAGTATTGCACTCTGCCTCCTGCCTCTGCACAATCATGGTGGAAGCTCTTCCCTGCAGTGCAGCCCAACTCTTATAACATTTTAACCATACAAACACTACAAAGACTAATAATAATTAGGTTCTTTCTTTAAGGAGAAAGATATCTAATGTAATTTCTAAAGCCAATTTTAAAATCCAAGTTATAAATTGCATCTAAAAACTAAGTAATAACAGTAGGTATTTCCGAGTATATCAACTTCTTTTAAAAAGAAGTAATTATGACAACTAAGAGGAAGTTAGCTACTAGAGCAATATATCTTAATACAATGTTTTCCCCAACTTCTCAAAGATAACACAGCAAATATGTGCTAATTTACTACTACTTAAAGAACACAGATGGAACTAATTGAAGGAATCATGTAAATATCTACTACACTTGTAATGTTATGAATTCCATGCAGTGAGATCATGAGTTCGTCCATTTTTCTGTGTAATTTTTAAATATCTTCTTATATGTGCCTTTTTAGTAGAATAATTGAGGTTTAACCCTTTGCCTAAGAAAAGCTTTCATGAACCTCAGTTCTTCACTAAACCTAAATCCATAGGATTAGAATTCTAAAAGGTTTTACAAAGCAAACTGAGGAAGTAAATTCAAGCTGTTGAAACTCAAACTACATTCACGCTCGAACTGACAATCAACTTGCCCTCCAGAACAGCAAAATTATTTTCACCTTTTCTTTTAAGCATTTGTAAAGGCAGATGCCCATATTTAAACATGCTTTCATTCTAAAAGAACAAAAACTAAAAAAAAAAATAAAATAAAATGAGAATTTTGCAGTTGCTTTTGCGCAAATATAATTACAAATGACTGTTTGAAACTTTGAATGATCAAATCATTTGATCATGCCTGACATTGGTGGGTTCTGTTTACACTCCCCCGAAGGCTTATCACAAATAAACAAAAGGATTTTATACCTGCTCAGAGATGTATACATTTATGCCTAAAGATGCAATGGATCAGACCTTAACAGTGTATGCCAAATTTTTAACTGACAACAGATACATATGAAGCATGAAAGCTATCATTAATTATCCAGATTACAAATCCAAGGGCGGCAGATGCTCTAAAACACACTAATTACAGAGAAAAAACACAAACTAAAGGACACCACCAGCTCCAGGAGATCCTTATAAGTATGGATGCTGATTACAGAGACATCACTTGCTTTTCTGAGTGAAGCTGGCCAAACTCAAAGCCAAATGCCAAAAAAATTACTTTACGATTTGTGAAGTGAAACCAAGTCTTCTATGGAATTGAAGGGAAAAATTGTGCCAGAAGGTGAAGATTAAAAATGACTCACAAATTTAGCATTTTTGATGGATTTGACGTCTCCCTCAAATGAGTTAAATGTGTCTTCAAGGTGAAAATCACCTTATCTGTACTACATTTCTAAAACTAACTGCATTCAAAGTGAAACAAATTATGGCAAACTCAAGTTACAGTTATAATTTCCTGCATTTTGACGTGTTGGCACAAAGTATGCAGCCTTGCTTTTAGTTTTCATAGAACCATAGAATCATAAGGTTGGAAATGACCTACAAGATCATCCAGTCCAACCATCCTCTCATCGCCACTGCTAACACAAGCCAACAAAACAGATCTCTGACACCTTATTCCTGTCATCACTTTTTGTCAGTACGCCTTTTGTAAACAACTGCTTTCAATGATGCAGAGCAGGAAGAGAAATATTTCATCAAAAATCTCAGATGACCTCCTTGAGAACTCACTGCCACTGACCCAGACAATGAAGCACAAGTTTTGCAAATCCAAATATCTATATATATGAATATATAGTTTTACGGCTTTCTTGCTCCCTGCTTTTTACATTTTAATTCAAGTATATTAAAAATAAGTTTTGGTAGTTATACATTATCCACAAATTTCACTTGTGGCCCAAGACAATTACTATTCACCCTATTTGGCCCAGGCAAGACAAGAGGTTGGACAACCATGACCAGCTGTAAAGCATGCTCATATAACATAGAGTGTATCACAAATGACATGTAGGGCACATTACACTGCGTAGTTCAAACAGTTATAGCAGCTAAACTATCACATAAACACCTCCTTAAGGCAACACAACTTCATTACACTGATGACATTAAGCCACTACCTACAAAATACCTTTTTTGTTTTCAGTACCTTGTGTTGTCATAATTTTTTTTTATAGTAGACACCTTGCTTTAAAACACAACTATATAGCTTTAATCTTAAAAAAATAAGAATTACCTTCTGAGGGGTCAAAACCCTCTGTCTGAACTTTTCAATTGTCTCTTGACCTGCAGCTGCCCATGCACTAGCAAATGCCTCAGCTTTGTCCTGGTCCAGGTGAATGCTCTGCAGCTGTTGTTGCAGTGAAGCAGGCTTCAAATTGTGATAAACAGCCTGTTTAAAGGAAAAATAACCACAACTGTTGAAGCACCGTTCTACATGTTGTACCAAACCATTCCACAATACCACAGATGGCCTCCACATGTACACAAGGTTTTTTACTAGCAGCTCTACAATGGGACTGCAAGCACTGAGTTCATCCTAATCATTTCACTGAGGAGATGGAAGAGTGAAACTTTCCCAATCACAACTCAAAATGCAATAATACAAATGACTCAAGACAGACAAATTGTGAAAAGTTACATAAGCAAACTACAGTTGAAACACCATATGAGGACTCAAGAAACAAGTCCTGTGGTGACACAGCACTCCAGAAAGAACTGAGTCAGATAATGGGACACATTTTGAAAATTCCCTTGTAAATACTTGGGCCAAAGATCATGGCATTGAGTGGATTTATCACATCCCCTACTATGCACCAGCTTCTGGTAAAATCAAACGATACAGTGGGCCGTTAAAAACCATGTTGAAAGCAATGGGTGGTGGAACATTTAAGCACTCGGAGAAGCATTTGGCAGAAGTCAACACCAGAAGATCAATGAGTTGAGATGGTCCTGCCCAATCCAGCCCTGTACATACTGCAGAGGGCAATAAGGTCCCTGTGATACATGTAAAGAACATGTTGGGAAAAGCAGTTGGGAAAAGTTCCAGCCTCTGGAACTAACTAAGTTGATTACTGTTAAATTGACAGGTGCAAGACAGACTCAAGTCACTCAGCACACCTGAGTAACACCAGCATGCACTCTCTGTGCACAAAAAATTTACACACTTGCACAGAAATGCAGCAGCAGAATTGCAACTGTGAGAGTTTCTGAGCTACCTTGTTTACTATGGCTTCCCTCCTCAGTGGTGGTTGACTGGCAACCCACAGCAGAAGCAGGAAACATCCTGTACAAGGCACTCAGATGTACAACACGCAGTCACCCACTCATTCAGATACGAGAACTACAACAGGTGTGCCTGTTCACCTGCAAGTAAGAAGGAAGGCTATATCCCACAATCAGCAGCACTTCCTCATAGTCACGCAGAGTTGATTTCCATTGCCTGTATTGATCTTAGCTGGAAAATCACCCCATAAATACAATGATTTCCAAACAAATCAGTAAAGTATACAAATGGAAAACCAGGTCCCCAAAACATACTTAATGTACTACAGACACATTCCCATAAAGTATTTTCTATCTGACATCTGCATTTTTAAATCAACAGTCTGATAAAAGAAATGCGTTTTTCAATTCACAACGGTAAAAGCAACGTACCTGTTCCAAAATGAATGATATGGCTTCAAGAACTAGATGAAGATCTTGTTTTTCCAGTGAAAAAGCTATTTGAAGCTTTTCTTCTTCCTCTTCACTGAAGCTGGTTTCAGCCTGAAACACAAGAATGACACTGTTCAGCCACCACGAACATACCATGCCAAAACAAAAGCTTTCTCATCGCTCTTATATACACTGAGTGTCTCTAAACTTGTTAAACAGAAATAAAAAGTAAAGTTTTTCCAACAGGAAAAAAAATAAAAAATAAATTAAAAAAAAAAAATCAATCTAATTGATCGCATTGAAATTCAGGTTTAACTTATGAGATACCGCAGCTTTTATCAGGATCACTTGAAATACAACAAAAAATGCTTTCTCCATGTAAATGAGAGCTACTGAGAAAACACTTCCCTTCTGACTGCATCAGATCATCACGTGCAACAAACTTCCATAAATAATTAGTGTGCTGCTTGAATCAGACCCCAAAGAAAACAGGAAGCAAAAGCTGTTGTGTAGTTAATTCTGCAGGCTCCTTCCACTTCAGATTCTTCCCTTTCAGAAATGTCTGTTAGGTGACAGGGGAAATAAAAGTCCTAAGTCAAAGCACACTGCTTTGAAAGCTGGATTTTAATGCAGCCCATACAATACGTTACTGAAAGTTACCATAAATGCATTGTACTTTTAAGTGCAGGAGTAATTACTACAATAAATTAAATAGCAATTTAAGTGCAGATACTGTCGTCCTTCAAAAGGCAATTACTACGCCGCAAACATCAGCATGTTTGACCAGTTAAGCAGCAGACCTCCATCAAAAAAGGTAAATGAGCTGTCAGAATAAATAAGATTGGGCAATTACACCAGAACGTCTGCAGGAACAGTATTAAAACAGAAATGTCATCTGAATGATCAGCTTTTAGAAGCAGACGCGGCGCTCCAGGGATCTGCTCCATTAAGTAAATTCACTGAAAGGCTCTAGGGCCTTCACACCCAGGCCAGGAACTTTGGGAAGGTCAATGGAAAGATCCATGAGATGGGTCTCGTTAACTTTGCTCACATTAAAAGCTATTAGTCTGGTACCGAGCACCAGGAGTTAGTGATGCTTTCGTAACGAGCTAACATGGCCTCAGAACAACTGAGACAGCTCTCTGTGACAACAGCAGCATCCAAGCCAGCAAGTCTGGAAGGGAGAAACCAGAAACAGAATCAAGTGATGAAAGAATCCTCACAGTCCCGGAGCTGCAGCCACAAACAAGCTTTTACTCCTACCCATGCTGCTCCCACCCTGCACATCTGCACAACTCAAACTTCATATTCCGGTTTTGTTTCTTCTAAGCACAGAACACAAACGATCGGCAAAGGTGACCAACGCGTTGACAGGACGCTACCGAGCCGCGCCGCCCACCTTCAGGTGCAGCCTCTGCAGCAGGCGGGACAGCAGCCGCGGGAAGCGGCCCGGGTCCACGGCGTTGAGCAGCAGCACGGCCCTGCGAATGCTGCACGGAAGCAGAGGAAGAGGTCAGGCTGCAGCAGGCCCCGCCGCGCTCCGCCACGCCGCGCTGCCCTCACCCCGCAGCGGCGCAGGTTCGGAGCGGGCGGCGAGCGGCGCTGCCCCCACAGCCACCATCCGCAACCTACCTGTCCGTCTCCGGAACCACGGACGCCGCCATGGCTGCCGCCGCCGCCCCGCCCAACGTCAGCAGCGCGGCGGGGCGGGGCGCGGTGAAGGCGGGCCGCTGTTTGTCGTGTGGGGCGGCTGCGAGCCGTGCGCTGCTTTATGACTGCTGTCCTGCCTTTGAGTGCTCTGCCTGGCATCACCGAGAACCTGACAGCGGCTATTTTGCTTCTTTGTGAGAGTTTACAACCCGTGTTGTAAATTAAGGTTAATTAAACGCAAGGACTTTAGCAAATCTTTGTTAGGGTTGCTGTTACCTCAGGCTTGTTACATGTGTTTCCCAAACCAAAGGAGACCGACCAAAATAATGCGCTGAAACATGTAATTGATTCTAACGTTACAGTGTTTTAACATTGTGAATAATGTATTGAAGGAGAAGCTACAGTAAACATTACTATTAATAACTAATGCAGAGCTGTAAGGACTGTAATGATGTTGGTACAAATATTTATCCCAGACAAGTGTAACAGAGGGTATGTGCAAGTGTAACAGAGGGTATGCGGAAATGTGGAAGGTTCATGCTCCAGATCTGTGGAATGGCAGCATCCCGAGTACTCAGCTCTTGGAGGAAACTACATATCCCAGGGGACGACGCGGCCAGAGACGAATCACCAGAGGAGGAGGACACATATATAATCTCGCTCCCAAGCTGGAACGTCCTTCTTTTCGCTCTGTCTATCGCTTTGGAGCACTCCATCCCTGCCGTCTCCCTCTATCAGCAACGTTCCAGCCTGTCGCCTAGAGATCGCAGTAGGCCCCCCGGTTCTCGGGGACTCTTTTTCTCTCTTTCTTTTCCTCTGCCTTGTTTGATTTAGTAGTTGTAGTTATATTGTATCATATTGTGTCACCTTGTATTCCAATATTATTCGTATTTAGTAAAATAAGTTCTTTCTTTAGATTGCTGCCATTGTTTTTGTTCATTTCCCTCCTTCTAGGGGCAGCAGCCTCTATCACGGGTAAATCTAGATAACCCGTTTACAAATATTAACAACAACAACAAAACCATGACATTTTGCACACAGCTTATCTGAGCTTTCAAGTTTATACCTAGCAGAACATGCTCCCCACAGAGGGGAGTCACCTGTGACATCAACCCTTCTACAGTCAGTTGGGCAGATGAGGTAGGCAAGGAGGGCATTTGCTCTTGGGGTTTACCCTGGCTCAGGAAACCTGCTTTGCACTGACATCTCCCCTCCACTGCAAAATGTGCCTGAATCAGAGCTGAGAGCCTCGGTGCAATTTAACTTAACATGAAATATTAAAGTATGCTGAGTAGGCATCAACAAAGAAGTGCAAGCAACACTGACAGACAGAATTCCTAAAGCTGAGATTCGCTGTCATAAAACATAACGAAAGAAGAACTTTGCCCAGTTACAAAGCTATTAGAACAAAATCAGGAATCAGTAGGAAATGGGAAAGCACTGATCACATTCCCATCCTCAGTCTCAATTGTATCATAAACCCACTTCCTATTGCAGCGGCATTCCGTCCCACACTTATTTGAGTTGCATTTGGGGCAAGGATAGAAGCAACCCGGGCAGTTCTTGTCCAGGCAGTCACACAAATCGATGTTACTACCAAGCAGCCGGCCACGACTGTCATACTTCTTCAGAGTTCTGCAAAAGCAAACAAGAAACAGTGATTGTGGAAATGTGGATAACATCTGTCTAAGAACAAAGATTTCCTTCTCAGCACCCTTGCAGCTCAGTCACAATAAGTCCTAATTGAAATAGGCACTGTGTGTGTGCTGAAGAAGTCAGAATCTAAGTCATGCAGAAGAAGTCTGTTCTCCTTGCAAAGCTTTCATATGTAAAAAGAAATCTCTGAAAAATATTAATGCTTCTATTCACTCTATTTGTATTCAGTAAACAGCATGAGAACCATTTTTAAAAGCAAAATTTGTAATAAATTAATGCATCTTACTTGGGCTTATTAGAACAGTCTTGTTTCATCTCTGATACGCGTGCTTTTTTCCTCTGCTGTCTAGTTTCAGGATTGAAGTTAGCTATCTGAGGTCCTGGATTTTGAAAAGCTAACAGTTTTAGTTCCTTCTTAACTCTCTGCTAAAAACAAAAAAACAAAAAGAAGAGCAAAGTTATAATTTTTGTAACTAGAGCAAGCACTTATTAGCTACCAAATGCCCTCACTGGCTTACAAGTGTCATTAAAATTAGTATCTTTGCTAACTTAACACAGGTAGGAAGATAAGGCAAAACTCAACTGAGACCATGGTTTTAGAACTATTTGGTTGTGTAACTGTTAACTGACTATTGCCTTGATAGAATGTGGAACTGTTATGGTTCTGTAATTTGGTTGGTGTTGCTATTCCACATCAGAACATCATGTGGGATGATGGGAGTTAAGGAGACAGTTTTTTTTTCCTTTCTTTTTTTTTTAAAACTTTTCTATGAACTGCCTAAAATGGGCATGGAGGGAGGGAAACAGCACTGGAGGGGAGGTCGGGAAGGGGATGGGGTTTTGCTCTGTTCCCTGCGAGGAGACAGCGTGGTTGGAACTTGCCGCCTCCCGCAGCCCGACGGTGAGATTGGGACTTGTTTATTCTCCTTGTTGAAACTCTCTCGTTGTTGTTTAGCGTCGCTGGGTGTCACGGGGTTCTCTCTAGAGCTCCCTCGTGACAGGGGAACAAACCCAGGGGAGCAGGAACAAAAGTTACCTCCCTTCCCTAACAGCGCGGTGCGGCGCGGCGCGGCCCGGCCCGGCCACGCCACGTGCGCTCCGGGAGAGGGGACGGAAAGGGAGACCGCGAATGGGTCTAGGAAGGAAAAAAAAAAAATAAATGAAGAAAGGATGATCTGAGAACGAACGGCAGTATAATGAACCCAGTAACACTAAACAACAACGAGAGAGTTTCAACAAGGAGAAAACCAAATCCCAATCTCACCGACGGGCTGCGGGATGCGGGAAGTTCCGACCACGCTGTGTCCTCGCAGGGCGCCGAGGCAGAAACGCCGTCTGTCACGGGGTTCTCTCTAGAGCTCCCTCGTGACAAGGGAACAAACCCAGGGGAGCAGGAACAAAAGTTACCTCCCTTCCCTAGCAGCGCGGTGCGGCGCGGCGCGGCCCGGCCACGTGCGCTCCGGGAGAGGGGACGGGAAGGGAGACCGCGAATGGGTCTAGGAGGAAAAAAAAAATGAAGAAAGGATGATCTGAGAACGAACGGCAGTTTAATGAACCCAGTAACACTAAACAACAACGAGAGAGTTTCAACAAGGAGAAAAACCAAATCCCAATCTCACCGACGGGATGCGGGAGGCGGGAGGTTCCGACCACGCTGTGTCCTCGCAGGGCGCCGAGGCAGAAACGCCGTCCCCTTCCCGACCTCCCCTCCGGTGCCGCTCCCCACATGCCCATTTAAGGCAGTCCACAGAAAAAAAACCTTGTCCCCTTAACTCCCATTATCCTACATCCCTCCAGGGTATGCAGGGAGCTGGACTGCGTAGGGCCGTCTCGGTTGGCTGATCCTCGGGTGTTCACCAGCCAGGTGGCTTCTGCTAGATGTTTCTCCCAGTTCTTAAATGTTCCACCACCCATCGCTTTCAGCGTGGTTTTCAGCAAACCGTTGTGGCGCTCAATCTTACCAGCGGCCGGTGCATGGTAGGGGATGTGATAGATCCACTCTATGCCATGTTCTTTGGCCCAAGTGCTCACCAGTGAATTTTTGAAGTGAGACCCGTTGTCTGATTCGATCCTCTCCGGGGTGCCATGTCGCCACAGGATTTGTGTTTCCAGACCTAGTATGGTGTTTCTGGCAGTGGCATGGGGTACCGCATATGTCTCGAGCCACCCAGTGGTTACCTCCACCATGGTGAATACATAATGCTTACCATTACAAGTCTTTGGCAGGGTGATGTAATCAATCTGCCATGCCTCCCCATATTTATACTTTTCCCATCGCCCTTCCCCCCAGAGAGGTCTCATCCTCTTGGCCTGTTTGATCATGGCACAGGTGTCACAGTCATGGATAATGTGCACAATAGCGTCCATAGTTATGTCCACCCCTCGGTCTCTAGCCCACTTATGTGTTGCATCTCTGCCTTGATGGTCCGAGGTTTCATGGGCCCACCGAGCTAGGAATAACTCTCCCTTATTCTGCCAGTCCAGGTCTATCTGGGCCACCTCAATTCTGGCAGCTCAATCTACTTGGTGGTTATTTTGTTGCTCCTCTGTCCCTCGACTCTTGGGCACATGGGCGTCTACATGACACACCTTTAGGGCCATATTCTTTGTTCGGGCAGAGATGTCCTTCCATAGTTTAGCAGCCCAAACAGGTTTACCCTTCCGCTGCCAGTTGTTTTGTTCCCATTGCTGCAGCCACCCCCATAAGGCATTGGCCACCATCCATGAGTCAGTATAGAGGTAAAGCACTGGCCATCTCTCCCACTCAGCAATGTCTAGGGCCAGCTGGACAGCCTTTACCTCTGCAAATTGGCTCGATTCTCCTCTTCCTTCTGTGGCCTCTGCAACTTGTCGTGTGGGGCTCCACACAGCAGCCTTCCATCTGCAATGTTTCCCAACAATGCGGCACAATCCATCAGTGAACAGGCCAGTCACTATACGATGTTTCTGCCAGTCTTTACCATGGTTTTAGAACTTCTGGAAGTTCATTGTATGGTGGGGCCTCTTTGGCGCGTGACACCTCTTCTGCCGGTGGTGTTCCAAACTTTTTACCTTCAGGCCAGTCCATGATCACCTCTAGGATTCCTGGACGGCTAAGGTTTCCCATCCGGGCCCGCTGTATGATTAATGCAACCCACTTACTCCATGTGGCATCTGTGGCATGGTGGGTGGAGGGAACCTGCCCTTTAAACATCCAATTCAGCACCGGCAGTCGAGGTGCCAGGAGAAGCTGCGTTTCGGTGCCAATTACCTCAGAGGCAGCCCGGACCCCTTCATATGCGGCTAAGATCTCCTTCTCAGGAGGCAAATGGTCAGGCTGTGTTTCCACCCCTGGGGCAAACAGTTCCAGGTGTACTGAACACCCCTCCAAGTAAAGGCAAACTGTGGCCTACACTCTGTGGCCAAAGGGACAGAGAAGAACGCATTGGCAATATCAATGGTGGCATACCATTTTGCCTCTTTCGATTCCAGTTCATACTGGAGTTCCAACATGTCTGGCACAGCAGCGCTCAATCGGGGTGTGACCTCATTACGGCCAAGATAGTCCACTGTCAGCCTCCATTCTCCACTGGCTTTACGCACTGGCCATATGGGGCTGTTGAAGGGTGAATGGGTTTTACAAATTACTTCCTGACTTTCTAGTTGTTGAATTAGTCTATGGATGGGGAGCAAGGAATCCCTATTAGTACGGTACTGTCGTCTGTGTACCGTTCTCATGGCAATTGGTACCCTTTGTTCTTCCACCTGTAACAAGCCCACAGCAGACGGGTCCCCTGATAGGCCAGGCAAATCAGACAGCTGCTTAATGTTGTCTGTTTCTATAGCAGCTATTCCAAAAGCCCATCGGTATCCCTTGGGGTCCTTGAAATGTCCCCTTTTTAGGTAATCTATCCCAAGTATGCAGGGAGCCCCCTGGCCAGTCACTATACGATGCTTCTGCCAGTCTTTACTGGTGAGGCTTATCTCAGCCTCCAACACAGATAGTTCCTGCGAACCCCCAGTCACTCCATGTATATATATCAGTTCTGTCCCTTTGTAGCCTGAGGGTATCAGAGTGCACTGTGCACCAGTATCCACCAGTGCCTTATATCTCTGTGGTTCTGATGTGCCAGGCCACCGAATTCACACAGTCCAATACACTCTATTATCCCTCTCCCGCCCCGGCTGAGGGCAGGGCCCCTCTATTGGTTACCTGCAGCAGCAGAGGCAATTTCAGTATTGGCTGACCTCTTTTGTAATTCTCTCACTCGTGCTCGTAGTGCATAAGTGGGTTTGTCGTGCCACTTCCTCACGCAGGTAATTCCACAGGGCACCATGTGACATAGGCTCACTGTGGTCATTCACTCGAGCAGGTGGGCGTTTGCGTCTGATGGCTGAGACTGCCACAGGTTCGCTATTATTCCTTGCTGTGGACCAGTTCTTCAGCAAGCTGTCTAGTTTTCTCTCTACTTGGTCCAGTCTCTCCCCCACTTGGCAGATGGCTGCAATGGAGGCATGGGATGGCGCTAGTGTGCTCTCCGTATTTTGAAGTGCAAGGATAAGCTCAAAAATTTGAGGTCTTCATCCATCTCATCCATCTCTTCATACCAGTTAGCGGCCACTAATAGTACACTGGCATATCTGTCCGGTGCTGACCGTATGAGCTTCTTCCATATTTCAGGAGTAGTGCTCACCTTCTCTGGGTCATGGCCATCATGTGGGTCCTCAGGGACAAACATGGGATCATACAGCATCTCCGCCACAGCCATTTCTCTCAAACACTGAATACCTTCCTCAGCCATATTCCATTTTTTCAGTACAGGCTCCAAATCACTTCTGAGAAGAAAGGTTGTCTTTACAGCTGATAGTATTCTGTCCCAGAGAGTGGCGACTCCATCCAGACATCTGCTGATCCCTCTACCAACAGATGGGTTTCGAGAGATGTTTCCTAATTGACGAGCCTCGTTGCAGCTTAGGGACACACTGCCGGCCCCACTGTCCCAACATCGAAGCAGCCAAGTGACGACGCTTTCACCTGGGACTCGGGTGAACTCCTTTCTCGTGCCTTGGATTTCAGTAATTTTCATAGGTTTACAAGTAGAAGAAATGGTGACTTCCCCCTCATCATCACTATCCTCTCCATGTCTGTTAGTCTTCTGAGTTGCCTTCTTTGTTGGTTTTGGGGAGGGCCCCTCGCCGGGATCTTCCTCTACTTCCTCCTTCCGTTCCAAACGTGAAGATCCACGTTCCCATCTCGGGCCTTCCACTGGGGTGACTGACACTGATGCTGGTGCTTCCCGTGGTTTGCTGGGATTGACTTGGAGGTTTTCCTTTAGGGTTTGGATCTCATTTTTGACTCTCTATCTCCATCATAAGCCGTTCATTCTGAGATCCCCCTGAGCTACACCATTTCTCAAGGTCCCTCTGGTGTTCAGGAGTAAGATTACCTGACACCGGGGGTCCCGATGCTTCTGGCCTTTTTCCTAAGTCTCTCACTATTGTTTGCCAGTCTCTCTGCATTTTATAGTAAGTTACTACATTTATTATAATCAGAGAGACTAACAACACTGTATCCAATTTGACACCCCAATCTAACCGCGCTGTTAGAGAGGGGAGGTACTTTGTTCCTTCTCTCCTCGGGTTTGTTTCCGCTGTCACGGGGGGAGCTCTAGAGAGAACTCTGTGACAGGAACCTAACAGGACTCTGGGTATAGATTCTTACTCTGATACAGTGTCATGGTTTGAAAGTTGTCTCGGGGAGGCAGAAATTGTATATCCAGAATATTAACAAAATATGTATAATTGTAAGCATATTGACTGGATTAGCCCTTATCTTCACTTTTCCCTGAGGTTCCTATTGACAAGCGTTGTCTTAGCAGGTGGAGGGCAAGGGAAATACATGGAGGATCAGCTAGAGCAAGAAGGGAGCACTAGGGGAGTGTGGTCCAAGAGAAAAGCATGAATAAAATTGAAGAAGCTAAACTGAACATCATTAATAGAGACTAACAGTTTCTGAGAAAGAAGGGAAACATCATTTTTTGATGTTGATGTTGTGTATTTTCTGCTGAATTCTCATAGAAACCTATTGGGCTATCTCCTGCATTATTCAAACATTCCTCCTTTGGAGATGGGGTAAATTTTTGGTGTAGAAAATATCCTTCAGCATCATTGCTGCCTGTGATCATAAATAATGTGATTTCAAGTTGGAAATATAAAAGCTGTGGAAATAGCACTCTCTCTAAGAATGCTTCTTTATTTCCTCTCTATTTCATTAGAGCTCAACAGCGCTTAGCTCTCTAAATTACTGCGCTGCAAACTCAACTATTTTACAATTATTAGTGGTATTTTCCTACTGAACTCTTATCTTTAAACTTTTTATATCTACTGAATAAATTGAAGGCAAACGGTAAGGATCTTAACAATAAAACAGTACTGCAGAAGTCATACCTGTTGTCCTGTAATGGAATCTGCGGCAAGATGGGCAGATTCTTCTGCATATGTTTTCTTGACATTGCTGCTTTTCTTGTCACTTTCTCTCACGTGGTCACTCATGTCACCTGTACGAAACGCATGCATGTTAGATGCACACGAAAGTGTGAGATTCGCCAGCCTCTAAGTGAAGTTTTTGAGAGCAGTAAGTGATATCCACAGTAGACTTTTGTGTTTTCTTCACCAATATCAAATGCATAACAAAATGTGTCTGAGTATCAGGCTTGATTTTAAAATGGCATTACAATGACATATCTAATACTGAGAAAAGAAGGCTGTATCACCAAAACCACTTGATTTTTCAACTCAGAAAATCTCGTATGTCTGAGTAACACAAAACTGTTAATTCAAAGAAATGCCATCATCCTTGACTCTATTACTGACACCACGTCTCTGCAATGACACCTCAATGTAAACGTGAAGAGCATTATTCTCACATGAGCCATACGAACAGTGCACGGTGTTCAGTGAAAGCAGCACGCATGAGTTGTTTCTCCGCTTACCAGCAGGTGACACTGTTATCCTAACAGCAGTTCCTCCTCTTAGGCTCCCAAAGTAAGCCGGCCAGGAGGTGGTGGTTTTCAGCTTATATCCAAATTACTAGACGAGAACTTCCTGCCCTTTATACTCAGCCCTTATCTTTGCAAGAGAGTTTGCTTAGAAATGCAGTGTGTAACTTTTAGGATGAAACAGAAAAGAGTGCCTCACTCTGCTGTCAAGGAACTCACAAGGACTGTGAGTTCTTTGAATCTTTTGTACAAACACCAACCAGCTCCTCATTCTCACAAAGAAATGGTGGTGGCATCTGTTCAGGATAGATGACGACTACTTCTTTTTACTCCCTTGGGGGAGACTCTTAAAATGTAATACAATGTAAATAGCTCCAGTGCCTTTAACATTAATGCCAAGCAGCATCAGTTGCGTTTTGATGTTCTTGAAAGCCTTCCTCGGGTGTTACCCATTCACTCCCACTGCCTCTGAAAGGCACGTCAGTGATCTCTGCCTGGTTACCCTTCACATTAGGATTGTTGCCCAAGCCCTGTCTCAAAGAAGATCTTTATCTCACCATTCCTGGAGGGTCAGTACATCTCTGAGAGAAGCAAGCGAAGAGTTTAGGCATTTAGTTCCTCTGCAACCAAAGCAAGGTTAGCACTGAGAAGGAAGTGACACAGTAGTAGCAAGAGGTAACTGTGTTCTTTTGTTTGTTTGTTTTTTTGTTTGTTTTTATAAGCAAACCAGCCCCTAGATATTTCCAGAGTGGGTTTCCCTTTCTCCTCCTCAGTGACGTGACAAATGACCCTCTTCACAACAGGATGCTCTGGAACATGTTTTAGCCTTGGGACTCGGACATCTTTTTAGGATTAGACAAGTAAAGCTATTAAGATTGTTTGATGTCTGGGGGAACCTGCTTCTATGTTAGTTTTTGCTAGAGATCAACAAATAAGAAAGAATGCTCACGGGAAGTTAATGCTGCTTTCCAATTGCACTCAGCTTGGACTCCCAATACAGATTTGCTTCCTGCATCTCCTCTTATGTACAGTCATGCATCCAACTCTTTATCAGTATGTATGAATGTCATCTGTGCCTGTTTAATTACAGCGTGCAAGGATCAGGAGAAGTATAGCCATCAGTGCATACCAATGTAAGCACACAGAATCCACAGTGTCCTTTTGTGTCATAAATATTCAACCTCTTTGGAAGCAGTCCTAGCAGATATCTAGAGCCAAACATCCAATATCAGAAGCATATTTAAAATCTCGACAGAAAAGGAACAAGCCAGCATCGTTTTCCAAACAACATATTTCAAATACTCTTGCACCTCCTCGGTGAAAATATTCTGCATAAAAAATGTAGTACGTTTCTGTCACTGTTCACATTGTAAATGGAAAGTATTAAATTCTAACCTCCAGGAAAGATATTAAAAAATGAAGCAGAGTGGGACTAGGAAACTCTGTAAGATTCACATACTTGTAGACTGATTTTCTTCCAGATCATGTCCAGAAGAGGATGAGGAAAAGAGGGAAACTATGAAACATTCACTTTAAAGACTGCACAATTTAATTATCCAAAGGAAGGGATGGTTTTACCTGAAACAGTGTTTATCCCTCTAATGTGAGCAAGCTGTTGGTCTACTGTGTCTAGCAGGGGCGATGCATTCAAAACTAGAAATTTCCATTACTATTTCATATTAACATGTCTTTAGAGGACAGCCATCAGTTGCACTTCTCCTCCCCCAGAATCTCTGCTCCTCTGCATCTTTTAAATAGAGCCAAATCTTTCTGGAAGTGACCATCCATATCTCAAAGTACTGCTGCGACTAAAGCATATGGCTAAGACATGGCAATTTCAGCATAGACCCTTGGCACAACTAATAGCAAAGCTTTTAAAAGCAGATTAGGGGAAGAGGAAAATCAGAGTCTGCATTACATTAAAAGAGACTTGTTCTTATCCAAGTGACAGATGTTTTTATTCAGAGAATGATTTCAGAAGATGTTGGGATTTGGAAGGAATTGCATCTGTTTAGGATTTTTAAAAGAGAAATATTTTCCTGTATTGCCCTTTCAAGAATTCAGTATTCCTATTTATGATCCTTGTACTGTCCAAATATTTCAGCTAGTGTAATGTGGTGACTGTCGTTCAGATATTCCAGGCTGCTTGATCTCAACAGCCTAAAGCTTGTACCCCTGCAGAGCTTGCCAGAGTGATTGCACATTGTTTTCAAGCTGCACATGTTCACTCCAGAGGAGCCTTTCCAGCTCAGATCTGTAACCTCCTGTTCTTCACTTTCACCCAGGCAGAACAAGGTGCCATTCCCAAAGTTCAGTGTGGTCCAACATCATACCCACATATTGCAGTGGTCACATCTTTCTTACAGTATAGTTCTGCACAGATGTTGTACATTCACACCTGCATCTTGAAACCTCTGTAGAAAATCTGATGACAGCTTAATCAAGAATATTAATATTCATATTCCTTAGAATTAATAATGGGCTGATCTGTCAAGATGTGGAAACGCCACTTATTAATTAGTGCCTGCCTTCTCTTATAGCCCCACCTGTGTGTCTATTTTCAGAAGATGGCCTTTGGTTGAGCAAGAAAACACAGACCTGATAAAGAAATAGGCCTCATCTCTTCCAGCTCCACAGGTTTTCTGAAAAAACTCGTAAGTGTGGTGAATGGGTAATGGTCCATCCTGTGAGAGGAGTTCAGACAGCACATCTCACCCTTTCCCAGTAATATACATCAAATCCTCGTGAGTTTTCCCTTCCAATCCAAGAGTCTGCCTCCCTTGATGATCCTGTGGCTGAATTCTAAGGGAAAATCATAAAATCATAGAATCTCCAAGGTTGGAAAAGACCTAAAAGATCATCCAGTCCAACCATTCACCTATTACTAATAGCTCCCGCTAAACCACTAAACCATGTCCCTCAACACAACATCCAGTCTTTCCTTGAACACCCCCAGGGTCAATGACTCCACTACCTCCCTGAGCAGTCCATTCCAGTGCCTGACCACCCTTTCTGAGAAGTAATACTTCCCAATGTCCAGCCTGAATCTCCCCTGCCATAGCTTGAAACCATTCCCCCTGGTCCTATCACTAATGACATGAGAGAAGAGGCCGACCCCCAGCTCACTGGGGGGGTTGGCCTCTTGTAATGTTGTCTTGTAATGTTGTCTTGTATTTACAATCTGCCAATTGTAATGCACTGGCAGAAGAGATCTGCTGGAATCACCTTGCAAGTATCTAGATTTCCAAAGGGGATGTGCTTAGATCAGAATAGAGAGAAATGAAATTACTAAGAATTTTATATTGTACTTACCAGAGCAGGAGGTTGGCACAGCACGGTTTTCTTGCTGTATAATTCCTCTGATTGTGTGAGTATGACGTTTGTCCCACAGTGACTGAAACAGAAGACAAATAATCAAAATAACACTCCCCAGAGAAACAGGTTGAAGACTGTGCCAGGTAACTAACTTTTAAATAGTAATTGGCAAAAAAAAAAAAAAAAAAAAAAAGTGGAAATAGAGAAGCTATAAGTCAACCAGGACAAGAGTCCATGTGCATTACCTTCCATTCATCATATTTTTGGAGAGCAAAAGTGTAAGTTGTTTGTTTGTTTGTTTGTTTTTTCCTTTTTTTTTTTTTAAAGGGTAAGTAAATGATAAAACTGTAACTAACTACTGCATTTTACAAAAATTAAGATTTTTTCTAGAGCAAAGAAGAAGTGAATTGGCATTTTGTACCACATACTGTTTAGACAGAATATTTTGGGTTTTGTTTGTCATCTCCAACTGGTAAAAGTCAGCAAATAAATATGTTGCCTAATACCTACGTTGACATCACAGCCTCCCAGTTCACCTTGCTATCCTTCAGTATTGTTTATTTTACCAGGGGAGACAATTGAGGTTCCACCCGTTACCTCCAGATGCCCACTGTTAGCATGGCACACTCCTTGCTGGTTACTCTTCCCTAGAACACAGTCAGACCCTAAAGAACATACAAAGCTGACAAGTCTCATAAACTCTCCTGTTCTGCTTTGGCATATAGTTCAGAGTGTCTTTTTAACTACATTATCTGTATCCACCCATTCTCTGATCATTTCACAAACCAGTCTAAGGGCAAGTGAGCTGATTATTTACTTTTTTATTTTCTGTCACTCCAAACACTATTAAAACCAAAATTTGATGTAATATTCTAGCAACAAACCTTAGCCAGGTGATTTAAAGGCTGCTACACATAAAGTTGTTTTGTTTACATGCTGTTTTCCTTATCATGAAAAATAAAAGAAGAAATCCCCCGGGGGGGAGGGAGAAATAAACTCTCCAAGGTATTCCTATAACAGCAAGAAACAAGCCAAGAACTATAACCTGTTTTATTCTCCTACACATTTTCCAGTATTCTGATTTTTCTGTGTTTTATACAATGCAGGAAACAGGTATTAATAACTCTCTAACAAAAATAAAAAAAAATTAAAAAATCACTATTAAATGATCTGATGCATAATATCTCATTTTCTTCAGTTTGGTCTCTTTGCCTTTGTTAATGTGGCATAATATGGTATATAAGTATACCAATTCCTGAATTTTTGCTGAACTTTATGAATTAACTATGATTCTTGTTTATCATGGCAGATAATCAGCCTGAAATCTACCCAGGATCGTTTATACTAAATGTGTTAGGCTGAGAGGCTATGTGCATAAACTCAGACTGTTGGTGACAATTTCAAAGGTTGATGCTGGTGGTGGAAAATCTCCCAATGGTGAAGGAAAACGAGAAAAAGAGAGAGAAAGAAGGAAGGGAAGAAAGGAAGAAGGAGAGAAAGAAAGGGAGAAAAACAAAAGAAAGGAAAAGAAATTGGAAGAAAGGAATATTAAGAAAATAGAGAAAGACAGAGAAGAAGAATAGGCAAAGTTACAGACACCCAGTTATATGTAACTTCTTATAAGCTTCCTGGCCATTATTCAACCAATGTATTTGTTCATTGTATAGCCTTTCCCTACAGCTAATGCATGACACTCATCTTCTGTGTTACAAGATCTTCTCTAAATTCTGTCACTTGATCAGCTCATTTCACTGGGGACCCATGTTGCCGTGTGCTTAACGCCTACAACAGACCCATGACCTATGCAAGATGGTCAGGGCTATATCAGTGGCAGCATACACAGGCATCTACTTAAAATCTTCCTGTGGTAGTTTACCTGTGGCCAGCAGCTCAGCACCACACAGCCACTCACTCACTCTGTTCACAATAGGATGGAGGAGAGAATCTGTAAAGTGAAAGTGAGAAAAGTCATGGGCTGAGGTAAAACAGGCTACTAGGCAAAGCAAAAGCCATGCATGCAAGCAAAGTAAAACAAGGGATTTATTCGCTTTTTCCCATCAGAGGGCAAATGGTCATGTACTTCCAGGGAAGCAGAGCTCATTACATGTAATGGTATCACTCTAAACAACCCACTTCCTCTTTTTCCCCAAGGCTTTTATTGCTGAGCACAAACTCATAGGGGACACCCCTTTAGTTATCTGGGGCCAGCTGTGTTCCTTCCCAGCCTCTGTTGCTCTACCAGCCTTGGTAGAAGCTTATTGTGGAAGCACAATAAACAGTCTATAACTGTGAGCAAGCACTGCTTAACAACAAATGAAGCATCATTGTATTGCCAGCACTGTTCTGATCCTAGCATCTTACAAGCAGCTTTGGGGGAAAAAATACTCATAAAAAAAGACTCTATCTCTGTTAAAACCAGTGCAGATTCTTTCTGTGCCTCAGTGAGAGTTTCAATATAAGCTCCATGCCTGACATAATTCCAGATTTCCTCTGTTTCATCCCTCAAAATGCAGGAGCAGTATTCAAGTACCTCAAGGGCCAGGCCATTACACAAGTTTTATTCTGCAGGTAAACGGAACTGATAATTTCAGCGAGCTTTCTCCAGCACAGATTTCCTCCATAGATAAATTCCTGTAAGTAAATTAAGAGTTGCAACCAATTGGAAACACATTGGTGTTGGCTGATAATGTTTGTCTAACAGCAGCAGATAAGAAGGCTGGGTGCTGCATGGGGCAGTGCTCGGGGCAGCTGCGAAGAAGAAATCACATTTCTCTATGTTAAAAATGAGCCTGTAAGGACTTAACCCACTGATAATAGTTTTCTTGCAGCTTTGTGGTTTCATTGTTAAAATGTGGCACAGGTGATTGTGTTCAGTGGAAAAAAGGAGTGCTGTAAAAGATCATCACAGGCTCATGACTGGAAAACACCATTTCTCTTCTCCAGCTGCACCACCCACACCCCTTGTCAGGGATTTCTGTGTCTTTTCTCATTTCTGGACATCCAAATCAGCAACAGTCTTTGAGGGGGTAGAATACATGACAAAAAGGATATGTGTGCAGGCCTGGGAGATAATTACAGTGGCCAAGATGTCATCGAGAAGAGGCTGTGAAAGGCTGGTGTGACTCCTGTCATGGCTGCCAGCTACTCCAACCAATGCCTGTGGCCTCACAGCAGGCCATAGCCAAACTGCCACAGCCAGGTGTGTGCTACGTGTGGGAAACAGTACTGAAGAAAGGGCAAAAATGCCAGTGGGTATTACTTGCAGTTCTGCAGCATGCTCACAGGGCTCACACAAGAGCGGAGAGAGAATGGGGAGACCTTGGTGGAGGGAAACCTGCACAGACCAACCTCTGCACCCCAAGGCTCCACCCACCCTGTCTTGAGGAGGAGTTCAGCATGGGAGGGAGCAGGGGGTCGCTTGAGTTTATAGTTGTGATTCTCAACCTTCTCCTCCATTTTTAGTTGGCAGTGAGTTATACTCATCAGCCTGACTGTAAGTATTAGTGGTCTTCCTGCCTTCATCACCACCTGTGAGATTTTTCACCTCATTTTCTTCCACGGTCCCACTGAGCAGAGGCAGTGAAAACAAATCAGGGTGGGTGTACGGCAGCTGTACAATTTCAGCCCACTGTGTGTAAGTACTGTAAAAGCTTATTTCCCACCCATGTCTCCACAATGGTTTTCAGTGAACTTCCTTTCACCTCAACTCCCTTCACAAAAGCAATTTCCCCAGCTCAATCCAGATTCCTCCCATCCACCTCTCCCTCCCTTGCTACAGCTCCCATTTGCCGCTCCCAAATTGCTATGTTCAACTTGTATTTAACAGCAGCAACAGCTAGTTCTTGTGTCTAGCTCTGTTCGAATTGCATCCCAACCCTCAGGCATGTCACTTGCACCACACAGCTTGGTGTCCTCTGCAAACTTGCTGAGGCTTGCACTGGATCCCACTGTCAGTGTCACTGATGAGGATTCTGAGGAGCACTGGTCCCAGTACTTGACCTCTGAGAGACACCACTTGTCGATGATCTGCAGCCACTGACCACTCTCAGTTGTTTAAAATTGCTCAATCCTTCTTTACACATCAGCTTATTTATTTATTTATTTACATTTTTGTTCAGTGGAAAGAAAAAAAAAGACCAGAAAAGAATAACAAGGCAATGAAAGAATGGTTAGAAAGGATGAGTTTACTCGTGGTTGGAAGAAAATGCTTTGAAAGTACAAGCTTTATGGGCTATTTTTTTTTTTATTTTTATTTTCATTTTTTGTTTTACAAAACCTCCAATCCATAAATCCTGCAGCAACAACTTTCTCATGTTTCGTGTAGCCCCTTTGCTGACTAATCATGCAAAGCTGTTGATGGACAAGTGGGAATAGTGACTGTAGCCTAGCTGACTGGTTCTGCGGTCTGAATCAGCTTGATGAAAACCCTCAAGACCGCGCTCAGCTTGTTTAAGAGGTGAAACAGTTCCAACACAAACCTCACTGCACCAGTTGTTAATTCCCCCAGGGATCCTCAGGTATCCTCACAGTAACTACAAGGGGTTTGTTTTTTTTTGCGCCAGTGGAGAGAACAGAAGATTTGTTGCAGCTAATACAGCAGTGTTTACCTTAAGTGTACTTAGCCTGTAAACAGAGAAAATCTCTTTGTGTCAGTTAAGGCTAGTTCTTCATTCTTTTCTCCTCACAGTGTGGTACTGAACACCTTGGGGATCATATTACCATACAACCCTGTTTTCTATGTTAACCAGAGCACCAGTACAGACAGCTTTGTTCACAGATCCCCCAAGACTGTCCTGGGGATTAATGCACGGTAATAGAGGCAGCTGGGAGGGTCTCTTCAAAAGCACATTCCTAGTAAAACGTAAATGTAGAGATGTTAAGTAGAAGCCTTTACAGAAGGAAAATTGAAGTTTTAATAATAAAACTTTTTTTTAATTATTATAATTAAAATTTGATGTTTCCTTAGTTCATTCCTCTCCACAGATCTGAAAGCATTCACAAGCTTTTGTTTCACTGTATTTATTATCCCCCATCCACTTTACAAACATAGAATTGGAGCGACAGATTAAATGACCCGTCCTAGGTCACAGTGTAGATCATAAGCAAAATAGAACATAAAACTTTTCCCACTTCATCCTGGCTTTTGCCAAAATCTTGAACCACACCTTTTCTTCCGAGATTCGGGGAAAAACATAATAAAAGAATTTAGGACTGTATCTGTGCATTAGGTTATAGCAACACATCCCTATGGCCCACTTATTCCTTAGGAAGTAAATTTAGATACAACGGGAGAATATATGAGGGCTGCTCTGAAAATAATGCCTCCTGCTTTATTATGTTGGCTCACGAGATCAGAGGTGGGTGTTGGTGGCATGGCAGTAGGGGCTGAGCCTTCCCTCCAATATCCCATTCCATGTTGCTTCCACGTGACAGATGGCAGCAAAGGGGCAGTCTGACAGAATGGCATCTGACATGGCAGTCAATATGAAGGCTATCAGTGAATTCCTTCATGAGGAAAAAATTGGGGCTGATGAAAGACAGACTGTGTAGGCAACATCTTCCTAGCAATAATGCCATCATAGCAGCTGTGGAACTATTGGTCTCCTCTGCCAGCACAGATTTTTATGAATAAACATGCTGGCTTTTGTTCATCACTGGCAAGAATGCACACCTAATGTGGTGACTAGGTTGAAAGATAATGTTTTGTAGCTGAGAATTTGCTCTATCAAATGTTGTTAACATGCTCTTTGTATGTGCTGTAGTTTCTGTAGTTCTAAATATGAGGAACTAGTTTCGGAGCAACCTACATATGTCTTATTTCTGATCTGAAATCAGAACTTCTCTTTTCTTTTTGAATTGGTTTAGCCTGAATTTCCAGTTGGGAAGATGATCTCGAGTGTCATAAAGTTTTGTTCTACCTTTAATTACATCTTGAAATATCAATGTGCTACTGAATCACACTCTAAAATACATTGGAAATTATTTTCCCCAGTCAGTCGTCTATATTTTTATCTAGCCAATCAGCAACTCTAGTTAGAAGTTCTTTCCTTTCCACATTTTCAGTTTTTGCAGTCTCCAGTAGCAGAGTAGCAGTTTCTCTCTCATCCTCTTCTAGTGTATTATTATAGAAAACCTGCAACTGAATAAATAAATGCATGAGGTTAGTCGATGTAATTTCACTTTGAGGAAACAGCTGCATATCCGATGGATGTTTTAGACAGAAGTACATAAAAAGAGCAGATGGGAGCAAGCATACTGACTTATACTGGATGGAAAAGCTCCTTACACACCAGGAATGTGCCCTTTTGCCATCACCTCTGTAAAAATGCTTCAAATTGCAGCCAGCTTCATTAGTGCTAGTGGTACCACACAGTGTCTAGGACTAGTTGGGTAGCAGAATCCTCTCGTGCTGCTTCTTCTACAGTTACAGAGCAAGAAGTTTCTCCCATCAATCTAAAGAGCAGAAGACAAGAGAGGACTGAAGAACAGCAAAGAAACATACATAGATGGTGTGGAGGAATGTACAACGAGAGAATGAGACAGATGTCCATCAACTCTCCTGTGGGCATCTCTACAGATGATAGACTTTAAGGAGGAAAATGAAGCAGAAATGATAATATTGGGACTCTGTTACACTCTGAAAGCTAACTGAAAGCTAACTGAAACACGGGACTACTGCTTTTGCCATCACAGGAAGCAAAAATTTCTTCCTGAAGAATAAAAGATGAGAAGCTTCTAGTTTATAGTTTATGCATGTCTAAGAGAGATTTATTCTATACTGGGAGCTAGATCTCTGAATTGTTTTCTTCATTAACAGTCCATTCTCTCTTATTTGCTGATTTGCCATCTTATTTGCCATCTATCAATGGCTGAAAAGGGGGAACAATTTTTTTCTTACAGTGACAGATACTGGGCAGCTGATACTTAGATGCTACTTATCTATGGGATATACAGACAGGACAAAAGCTGAGCAACAGCTCAGAGAGAGGATAAAGAATATTTTGGGTAATAATATAGGGAGACTTGAACTAGAAGGAACAAGAATAGAGAGCGGAGCAAGCAGTGATAGTTATGCATTTGTCACCGACACTAACATTTGGAAGTCTTACAGTGGTGAATAAGGTAAAGAGAGGTTATAGCCACCTGCCACAGACTCCCACCCTTCAGCAGGAATCCCCAAACCCATCCAACTGGTTTTTCCAGATGAGCAGGAGCCCAAATAGAATCTATTGTCCATGGACTTATCCGGGCTGCCCTAAAGCCAAAGAGAAAGGAGTGCACCCCACAGGTGCAGGCCTTCTGTTCATAGAGGTTGCTTTAATGTTCCCAATTGGCTGGCTGCAAAATTCAGGTCTCCGCTAAATATTGCCAGTTGTTGGCAGGAAAACTCTTGTCCTCCTTTTCTCACTTTCATTCTTTAAGCTAATCTCTGGTTTTAAGGTTCAAGTATTTTTGAAGGGCTACACGGTCATCAAACCAATGACTGGAGTTGTATGTTACACGTTGTTATTTGGCCTGACATCGTTGCAGCAGTGCAAGCTGTGCAGCATGTAGGCAGGCAACCTCCTGTGCTGCAACCACAAGAGCAGGACAATATCCATCCACAAGAGCAGAAATGATCTTTTTTATGTCATGCTTAACAACTGCACATGCAGACAGCAGAGCTGCGGGTGCCCATTTGTATGCTTATTTCCCAGACAACGAGGTACTATTTATTTATGAGTGTAAGCTTAACAACACTCTGCAATACATTACCTGAATTTCTTTAAGAAAAAAAGAAAAAATAAATAAATTTAAAAGCCATATTTACAAACTGGTAGCAAAGTTGCGACTAATCTCTCATTTACCTCTTGGATCTGTACATCTGTATTGACAAATCTTCCCATGATTTTTAACACGACATGTAATAATTCCTTCCCATACCTGTAAAATTGAGATAAAGGTCCTTCTATCAGCGTGTTGGAAAAATACTAGGCTTCGTGTCATTTAACAATACTCCAGCTATTTGTCAATCATTTACCACACTGGAAGTACCAATTAAGCAGAAGTTTTCAACCCTATACTCCCTGCCCCTTAAAAGAGGGAGTACCATTAAAGTCAGTTTAGGCATTTGAGCAGAATTAAACAGACTAATTGCCCCTCATATAAATTCCTGATATGATACCTAGAGTATATGGGTTTTCCATTTTCAGGGATTTTCCAAGCAATGTGTTTTTTCTCCTGCATATGGAACTGTTTGTCTGAATGTCTATCAAGAGCTAAAAAGTCACCAGTTGCCCACTTGTCACTTGCTAGTCCTGACACTCAGTTTTGAGATAAAGAGATTGTTGCTTATGTGCAGATAAGGGTAATTGCTAATAGAATTGTGCTTTGCCTACATAGCAAGTGGCTTTTCCCTTTTCCTTTTGCTTATGCTTATTTTACTCCAGTTCTGCTCAAGTGTAATTATACTGATTGCAAGTGTATATAATTATGCTAAAATCTATTAAATGCAGTTGATAGTCTGCTGCCAATCTATCATTTGGTATAAAAAGAACACTTGTGCTGTGACAGCCAATCATCACAGCCATGCACTCTTCTCCTTTTCCAGATCAGTAAAAGGACAAGTTCATTTCTGTCCTATAAGTTTGTTCTGTTTGATGCGATGCCTGGACAGCAAAAAATGGAAAACTATATATTGCATGGTACCTATCATGGAGATACATAAGTAATACCTTCTCTAACATCATGATTACTAGTTTCCCACACTACTTGTCACAAAGCAAGTCTCAAAGTGTACTCCAAGAGCCAGATTTTTATCTCCCATTATCTCACAACTGGGATTTTTGGGAAAGCTCCCCATTTAAGTAGGTAAGTAAGGGTCAGACTTTTCAGAAAGTTAACACAGCCAGTCACAAGCAGGCAAATTTCAAAGCATTCTGTAACTGACACGAGCTCTTCTTTGACACTAAGTTCTAATGATAACTGTGATCTCCGTACTTAAGGAACCGCATCAATCATTACAAACTAAGGAAAATTTGCAGCTGGAGCAAAAGAAACACAGAAATAAGAAGAAATCATAGCAGGTTGGCTACCATACCTTTCATTTAAAAGTGACCAATTTTCTGTAACAAATTCCCAGGCTATACGGTGCCCAGTGTCCTTTGACACAACATATTCAAGGATGTTTGTAGTGCAGTTGGAAGAAAACTGTGCATCACTGAGCCCATACCGCAAGGATCTGTTAGACAAAAAGTTAGCATTACTTTCTGTTTAACAGTCATAATCTGGAATTATGTATCAGTTCAGGAAAGTTTCTGTCTCCCCAGATTCTGGAATGTTGACAGTTACACCAAAGTTGGGGTCATGCAGAGTTGTGTATTCAGCTTGTGTTTTGTTGTTAAGTTGGTGAAATTCCCTCTTCTTGCCCCACTTCTCGGTCAAATGAGTGTGCAGCACAACAAGTGGGAATGTTTGCTTTTTTGAATATCTTACGGAAAGACTCAGGACAACCTCTCTGCTCAGACAACCTTGTGGAAAGGGAAACTGCTCCAGGACTCTGGAGAAAACTCCAAACAGACAGAGCCTGGAGAATGAGCTAGAAGTGATGCACACTGTTACATAGAGGGCTTCCATTTCAATAATAAGATATTTAAAGTGATCTCAAGTAGGCTAAGCCATGATTTCATAAACATTTAACTACGTGACACTGACATCAATGAGAGTGGGTGCCTGCATATCTTGAAAAAGTAAATAAATAACTCTTTTTGTTGAATAACTTTACAGTCTCCTGCTTTCTATGGGCATTGTTGAAAAAAATATATATTTTTTTCTTAGTATTACAAGCAGCCTCTTCATTGGCAGAGCAGATGAGCTGGGTGTCTCCCATTTGCATGCCACCACCTATGCTTAACCAAATCATAGAATTGGAAATGGACAAACTATACTGAGGACAACTCAGTTTCAGATTCCTCAGCCTAAAAGATTTTCAGGTTGAAGTTGTTTTGTCAACAACTACTGCATGCAGAGGAAGGAGACCATCAAAACTTCCTAAATTTCTGTCTTCTTTTGGTATAACTTACAGCTTTACAAGGACTAGTGCTAACCCGTGTCAATGACAAAATCAAAGGGCCACAGGTTAGGTGGAAAATCAGCATAGCTCTGCTCAGACATGTCTTCTGAATCCAACTGGCTGTGTTCTCAACCTTATTTCTTCTTACTCAACTATCACAAGGTGTCTGGCAGGAGAAACAACTCAGCTACTTTCAGGGCATTAGACTCATTGTATTTATGCCAATGGTTGGATCATCATTCTTTAGGCTATCACTGTCAAACTTCTGCCCTCAGAGATATTCTTCAGGTAATGTGGGCATGATAAAATAGAGAACTCATTTCAGTATCTTTTTGCTGATAAAGTGAAAAGATCTGGTAGGGATGTCAGTGAAAGATACTAAGTATGATTTTCCAAACTGGAAATTCAAATATGATTTCTCCTTGTCAGTCTGTACTTCAAAGAGTAAACAGTTTACTAGTAAGTCTATTTTCATTCTTGTTCTTCACCTAGGAATGGGTGACCTGACTTCTACACAAAGGCTAAACAGGCTATGAGATTTTAGCTTAGGAAGGCAATCAGAGATATGGGAAGACAACATAAAATCACAAGTGGTGGGGAAAAATATTAGGGAGAATTATGATAAGTACTGCTTCTTACAATGCAGAAAGTATGGGCAGCCAGTGGATTCAAAGTTGAAAAAATGACAGAAAACAAACCTAAAGGAAATGAGCTTTCATACAACATGCAATTATGGGATTTGTTACCAGTCTGCTATAATGCTTGAAACTATACTGTCAGTTCAGAAAGGGAACTATATTGGCAGGTCCACTGGTAGTGTTAGACATGACACGACAGTTAACCAGCTCAAGAAGCCCTTTTCTCAGCCAATAACGACATCTGAGATGTTACATCAGCAAAAGGATCGTGTATGTTTGCACTGCTTATCATATTTTCTCCATAAGAAAATTCGTAAGGTTCTAACACTGGTATATTCTGATAGGTTTGTATGGTGCAGTACCCCCAGAGACACGCTTCAGTCAAGGGCACCTGTGAAGTAACCACGATTCTTTGGCACAGCTCATGGCAGAGAGGAGGATGTCTTTATCTTCTGTTGTGGAGTCATTACGTTTATACATTTCCCATGCAAAATCCCATTCTTGTTCACTTCCCATTGCAACGCCATAGCAACAGACCGTTCTTCTAATTAAAAATGGAATTCTGTGAAGCAAAATAAAGTTATCAGGTACTGTATTGTTATAAACCCATAACAAACCATTAATGCATAACTGGGAAAAAAAATAAGGTTACTTTCAGTTGAAGGATGCGCAATAAGAAAAATATTTTAAAAACAGCAATCTGAATAAAACTGATAATTTTGATTACAATTTGAACATTAACAAAACATGCAGTTCTAAGGCAAAATAAAACAAACAAACAAAACCAAATAACAAAAACCTTTTTTAAAAACACTTGGGTCAAATCAGCTTGTGTACAAGCAATGAATGCCAATGCCAAATCCTCTCCGAAACATACCAGGATGTGTTCAGTCTATTTAAATTTTTTTGCTTTATCACCGAAGTACGGCATTTTGAATCTTTAAAATGAGATGATTACTGAATCACTACTACCAAAATGTGAACACAGGCACTCAGCCTATCAATCACATATCAAAAGAGTAAGGCAAAACATCTCTTTGCAACTATAATAAACAAAAAATAATAAATAAACTTTAAATGTTCACTCACCGGGGCCAATACTATATGACTATTGCATAGGAAATAAAAAAGAACATCAAAAGAGAAAGGGAGGGAAAGAATAAGAATTACAATACACTGTAAGATTCCTTTAACAATGCAATACACTAATACAGAAAATCTGATGCCGATAAAGCCCACAGACCAGAAACTTAGCCACTAGGCTCCAGGATCAGCATGAGAACTGACAGTCCTTCCCAGCTCCTGTTCATGCAAATGCAAAACATGAATGACATTCACCATGGGCAGATGGTCATGTCATACCAACATTGCTTCTCTCTGCTCTACTTAAGGAAGCCTAGAACTCTGCTCAACACATTTGATGCCCCCAAGGCTGAGCTGTGGCAAAGGGGTCGTACAACATGGTATGTTAGTCTTAACCTGAATTTCACCTGTTGTGTGGTTAAGCAGACATTGGTCTTCATGGAAAAAAATATGCTTTCTTCAGTAGTAATTATGGAATCAGCATAAAGCTGAGCTTTGTGGAAGACATGGAACTCTGCATTCATTATTTTTGTTTTGAGATCTTGTTTTTTCTTTGCTTATATTCTGTAGGTCTGGGCAGAATGAGCAGCGTATAGAGCCCTTTCTTATCCTGAGTGCCCCTGTGAAAGCCCCTCAGCTATCCACATCCCTTTCATGCGCACACCTCTCAGAGCACATTACAGTTCTTACTTGTACTCAGGGTTGTCCATCCACTTAGTATACAGTTCAGATGACAGATCCAAACAGTCTTGGAGACCCAGCCAGCATGCTGTTGCAAGAAATTTTTCCAAATACACTCTTGAAGGAAAGCCAAAATAGCAAGAATAAAAGATGTGTATCCCACATTTGGAGTACTCAAACTGTGCTTGACCACAGTTTCTGCAAATAATGCTGTTAACTGGGGAGAACCTCTACCAGAAGTACTCGAGTTATAATAAAACTAAAGAAATTAAGTTGCCAAAAATGGGCTCCTGGCATCTCTGTTCCTGGATGTCAGCGAGGCTACCTACATACTGCAATTTTTATTAGGTTTCTGCATGTTTCACAGTGCTGTTGCTCTGGATGCACTTAGTCTCAGTCATTCTAACAGACTTTAGAAAGTGAATTATTTTAAAGCTCTGGTGATTGATGCACAAAGGTCCTCTGAAGTTCACTGCTATAGGTTTTTCACCAGTGAGCAGCAACTTGTTGAGCCTATTCTCCAATAAACAATAAGTACTCCTATCATTAAAGGATCTCTTACCCTCACTAAATATGCTGACAATATCCCAAACAATCCTGACATACTGCATTTCAATGCAAGTATCATCATAAATAAGTAACTCATGTATAGATCAGTGAGAACAATTCAGTTACACCCAAATTAAGTAGACCATTTTCCTATATCTTGCACTTAAATTTGCAAAGACAAACTACAGCGTATCAAAGCTTTGGGAAAAGCAGAATACTTACTGAGCAAAATAGTCATCTTCCAGAGCATCAACATTTTGACGAATAAAACCTGCATAATAACGGTATATTGGCAACATTCTCTTTAAAAGGTATTTCTTTTAAAAGAAGGGAAAGAAAAATTATTTTCATTTAAATGCAAGTTTTTGTTATGCTGGTTTTTTCTTTAGCTTGAAACAGAAGTAAAAAAGAAAAAAGAAAAGAAAATATAATTTCAGGTACCTTAAATATGGAGTAAAATAATCTCATACAGTATCTCAAGACAGTTCCTTCTTTCTCTCCATACAGCTTTTTCCAAATTTGTTTCACAAAAAGAACTAAAATGAAGGTTTGTGCTAAGAATGCAAAAGAATTTCTGCTTTACCGTAAGAACTGCTGGCAAAGTGATGATGTTTGTGATTGACTACTACATTTAAACAAGTACCTCCTGTTTAAAGAAGATGGCAAAATCATGCAAATGCATTTATTTATGCAATTATTACCCATCGTGTTTGTTCTTTCATGAGAATTCAGAAAGCATCCCTTCTAGTCACTGCAGTGTAAACGGACTGGTACCTTTGCTGACTAACAAAAGAAGCTGATACCTTCAGAAGTGGGTATACTTCATAACTTTTCAGAGTGCTCTCCACGTTGTCAGGCACAAGATTTACCAATACCACATTCCATACAAAGAGTTCATCTTCTCCAGCAAGGTACTTTGTTAGTTCAAGTGCAGTTTCAATCTCAGTATATCCAGACCTATTTGAAGACAAAACCCACTCATATCTTAGCATGCTTATTCACATTAACTATCTACCTTGAATATCCATTTGTTTATGAAATGGATGATAAAAAACATACAGATATAGCATGGTACTTCTGTGCCTCAGTATGGAGCCAGCATGGAATGCATTCTTTCTCTAAAAAAGCCAATTCAAGCCTCACTCCTCCAGAACAGAAAACTCCTCCAGAAAATAAACACTTCTAGCATTATGATCTCCTGCTCTCCGAACCACTTCTGCAGGCTTCAGAGCATGACAGTGTGATTCAGCCACCTACTGCCCGAGCTCCCACATCCTAAGTGCCTGATGCTTTGGACATCTCTGTTATGATTGCAACACGGATCTATTTATTTCATCCTTAGCACCCCACAGCACTGCTGAGCTCACCAGCAATGCAGTCCTGCAGGTTCTAAACAGGAACCTCCTCTGAGAACTGCCCTGCTTTCAGAAGGAGGGGAGAGTGACAGGAAAACTAACAAAACACTGGGTTATTTTTATCAAAGTGATTTGCTACTGAACTGCAGCACCCACAGTACAAGTATCTTGTGGTCTTCTTCTGCCAAGACTTGAATGACAAACTGATCCATCCACAGGGGAGATGAGAGAGGTGTTATGAGTCATGCAGGAGAGCATAACTGAGGTTCTCCACAGCGAATGAAGGAAAATTCACTTTCTTCATTTAGATTTTCACTTACAGCAAATTTAGGTTAGTCCTCAGTTCCATTACTTAAAGTATTTGCTTAGAGAAGGAACAAACTAAAAGTAATTTCAGAAGAAATCACCCAACAGTTGTAGTCCTCCATCATTTTGCTGGACATCTGTTGCTCATAGGAGGTGCATAAGGTTAGGAGTGAATGGAGCAGGAGTACAGATGTTGAGTTAGATCAGGTAGTTCAATCATTTTCTATGACATACACAAAACATACTTACTGTGTCAATGCAAACATGTCATCTAGCAGCTGGAACCTGCTGACAGCAGGAATAGCCTGCGGAAGGCATCAATGTGGTGTTAATAGACCTAGACACATCACTAAGAGTAATAAAAAGGTGTATGACAAAGTAATAAAAAGCGTAAGGCAAAGTCACTAACATCTTCTATAAGCCAAAATCTTCTACAGAACATGCTAAAATTGATTTCATATTTTAAGCTGAGATTGTTTATGTGCTTTTAGGAGCACTTACATATATAAATATACTACCGTGTGTGGAACTTGAGGATCCCTCCTATTACTGCTAGAATTAAAATTAAAATCTGGAAATGGTACATTTCTTAATATTTACTTTGTTATATCACTCTGGTATGTTGTTGTTTTTTGTTCCTTCTGAAGTTTCAGCTTAGCCCACAGCAGCGAATCTGCATCACGGATTACATGACCAAGAAAGGACTGTGGGTGAGCCTCTGCCTACAGCTCACACTGGTCTCTTCTCCCCTTCTCCCCGTTTCCATGCTGGTATGGCTCAGCTACTGCTCTAGCCATCCTTCCCACTTGCCACATCATAAGTCAGTCCTGATTTAGATTTGCTGTGAAGAAAAACTCAGAAGAAACGAAGCTGATAGGCCTTGGGGAGGTTTGGTCACCCCTATGTGCTCTCATCAGCCTTGGGTTTGGACCTTCCAGAGAAGTCATTGGATCACACATATTTGAGAGTCTCAGACTGTGTTTAAATTTGCACAGCTTTGTTGTCAAATCCAATGAATCACTGTGATTACCAGAGCTCCCTCTCAGGCTTAGGCCAGGGAACATTAAATGCTATGCAACACTACATGAGGCCATTTGGGTAGGCTGCTCCACATGTCCTTTAACACCAGCCCACACTGTTAGATGAAATCTTCTCTGTGTTATATAACTGACTGGAACATCAGAAGAATCACAAAACACAGAGAAACCTCAAATGAGATACTTTTGTTAGCATTTCATTAACAGAAATATTGTGCTTTGGTGGACATAAAAACTTGCTTCCATCTTCCCTCTCCATGGTTACCTAATAGCAGATAAAGCTTGGTCGCTCACCCATACCAACAATCCTTTGGGTGAAATTTAAGAGACTTATTAAGACAACTTTGAAGACAGAATGCCATCTCTTGTATGTTACTTTTCAACTTAATGCCTGTGTGAAACTATTTGGGCCTGTTCCTATTCCACTGTGGAAGACTGCCATTGCCTTCAGTTGTGCAATAGTGGATCATTTATTCTTACATGAAAAACACAAGTTCTTGTTGTTCCAGGTTTTCATCAGAGTGATTACTGGTAAGAAATACATGGAAAGAAGCCTGTTTATAAGCTTGAAAGAAAAACTGCATACACGATCCTACCTTTGGATCATTTCCAAGCAGGTGTACTAATCTTTTCAAGTTCAACGGATCGTAGTTCACTCTGTAGTATCCGCTTAAGTTTACATTTAGTAGGATCCAGTCATACTGTGATTCTGACACTTGCATTTCAGGAAACACTTCTGTAAAGTGACATGAAAAAAGTGTTACATTTTCTGCACGCTGCTAAATTCTCTTGCATTTACAACAACTGAAAAAAAAACCACTATAAATAAAAGTCCTGTAGCCCTCTTGAGTTTCATTACTTAATAGAGGCTCCTTCTCACAATCCCATTTCATCTCACTGCTGCCTACATTAGGTGCTTGTTTGATTGTTTGCTTCTGAAAGACCACACATGGGACACTGCAGGGGAGCAGAGGCTCTAAGCTCCAATAAGGGCCTCCTGAAGGCTCTAAGCTGCCTATTTAGAAGAGGATTCACACACTGCTTTAACTGGGCATGACTGGCCTGGCTTAAGAAGACAGCAAACTCACTTAAGACAGTGAATCAATACTGGTGAGAAGTCCAGACTGAACTGCATAGCAAAGATGTGCAAGAACAAGCTATGCTACCATTAGCAGCCCAGCTTGGGGCTTATAGCCAAATTTCACTTGCTTAGAAGTAAGAACTATTGCTCTTTCCAGCAAAAATACACATATATAACAGCACTTTTGAGATGTTTCCTGGTGATATGTTGTTATGCCACTGCAGAAACTGTTCCAAAATGGTAAGTGAACTGAAAAATACCCTCAGCGCCTCTACCCATGTAAGAAACCACTTGGTTCATCTTTACATCAAAAAGACAAAACTGAAATCAGAATTACTATTATTTTTTAACCTTCACTCGAAAGCAAGCTACTAGTCTAGGGGGTCCAGGAGGTTCCATGCATGACTTTCAAATACAAGTGGAATGTGTTCTAATTGCTGAATTTCTGCTTTATTTTAGTCCTTTCAGGCAGATGCAACATGGTGTTTATTTAATTAATACACATGATGAGTGAGGAATTGGAATTGCTATTGTTTCAATGGGAGAAGCCTACCACGTAACACTAGCCCTTCCAAGCAAGCGCTTTTGCTTGAAAGATAGGGCAAGTGGTTCTTGACAATTGCAAACAAAGGGCAGAGAGATTAAAAACTGCACAGAGTGTATTGTAAAGAGTGAAAAAGGACCCCATAATAGATGAAAAGTGAACACTTTGCTACAGAAAGGGAAATGGGGCCTCACTAAGGCAAAGGGTAGTTACAGATAGTTTATGTTAAGGGGGGGCAGAGAGAGGGGGAAATGCAGACACTAAGTGTCAGTTGTAGATTTTTAAGCATTCAACAAACACATCACTCTCTGCATCTAATTTTAAGTGATTCAAGATCTGATGGATTTCAGGGCTGACTTAACGAAGAAAAATTATGAACTCATTCTAATGGTTCCCTCTCTTTTCCTCCCAGAAAATACAGCTGCTTACTGGAAAGCAATATGAGAAATAATTGTGAGAAATAAGTGGATTTTTTATTTGATTGGAGATGCCTATAAGCTTACTTCCTTATTATAAGCCTTTAAAGCCTTTTAGAGTTCTGCTCTGTTAGTAAGACTATGTTTGCACTTGATCTGAATAAACAAACTTGATCTGCATAAACAGAGAAAAATGATTACCGATCTATTTATTTGTTTACTGCTATTATAACAGAAAATTAATGCAATGTTTTGTTCATAGGTGTAATAGGTGGCTTTTTATCATCTTGGTTTTAGCACGTATGAAAAATACAATACTTACTGCTGCTGTTATCAAGCCACATTAAGGGCTGTGATGACCCATTTCTCATCCAAGAAATAGGAACAATCCAGGTGTTGCTTAAGGAAAAAAAAAAAGGCAATATCAATTCCTGCTCTTACAGAAACCGTCACTGGTGACACTAAACTAGATTGCAGATCAGTTTCTTACAAGAATCCCCACCTTCCCTTTCTCCTCTCTGATTCATAAATTGTCAACTGATGGTCGTGCTTAAACTGGATCAGCACGCAGGTTCATTGATGGGAATGGAGGTTTAGCCTGGATTTAAATAAGCACTCGTATTTAGACATTTCTGTGCTAGATTTTGCTAGATGTGCTGAAGTATCACTGTATCCCTGTGTTCTCGCTTTGTTTCTCCAGGAGATAATTTAATTTTCCCCACTTGTTTTTTAATTTCCTCACTTCATCTGATTTCGGAAGATCATAAATCTCCTTTTTGGAAGTGTGTGTGGTAAAAATGGCTCCAGGCAAGCAAAACAACTGTAACACTAACAGCTTTTATTTCGTGCCTTGGGGAATCTAAATCTCCCAGAGAAAAGAGATGAAACTTTTGACGGCCTGAAGTTGTTAGAGAAAATGAAAAATTATGAAATGTTTGTCCTGGATTTGCTTAAATTCACATGGCATTAAGTCTTGCTGTAACTAGAGCAGTGGATGCAACACTTCTAACTTGGAAGTCCTTATCTGAGTTATCTAGTTTTGTCTAGAAACTGTTTTAATCTACAGATTTCTACCTTTCCTGGTGCTTGGAAGCAAAGGAAACTCTAGCAAAATCCCCATCCTTTCATTGTCTACATGAACAGAACCAGAGTCAAGAAAAACTGCTTTGAGTTACCTTTCTCTTATATCTCCCTGGGTAAGAACTCACCCTGCAGGCTTTGTCCATACATCTTCATGACAAGAGCTGAATTTTACCAAAGTTCAGACTCTGGCCATGAGGCTTCCAATTGGGTGGCCTGAGACAGCTCTTTCCACCACTGTTTTTAGGCTTCTAAATATGCAGCACAGCTTTAGAAAGGACCAGGCACTCAGTGATTCACTGACAATTTCATGGCAAGTACTCAAGACTTTCTGAGAAACAGGTAATCTAGGTAAGAGTTTAATGCAACCCCTTTGTCTTTCCCATGACAACGAGACTGAAAACGTTGACAGGAAAGAAGCCACCGCATGGTTCAGCCTGGTCCTCAGTCTGAACAACTAAAAGATGAAGAAATGGCAGGCAAAACTCCTGCCTTGCAATCCACTCATAGCCCACGCCTGTCCTTACAAAGCTGTTATGTGGCTGCAAAGGAAAGCAACCCTCTGAGAAACTACAGCAAACCCCAATCTCAAACAGAATTTTTCTCCATGCCACAAAGCAAAAAATTAACAAGTCAGATGAAACATTTTGAGGAGTTTCCTGCAAAAAAATTGAAACAAAATAAAACAAAACACAGGGCATAAAGGATCTGATAAGGACACAAAAGAAACATACTTGTAAAAATCCGTACTGTTTTCATGCTTTTTATTATGAAATTTTTCCTGACTTATAGTGCCGGTGGTGATATTTAATGTTAAAACTGGAAATCCATTTTGACATGTCCAGGAATCCATTATTTTTTTTACAGATGATGGCAACTGAACTTCATCTTGTGCATCTACTACCTTCAATAGAAACGGGAGTTAGAAAGATTCATAACAAGCAGCTACTTACTGATTCTGCTTCAGCAACACTCTGTGAATTAATCTTGCATATTAGAGAAAGTAATTCTCAGTAGCTTGTTGATGTGGCAGTCTTGCATACCTAAAGTTGTGAAACACTTGCTCTTAACCTAAGGTTTTTTTCTGTAACACAGTGGAAGATTTCCTTAGGTGGAGATGGGTAGGGAAGTGAGACTGTACTTATTAACACCCATTTTCTTATTCAGATTTCTGACAAAGCCAGCAAAGGGAGAAATGCTGATCTACCACAGACCATGCGGGATCTGTAATGCATCAAACACTGCTGATCACCAAGTCCATCGTATCACACATGTGGATCTTAAGCTCCAGAGAGACACAGGCTATGCAATGTCATGTAAACAAACACGATCCTTTGTTTTGATCCACCCAAAATCCCACTGTACCCTAATTCTGCATCTCATTTCTCCACTGCTTGAACTTGGCTGCACCAACCACAAGCGCAGTTAAGTAGCCAAACACTCATGAAGACATGAGGCAAGAGAGCTGGCAAAGCAAATTTTATGTGAAGAAAAGACTGTGAAAGGGATAGCCAAATTCCACTACAGCATTCTACAAATACTTTGTGACATTGATTTAACCTATGCCAAACTCCTGGACAAAACAGTAGAAATAGATTGAGTACCAACTGTATGTGGATCCACAGATCATCTTGGTTGGCGTTTGAAAAGGCAAATTCTTTCAGATATGACTGCAGGAAAACAAACAGGCACATCAGAATTCACAAAGGTAGACGGTATTTTGTACACTCATCGTTTTCAGGCTTATAAATTAAGATGAAAGGTGTCGCTTTTCCAAACTTACATTTAAAGCTCTGGTAAACAACTTCTCAGTCAGAAAACCAGAAAGCATCCATGTAATAGAAGCCCCCTGAAGTACAAAAAAAGCTGTGAGAAAACATGTTATCGTTTCAATTATTCTTTCAATATTTCTTCACATTATATTTCAGAAAAGTCAGCTTATTCCTATGCTTCATACTTCAAGGAGGTAAAAAACATTCAGTTTCTTTCATAGAGAAGTCTGCAACATCCAATGAATTCACCTGCGCAGCAGAAATAAGTTTAGCATGACAAAACAATGAAGCATTGCAGTTCAACAGGATATTGTCCGTTTCTCTCGAGTATATATATCACATTAGTTCAGAATACAGACGAAAAAAGAATTATTCCACATGTTTTTACCTTGTTGTATGTGATGCTGTCAAACAGAGACACTAATGAAAATGACCCATTGACCTTGTCTTCACTTTCTGACAGCGATCGAACTTCTACGTCGTTTTCTTGACTTAAGACGGGTTGTACAATGTGATCATAAAAGATTTCATGCTGCAAGAAGAAAAAACCCAGCTGAAGAGCAAATCCTCAGGTAGACAATGTGTATTATGTAGTTAGCTCTAATAGGAATAGCCTGGCAATAAACAAGGAATTACCCGCTTCCCACTCCCTGCCACCCCCTTGAGGCAAAAGGACCTCACAGCAAATGCTAACACATTCCACATGCAACACTACCTACTTTTGGCAGTGAAAACTGTCAGTCTGAGCTGAGAGTGGGCTTGGGCCTGACAGAGATAATTACACTGTAAACCTCGGGGAAAAAGTCAATTACATGAAACACCAAATGAACAAACGCTGAAGGCTGCAAACATTTATGCCGTCTACATTGCTATGTCATTAGTATTCCACATTTTCCTCCTAAATTCTGTATTTCTCCTGCAGCACCGCTAAACAGCAATCTAAAAACTAAAGGACTACAGCAGAGCTTAACTATGCAGCATTTTGGCTCTCACCCAGTAAAAAATACGGGTGAGAATACTGCTCCTCTTACATAAAGCAGTGAAGGTCTCCTTTCATCAAAAGCTGATTTAATTTCTCCCAGCTGTCCTACGACTGGATGTCATTTGACACACTGGGTAGGTGAAGAAAACCAATACATTTTTAAGACGCTGCAGTCCACTTTCGGCACATCCACTTCTCAAGAAGAAGGACAAAAGGCTTTTAATTAATGGGATCAAATTTGTTGACAATTGTTTCATTATTTTAGCAGGCAGTACATTTAATATACCAGATTCACTTTGTAACCTAATCATCTAGTAGAAAGACAGCATGTAGTCAAGTGCCTCAAGGGTTCAGTCCTGTTTAATATCTTCATTAATCGTTTGGATGATGGAGCACAGTACACCTTCAGCCCTTGCAAATACCAGGGGCCATGCAGCTGGAAATCATCTTTGTAGGGAAGGATCCTGGGTGGATATCAAGTCGAGCATGAGCCAGCTAAAAAGAAGGTCAATGGTGTCCTGGGCTGTAGTAGGTATTCCATCTGAGTCTAATGAGGAGCTTGTATTGACTGCAGTCTTAGTCCTTTCCAGCCCAAGGATTTCTCCTTCCTTCAGAATCTGAAGGCCTCGTGCAGATACATCTCTGATTGTACCTCCAAGTGCACCTCAGCTAATGGCTGTTGTCAGCAGCATTTATCCTCCTGCTGCACAGATTAACTATGGATGGAGTTTTACAATACGGTGTGGGATTTACGCTTGTTTCCATTTGGTCAGAATAGGAAGGAGATTTCACTCTGCTGTCAACTTAGTGCACTACATACACCACATTTGCCTTATCCACAACCAAACATCCATGGACCCAATGGAGTAAAACATCCTCGCTTAGCCACTGCCCAGCTTCAAACAAAGAGCCTGGAAACACAGGAGGGGAAACCATCCAGGAAGAAACAGATGGGTTTATTAAATGAAAGACCTGGGGCAAAAACATCAGCCCAGTTCTTCAGCTCCTTCTCAGTGCAGAATCAGAGCTGCTCAGCTGTAAGAGAGTGGCATGATCATGGACCCCAGCAGAGGAGAACACTCAAGGGAAGAACTGAGACCTGATGGTCACTTCCAGGGGAATAAAGTAGCTAACACCACAGTTACATTAAATCCCAACTCCTGCATCTTACTTTCTTTCCTCCAGTACTAGAACTTTGGTGCCCTATCTCACTGAGTCCAATAGCCACTGGTACTTACCAATGAAAGGTTGGGTTCAACAAAGGTAGCTCCCAGGTTCTCAAGGTAAGATGCCAGGCCCTCTTTAAGCCACAGATCATTCCACCAGGTCATTGTAACCAGATTACCAAACCACTTAAAACAGAAAGAAAGAAAATGTCTCAACATCACCTCGGAAGGCAGGTTAAACACACATATCCATCCCTACTGAAGGATTTTGATGTCTGTTTGTCAACTGAATAAAATGATGTAAATTCCTGCAAACTGTGAGAATTTAATGGGAAAGAAAGTGCTTCTTGGTGAAAGTCAGAAGCCAGGTATTTTTTAAATGCTTCGTCTTCAGTTTCATACCCTGCACACATGAGTGCATCGTGCCACTCTCTTGTTCTATTTAAACACTTCCCAGTAAAAAGGGAAGATCACATCAGGCTACAATTAGAAATGGGGCATTTCTAAAAATAATAATAATAATAAAAAATCACAAAAACATTTATCCAAAGAATCACTGATAAATAAAACAATAAATTTTACTTCTCTGTGTTCTTAGTAAAAGGAAATTGTCGAGGGGATGATAAACAGAACCAGGGAAACGATCTTTTCCAAAGTCAGAAAATCCCTGTCCTCGTGAGCAACAAAACTTGCACAAAACATATGTATCCAGCTCCAATTTAGCAAAAAAAAACAACAAAAAAACCCAGATCGTTTGAGGATCTGTACTTTATCTGTTCAGTCTTAACAATTTGGGCTACAGCTTTTCTAAAAAGCAAAGCTTTATTAGCTGCTGACATTTACGTAGGTCACTCTGAAAGTAATGCCTACCAGTTACCTGCAGGGAAACTACAACAGACACAGAGAGCACAGTGACACCATTTGACAGAGCACACTGTCAGCTACAAGTCACTAACTTTCAACACCAACTGCCATGCATTTTCACCAGCAACAAACATGCATGCTGCACTCATAAAGTTGTGCACCACCTCACTGCGCCCACATCCACTGTTTGGTCCCCATAAACATTCAGCAAGCATCGATGAATGTCAGTGGGTGCAACCTTTACTGTATGGAGGAATTCCGTGGCACACAGTTGCCCCATAGGCACTTGCATGTCAATGCCATTCTGTCAGGCTTCCCCTCTGCTGCCATCTGTCACACAGCAACAAATATTGGTGAGAAGGTGCCATTCCACCAATATATGCCTCTGATGTCAAGGGGGCATTATTTTCAAGCAGCCCTCATAATTTAATGGCCTGCAATAAAGAAAGCATGCTCATCTGAAGGTCTGAAAAGTTATAGACCTTCTCAGAAGGACATCAAAGTGCTTTAATAAAGTTAAAACCCTCTGCTAGCTTTACTGACTAGGTGTTTTCCTCTTTGCAAGCAACAGCAAATTAAATGTAGTCAAAACAATTGTGAAGTTGCATTGTAATTCCAAACCAAACAACAAAAAACTCTGAAAATCTGAGTGCAAGTACAAAATGTGTTGAGTTCCATGAAATCTTAAGGTTTCTTAGAGAAAATCATCCCTTTTGCAACCAGTATGTGCACTCCCACTATGACTTGGCACAAAGTCCAGTGATTCTCCCTCTGAAATACTGAGTACACAGAATATAGGCAGAACTGCCATCCCCACACCCATACAGAATTTTCTAGTGCAGCATTCAGTTATTGCATTAAAAAACAACAAAACAGAAGTAGTCCATTAGAAGTTTTGTATCAAGTCATATGCAGTTGGTTTGCAGTCTGTCATACAATAGAATAAGACAAAAACTGCTCTTAATGTTGATTTATCAATTAACATACGATCGTATGAATAATCTTTCAACTCTCTAGCTCTCACACCCCATACAGTTATTCACTATTTCTCTTCAATAATCAGTGACTGCATCATCACCCACTGGAAGGAAATAACATTGCAGACAAACAGATATACAGAAGTTTATTACCACATGCCTGGTGTGCTAGCTCATGTGACACAATTAAGGCAATAATTGTCTTTCTGCCGGTAAATTTATCATTTGGGAGGTACAGCAATGCTGGTTCTTCAAAAGTCATTAGTCCCCAGTTTTCCATGGCGCCTGCTCCGAAATCAGGCAGTGCAACCAGGTCTAAATCGATTCAAACAGGAAAAGAAATATATTTTAAAAATCTTTGGAAGTAAAACGCTGACATGATTTTAGGCTGGATAAATTCTCAGTGCAATTCAAAGGCATTACAGCTGCATCCACCTCTCCTTTTTTTATTATTATTTTTTTAATTATTATTTTTAATTAATTTTTTTTGGCTTGATTATGGCAACACCCTTGAAAATGCTTTGTGAAATCTCTTCTTGTCATCGCTTTCATCTACAATTACCACAATTTCAGGAAGCCATACAACAAATTCCCATGGAATCTGTACTGCATCTTGTGCGCATAAATGTCCTGAACAAAAATGAAGGCTGTATTCTACCCATGCTCGGAGAGAACGTACTCACTGTTGGCTCTCAGAGATCTTCCTCTGTATGATCTTCTCTTGCCTTCTGTGAAAGATGATACTCACCTTTACCTTTAGCCAAAGAATTATTTTGAGGGGAAAAGAAAAAAAGCTTACTTTCAGCTCTGCTACCTCCACTCTCTCCTGTGTTGTGCACAGTGAGCAGCTCTCCATCTCAAATGTGGGAGCTGGAGGAAAGGACTGTCCTAAATGGGCATCAAGAATCTCAGAGGAAGATACACTGCTTAAACTCAGTAGCAGAGAACAAATCCTGCAAAAGGTATGAAAGGACTTTGGAAGGAGGAGAGGGCTCCTACTGCAACCCAGGGGAACCCAGGGGAACCCAGGCTGGTCCCAATCCAAAAACTCTGCAGATAACAAACACATGGTGCTGAACCCAAGCAGTGTTAATGCATCTTAACCAGGCTTATCACCGTAGGCTTACACCAAAGCCAACCTGGGGTGAGGGATGTCTCATAATTGCATTAAAAGCAGCCCAAAGCAAATTCGTAAACATAATAAACAATCTGAATGTGTTTCTTTTTGATTTTGCATTCCCAGCAGGAATCTCTAGCACTTACAGGAAGCTACTCTTGGATGACATCATCCTAATTTTAAGTAAGACTTTAAGGAAAGCTAGTGGGAAATGAACTGAGTATTGCATTACATTACGTGAGGGCTGTTAACAGTATTACAGCATTCTGTGAAGCTGAAATGTCATCTATCAGGAAGCCTGTGATACTATTTTTCTATGTCTGTGATGTTTTTCTAATAACGAATCGACTTATCAACAATGCTGCTGAACAGAAGAATGCACCAGTGAAAAATAACTGCCTACAATCCTTTCTTACCTTGGATAATCACTGAGATAACAAGGTCTGAAAGGAGCACAGCTGCACATGATACTTTCCACAGGAAGTATAAGGAGTAAACCTGAGTGTTATTCTAAGCGCACTGAGAGATAATGCATCTAGACAGCTTCTCTTTCAAGTGTCAGAAATAGTCTTACAAATCAAGAACAAGCTCAAGTCAAGAAACGAGGACAATTATTCTCTTCCAGTTCTGCAATCTGCCAAGACTATAGGCAGGTAAATTTCAATATGCCCCATCTTCTGTGCTTTCAGCATCCAATCAGTTTGTATAGGAGAGCAAGTTGCCCCATGGCATTGATGCTGATGGTACCAAACTGTATGGAGGGAACACCTGATGGCTCCCTGCTTTCTTGACTGAAGCTTGGATTAACTAACTGAACCTGGCATTGATTTTAGACAGAAATCACATTTCTCTGCGGGAATCTTTTATCCAGGGAGAAATACATATGAACACTCAGCCACTTCAACAACAAGATAAGGACATACTGAAGAAAGCAAGGAATGGGCATTACAGTGAGCAAAGGTTTACAAGGCATATTAGGGGACTTCAGCATCCTCGACTGATGCATCCCAGAAGTAGCCACATGTCTGAACAAATCTCTTCACTTTGTAGCTCTACCTGCCACCCTATTAGGAAGCACTGTTTTAAAAGACTGTTTCTGATATGATATAAGCATGCTGAGATTTCAGTGAGTTCAAGTTCAGGGATTTTTTTAACCACAAATATACTAAGCTATAAAAAAATAATACTGCAAGAGAACCCGTTGTCTCTGTATATGTTATACCATCAGCATCCATTTGTGGCCCATTAAAGAAAACAAATAATCTCACCTATCTTTGGCAGAGGGTAGCTGATGTTAAATAAGTCTTCCAGAAATGAAAATATCGGGCCTGTGATATTTAAAGCATAGTCAACGTACCCATTTTTAACTGCCTCTTTCCGAGCCCAAATACGTATCTGCAACAGAACAAGGAAGCGTTATTTCAGACAAGCCTCATATTTTCTTTCTCCTCGCCTCTCACCTGTGAATCACTGTTTGAAAACGCTGCCTGTACACAACAGATCATGCAATGAGCTTTATAAAAACAAAAAATCCCAACCCACATTACTGGGCCTAACAAAACATGGCCTAGAGCATAAAGCTCCAGCCCTTCAGGAGGACCGAGACTTGAATCCTACTACAGATGTTGTTCTTTTATTAGTTAGGAAATGCTGTAAAACTAGTCATATCCACATTGCTTAGGCCGATGCATCCCAGCCAGGGAACCCAAGTGGTGAAGTTTTCTTGAAGCTGTTGCTCATGGAGTTTTTCCCATCTGAAAATAGAAAACATCTTCAGCTTTCTCACATCCTAAAACTGACAAGTGGTCTTCCTTGGCTGCTAGACAGAAAGAATAAGCTCTGAGTAGAACATCTCTACACCTGCAAGCCGCACAAGTGTTCCCTCACTGTGCCATTTGCTTTGACACAGTATTGAAGAGGCAACTGCTGCCTTCCCCTGAAAAGCACTCATCTGAATGTTCAGCTGACTTCAGTCAGCACTCATCAGTCCAAGAGAATGGTACAAGCCAGAGCCACGAGCAACCAAAGTGGTGGAGCAAAACCTGAAAACCCTGTGGTGAAGAAGCTTCAAACACAAAACTATCAAATTTGAAGGCTGAAAAAATGCACCCACTGTAGTAAAAAGAAGAATACAGAAGGCTTGGAAGTGTACAGAATGCTGTTTCTCATACTGAAGTCATGGCAGCGGTCCTCAAAGGGCCCTTAAGAACACAACACAGCTTCACTGGTTTGTCACAGCAGTGTAAATGGATTTATTTCTTTTCCCAACTAAGAAAAATAAAACAATCACATCCTGATTTTGAACAGCACCTTCTGAAGTTTTAATAGACAAAACTCACACCTATTTGTCCACACACATCTATGTAATAATAGGGGCAGGATAATAATCTAATTGGTGATAAGGAGAGCTTTCTGCAGAACTATCTGCAGGATAAATGTTAGTTTTGCCACATAAGCAAACGCTTCTGGAGTGGGACGCACAGCAAACATCTGTGATGCCTTCTGAAGCACATGATGCATGGCAGAGGCAACTTGTGCAGTAAACTCTATGGTGTGTTGTGCAGCACTGGAGTTACCTGGTTTCCTCTCTCTGTTCTGTTGACATAGTCAAAGTCACAGACCACAAAAGCAGTTAAGTAAGTTGACATTTTCAATGAAGTGTTAAACGTGGTAACACTCCACAGGCTTCCATTTTCATCCTTCATTTCAGATACATCTAGGAAAAAAAAAACAAAAACAAAACAAATAGAGAGAATGATGAAGGAAATATTAAATAAATTTTCAAGGCATTAATCTTCCGTGACAAACAAGGAATTGATATTTCCTGCAGGCTGTTTTTGCTCGCTTGTTTTCACACCTCTCTTGATACGCTTTATTTCTGCATTAACATCATATCCTTCTGGTAGAAGGCAGGCAGCCAAGCTCCTTGCTATCACCATATATCAGCAATGACCCTTCATGCAAACACCACAAAATCACTCTTGAGCTTCTCTGTGGAAGGCCTGGAAGCATAAGATGCTGTGACATTAGAATGTGGACAAGCTGTGGGACAGGAGGAGCATTTCCAGGGCCTTATAGTCACGTTATCCTTGTTTTGAACACACACAAAGGGCTGTACTCTCTGCAAGGTAAAACACCTTTACATATCACATAAATACATCTTAAAATCTACTCTGAATGAAATGCAATCCTTTAATGCCACAGCAACTGGCCTTGCATACTAGAGCTGCTGTTTTGCTTTGAGCAGATGTCATACGAAAAGGCAGACACACTGACACCGCAGCAAACGCTAAGATTCAAACCCTGTGTGGCCTCCACCAGCCAGAGTAAAATACATCACAGCTGGCAAGGATGGTTATTTCCATCAAATACATCGATTATGAATAACTGTCTCTGAATATTCAAGTTAACAGGCGTAGGTTTTTTGCACATTTTCAAGGCACTGTCTGCAGGCAACAGAATGTTGTTGTGTCAGATGATGGAGTTATCATCTGCTCGTACAAACCACGCCATGTTTAAGGTAAATTAAGGAGCAAACAAACAAACATAAGACTATTTACTCTTTACCTACCAATAGCAGGCATGTTGGAAAGAGCCACGTAGCTTGGGTCATGGACAATCCTGATATTAAATGTGGCCTTCATGTCAGGCTCATCAAAACATGGATAAACTGTCCTGGCATACGCTGGTTCCAGTTGGGATGCAACCAACATACTATGTGGAAAACACAGATAAGATTAATCCAGCATGCGACAGCTAATCAAAATGAAGACACGGAGCATAAATACGCCAGATGCAAAGCAAAAGAGTTAACTATAGAGACGAAGCAGATTTGCAAAACGTCTGGTTATCATTTCAAGTCCCAGTTAAACTCCCCGCCCAGCAGACAGCTCGCTTTGGAAAGAAAAAAACACAATCTTTTTCAGTCAAGTCATGGTTGTTTATTTTTTTCCTCGCTGAACTTTTCCAGATATCATATTTTAAATATTTAAAATACCTCTGAAGCATTTGCCTAGCTTGGTTATTCGGAGAGCATCGATTGAAGCCTTGCACACAGCTCAAAAGTGACACAGTGCCCAGCTGTGGTAATTACAACCTCTCTGTACACCTTCTCACCTCTCTAATGTGTGTTCTCTTATTTCAGTGGCACACTGTAACTAAAAACATTGTACACTTAATGGCTCTTAGGTAGCTATGCTAACATGCACTTGCATGCTTTTATCACACGCCATACGGAGAAGAGCCCCAGCAGCACAGTGCTGATCCACTGCACTGGTAAATCTGGGTAAAAACACAAGGAGGTAATTTTCTGCCTTACGCTGTGCAGTTATGCCTCATTTTGAGCAGATCTTTGTGACACTGTGGCTGGAATCAAGATGTCCAGTGAATGTGATGATGGAAAAAGCATTAGAAAAAAGGTGACTGTTACAGTTCTCAGAGCTGCACACCTGTCAGCTCAAGGGCAACAACAAAAAGTCCATAGGAAATACCTCTACGTAGACAAGCAAGCAAGTAAGCAGCAATGAACATGCTAAGCCTGGGAAGAACAGGCAAGCAAGCACAGTCTTCACACCACCAAGACTTCAACACTAAGACAAATAGTGCCAGCAGGTGAGCATGGAGGAACGGCATAAACTTAGTGCTCCAGTATCCCCAGTGTTGTTACAGGGCTGGTATTTCTCACTTGTAGTGATTCACACACACAGAGGCTTACACTTAGCACAGAATCACCCCAAACAAGTCAGAGGCCACCTGAGCAGCATCCACACAGCAAGGAGCAACACACAGCAAGTCAGATCTGTGCTCTGTGAGTCCATATATTCTGAAAGGTTGCTGCCATCCTAGCAGGCCTCATCAAACCAGTTCTAAGAGTGTGTGCAGCATCTACACTTGTGCCTCCCTCAGAGCTGGTGCGGAGGGACCAAACAGGTATCAAGAGGATGACTGCAAATGTGTTTAGCTCTTAGAACTGATATGCTCTGCATTAAATGGATATATCCTAACACTCTGCTTTCTCGCTGAAATGACATCATTTATAATACTGATGGTATATTTTTTGTCCATTGATGTAATTTTAATCTGATGTCTTCCACTTTAAAAACATGTAGGAACTAAACCATTTAGAATGATGCTGCCACAAGCCTGCACTTTTGTGCATCAGACGTGATCAGGTGGGTGGTACAAACTGTCAGCAGCAGTACAAACACACACAGTCTCCAGCAATCGCTCTGACTGTGAGTAGTTTCTAAAGTGGAAAGCCGGTGAAGTTTGAGTTTGGGTTATTCTGTCCTGCTCAGAGGTGAGGTCTGCACTTCTGGACAGAGCAGGGAGTTCTCATTGCAAGCTGCCTCCCCACAGCTCCTTGGCTGTGCACTTCTGCACTGTGCTGGAGTTGGGGCAAGGCATCAAGCAGATAGTGCTGCTCAGCCAGCAGGAGCAGCGCGGGTGTCTGATGGAGCAGCAGGTACCAGAGCTCAGCTCTGTGCCTCAGTTCTGAAACAAGAGGTCCCTGGTGGCTCCACAAGCATAAATTACAAAAGCAATAAAACTTCCAGCACATGCGAAGAAACACAAGCATCTGTTTAACTGCAGATAAATGGTACGTTGTCTGCTGCAACGGATAGTTTCAGTTACAAACTGCAGTCTGAAGCCAGGGCGAGAATCAGACAGCAAAGGTCTACCAGAGCCAGGTGCAAGTCCATGCAGAGAGTGACAGTGCTGACTACAGGAGGCGACGGCTTCCTTGCAGAGCAGCAATGGGCTTTGTAGGGGCAGCCTAGAGCTGAAAGACACTGAATACTTTTAAATCATTTCTGGCTATATAATACACTGGAATCCAACTTCTTCCTTTGTTAACTTGCTACAGCTTACAGAACATATTCCTCACAATCACCTCCTCCCAAAATAGGATGAATCAAAAAATACTGTAGTCTAATTCAGCATTTCTTAGATGGAGTTGATATGGAATCATAAAGCACGCTGATGCAGAATTAAACAAACGACTGTTCGATTCCTATCCAGGTTATTTTAATTATGTGAATTAGGCAACACAATCAAGGCTCTTAAATGAAAAATCGCACGAACGTATCCATGAATGAGAAAGAAAGCCAACTCATCATAGCAACTGTGACAGAAAATCACACGCTTCTGCAATTTCCGCACCTTTAACGTCATTAAGAATGATTCCCTCGTTAAGAACCTTTCCTACCTCTACGCCAAGCGCCCTCTTTGCAAACCCCGCTGCAGCCGGAACCCCCAGAGCCGCGATTTTAGGCTTCTTCCGTCTGAAGCAAACGCTCCGTCAGAGGGCAACGAACGCACCCCCGGCGGACGGAGCCGCGCACGATGCCGGGTCAGGTTCCGCGGCGGCAGCGCCCTACCTGCTGCAGTGCCCTACCTGCTGCAGTGCCCTACCTGCTGCAGTGCCCTACCTGCTGCAGTGCCCTACCTGCTGCAGCCCAGGTCGGTGTAGCGGGTGAGGAAGAGCCCCTCGCGGTCCTCCCGCAGGCGGCCGTGGAAGCGCAGCTGCAGCACGTATCGCCGCCCGGCCAGCAGCGGCTCGCGTAGCTCCAGCACCGCCAGCTCGCCCTCCTCCTCCAGCCGCAGCCCCTCCACCTCCACGGCGGCTCCCGCCTGGGGCAGCGGCCCGAGGACGGCGGCCCGGTGTGAGTGCAGACGGGCGCTGTGCAGCACCACGCTCCGCGTGTCCCGCCGGCAGCGCACCGTGATGTTCACCTGCCCGATGAAGTCGAAGGGCCCCTCCTGCCCCGGCCGCACCCGCGGCCACAGCTCCAGCTCGTAGTGCAGCGGCAGCAGGTGACGCGGCAGCCGCCGCAGCGAGACCCCCGTCGGGGAGCCGGGCACGCCGGGATCGGGGCCGGGAGCTGCCGCGGGGCGGGAGGGGAGCGGCGGGTGCCGGCAGCGCCCGTACAGAGCGGCGAGGGCAAACAGCACGACCAGCAGCGACAACAGCAGCGCGGCCACCAGCGCGGCGGTGCCGCGTCCCACGTACAGCCCCGAGCCGCCGCGGACACCCATCGCCGCAGCGCCCCGCCGGCGGCCGCGAGGGTCTTAGACGGGTCGGAGACGCGGAGGCGGAGTGCGGGACCGGGGGCCGGGCCGCACCTGAAGCGGGCTGGGCGGGCAGTGGGATGGGGATGGGGATGGGGATGGGGATGGGGATGGATGGGATGGGATGGGATGGGATGGGATGGGATGGGATGGGATGGGATGGGATGGGATGGGATGGGATGGGATGGGATGGGATGGGATGGGATGGGGATGGGGTTGGGGTTGGGGTTGGTGATGGGGATGGATGCCCGGCAACCCCCGAGTTTGGAGAGATGACATCAATAGTAAATAAAGTAAAATAAAATAAAATTTAAAAAAAATAAAAAGTAAAGTAAAATAAAATTTTAAAAAGAGAAAAGGAAAAGGAGAAGGAAGGAAGGAGAAGGTGAAAGAGAAGAGAAGAGGAGAGGAGAGGAGAGGAGAGGAGAGGAGAGGAGAGGAGAGGAGAGGAGAGGAGAGGAGAGGAGAGGAGAGGAGAGGAGAGGAGAGGAGAGGAGAGGAGAGGAGAGGAGAGGAGAGGAGATGGGAAAAGGTGAAAAGGGAAAAAGGAAAAAGGGAAAAAACGGAAGATGCAGTCCAAGTGGGCTTCTGAGTACTTGCCTGCCCCCAAAGCCCCATTCTTTGCATCTTTCAGCTCCAGCACTTCAAACATCATCACCTCAGTCCCACAGCAATCAGGGGCACCCATCCCACACCCCTTGTACCTACAGGGCCTGCCAAGCTACAGCTGAGTGCAAATAATTTCAAAACAAAACTCGTGCCACCTCATGAAGCCCACCTAATGGTTTTGTTCAGAGGCAGCTTCTCTCTTAATGTACAATGAGCTCTGCATCAGCTAGAGCAGAAGCCAGGAATGCTGGTCTTTGAATGCCATAACCACTGGCACTTTGTAATCTGAATTAGAAGCAGGCTTTCCTTCTCCTTTGCCTCTCTTTTTTATTTTGTTTCCTCTCTCTGTTTAAATTTCCCTTTGTTGATGTTCTGAACTTAAATCAGTCTCCTTGGGCTTGCAGTCTGCACGTGAGTCACCACTGCTACCAAACAGATCTGTCCACACAACTTAGACAGTTGGGTTGGGTTTTCAGGTCTGTCCTGCTGCCACTATTGGAGCTGAGATGGCTGGAATGAATTCCCCTCAGAGACCCAACCAAAAGCTAATCTCCCTGCCAATGCAGTTGTCCATTGAGAGGGCCCTTTCCCATGGTAATGTATAGGAAGCAGCGATTGCCTTCTTTGTGCTGACACTACAGGCCTGTGGGACAACTCTGAGCAGCAAGCTAAGTCCCTGGTCCTGGCAGAAATATCTGACAGTGATGCTCTTCCTTTCATCACCGGAGGGATGAGGGGTCCTTCTGCCATCTGGATGTGGGCTCTCCCATCCTTCTCTTCCTCTCCATGCTCTCGCTGCTGTTACCCATTAGCTTCCCATCAGGATGGCTTCTGGCACTGGCCCATTTTCTCTTTCTTCTCGCACAACTGCATGTGCTTGTTTCTGTTCCTGTGCTCCCCTCCCCATATCGTTCTCATTTACCATCTGTTTACCCCAGCCTTCCACACCCACATCCTTGGACCTGTTTCTCTTTTTCCATTCCTGGCCACTCTGCTCTTTCCAATCAGCCCATCTCATACTTCTCCCCTTTCACTTGCTTCACATCTTCCTGTTCTGCATTTGGTTCATCAGCAGCTTCTCCCTTTACTCCTAGCACATTTGGCAACACCCATTATTTTGCTATTGATGTAAGGCTTGAGGACCAGCTCCAGCAAACCACCCATCAGGCCAGGGGACCCTGGTCCCATAGCCTCTCCATGGTCCTGGACTGACTGCCCTCAAGCAAGTGTCACCCATTGCACATCACTGAAAGGAGTTCACAGAAAATGTTCTCAAATGCTCAGGAAGGGTCCTGCTTCCTCTTCCACCATGTAGATTTGTTAGTGAATCTCTTCTGCACTGCAGGAAGCCCCCAAAAGTCCAGACACAGCTTCAACATTGATCAGTAAAAATGTGCTCACACACTCAACTCCTAAAACAAGGTGCAGGTGAAATGAAAATCATGAGCAGTTGCATTCCATGCCTGCAAGCATAAGCAGATCCACTCAGCAATAAGCCCATAGGCAGCACAGACCGCAGGGGATGTTGGCCCTTCTGAGTGCTGCAGGATTTGCTGTGATGTTTGCAGATCTTATCCATAGAACTGTATTTTACTGTTGTTTGCAGTGGAGAATTCAAACCTACTCTATCCTAAAATAACACATAATAGAAACGCTGCAGTTACGACCCACAGTATGCATTTTAAGATGTGTTGTTTAGGACCTTCCTCCCAGATAGTTCAGAAATTAAGCAGTGAAGCAGTTGGTGGGTGAAGGCTGTTATTAACCCACAAGTGTGGGTTCCCCTCCTGGTGGTAACACACGCACTTGCTTGGAACAGGAGAACATTTGCTATGCAGTGCAGTGTGTGCAAGTGGCCTCTTTTGCAGTGCTTCAGTTTGCTGCCCAGCTGAACATGTCAGCAGAGTTCAGATGTCTGAGCAACAGGTTTCTGAAGCCAAAGCAGTTGCTGGACATGAGCCGGAGATGGGCACACTGCTGTCAGGACAGCCTCTTGGAGGCCATAGCTCTCCAAACAGGAGATTTGTGTTTATGTCAGCAGAAACATCCAGTACACACCTACAGGTAGAAACAAATCACCCACTATAAAGCAATGCAGACAGCTCTGCCCCTCTGAAAGGCACCAACTTAGAAACACAGAGCAATACTTCTCCATTTTCTATTTAACTTGGGCTGTAATTTCATTTTTGCTTGTTTTCCTTCTTCAGCTGATCTGGTAATTTGACAATGCTGATACACTGTAATGCCTGGCACTATTTGCAGCAGGAGATGCTTCTTTAGGAGATGCTGAAGCTGTAGACTTCTGCTGTTCTCCTCGCTGACAAAGTGCAGTGATCCAAGTGTGACCGTAACTTCTGGCATGTCAGAGAAGTCCTCATCTTTCCCTTGGGCTTGGGATAAATACTTTATGTCCTCCTACAAGGTCACAGAATCATAGACTCATACAATGGTTTGGGTTGGAAGGGACCTTTAAGATCATCCAGTTCCAACCTCCCTGCAGTCTGTCTTAGATATCAGTGTTGACATGGATGTTACAAGTTATTAGAATTAGAGTTGAAAGATGGAGGGAAAAAAATAAGAAAACAACATCAAAATCCGGGTTTAATTGTCCTTGTTCTGAAAAAAGATTTTTTATAATCTGTATAAATTTGATGGTAGATTTCAAGTTACGAGGTGGCACAGCCACAACTGAGCAAAAATCCATATTTGTGGTGACAAGATTGTTTTGGGTGAGATCACGGAGCGGGTTGAGAAGTGAAGGCTCTGAAGCGATGGGTGGTATTTAATGTCCCTTCCAGCCCAAACTATTCAATTATTCTATGACAATTTCATTGGAAACTTCTGCTTGTGGAGGACAACAGAGTAACAGCTAAATGGCATGAATAAAATGAGATAGTGATGAGCTGTAAAACAGAGCATCAACATAGTGATCATGTCCAGTGGGTAGAGCTGCACTCGGAGCTGGAGAAGCTTCCTTCCAGCAGTCAGGATGCTCAAACATGCAAGAAGCCTCTAGCCTTGTCTGAAGGAATGAAACCTGTGAGAATCACATCCCCTGAGGAGGGTCAGAGAAACATACATAGAGAATGCAAGCTGCTCCACAGAACAATGTGGAAAGTAACCAAGAAGTAAACACAGCAGATGTGAAAACCACCACCCAGAATACAAGCAGGAGATGAACAGCAGGCTGTCCGAGATGGAATTCAGTAAGTACTGTCTTTCTGTAGTTGATAACTCTATCAATTAGCTGGCTTCTAAGCTGTTATGTGCAATCAGTAGGACTGACAGAACCAAGTCTTGTGAGGGAGGATAAATGGGAAAGAGGTGTATCGTGTTCTCAATGACTGTTTAGCAAGAGAAAAAAAAGAAAGAAACTTAATAAGAAAAGCATTATTTGCAGCATGTTAAGCTCTCTTCCAAATGGGAACCAACTTTTTCTTCTTTTATTTTGTTGTTGTTGTTGAAGTTTGTCACGGGCATAGATTGATCTAGATAACTCTGTGACAGGTACTTGGTTTAGTGCTTTCTGATTGTCAGTGCATCTAGAAACAACCTGGATATGGATCAGCTTTTCTCCAGATGTACCCACATTGCTGGGCTTCTACCTGGTGAGACTGAGTAAATATTTGACCAGAAATCACTTGCAAGTGGATTTTTTATTAATGGCATAAAATATCAGTAGATTGATATTGCTTAATAAGATGAATGGCAGCATTTTCAGATATGTTGGCCCTTTTTATTAAGTGCTTCACAAGCTACCAGAGGCCTGCTATTTTTGTGGCAGCTTACTGAAGGGGACCAGGAATATGGTATTGAGTGCCAGATAAGGTGATTTATCATCTCTCTAGGAGCAATGGTGTGCTAACATTTGAGGAACTGATCTACCGAGATACTGTAGATTACTTCTTGCTCATGGAGTTAGACCTACATTACTGGACCAAGGGCGCACGTCCTCTCGTTTCACCTGATTTCTGGTTGAACAGAGCCCAGCTGCTTACTAGACAGAGTCAAGATAAGGAAACTGTATTCAGTGAACAATCTACAGCATCAAATGCCTAAATCTCTATGAGGGACAGAAAGACAAATCACAGAAAGGATGATCCCATATTCTTCATGTACCTACAAAAGTCATCAGATGAGAAGTGACCGTAGGCTGTAACAGGTTACTTTAAAAATAAAGGAGAGTTCAGTTGCATGCAGCATCTGTTATCAGTCTGTTCTGAAAGCAGAAATCACGTCAGTGAAGTACAGTCTTCACTCTAAAACTAGCAAATCCAGCAAAGATGAGAGTAGAGGGAAGCCTTTCAGGCATTTAAACCTAAATCTTTTTCAAGGAAAAAGCAAGTATGATCTTGGAATGCATTCAAAGCTCCAGGCTTTGTGAAGTGCTGTGTTGTTTTGCCAGCTCATTAGGAAAAGATCTGCCCTGGGATTTTCCCACCCATTGCCCAATGAGCCATTGGGGTGATCTGCTGTGCTGACAGAGCCACAAAGCATCAGCCAGCTACTCCACTTCTTAAAATCTGCATCCTTGGCCTCAGCATGGAGAAAGAGAAGTTGCTCAGTGTAAAACGGGATAACAACAGAATGTCTTGGGGTGGAAGGGCTGGATTGCCACCTACTAGATAAAGCGCCTGCCCTTTGCTTATAGCGTGTCTTAATAGTATACCATTACTGTTATTTAAAGTATCAGCCAGGTACTAATGGAAACTTGGGCAAACCTTTCACCCACTTGGAGGGAACATCTGATGCATCTTTTATGAACTTCACTACTTAGTGTATTTTGACACGGATTGGATTCACTCTTACTCAAAGATGGACATCTTTGGTTCACCGCGTTATCTTTATTGCTCTGTTTGTACCGACTCAGCGTCGCATCAGTCTCTAAATACCAAAAGACTGATAGATCTCCCTGTTTTACCCTCATCTATTGTTAGCATCACACAGTGCTCTTGGCCTTTTGCCAGTCACACCTGGTTCCGAGTAGACCAGCACATGGATCTTGCATATCTTTTTGGTCTGGGGAAAAAGAGAGAATCATATTCTATCCATCTGAATAGCCTCACTGCAACACCTATGTCTACATCAGTACGTGGCAGAAAGAAGAGAACAGATGGAGGCCTCTTCAGGGGAAACTTCTGTGCTATGGCAGAATAAAGGGCTCTTACATGAGAACAATAATGGACAGAATCACGTATCTGCCCATAATTAGAGTTCCTGACCCTAACATTACAAGTGGGTCTTACTTTCTTCTCTGGGGTCATTCCTTATGAGAGTGAAGTGACCCTACACTCAGGACCACAACTTCGACCCAAGCTAAAAATATGCATCCCACAGGATTCATGTTCTACACCCTGAAGCTGGCCCTAAGGAAGAGGTAATCCTCAAAGCCCAAGCAGATGTCCAACGTAACTATAACAGGATTATGGTAGGCTTACTTACAAAAAGGAATTTTCAAATAACTTTTGTTCTAAGGATCTCATGGGATGCTATTGAATTCTTCACAAGAAAGATCATCCTTTATTACCAACCCACACCCATTTTGTGAACACTCCAAATGATTTCCAGGAAGAACAGCCTATGCTTTGTAGTGTTTCTTTTTCAGAAGCATCAAATCCTCCTGTTTTGATTATGCCTTTCAAGCACCCCCAGTCCATCTACTCATTTAATATTCTCTCAGTCCCTTATTGCATGACTTTTGCCCTTACCAGGTGTCTCTCAGTAGTGTCTCTGGAAATAAAATGTGAACTCAAAAGTGTTTATTTTCTGCGCTATAACAAAGTGTTCTCTTTCCATTTCAGAAGGCTACTGTTCCATACGCTCCTTCAGCTGATGGCACCTCAGAGGTTATAAGCAGTCATCTCAGAGCAAAGGCTATTTCAGTGCAGTGGGTGACACAAAGACTGGTCTTGGCACAGAGAGTGCATGTCTTTACATCCAGTTTCTTCTCCTTGGGTTTGCTTACTGGCATCATACTCATCTGATGTGGGCTTTCTATTACAGATTCTTCTTCAGCTCCCAGGACAGCTGCTAAAAACACTGATAAGCCCAAGTGAAGACTTCTGCCAAATCTAAGTCTGTTCTTCCTTGTTCTTATTCCTCTTTCCATGTTTTTGTTTCTAGGGCTGTTGTTGTTTGCAGAGAGCAAAATGGAGACCTCACATCAGTTTGCAGCAAGTCTCAGCATTGTAATCCCTGGCCAGTGTTGTAATAAGATACGGAGTGTCTGCAACCTGTTCAAGAAATGACTGCTGACAGGAGTGCTGTAAGTGTGGCATTATTTGTGTAAACAGTATTGGGTGTTGCTTCTCTGGACCAGAAACGTATTGTTAAATGGGGAAAGCAATGCGGAGCACAGTGTGCAATGCCCCTTTAAAGAAACATTTGCACCCGATTTACCTGTCCAGACAGTTCACTCTAATTCCCCTTCATAATTAAGTTGTACTGTAATAACTGTGTTTGAATGCACACAAAGTTACGGTGTTTTACTCCATTCAGTTTGTTAATTGCCTCTATTTGCACTCTTGAAACTGTGGAATCAATACTATTGATGGAGAATTTGCTCATATAGTGAGTAATTTTAAAAGCAAAATAGTAGGGGAAATGCATGGAATGGTAACATCAAGTACTGTCTGCTGGAGGAGAATATCACGTTCAAGTCTGTCATCTAAGAAATGTGTATGTGTATGTGCAAATCTGTGGGACTTAATGAGGTGCAACCAAGGGTCCTAAGGGAAATGGTAGATGGAGCTGCTGCTCTCAGACCGTTGGGAACAGCTCCATGTCAAGGTGGAGAACAGCGATGGTGCTGCTTCTTAAGGGTCAGTATTGAGACTGGTTCCTTTAGTATCTTTCTCAGTGACATGTACTGTGGGACTGTGTGCAGCCTCAAGTTTGAGATGAATACCACACTGAGTGGTGAAGTCAGTATGTTGAAGGACAGTGGGACCATCCAGTGGGACAATGGGAGGTGGGCCCATGTGAACCAAATACAGTTCCATGAGGTCATCTACAAGATTCTGCACCTGGACCAGGGCAATCCCAAACATGAATTCAGGCTGGGCAATGAGTGGTGGAGAGCAGCGCTGAGAGAGAAAGGCCTAAAGGTATTTGTGGACAAAAAACTGCAGCCCTCCAGTACCTGGCAGGTATACAAAAAAGCACACAGTGATAAGACAAGGATAATGGCTTTAAACTAAAAGAAGATAGCTTTAGACTCGATATTAGGAAGAAATTCTTTACTCGGAGTGTGGTGAGGCGCTGGTGCAGGTAGCCCAGGGAAGCTGTGAATGTCTTGTCCCTAAAGGCATTTAATAAGAGCCAGATTGGATGGGGCCCTGGGCAGGCTGAGATAATGATTGTCAGGGCTGTCCCTGGCAGTGTTATGGGTTGTAAGGTCACTTCCAACACTTTCTATTGAAAACATCTTGCGTGAACATGTACAGCTGAAGTCACAGGCATTTAAAGTTAATCTGTATAGCCAGTGCTGTCAGTTAATGACACTTTTGTTTCCAGCTGCAAATGAACGAGGATGACAAGCAGCAAGGCAGCGTTACTGGAATTTTTAACTTAAAAATATTTCCAGGAATGGGTCCAAACAATCATAGAGCTGGGACAATAGATTTTCAACAGGAAAAGAGAGGAGGGGGAATTCTGAGCATCTGCTTGCTTATTTACATTGCACATTTTAATGTGGGATCAGAGAATGGTTGAGGTTGGCAGAGATCTCTGGAGACCATCTGGTCAGATCCGCTGGCTCAAGTAGAATGGTGTTAAAGATTGTTGCTGCAGAAACAAAGGCTAAATAAACTAGTGGAAGCTTCATGCAAACACACTTCCTAGAACACCTAGAAGATTCTTGCAGTTGTTTCCAAAGCTTTCTTATCTTTTCTCTGTTGCATAAAAATGATTACCGCAACAAAAACGACTGCAATATCAAAAATACACACATAACCAACTATCCCATCACTCAGAGAAGACCACCCTCTCTCCAATAGCTTCAACGTTCTGATCTTGGCCATTCAATCAAGACTATCTGGTGAAATGAAAAGGAATTGCACTCATGGAAGGGTTGGTTGGTTCCAGCAAAGCAGACAATTAACAAAACATCTCAGCTTTGGCTTTAGGTAGCAAAATGGGACAATTATTCTGTCTAAATAGAATTGGACATGGAAATGTATCTGAAACAAAGGTGTGGAACTGAATTCCTCCATGTGGAAGAACTTGCACCCAACTGATATTTATTGATGCCTTTCTGACTGTTTATGGAGGTCAAACAGTAGATGTGAGTACAGAGAGGCACTGGGTGGTACATTTCAGCAGTGGTGACAGCGATGTGAAAGGCAAGCCGTGTTCCAGGGAGGCATGCACAGCTGTCATGTCATGAAATGAAGAATGTCTCCATCAGCTCTTCAGAGAGTTCTTCTCTGACTCTATGACCAGGAACTGTATACAGAGCTCAACCTCAGCTTCAACATGCTGGAAACAATGGTGATAGCGCTGGAATATTGCAAAGTTAGTGCCAGATAGAACGTTGACACAGGAACAGAAAGAACACTATGCAAGTTTGTCAGGACCTATCAAGTGAAGGTGACAGTCAAAAGAGCAATGCATGGAGTGGCAATATGTCAACTTCCCACTGAAACAAAAGCTCAAGATACAGCCTTTAGTGGGTAAAGTGATATGCACCATCTTTTGGGATGGGAAGAGGGAGAGCCTTCTGGATTTCCTGGAACCCACACAAGCCATCAACTCAGAACACTACATTGTGATGCTGATTAATCTGAAGGCTCATGTCTTTCTCTTGTGAAACAACAGCGCCAGGCTCCATGCCACTTTGAAGACTGCTGAGCACATTGGCAAGCATGATTTCCTCTTGGTGGATCCATGTTAACTACTCCAAGTAACCTCCTTCCCTTCCTATTGCTTGGAGAGGGCACTTCAAAATACTGTATTATTTCACCATTGATTTCATTATTCTTGTTTTCTTTTAATCTCACTTTAATCTTAGATGATTCTTTTGCGTTGTCTTTTTTAATATCAGTTATGTAACAGCGAACAATAAAATAGCTGAGTATAATTTTCTGGCTGCAGCAATTACTGTTTAATTAATGTTTATTAAATACCTGTTATAATTCTAACAAAGAAAGTACTTGTGAACAAATCTAAGATCAATTGATGAAAATATATTCTATGGAAATAGGGGATAGCAACGTACCTACAAAGTTCTAAATCAGCAGCGAAGAATTTAAATGTCATCCAAAATAATAATAACAGTAAATCCTTAAAATAAGATGAAAAAAAACCAGCATGTACAAACTCCTTAACTTTTCATGGACCATATTTGTTGCTCCAGCCAACCCTGTGCTCTCTGGAGATGTGATACATGCAGGCAAGAATTCTGGTACATAAGCAAATCTTGACTCTGTGGTCAGTGCAGTTTTATTTTACAGTGTCTCCAGTGGCAGCACTGGTTTAAAAGTTTCCCATCCTCCTTTAGCCACGACTTCTTATTCCTGCCCCCATGCAGCTGTTCATTATTTACTGCACTGATTCAGTGTCACAATCTATGAGAACAGTGGGAAATAATATGAGCCCCAAATTCCTTGAAAATACTTTCTGGTTATAACAGCAATAAAACAAAGAATGCTTTCTCAGAGGAGAAGATGAGAGAGGAACCATTCAATGCTGCTATTTCTCCTGAGTCCAGAAAAGGACAAGAAAAAACCCTGTCCTCCATCTATAGGCTGAGGAGTATTGTCCCATGGCCAAGTGCTGGGCAATGCCTATAAGTCTGATATTTCTGCTACTTTAGGCTCCTTTCTACAGCAGCATCCCAGTAGGCCACATCCCCATACCTGTGCTTTAGGTATTCTCACTCATTTTTCACTGCCTTAGAGGAAGTTTTTGAACTTAATTGGAGGTTTCCTATAAAGCAGGTTTTTGTTTGGGAAGCACTGTACAAACTCAACATAACTTATGATCCATTTTTAAATTACTATTTGCTCTTATAGAGACTGCAGTGAATATTTTCTGCCAAAGAGTTTTATACAGGCATAAGATTTCCAGTGCGAAGGCAATGAGCTTAAAAAACATTTTGCAGAGTCTTTCTCAACTGAAGAAAACTGGCATAGTGGATGTGTATTTATTTCTCACTTCAAGTCATTAGAAGATAAAAGAGTTTATTCCAAAACAGATCTAAGAGAGAATGGAAGATGGGAACCACCTGCCTCTGGAGAAAAACAAAAAACCTATAAACAATTCATGGAATAGCTGGGAGAACTTCTGTACAAAATATAGGCCATAGCAACTTTGGTTTTTGATTGGGAGACAGCATATGCTACATGGCATGGGACAGTTTGCAAGCACATGGTTACAAAAAGCACATCAGTGGAGAGCCACAACTCTTCACCATGCACTTGGAGGCACCTGTTCCCAGGTGTACTCCCTTCAGCATTTTCCTAGTTTTAGCACTGAGAGTATTGCCCTCGTCTCAGATACACTTAAATAAACCAGCGGTGCTTTCAAATTATCATAAAAGTTACACAGCATGTACTGCCATGGGAGCACTGGAACATGGCTCACCACTTGGCTCTCTATCCATGAGCTCGTTCTTGCTTAAAACACAGGTCACAGGAGAGATGTGAGGATTCAATATATATATATATATACTCAAATTGCTCTGTCAAAGTAGCTGAGATAATCATCAGATTCATTCAGCTGTAAACCCAGGAAGCAGAAGAGGTCCCTTTGGGTTCAGTGGGTCTACAGTTAATCCATTTGGTTTTGATAGATGAGAACAGGGCTCCGACAGGAGGCAGAAAGACATTTTCCAGACAGGAAATCACGGTAAGGGAGATCTTGGCGAGAAAGCTTAGGCTAAGATTTACGTTCTGTTACTGTCACTTGGGTAACCAAAAGAGCCAAAACCCACAAAACATAACTAAGCCATACAGTACACCCTATAGCATTCTGTATTTCACAGGCCAGTGACTCTTTTCAATGCTCTGAGGTCATGGAAAAGCAGAGCTATCATATGAGGGTCTTCTGGCATGGTTCAGATCCCGCACAAAAACTGAGAAGCAGCTCAAGGTACTTGAATTACCCTTTTATGACACATCATTTCTCTGCATCTCTTCGCATGGCCTTCTTTTCATTCCCATGGTTTTTTGAAGCATGCCCGCCTTATCCTCGCACCTTTTAACAGATTGTTAGTACTGAATCTGCTGAGGGAAGAGGGAGGCGGGAGAAACTCTGAAGCTGCTAGGCAGCACAGGCCCTCAGCAGGAGAATCAACCTGGCAAACTCACGACTCTCACAGAGCAACCAGCCACCCCTCCCTGGGCACATTAGTGAAGGAAGTAATGAGCAGAGGTAACAGCTACTAAAGGTTGCACAAATGGTGCAGTGTCCATGGGTGATCAGACACCTTGCCAAAAAGAAAATATCTGGTCCAAAAGGAAAATGGGCAGAAAATTGTGTTTCTTAAGCACATAGTCTCAGTTCAACCTAATAGTCTCTCTTCAGTGTAATTGCTGCAGCTGCATGAAGAAAGATCTCCTAGTGTGATCAGCACCAGAAGATCTCTTGGGAGTAATCGAGTTACACTGTTTGCAGTGGTGTACCTTATGTAAAACAGAGAAGTGCAGTTTTGAATGCTAACACAGAATAGTAGAAAGAAAATAAAACGTTTCCAGAAGTTAGGAATGTAGAAAGCACTTCAAACAAACCATACTCTTATGTAAAGAGTCCAGTGACAGCAAAAATGGCATAAGGAAATAAATCAATACAAGAAGGATCTGGATTTATAAGCACGTGAGGGTCGAAGCACTCAGTAAGCCAAGAGCTTTTGATAGGAGCATATGCAGTGTGGTTATGACATGGCAACTCTTATGAACTCCATTCATTAGACTTTTTTGAATGGCTGCATACACCGATGCTTTATTTAGTAGACTACGGCTGGCATGGCTGATCGATGGAAAATCAATAAAACTTTCAAGAGCTTAAACACACTCATCCTACCCTAAACAGTAACTTATTTATAAAGCCAGAGATATCCTTTGTTCCTCTCTTGGAAGAGGAGAACTGTTTCAAGGAAAGGATATGTAGGCATTAATTCTGTTCTTTATAAATTAGGTAATGAAGACCAAGGAACTAAGAGTAGACAATGAACCCATTTACTGATCTACAAATGAAACCTCCAGCTCAAAGGCACAGGACGCAGCCTCTTGGCTTTCATGCCAGACTTCAAACCCATTGAATTATCCAGCCAGCTGTTCACCCTTTTATTTATTTATCTGAATTTTTATATCACAACCAGTAACACATTCAGAAAGCTTCTGCTATGCCTATCAACGGCACGTGGCAGATATTCTTACTAGTTCACACATTTTCAGCATACCACCCAAGAAGAAGAAAGCTTTTTCAGTCTCGAACTTGTTAATCCACGTCAGCTTGTGTGACAAAACCAGGTATCTCAAAGACATTTAATGCACAACTTGTTAAATTTTGACAGAAAGTACTACAAAAAAACCCACAACAGATATACTTTCTGAGGGCACAGCTGGAGAAACTGGCATCCTCTTCAGCATCGGATGGCAGGCCATTCAGCCCATGGGTACCAGCTGACCCCGTGGCACATGGCAGCGCCCACCCCATCAGCTCAGTCCTAGATCTACATTGAGTTTCACCTCAGAAACACAGGGGAAAACAGGCAGGAACATAGAGGCAAGAGCTGAACTGGAAACACTGGAAGGTCTCAAGTCACTGAGATTTCATGGGAGACTGGGAAGGAGACTGGCTTACTGAGGGAGAGGTATTGGGTGAAAGACCATGCAAATTTTGAGGGAATCGGTCTTCATTAGTTCTGTTGCACAAGGGATAACTTTTCCACCCTTCTGGACTACTTACCACGCTTCAGTTGACAACTGTCTGACTGGTAGAGCTCAGAGTTGAGATCAGTGCCACAGAGTCCTATTGGAGGCCTGTATTAGTAGTGTACCCCAGGGGTCAGTGTGGCCAGAGCATCAAAGGAGGTGATCCTCTCCCTCTACTCTGCCCTGGTGAGGCCACATTTAGACAGTGTGTCCAGTTCTGGGCTCCCCAGTTCAAACAAGACAGGGATCTCCTAGAAGGAGTGCAGTGGAGAGCCACAGGGATGATAAAGGGCCTGGAGCCCTTTAGGAAGACACATCTTATAAGGAGGGGCTGAGTAACCTGGGTCTGCTCAGCCTGGGGAAAAGAAGGCTGAGGGAGGAGCTGATAAATATTTATAAATATCTAAAGAGAGGTGGGAGGCAAATGGATGAGGCCGGGCTCTTCTTGGTGGTGTGCAGCAGTAGGACAAAGAGCAGTGACCTAAAAGTTGAACACAGGAAGTTCTATACTAATATCAAGAAGAACTTTGTAGTAAAGGTGATGGAACACTGGAACAGGCAGCCCAGAGAGGCTGTGGAGTCTCCTCCTATGGAGATATTCAAGAACCAGCTGGATACCTACCTGTGTGACCAACTGTAGGGAATCTGTTTCAGTATTGGACTCAATAACCTCCATAGGTCCCTTGCAACCCCTGCAATTCTGTGATACCTGGCCACAACACAATACACTCAGGAAGGCATAAGCTCTTGGGCTATCATTAAAGCTTAACTTTCCTATTTTCTCAGCACCTCTAGCAACCATTTTTCCATACATTACTCTTTAGCAGACTTACTCAGATAACTAGGTGTCGAAATCTACTCGAGCAAAAGCTGGGCACTGAAATTCATGCTGCAGGAACATACTCCACGTCTTTTTTCTTGACTTAAATCTTCTCCAATATGTTCTGTGTTCCTAAGCTCCAGAAGCCTGCCCTGCTAAGTAGGTAGAAGGAGATCTGCAAGTCCTTTTGTTAAGGCAGAGCCTCTAGTCTCTGCATATTTATCTGCAGCACAGTGAACAAGTCGTCTTGTCTCTCTTCTAGGCAGGGACTTTTCCTCGGAGAAGGGAAAACTTTGAGGCTGGTTCTCTAGGAATTTCACTGTTTGGAGTCAGAAGCTGCTATCTAAAGCAGAAAATATGACATCAGAATGAGAAGCACAGAGCAACCTTATGAACTGAGTCTTATGGCAACAGTAGTTGGGTGTTCAAATGCCCTTTAAACATGGCCTTTTAAACATGACCTTGTCTTCACACTCACAGTCATATTTTGAACCACTTAGGGACATAATAATTTGTGGTTTGATATGGTTTGTGGTTTCACAATGATGCTTAGCTTGTTGTAATAACAAGAAGCTCTCCAGCTAACCTTGGGGAGGCAGACAGCTTTGTTTGGAGCACTCTTTGCTAATCCCTTCTGGAGTTTACGCAAACTGTAGCAGGTAAGAGACATTCAGAACTACAGAGCTCTCAGAAGAATACAAAAGAGTACAGAAATGCATGGAGAGGAATTGGCACGTTTGATCACGAGCTTAAATCCCTTCTCCTGTTTCCCATATTTTTTATAAAACTTGCATTTTTACAAAGCTTGCAGGTTTGTAATTCTCCTTTCCAACACACAGCTACACCGACTAATGGCTCCTGCAGATTCTGCACAGTCCTCCAAGGGGTTTGCAGTGCTGAAAGTCCAGCTCTGTATTTTTTAATAACAAACCTTATTTTTAGGAACCCACATTCTGCATGGTCAGTGCTTTCATCTCCAGATTTCCTGCCACCGAATGCAAACGAAAAACAAATGTGTAGATGGTCAGCAAACTCAGTGAAGAGTCTTGCTTGTAACCTGTCCCTATGAGCAATGAAACTAAATGAAGTCAGAGGAATAAAAAGAACGATGTAAAGACGTTCTTATATGAAGAAGTAATGGTACCCATAAACACAGGCACCTTTCTACCTGTATGATATTAATCGCCTCCTGAAATTAAGAATATTTATCTTTATGAAGTGTTTATGTCACATTATGTAAAAAATAAAAATACTCTGTCGGCATTTGTTTGAGATGCTACGTACTGAAGCAATAATACATTACGGGAGTTACAATACAGGATAATGTGTTGGACATCTCAGCTGTAGAAAAACTATGCAAATTCAATGAAGGTCAAATTTCTTGTGGTTGAAACCATCAAGTAAATACAGAACATGTTTTGTTTGCTTGGATTTGGAGGAACAGAATGTTTTTATGGTGCAGTAGTCATATTACAGTAAAGAAAGCACTCTCATATATTGCATTTCAAAATCACACCATTATAAACCAAGGAATATGCTGACATTCAGTATAATCAATCATAAAAACTAGAAACTAACTTTGAAAATTGTTCCTTCTTCATAGAGGGAGAAAACCAAGATTGACAAAGAAGCAGAGAACAAGAAACTCAGAGAGAACAACATCAACCATACAGGAGATATCTCCTCTGATAGAGAAGAAATTTGACTGCTGTCTCCCTCCCAAACAAGCTGAATGTCATTATCCCAAGGATATGGAGACTGTAAGGTGGCCCTTTCTGAATGACTATTGCCAGAGCTACCAAAACATCAGCTGGAGCAAACAACCGAACTTTGACTGTTCATCTGCAGCCCACAAAGCCATTCATTCCCATGGTCTCGTGTATCACATTCTCATTTTGCCAGCTATTTCAATACACTGCACAGAGCAGACACAAAATTGCTCATGACAGCAGCACACTGCAGCATTTCTGAGACTTGAGAAACTCAGAGTCCCCTATCAGTCTGACACAGTGTGTCTGCAGGGCATCAGCACCCCCTCAAGAGCTGCTTCTTTGGGAGATTCCTTGGTTTTAACCAAAAGTTGCACACAGTATCAACAACCTCAGAAAAATATACGTAAGCTCTGTTCATTCATTAGGAGTTGTAGACTGCATTTGGGAATTAATGTCTGGTAAGGAATCACATCTTTTTTAAACAAACGATGAGTGTGAAAATGTTAGCCTCTGTTTGTGATCCACTGAAACACAGGGTGTACCGCACTGTTCCGACAGGAGGAGGTAGTTAAGCTCATTGGTTTTAGGAGCACAAACAAACACAATGTGCTTCTAATTATGTCAGTGAGTCACAGCAGACTGTACATTAATATCATACTTCTGCGTTCTTGAAGTCTGTCAGCTTCTTTATTTGTAAACAGTGGAGCACGGTCTACCAGAGCCAGCACGGAGCAGGACTACCGCACTGTTTGAAAGCTCCAGAAAAACAGCAGCGTGCTTGTCCCTTTGGTCAGTCTTTAAGGAGCATTTGTGATCATCCCACACAGGACTGCTCCGGTCAGAATCCCTTGTGTCGTTTATACAGGGACATTGATTCTGCAGTCATGTAAGCTCCATGCAAGAAATCACGCTGCCCACAGATGTGGGAATGGCAGCCCGTTGCTGGTTGTGCCAATGGTGTCAATGCCATGTGTGGTTAAGCTTGAAAAGTATGTGGATAAGTTAGCAGAGACTGAAGTTTCTCAGTCACATTGAGGCAGGACACATGAAGCTCAAAAACGCCTTTAAAAGTCTACTCTTCAGGACTATCCTCATAGAAAAGGGGATAGAAAAGTGAATGCACTGAAACAACAGCCCCAACTTCAAAACTGAGACTGCAGCTTCTCAAATCAATCCTTTGCTATTACTGTTAACACTTCTTGACCTGGAGTGCGTAAGTTTTAGACTAGAAGTGCGTTTTAAAGAGCTACTGAACTACAACTGTAACTTTTGGAGTCCTTAACTTATTAGATTCTGCTCACTAAGAAAGCACGGGAAAGAAAACAGAGATGACTGGAATTGCAGGCTGTGTGTGGGTATTTGGCATTTTCTGGGCCCCTGTTTTTAAACCACACAACACCAGTCTAAGTGAAGTTTAATTCTCAAAGCTGTCATCACTCGTCATTTGCCGCGTAACGCTTGACCGTGTGTGACAGTCATCTTGGCAGGACTGCCCCGACGCAGGGCTATGAGCAGCTCAGACAAAATACCTTTCCATCACTAGAAAAAAAAAAAAAGGCTGAGGGAAACTGTAGCAGAAAAATCATTGTACTTTTGTGTCTATTGACCTCCCTCCTGCACAGCACCTCGGAGTTCTCACAAGTTAACAAACTCCAAGAAGATCCCATTCACCGCCAAAGGCATCAGCAACAACCCCCAATCCCTTCCCTGATCCACATTCTGCTCATCTCAACAAGTCCATAACCAGAAAGGCACGTCCCTTAAACGCAGCGTGCACTACTGTTTAGCTGTGGGGCTGTATTAAAGCAGTGCACCAATAAAAACAACGTCGTTCCAATGCATTCAGTTCCAGACCAAAAAAGTTTTGTAACCTTCATTTGGACCTGAATATTTTGGCAAATGTGCTAGTATAAGTCATGCAAATTCTTCAGCATGAATAAAAATCGTTTTACTTGTGAGGCAATTACTCCACGCAAAACAAACATGTTTTTCACATGTTTTTCATATTAAAATTTCATCTGTGGTGGAAAAGTCCATCCACCTGGAGAAGATAATCCAAGGCAGTCTGGAACTTTCACCCACAGCTGTCCCCAGTGCCTTGATAGGATCCGTAATGTTCAGTCAGTCACACAGCTCTTCAGCAGTCTCAGCCCTTCCCAGTTTTTGCCCCCGGCAGCCCTGCAGTCAACTTCACCCTGTGCAGATGAGCCACCAACCAGCACCTTGATTTGTTGTCTGCCGCAGAATCAAAGAATTGCTCAGGTTGGAAAAGACCTTAAAGATCATCAAGTCTAACCACAACCTGACCATACTGCCCTAACTCTAGCTGTAACTGTCCCCCATGCTTTGCTCTGAACATTACTGTTTTGCCCCATGGCAAAGCAGAGAGATGCCACAGGAAGAAGCTACATGAGCGAGCCAAACACATGATGATTTGAAGACTCAACTCTGAGTAAGAAGCACAGAACCATAGAATGGCTTAGGTTAGAAGGGACATTAAAGACCATCTAGATCCAGCCCTCCTGACATGAGCAGAATTGCCAGTCACTAGATCAGGCTGCCCAGCACCCCATCCAGCCTGGCTTTGAACATCTCCAGAACATAAAACTTGGGGCCAAGCTCTGATAGCAGTGTGCCTGCGTTTGTATGTCCACTCATGGAAGGGAATGCTACCCTGGTAACTTAGCTCTGTGAGCAGGCAGGAGAAACAATAAGCACTGCAAATCACTCGTGTGTAGTCAGGTATTCAGGTGCAGTACAGATCATTTCATTCAATTAAGCCACCAGGGGGGATTAACAATCTGATAATCACAAAAATTAATAATAAAATATAATATTTTAATGAGATTATTTGCTATTTGTTGGTTTTGATAGTACTTGGGTACTTACCTTATTCTTAGTAAAATTATAAGAGCCCTGTACAGAAGTTTAGGAATGTACTTTTACTCAAGAATTAAACTGTTTTTTAACAACTATAAACAGACAATGATTTGATTTCCAGCATTTCTCCTTCAGTGTTCTACACCCTGCATGTGCTGAAATTCAGTATAATGGATCTTTTTTAACTAGGTAACTGTTAGAATAACATCCAGTTGAGTCATCAGAATGAGCATAAGAAAAACGGAGGATTAATTTTAGCATATTTTGGAATGTGTCATTAGAAAGAGATAATGAAATAAATATGCTCACAGGAAGGCAAGGCCAGCCCAAGTTTCTGGCTTGAACCCGTTTCACCCTTGCAACAAGTGAACCTCTCCTCCACCCATTCCTGTCAAGCAGAAAATATCAGAGCAGTAACATCCACTTCAGATAAAGCGTTTGTTATGCGCTTGTAATGCTGCAAAATATCCCCTCTTAACCAAAGATACTCAAAAGTGTGATTTCAGTGAGAAGAGGGGAGTACATTGACACAAAACCTGTACAGGTTGAGCCTGTGATGTCACTACTGCAAACAGATTTCTTGAGCTAATTCTAATGGAGATGCTCCTCTTTAAAAATAGCCGTAAGATTTTCAGTAATATTCAATGTGCCTGCAAGTCTGAATATAATGTGCCTTGTAAGTCTGAAACTGAACTTGTCATGGAAGAAACAGGGCAATGAGCAGGACTGCAACCCTGGTCTTCAGGAAAGCCAGTCATGACCTCTTAAATCCCATGTGAACATTGGATGGGAGAGGTACCTGAGGACTGAAGAAAAGCCAGTGTCACTCGAGTCTCCGAAAAGGGCAAGAAGAACGACATGGGAAATGACAGGACAGTCAGCCCCTACTCCTTTGGAACACAATGGAACAGCTTATCCTGGATGTCAGCTCCAAGCAAGTAGAAGAGAAGGCAGTTATCACAAACAGTCATGGATTCACCAAGGAGTCATGACTGGCTGGGTAAATGACAGAACAGTGGGTGCAGTGTGCGCTGACATCAGCCTGACACTGGTTTTGGACAGTGTCTCTCACTGCATCCTCAGCAAGTTTGCTAATGACACAAAGCAGGGAGAAGTGGTTGACATACCAGAAGGCTGTGCTACCATTCAGCAAGTCCTGGATAGGCTGGAGGGCTGAGTGGAAAGGAATCTGATGAGGTTTAACAAAAGCAAGTGTAAAATCCTACATAGGAATAACTTCACACAGCAGGATCATGAGCCAGCAGTGCACCCTCGTGGCCAAGAAGGACAATGGTATCCAGGAGTGCATTAAAAAGAACACAACTAGCAGCTAAGTGAGGTGATTCTCCACGTCTACTCTTCCCTGGTGAGGCCACATTTGGAGTAACATGTCCAGTTCTGGGCTCCTCAGTTGAAGAAAGATGGGAAAGAGTTCAGCAGAGGGCCACAAAGGTGATGAGAGTCCTGGAGCATCTCCGTTGTGAGGAAAAGCTGACTAACCTGGGACAGTTCAGTCAGGAGGACATTAGTCTGAGAGGGGATCTTATCAACACTTATAAGCGTGGGTGTCAACTGGATGTGGCCACACTCTTTTCAGTGGCATCCATCAACAGAATAAGGGGCAACAGGCAGTTACAAATTATCAAGCTGAGAACGTGATTTTATTGTAAATTTATCCCGTAGGATATGTCTGACATCCAACTCAAAGAAATGCTTCACTTACATAATATCCACCATTCTGAAGCAACACGGGGCTTATCAGACCAGTCCTGAAACGTGCTGTACTTAATGCAATATTATTTTGAGATAAGCTTACAATTGCATACGTGTTTTTGGAGAATAAACTTTACAGGAACTCTTAAATATCCCAATGATATTTTATTATTTGAGTGTTCTCGTACATCACACAGAGCTAAAGAGCATGACTATAAAAATCAATCACTACCTTTATTTACCTTTTTAATTCACAGAAGAGTTTAAGAGCTGAGCATCTTACACAAAAGTGGTAGCACTTAAGATTTTCCAAGGTCGTAACAACAGTAAATAACTCTTTTAATTCTTGATGTTAAGAACTGCAGATTTCATCAGGCACAGAGGCCCTTTTGAAGTATCTTTTTTCATATTCTTGCAGAGTCCTTTTCTTTATTACGTTACTTGATACACTTACACTTTCAGTTCTCTGCAGCCCACTGATCTCTACCCATTCCATACCTCCCAAAGCACACACAGGCAACTGCAGGCATCCACCTGGGTCCCCTCTTCTCTGAGAATAAAGTCAGGTGAACTCTATCAGGTTGTGTAAGTATCTTCTCAACACTCTTTCGTAAACAGAAGTCAGAAAACCTTCAGTAAAGGCAGTATTTCCTTCAGAATGATAATGAACAGATTTTCTGAGAAACATAAAGAGCCAATGCACTCAATATGATACTCCACTGTAATTCCTTCAAAGACTGAAATAAAGCATTAGTGTTTGCTACAACAACATTTATGTATAGTGAACTGGCTCAAAGAATAGGAAATAAAAGCGATTTATTGCAAAGAGTAGATTTTAGACAAACACATATTTAGAGGTCCAGTTTGCTATGATTTTATTTAAACAAGAGTTTTATGTTTTCATGCAATGCTCGCACTTAAATAATCATGACAAACAACAGAAGTAGTTAAACAACGCACTAATTATAGACCTTAATGAACATACAAAAAACTCAGCATTATAGGTTATACTTCCCCAAAATACTGCCGCAGCCAAAACACAGTGGTATGCCTTGCGAGGGCATAGGAATGTAATTCGGAAATCACACAGGAACTACCCATTTCTTTTAATTTCACAAACAAGACAAAAGCAATGTTCAACCCCACACGTTGATTTTTCAAATAACGTTTATACAGTACCTTGAGTTTTACTCAAATACTAAAAGTCAGACATATCATTTATTTAGTAAACAAGAATGTGGTAAACCTCTATTACATCTTCCCTTGGTTTTACCTGGAGTAGCCATGTTATTTAAAAGTGGGCAGGTTTGGCACTTTTATACTGATGTCACCAATATTAATATTTCTTGGGATCTCTGGCAGATTCATATTCTTTACAGCTGAAACAGCCCGGGCTGGAGCTCCTGCTAAACCAGCCTGTGTACAAAGTGAGGAAAAACGTAAGTCAGGCAAAGCTGGATACAAGAACACTCAATAGCAGTACACACAGACAACTAACGTCCCGAGTATTTCCATGGTTTTACACAATTAGAAAGACCACATGGTAATTGTGTTTGGAATGAAATGGGTTATTTGAAAATATTAATCCAGAAAGAGAAAACAGTTCACACATTCCTTTTTATATGGTAGAACATATATTGTCAACTTGATGGGAAAGTATGCAGGGAGGAACAGGAGGCTTATCCACCTGTGTGTAATGTGTAGGCTACTGAAGATACAGTCTTGAGGTATTTAGTGTGCTATCTTTGTTTCTCATCTATACTAAGACACACTGACCACAGTTACAGGTTCAGTACACATAACCTCAAAGTGACAAGTTACCCAATGTCAGTTGAACCAAATTACTTATCTACGAGCATACAAATATGAGGTAATTCAGGGTGGCCTGGCCTGAAATGAAAAGGATAAAAACTTGCGTTTAGGTGATACAGATTTTATTTTTATTATTACTAATGAATTTAATATATTTATTATTGAGGATTATTTTTATATACTTTTGATCTTTTCAAGTAGGCTTAAAAATATTCACAAAAGAACAACTACCACAAAAATGACCTTCAGAACCACAACAGTTGTACACTGTGGCATCTTGCAGGCCGTGTAAAAAAGGAGCAACCTTCAAGAAGCAAAGCAACATGCCAAGAACTGGTTAAGACTAAACGTAAACTGATGGTCTTTCTTTAAGTTTGATTTTACTTAAGAGTGTCAAAGACCAAAGAAATCAGTGCGCTTGGACACAAAATAATTCTGAGGAAGAATTACTGTCTGCTTCAAAAGGAGACAAACTTCTGGGAAAGCTTTATATCTGCATCTTCAATTACTGAAGAATGTTTGTAGGTAACTACTGCCCGGTGTATAACCTTTTCAGATTCCAGTTCTCCAGTGAAATTCATTGTAAGACTGCGGAGTAAGTTCTAACTCCTTGAGCTCACAGCTACGCGAAAGGGGACAGACACCTCATACACTCCTGAGATAACAACTCCAAAGGCTGTACAAAAATACCTTTTCCCTTTGACTACTCTCTTAATAAAGAAGTGAATGTAAGATCAAATTAATGTAAGGTTTCCAGTTTAAATCCTACCTACAGTTCTGCTGCAGATATGTACCTTATCTCCTTCTACCCTCAAAAATAAAACCCACGGTCAACCTAAAATCAATTTTAAAGTGTCTGACTTTGAACTAAACCATTTATATCATGTGGAAAAGCTAGAGCCTTGTAAACCCATAGCTGTCAGCCACAGGAGGATTCTCAGTATTGGGAACAGAGGCCAAAAAGTCGTGAGTCATCTGCTGCATACACACCTTGCCCATGTCCCATGTGCCTCCGTTGGGAAAAAGATGTGGAGGTAGAGGAGAAAGCTCAGGAAACCTTACAACTCTTAGCATAACCAAATAGTTTGCTCTCATGTTGTTCCCTCACATAATCCAAATGATTAGTTCTAAGCTGTATGGCAAACTAAAACTGTGGAAGTGCAAGGAAATATTTTTAAAGCCTCTTTTTTCCTCAGTTTCCATTCGTATCACCAAGAATTCAGGTCCTGCACTTCAAAGGTTTCCATTCCAATCCCTCCATGAAGGGGCAGCTATGGACCTAACACTAGGAGTATTAGGAAATGCAAGTCTCCCAAATCTGTAACCTTTAATCTGCAATGTCTTAAAGAAACAGCATTAAAAAACATCTCTGAGGAAAAACAAAAATGGGGCAATGTAAACTGTTTTCCATAGAGCAGATGAAAATAATAATAAAGTAGTAACGAAAGCAATGAATTATGCAGTTTGTAACTGAAACGAGGAGAAACCAGAAAAAATATCATTAAGTTACGGACATGGTCCACACAAACAGGCATGGCTGGCAATTCGAGAGAGAGATGCCTTCTGGGTGACTAGGATGGAAAGTCTTTACCCTTATTTAATGAAAGTTAATTACTCTTAATGAACAAACAAAAGTTTTAGTATAGCTGGTCATTATTTTTACCTACCTGCAGCTATCCTCTTTACACAGACTTACAGCCCCTGCCTCCCGCCCCAATGGCATAGGATACAATGGAGACACAATTGAGAATTATTCAGAATACCACAATTGACACGACCACTGCCCTTCCTCCCCCTCAGACAGCCACCTCTTCCAACAGACACATTTCGTTAGTATCATTTTGGATGGGGGAACAACGAAGATCCCTAACAAAAGTACTATGAATTTCAGATGACACCTTTTTTGGAAAGCAAGATTATCTTTCACTGCCATGCACTGCAGTGGAGATTTTCAAACCACTGCAGTCTTTTCTCCTGTTACTGTCTGTATTAGGTTGTTCGGGGTGTATCAATGTGCACAGCAGAATGCTGTTTATCAAAATTCGTACCAACTCTATAAAGGATAACACACTGTATTTCTGAGAGCAAAAATCTGCGAAAAATAACAAAATTACTGAGAAGTACTTAAACTTCAAAACTGGATAACTAATGCGTTATCTGAAAGATGACATCTGCATTTATGCAGTCCTTTCATTTATTTATCCTTTACTGAATATTTCACAAGCACAAAGATTCTACAGGAGGTATTTTCAGCCCAGTGTGTTTTTAAGCAGCTTTATAGAGGTACCTGATCAAAAGAGTTTTTGTAACATTGCATTGGGCAAGTTTCAACTGCCTCTATTATGAAACAGTTCAGCAGGTATCCTGGTGAGATGCAAAGAAAAACTCTTTCACTTTAAACAAAAAAATCAAAACACGCAAGCTTTTAACATGCAGTGAATGATGGATTGTCTGTCACAGCAAGCAAATGACTTGAGCCAGTGAGAATGAAACTTCTGAAGACACGTTAATGAAATTTCAGAAATAGAGGACAAATTGCATAAATCTGATATTACAAGTAGCCAATACACCAGATTTTTGCCATAGCTGCTCTGTATTCCCAACTTCCCTTCTTATCAAAGGCTGTACCTGAATCTTGAAATATTGTATATTATTATCTTAGGATCAGTTACTGCAAAAATATATATATATATGCTTGTGAACATGGTTACGCACTTCTAGAGCAAAAGAACAATGGCATAAATGCAAAACAATGCTGTTTTTAAGACTGGAATAGAAACATTCAATAACAAATCTTGTTCTAACAGTCCTAGCGTGTCAAGTGCAAAATATGAACTGTCATTAGTTTGCTTAGGTCATTACTTATTACTATGGGTATTAACTTCCTTTGTTGTTATCATCACCTTTTCTCATCATGCCCTACTGGTAGAACTATGTGAAAGTAAACCCAGAAACACCGTTTCACTTAAAAAAAAAAATAATTTAAAAAAATCGTATCACCTGGAAAAAGCACTGTATGTCACAGACTTAGTACTTATGTACATTGAACATGATAAAAAAAAAGCAATTCAGACTTCACCCCAAACAGAGCTAGCTATCACTAAAATTAACATTTAGAAATATACGACCTACTGGAAAACAAAATAATGCAGGCTGAAGTTTTGCAAAATAAGCCATCCTTTTCTGAGGTACGCTGGAGGTACAAGGACCTCTCTGCTGCTGGTGTTTCATACTAGTGCTTATTTCTGGAACAAGTATGATTTCAAAGCAGCAAGGTTATGAAAGAATGAAAGGATGCAATGCGTAATATAAAGGAATGATTATGTCCTCTGCTTATGAGATTAAATAAATGAACGTAATTAGAGAAAAAACAAAATGAAGTCTGAAGGTATATCAAAATGAGGCCAAACAGATAAGAAGACTTAAGGACGTACTCTTAGAAATTTTAAGCACTTGAATCACAAAGAATAATGGATGGGAATGATTTTTTTGTTTGTTTGTTTTTCAGTGCCAGACCCAAAAATAAAAACAGAACATGTGTGAGCAGAACACAGAACACACAAATAAAGAAATTAAACAAAACCTGAGATCAAGCTCCCTACTGCTGCCATTATATGTTTCAAGTGTTGACATCTGAGGCAGAGGAAGGTAATTTCTTTGATTTTCATGTGCTGTAACATACTCCAAATTTAGGTTAAAAGTTTCACACTACCCAAAAATACTTTGGCTAACATTTTATAGCTTACTGTTACGAAAAGCAACTATAGAACTATATTTGCTAAGTTTTAAAGGTTTTTCCTGGAAAGATCATGTAAAAAGCCAAGAGCAAAGCTATTTATAAATTAAATAAACTTTGTCTGCCTGGGTCCCAGATAGTTTAACTACCTGAAGTTCAAATATGTAGATACTTACAATGAATGGAAATGAATTTTGAAATAGTGCCACTAATGTTGACTGACATTCAAACCATTGAGCTGAACTAAATGTTTCCAACAGCAAACGACAAGGGGGACAATGACCAAAACTAAACTTCAAACATATGTTTTTCTCCTCCTTTCTCTGCTATATTCAGGGACTAAGGCTATCGAGATACCCTAAAGCAAAATCCGGCCATTCAGATGATAAGGGCAGCAAATGTACATCTGAAGTTCTGAACATGGCAGCCACATTTTCATTTTATATTTGCCAAACTTAAGGATTCACAAAACAATTTTGGCATTTCTTCATCATCTTTACAAATCAGACTGATGATTTCATTTCACATGTAAAAAAAAAACTGCTTGGATTTGCTAGTTTTCTGTTTAAGTTTTGTTCATCTGAAATTTACTCTAAAACTCAAGCTCTAAAACTTTCTGTAAGCTGTTGTTTGCTTTTACTTGGAGGAGAATTTTCTTTCCTAGTTTAGATTTTTCCTATCAGAAAGGTATTTTGACCGTATCATCACACTCCATTTTGGTATTCTTGCATTCAATTTCTATTCAGATTAGTACTACAGCTTTTTAAAAAGCATTTCCTTGTTTCTTAAACAATGATAGAAAGAAAAGTTAAATTCTAAAATGCAGGAAGAGAAATAAAATAAAAAATATGATGTCAATGGAAAGCTAGTAAAATACACTATAGCCAATAAAAAGATGAGGGAACTACAAGAAGAAACTAGCACAAAAAGTAGGCTACATAGACTAGTATGGGTATTTTTACACATAATTTTTGAGTCTGGCCTACATAATTTATTGCCTTTGACATCATTTTGCTTTCCCTTTTTGTTAAAAGTACATTTTTTCTCAAAGTCAGCAATACCTTTGTCTACCTGTCCTGTCTGGGAGACTGAAAGATAAAGGTCTGTAAGAGAGAAGAATGAAAGAGCCAGAAAAGATCAGGATGTTCGGAAAAAACTGAGGTCCAACTTAAAATGTCTAAATCACACATAGTTGAACACTCCAAATAGAGAAAAGGTAGCACAGATTTACCTACAGTACTTCCAGAAGCACTGGATAAAATCCCAATGATCCCTCTCCCAAAAATTCCCTCCCTTAATTACCATGATCGGTTGGCTTTAGAAGAGTTGAGCAGAAACCCATTCACAGACAAACACTAACACTTTAACGTAAGGAAATGTAGGAAAGACAACATTTCTCAGCATAAAAACACAATTTCCTTCATAGCGCATCCACGCAATGTTAGGAACTGAATCAGAAATCAAAGCTATGGACTTCGTCACAGTAATTTAAGCAAATAATCTCTGCTGAAAGGATTAAGAAATCCTTTGAGCTGATAATATTTACAAATATTTGTAAATTAAATAAACACGATTTAACTCCTTCGCTAAACTCAAATTGACAGTCCGTTTTGAAATGCAATATAAAACTAAACAAATATCTGATGTCAAATGGCTGGATTTTGTACATTATGTAAAGTTGGATGGGTACACTATGAAATTTAGAATATTTCTGTAAATGGAGCTCACTTACAATTGTACTGGGTTCATCTCTTCAGGCTATAAACGTAAAGGCAATTCAACCTTAACACAGCTATTGTATAGATGCAAGAACCACAGCTGAGGTCAAAGAAGCTGAATAGACTAATGTGCGAGTGCTGTGGCATAGGAGGAAGTCCTATGAACTATGGCCAGAAGAAACAAAACAAAACAAAACAAAAAAATCTGACTTTTAAAAAATATTTTTTCTTTTTGAAGAAATAGAACTAAAAGTATCCACTAGATTTGATTTCTTTGTGACAAGCATTAAGATTATTATTAATGAATTATTAACACTTTTTATTTACACAAGCTGAATTTGATGCTGTATTGAAAAGACATGTTCAGGAAAGATATGTTGAAAGATTTACAGCCTTGATCAAAAAGGCAAAAGGAAAAGAAATAGCAACCAGATAATTTCTGAGGAGATTCATGCAACAAATGATTAATGATCTGTGGAACTATTTATCAGGATTTATGAAGTATCACAGCATTACAGCAACTGTTACATTTGAGAAGAAACAGTCACTCAGATAAAAAAAAAAAGCATTTCTGGTGAGCAGGACTGTTAAACGTCCCACTCTATTCCAGTCACCAAGTGTTTACGTTTATTACTGCTGCTTCTTTGCCTTCTATAATTCACTGCTGAACAGAAAAGCGTAAGTTGCTATTTGCCTTGCACATGCTATGACTTCTAGGTTTTGTGTTTTGTTTTGTGCTTTTTTTAATATCTTCTATGGCCTAATTTTCTCCTGTGAGTACCTTAATAGAAAGAATGACTTACTGGTGGTGGGTGTATGAAAAAGAAAATATTGCAGATGCATTTCAGTGCCTAGTGAGAGACTACTCTCCAGTTTGTTTGGTAACAGAATAAATATAATTAAGAAAAAAACACTTTAATTAAATACTTCTAGTTGAAACTTGCATGTGCATTAACACATGGTCGAACACAGCTGCTTAGTAAGTTCAGCTTTTGGGATACCATGTTAGCCTTCCATCAAAAAAATAAAAATGTATGTATTCAGAAATTATTCAAACTTAGCAATAATTTGTGAGACTTCCAAGTAAGCAACACCTCATTCTAAATTTGCAGATTTTAAAATGAAAATGTTGGACGTCTTCAAAATCCATAATGAAACCTTTCTGAACATACGCTGCCAGGCACAATGTCATATCATGCACAGCTTTTTACAGCGCTGTTCTGATCTTGGAAACAGTTTGGAAGTTGTGTAAAACAGACAATTAAGTCTATCAAAGACTCAAGATGATGCAATGTGAGATTCTAGAATTAGGAGAACAGTATACGTTGTACCACAAAAAAAATAAAAGAAACAAAAAAAATAGCTGACAAATTAAGTTCTTTTCTGGTTTGTAAGATGCACTCGATCTAGAACTAGAAAGTTATCTGTGTCTGCCTCTCAAATGTCATTCAGTTTTCACGTTTATGCCACCTGTGATTCTTCAATCCATTCAGCTGACCTCAGATTTAGAAAGTCTCCACTTTAAGCAGGTTTGCTTACAAATTTGAAAAATAAGCTCTGAAAACCAGATCATGTGTTCTTTTGTAGAACTACTCTGAGCAATAAGAATCATTCACAGACTTAGCTAAGATGTACTGTTAATATTTTAGCTAACATGACAAGTCTGATAATGTTTAAAAAGAGTAGCATTTAGTCACATAGCTAAAACAATTCTAAAATCCCTTTCCATTCTAAATTTCTCTCCTAAACACAAATCCAACAATACTAAAGACAAGCATTTTAAAATCCAGATTTACAAGCTGCAAAGCTTGACATGGAATTACATCTTGTCACTCTTCTCCACAAGTGTGCCTCTTTTCTACTTGTCAAGAGGAAAGCGATTCCCTCAAGTTACACAAGCATCCCTCACTCAGACCAGCATGTGCATGTAAGAGAATTTCATCTTCTTGCTGGAGTCTACTCAGCTAACAACCAAAGGTTCCAGTTACCAGCATGACAGAATTCGTATTTAATTTAAAGTGTCTACAACTGGCTTATAAGTCTGTTTCGCTCCAATTTATTATTTGTGTTGCAGTATTTTTATGTATTAAATATACTGCCATCTATTTCAGCAGATAGAAGCATACTAGTAGACAGGAATGTGTTATCTACACACTTCAGTTCTTCATATAAATTCATTTGCTGTAATGACCAGCGATTTAAATACAATAAATACTCTGGAAATAAAATGCTTTCTGCAAGAGAAACTCAGAGAACTGCAGGTGCATCCCAATAGCAACGACATGTTCTGCTGCAAGATACACATCTAAAATGTGTATCTAGCAAAAAGTCTAAACAGCAACTTCTCTAAGCAACTACTGCATGAGAAGAAAAGTACAATATACTCATTTAATGACATATTGTGAATTTTCAGTATAAGCAAGCAGCTTGAAGAACAAGCAGTATTATATAGCATGCATTTACTACAATCATGTTTTTTAGTTTAGACACTACACAGCACTGCTCCGTTCTTACCTCAGATTTTTCCAGTTTATTCTGAGCATCAATCTGAGTGACGATTTCATTCATGTTGGTCTCCAGAACCATTCCACCCATCACCATTTCAGCCAATATATTATGGACCTAAAAAGAAGACCATAAGAAAACTTTAAAACTTCTATACACAGCTGGACAGATTATGTCTAGATTCATCCATCCAAGAGCATGTGCATTCTATCAGACAATGTTAGCACAGTCTTTGGAACAATTTGGGTACAAAGCTTATAACACACTGTTCGCTTCTGCAATATGCTTTTTGCTCATAGTTCTTTTATCACATTTCTCAACAGCTTTACCACTTTGCTTATCAATTCATTCAATCATTCATCTTTCTTTTAGTATGTTTTCTACCCAGGGATATTAGAACAAGAGTTCTACTTAGTGGTCGGTGTTGGTAATAAAGCTAAGAAGCAATCTCTAGAACATTAACAAATTTCTCAGGAACAGTTATGTAAAAATTATTTTGAGTTTTATCTGTGACACATGAGAGACATAATGACGTTCACCCACGGATACAAAGGTTAGGCTTGGGAGCAGTGATAATACACCTGAACATATAAAATCACAGAATCACAACTTGAGGCCATTCCCTCTCATCCTACCAGTAGTTACACAGGAGAAGAGGCTGACCCCCACCTCACCACAACCTCCCATCAAGGAGTTGTAGAGAGCATAATTACCTTTACAAGACAAAATCATTGTACAATATAATACTTCAAAGCATAATTCTGCTATTACTTGACATATTCTTGCAGTTTCCCTGTGGATCAAGGACAGAAGTAAATCCTTAAATCAGACATGTCCAACCTGCGGACTGTGGGACACATGCAGCCCAGCTCAGCGCCACCTAGGAGCCCAGCCCCTCCATGCCAGCCAAACATCAGCATATGGATATTGTGAATTTTAAAATGGAATGCATAGAGTTGCAATCTAAAATGTGATCACATCTCCTTACCAAACTTTTATAAGACCTCTCTTAACAGAGGGAAATATCCTTTACTTCAATATCACACCTTACTTGAGTCATCACTTTTTGGCACTATATACATTATACTATTTTGAAGGACAAAGTATGGAAAGACTAAGATGTTATCAAAAACTCTATTGAAAACCTTGAGAACTGACTAAGAATTGCAGCCACTGCCACCAAACCAGCCTGATGCATTAGTTTCACAAAAACAAGGTCAAACATCCAACTCGTTACATGTTTTTCTTGCTCTTTTTTATGCTTTCATTAAAAAAATAAAAAAACAAGTTTTGTTGGACATAATATGAAAGTAATGCCAAACAATTTCTCTGGCTCATGATGAGGTTAACTGTAAAGCTTTCTAGCATCACAATAAGACATAAACATGGTAACCTAACATTAATGCACTCTGCACTGACAATCCAAATGCACTGGAAAGGTGTTACCAATATTCACTTCCTTTACTAAAAACTTACTTTCACTTATTACATAAGGAAAACGTTTAAGCCCTAAACAAACAATCTCACGCACACAGTCTTGTGAGTTCCCATTTGGCTACCAACTTGCAGAGAATGATTTCATAAATCAATGACAGAAGTTACAATGTACTCAAAATAATCAACTTAAAAAGAAACTGATGTTTCAATCAATTCTCAGTTTAGCCACAACAGAGGCTTAGAAATAGAAGTTCATAAAGCCAAAGGATAGTATGAAAAACAAAGTATCAAAGACTGAACCAGCAAGTAAACAACAACCATTAACATAGACCCCATTCAGACAGTACCATATCTGTACCCTTGGTGGGGGATGTAAACAGTACCCACTTGAAAGCATTCTAACTAAAGATGTTGTAGAACCAGAGTTTTAAGGCAGTTAACACAATAGATGCAATGGTTCCTTACGGAAGTGATCCTGTGAGTGCTGCAGAAGTGAACAAGCTTTCAGCTTCAGTCAGTCAGACTCCATTCCAAATCAGCCATGTTTCTAAATTTCAACACAGCCTAATCAAGCCTTCTTGACTGCCCCCCTGTGCTAGGTGTGATTTCCCTCAGAATACAAAAAGGCAGCTATTACAGGGTGCGAGACCACCAAAAACAGATGATGAGCACCATAAAGACCTTCATAAGATGGAATTCACCTGGTGATTATGGTTGTATTTCATTTTATCAATCATTTAACCAGGTATTTTTCATGTATTATGTTCCACACAGTTTAAAATTTTGTTTTTTCTTCATTTTCTCAGTCCTGAGTGGACATTATACAGACATACAGTAGGACTCACAGTTTGCATTTCTCTCATAAATCAGGGAGACATTTCCAGGTTAATCTTATCTAAGAGGGGTATTAACCCCTTGTGAAGTGATTCCTCTCACTCACTCAATAAAAATACACAGTAACAGTGCAAACATCATCACCTGCTATCACAGATAACAGACCTGAATTGTATTTTCTTGTCTGAAATGCACCTGGCTCCAAAAGACCAACCACAGTCCCAAAATCCAAACCACAAAACTTGGCATTTTGCTCTTTTTGGCAGACCTGGTGATGTCAAGGAAGAAACTTCAACAGTAACGGCAGCCCAAACTAACAGCCCCGCAATTCAGAACTGAATCACTTTGAAGTCAAGGAGGGCAGAAGCGAAATAATGTTTTCATAGTTGAAGAATACATTTCAGTGTCCTGAAGATAACTGAAACTGCATTGGTACGTATGTGAGAGAATAAATTCCACCTTATGTCCTAGAGAGGAAAAGGAATTTAACTTAATTTCCTCTTAACATTCTTGAAATCCTTGCCAAGTTTTAGAATTTGCCTCTTCTTCTAAAGAATATGGATAATTCATACATATTTCTAACAGAAAAGGAAAGGAATGACAGTAACTTCCTGCTTACTTTCCTCTTTATTTTGCTAGCCAGCAGAGAACTTCACAGAACAAGCCATGGAATCCCAGCAGGAGAGAACAGGAGCACACCAAAGAGCAGCTCTTGGTTCTTTCAGATTGTTCATTTCCATCTTAAAATATTTAAAAATGAGTGATATTTTCATTCTCCTCTCTCAGAAATCTGTCAATCTCTTTCTACCATACTGATGCAACATACTGTACACTGAACCCTGATACAACAGACTGAACTCCACGTCAAATCTACTCCAAAATGACTGAATAGAATAAGAAGCGTTAACAAGTTTACCATACGTAAATTAAAAGGTACCCTTAAGAATAAGTGTAATACCCCCACCTCAGTTTTGGTGGCTACTGATTCCTTCTAAAACACAAGAGTAAGCAATTACAGTCCTCTCGACACCACTAATAAAAAAGACCATTTTTTTCCTCTACAACACTGACATAGTAAATAAACAAAAGTATTAGACTATATTTCATACACTTTGTACTGTTCAGGGCCTAACTAATGAAAGGAAGACATCGATAAACTGGAGCCAATTCAGCAAAGGGCCACCTAGACAGTTAAGCTGGAATAGCCAAAGTGTGCAAAGACACTGGGGAACCAGAGCTGGGAGCACCCACCAGCACACCAGTACCCTTGCAGGGCTCATGAGTAGCTGGAGCTGGACCCTTCTCAGAGGGACACAGCAGGAGGGCAAGGGGCTGGTCTTACCCCAGGGCTCACCCTGCTGGCAGGGAGGTCCAAGCACCAGGCTGCTCCTGACATCCATACTGGAATTATCCTATGATTTTATGGCACAGGCATGATACTACATGGTGTGGAAACAGTTTCATTTGTATAAACAAACGCTTCAGAGCCAGGAACAAATTCACATTTCTGGAAGAAGTTATATGCAGGGAATTACAGACAATTTAAATATAAGGCAGATGTCAGCAATATTAATTGTATCACAAGTAACCTTTGGTATTAACTATGTGGCACTGAATTCTACAACATGAAAAGCACTTCAAAAACACTTTGAAAACTCATTTTATCTTCAACAAAGACACAGAGGAAATGTTCAAGAGATGTCACTAAGAGGCCAAGGTAACATCAGCTTAAGGTAGTAGCTGTTCAGTGTGCCCGCAGTAAGTGTACATTTCAGTTCTGTGTGTACCACACTAGAGCACTGACTTTTTTTCTTCATTTCCTGATACTCACACGTTCATCACAACACAACCTCACAAGTTTGTAAAAGGTATTACAGCACAATATTCCAGCAAACCTTTCCAAAGATCAGCCATACATCTTTTATAACACAAGATACAATGGTAACCAATTAAGAAAGATAAACTGTTCGAATCTCTGAAGAACATAGTTTCACATCAGCATCAGTCATAAAGGACAGATCAGGCACATACCACCCTTATCTCCCAATCATAGTAAATACCTCCCATAACACTGGCAGTTACACAAGCATGCAAACAAGCTTCCAGAAGTATCAGAAAACAATTCCATTGATACTCACATTTTCTATCACCACCTACTTAGTCTGAAGGAGATACCAGACATCACTGAGAACGCTTGCTTAGCACAGGAACGGCAATATACTTGTATGACTGGCATTAATATTCAGCCTTCAGAAGAATAGTGAAGACGATAGGTTCTCTCTCTCTCTCACATACACAAGAAAGCTAATAAACAAGTTGGTAATGTTTGTCTGAATAAACTATTATCATCACAGGCAGACAGAAAGGCAGGGATATAATTCCTTTTCCAAAGCAGACCAGTACGCTGATAAAGACTTGTATTTCTGTGATGCATCTAAACATCAAGGTGATACCTTCCTCAGTCTTCAGAGCCATAAAGAAACCATTTATCTAATCTAGTTTTCATGCTTTTGTTTTATTATCATTATGCTCTCAGAAAGTGCCCTACTGGAGTAAAGTACCATGAATTACAGCTGAATCACTGCATATTTTAATACTGAGCAGCAGGTGAATCAAACATTTTATTTGGCAGGAAATATTAAAGGAGCTCATCACTCTACCTTGTCTACATGGAAAATTAAATCCAGCTCACAGACATTTTCAAAACATTTGTCTAGTGTTTCCACGAATACCTGTAGAGGAAAAAAAAAGGTCAGAAGTCAAGCTCTAACAGAAACTCAGTAGTTCCATTATCTTTGAGGTTCTGCAATAGCAAATATGCAAAATAAACATTGCATCGACTTTAAGACATTAAAAACATCCACAGAAATTAGGTGGTTATCTCTGTTAACAGAATTTGCACACTGGAGGAAAAACTGTATAGACAAGTCAGTGTATGTTGTAACTGCTGGAAGTCACAGATGTGACGGTAGTTGCATCTTGATGTCATAGTTTCAGTTGGGGTGGAAACATTTTCTTCAGAGTGTCTGTCACAATACTATGTTTTGGTTCTAGGAGGAAAACAATGCTGATAAGGTGCCAATGTTCATAGTTGCCTGTTAAGCCAAGGCTTAACAGCAAAGGCCCTGAGAGCTAAGAAAGAAGCTGACTTACACTGGCCAAAGGGGTATTCCATACCATGTGAAACAACTGGAAGGCATTTTGAAGAGGGTGGGATGATTTTTTTCTCTTCTGGTGCTCAGAAGGCAAGCTGGATATTGGTCGGGGGGTGGTAAGCATTTGCCTGGGTACCGCTTGTTATATACATTCATATATATATATGTAGCCATAATTATTATTCTTTTCCTTCTCTCTGTCTTTGTAAATAGTTCTATCTCAACCCATGAGTTCTACCTTTTTTTTTTCTTATTTTTTTCCCCCCCAATTCTCTCCTCCATTCCTCTGAGGTGGGGATGGTGAATGACTGTGTGGTAGTCAGCTACCTGCCAGGTTAAACCACCACAGTAACACAGCCTATACTATAATTTTCTCAGCCAAAAAAAATTTTCCTTTACGCTTCCTGGGAATGCAACTATTACTCTGTTTACCAATTACCACACTGCAGGCATATCCCAGTGAAGCAGACTACAGTTAACCTTGCTACACAGAGGCACACAATGCAAGGTGTCAGCATTATGTAAGTTTGTCAGCATTATGACTTCTGGGAACAGTTCAGGGAAAATACAGCAGCTTTAATGTTGTTCAGACTTGCTGAATTCAGGGGAGAACAAGGTAAGAGGTACCTGCCATGACAGCATACCTGAAGATTCTGTCAGGAGTACCACCTGTTGTGTGTTGTTAAGTGTGTCAAAATATGCATTTAATATTATTTCTTAACTTGCAGTTGAATTATTAATATTTAATAGCTTTGACCTATGTGGAAACTAGATTTTTTTATACTAACATCTCTCAACTTCTTTTAAGACATGTTTAAATTACTGATGTAGATAAAATAAGAGCCATGTTGACTTCACTACAACTTTAGCTGAGAATAAAATGAATTGCACGCAATAGCAAGCATTGCCAGAAATTAAGTAGTTTGGTAAATATCTCATGTACTGCAGTCTTGTAGATCAAAATAATCAGAAGAGAAAACACACCAGTTGTTCCAGGGAAAGAAAAAAAAAACCAAAAACAAACCAGTTCAAATGTACCCTGTGACATCATCAGGAAATAAATGGAACAGAAACATAAATGAATGTCAAATGCAGATCAGATCACTGAGTATGTACCAGCGGACTCACAGTGACTGCCCAGCTCCCCCTTGAGTTTCACTTTTGAAATAACACGTATAATTTATTTACGGAGAATAACAGAACCAAAGAGGTTCCTGTGCATATTAATATATCAAAACAAAGATCACTTGTACTATGTAAGCCTCATTTCTTAATCAGGCAAATAATAAGAAAGGAGAATAAAATATAGATTAATGTTTGGAATATAAGTAAGCTGGCATAAAATGTAAAACATCTAATTAATTTTGTGCATTTGATGCTAGGTAACAGAAAATATCAACCAAAAAAGACCAAAAAACAAAAACAACAACAAAAAACCTGTGCAAAAATAAAGTGAAAACAATAAGCACAACCCATATCAAGAAGATCCCACTTACTTCTAAATACTTCAACATCTAATTAATTGTATTTCCTCACTGAGTGTACTACCCTGATCAAAAGCTTCCTGATCCTCCAACTGGTTTAGAGCGTAACAGTCCTACAATAAAGCCAGTCCTCTGTACATAAGGCTGTTTCTTCTTCTTCCCCAAGGATGACGTGTAGCTAAGCCATCATTCACGTTTCACTTCAAGCACCTGAAGACACTGTATTTTCCCACACATACACTGATGTCCCATCTTTCCTTTAATAGATATTAATTACAGCCACCCACAGCTGCTACACAGAATGCTGACTAGCGAAAACAAGCTTTCAAGAACATCTACCAATATACCTGCTGTATTATCAGTATGTTCTTTTCATTCTTAGCTCCTGCTCTCCCTTTTCTACCCAACTCTCAAACAGACTACCCGTGCTGAGTACTAGCTGTATTTTTTGTTATGGTGTCATGCTCAAGGTTCTGTGCTACCACCTTCAATGCATCTCCATGAGATCAGGCATCCTGATGTGGGATGGGATGCAAGTGACTAGGAGAGACAAGAATGGTTTGAGCAGCAATCTGGCTGGACTGACTAATAGAGCTTTAACTATATTTGATGGGATCAAAAGGAGGTGAAACACTGCTGAACTTGGTGCTCACTGATGCAGAGATGCTCACTAAACAGGTAGGACAGGTAGGCAGTCTGGGCTGCAGCAACCATATCGAATTCACAGTCTTGAGAAACACGGTCTGGGCAAAAAGCAGAGTCAGTACCCTGAACTTCTGGCTCTTTATAGAATTATAGGATAGGATCCCCTGGGAAGCTGGGTTTAGGGACAATGTAGCAGATAAGAGCTGGTAAAACTTTGAGGACACTCTTCTGAGAACACAAGAGTTCTGCACCCTCAGCATAAGAAATCAAGCAGAGGAGGCAGGAAACTGGAATGGTTCAACAAGGTCCTGCTGGTCAAACTGAGGAAAAAGAAGGGAACATGCAAGCAATGGAAGCAGAGATGTGTGGCCTGGGAAAAACACAGGGATTCTGTATGGACACATAGAGATGGGCTCAGGAAAACCAAGGCACAGACAGAAGTGGCCCTAGCAAGAAATGTGAAAAATAGTCAGATGAGAGTCCACAGATTCATTGGCCAAAATAAAAAGTCCAGGGAGAATGTACCCCCTCATAAATGAGAAGCAAAAACTGGCTTCAACAGACATGGACAAGGTTGTCAGCAAGCTCTCTGCCTTAGTCTTTGCCGGCATTCAGGCTTTGCACATCACTAATGTCCCTCAGCCTTTACGCAGTGGCTGGGGGGGTAAAATAGTTCCACATGTAAGAAAAGAGCAAGTTTCAGGGTACCTTATGAGACTGAAATGCATTACAGGGTCCTGAAGGTACTGGCTGATGTTGTTGCTGCCATATCTGAAAAGTAATGGCAGTCAGACCAAGTCTGCAGTGACTGAAAAACAGGAAAGATTACTCGCATTTTTAAGGAAGAAACAGGCAGTGAGCCTCAGATCTACACCTGGAAAGTCCATGGAGCAGATCTCCCTGAAGCACATGCAAGAGGTGATCCAAGGAAGTGATCTGCCTTGACTGCACCATGGGGAAACAGCATCTGACCAATTTGGTGGCTACCATGATGGAATGATGGCATTTATGGACAAGGGAAGGACAAGAGATATTGTCTATCTGGACTTATTCAAGACCTCTGACGCAGTCTCAAACCACACACTTATTTCTAAATTGGAGATATGGATTTAAAGGCTGGACTATTCAGTGAATAAAGAATTCCTTAAATGGCTGCAGACAGAGGGTTGTGGTAAAGAGCTCTTTGTACAGGTGGAGGTCAATAATGAGTGATGTCCTGATTTCCCCCAGCTGTCTATTTTGCAACCAGTTTTGCTCTTCAACACCTTTATCAACAACACAGACAGTGGGATCGAGTGCACCTTCCTTGAGTTTGCTGACAACATCAAGCTGAGCAGAGTAGTTCATACAATAAAATGAAGGGATGTCACCCAAAGTTTGAAAACTGGGCCCCCATGAACCTAAAATGAGATTCAAGAACACCAAGTGCTAAGTGCTGCAGTTGGGTCAGGGCAATATATATATACAGACTGGGAGAAGAATTCACTGAGAGCAGCCCTACAAAGGACTTGACAGTTCTGCTGGACAAAAAGCCAAACATGAGTCAGCTGTGTGTGCTTGTGCTTGGAAGGGCAACTACCTGGGCTGCATCAGAATAAGGGTGGCCAGCAGGGAGAGGGTGGTGACTGTTCCCTTCTGCTCTGCCCTTCTGAGGCCCAGTCTTGCGGCTCCAAGAAAAAGAAAGACATACAGTTGTTGGAGCAGACCCAACATGGACATCTTTGTGGCTCTTCTATGTGGCCCAGAGAAGGGCCACAAGGATGATTACAGAAGTGGAGCCCCTCTAAAGAAAGGCTGATGAAGCTGAGGTTGTTTAAGCTGGCTTACTGTTATCTGTACTGTCTCTGAACTGCAGTAAACAAAGACACATGAAAATGCTTCAGCACTTCTGAATGCAAAAACAATGCTAATTTACTTGAGTAGATGCAGGTGTGTGTGTGTATAGACTGCCAGTCTGCACTGCACATGGGTTTGAGATTTAATAATAAATTTTTTGAGGGTGCTTTTCCAGAGTAAGCTCCATTTAACTCCGATTGCTATTGCTAAGAGGATTAAATGGATTGTAAGCCAGAATGGAAATTAAAAATGTAAAATTAATATGTGTATACTTTCTACTACAATCAGTTTGCTGAATTACAATGATCTAGAGAAATGGGAACACTGAACAGCTGCAGGTACTGTGGTGAGACTGTAGTTAAAAAGAAAATCATAGTGTTCAGGAAAAAAAAATCAACTACTGCTATAAAAAGAAATATTATTTATATATATTATATTGTATATATTATATTTATATATATTATATATTATAATATATATTATATTGTTTTTGCCAAGTATTTACACTACCATGTAATGTAATGGATCTTTATGGAAAAAATGTGAAATATATAAATCAAGTGATGGAAATCCAACCAAGAACTTGTGGCATAAGAAATAATACAGTTTAAAGTTTATGCACTACTTAATTCAGAGAGTTTGTGGGCACTACATACATATGTAGTACAAAGCTGCAGAAACTTGCTTCAAAACCTTGAAGTAAACCAGGTTACACGATTTAACTGGAAATGATTGAAAGCTACTGATCCATCACTTTTAGTACACCATAAGAAATAAAATGCTAGTTGAATCTGCATAATGGCCCTGCAAAACACAGCAAGTCAGACTGACTGACTTAGATAGTCTTTCCTATCCTTATTATCTGATTCAACAGGTGAACCTCATAAATAAGCTCTTTATCAGAAAAACATTCCTAAGTCACATGAAACATTAACATGCTTCTTTCCTCAGTTCATAAATATTTCAGAAATCACACTAAGCAATCAGCAGATGAGTAGCTAAAAGTGCATAAGGCCACTCTGGGCACTCGGTAACTCACATAACTCAGAATGTTTCTTTGAGTAAAGATGATATAAGCATCTAGAAAAAACAGTTTCTTTTCTTGCTCTCCACAAGCCCATTTGGAAAGATTATACGGATTTACAGTCCAGAAGAGCACTTTACTCCACAAGAGGCATTCTGAACACTTGCAGATGACTACAAGAAACTATTCAACTCCATGAAAGATTTGCAGGGAACCATGAGGCCTCTAAGGTTCACAGTAAAATAAACAATACATATATGCCCATGTCTCAGGATATCACAGATTTTAATCAAATAATAAAATTTTCTTGACACATGAGCTTTTAGAGGTTGTAATATCCTAAACACATGTATATGGTGCAGCTGTAAATACAATTATACATAGTTCAAGTACACGAATAAATTTATCAGTACCAAATAAAGTTTTAAAAGATTTAATAGGAAGTGAATCACATACTCAACACTCAATTCTATGTGATGACATACACTACTTCAGGGTGAGAAACAATTCTGTGGTTTACCCTGCTGACTACAGTAACAATAATTAGTGAAATTACTTATTAACAAAATCTAAGCTGAAAAATCACTGATGTAATGATAAAATGAATGTCTAGAACAACATTTACAATAATTTTTAAGGCATTTCTGAATAAAAACTCTTAATCCACCATGGTTCTTTTTAAAAGTTGCATCCTAACAGGTTCTCGATGCTTTAAATTTGTTAGCTATCTGTAGTGAATACAAAGACACGCACATAGATGTATGATGTATAAAGTATGAACTTTATCTATCAAAGTTCTCATCATCTAAAATTGTCTTGGCAAATGTTTGAACTGTATCATCTTGGCTTGCAGACAAAACAAGGCATTGCAAAGCTGCAGCAAAAATGTAACTGAAGATTACTCAGTAGCTTCCAAATGAACTGTTCCCTTACTGTACCACAAACCTGGGAAATCGTGTTTTCAAAGAAAATCCATAATATTACAGATGTTCAAAGAGAATACTCTGCACTGAGTGTATTCACAGAATAAAAGTCTCCTTCATTACAAATATTATACAGAAAGACAACGCTAAGTATTGAAGTTTCAAACTACTTACAAATCCAATTACTTTAAAAAAATAATTTTTAAAAAGTAAACAAACTTACTTGTATCAGGTCTAAAATGCCAAGCTCACTTTCTGAAGAATCCACACAAAACACAAAATACAAGGTGGCATAGTGTCGGTAAATTAGTTTGTTATCAGATCCACCTATTAATCTAAATGGGAAAGAAAACACAGAACTTAGTCAGTCTCTAAGGATATGCTGAGCAAAACCCCAGTTACTTCTGTTAAAGGATGCTTACTGTTAATGACTGGCTACAGCTATTCAAAAATCAAATACCTATTCTGTAATACAATTCCAATAGAAGAAAACAAAGCAACAAGCCCAAGTTATATTTTCCACATAAACATAGTTATTGTTGTCCATATGGATAATTATTACGTTGATACACACGCCATCATATTACAATCAGTTCAAACTGATTGTGCAGGTTCATCCAAAATGAACTTCCATTACACACTAGCAGGCACTGTACAGACATAAATGTGCTTTATAGCTTAACAGAACATGTGCTGAAGAATCATTCCCTGCCTTTCTCAAGAGAACAGCAAGATTAGAAGAAATATATAATGCAAACTGACATTTGGACAACAGAAAAACCCTCAAGCTGGGTTTACGGCCCACATAATCATCAATGTAGTATAAGATGTCTGATATCACACATTTCTAGCTTAGAATCACCTCCAAGAACCTAACGAACGTGTGAAAATTTGAGCAGATGAAAGAAAAGCATTTTATTAAAATCATCAGGGATTGTCCAGGCTAGGACAAAGAAATCACAGCTGGCACAGTACAAGTAAGTATTTAACTGTGACTCCACATAAAGTAACATTAACATACCAGCTTTCAGCCATCAGAAATTTTCCATCATTAGAACACCTAGACTAACACTGTTTATATTGGAAATCATGAGCTCTCTGCCAACTATGACTCCTTTTCCTAGCAGATGGCAGTGTAACTATTCACACTGACTATTCACTAGTCACATTGATGACTAGTATTTCAAAACAACACTTTTCCACTTAAGAATTCCTTCTGTTCAGTTAAAGTAAGATCACATAAAACAAACAGACAAAAAAAAAACAACAAAACACAACAAAACACAAATAAATAAAAAAAAAATCCAACACGATTCAAGAAAGAATATTCTGTACACGTCTGCTAAAGACAGCATATACAAGCATGATTTTCCTCAAATTCTGCTCCACATACAGTAATAGAAATTCCTGATTAAAGCCCCAGTAACACATTTCAAAAACATTTTCTTCCTAGTTTATATGGCTAGCCTGAGCCCTAACAGACAGGCTGGGGAATACTACAACCAGAGACTGTGCACTCAAATTCTAGGATGCCTAAGCATCAGTTATGAAATATTTCCACTTTCTCAGTAGGTTTGGCCAATATCAGTGTGCCTTCAAAGAAAAAAAATCAGAAAACTTCAGGTGAATTTCAGGGAAACTGCTTAGATATCAACTGCATTCTTCTTCCACATCTTGACTGCATTTGAACCACTTCTAAGATCAGATAAAGCACTGTGTCTGTTTCACTAGAAAAAATAAGCTTTATTTCCAATGCAATTTTGATACGCATCCATATACATCTACAAATAAATATACATGTATATTCCAACTAGTAAAAAATATACCTGGTATCAACATAATATTATCACTAGTGTGTTAAATATCTCAAGGTGTGTGGCACTTACAGTACAACCGTAAGAACAAGTATGATACTATCAACAAAAATATTTGCAAGTATATAACACTTACTTATATATATAACCTGATACTTACAAGCCTCCTTCTAGAAAATTACAGACATTTTCATCACGTTTGGATACTAAGTGGAAGGTTTCTCTGATAATTTGTTGTTGCGTATCTTCACTCTACAAAAGAAAATGTATTTTGCTATCAAGCAAAATCATTAAACAACAATGCACAGCACTCACAGCACATAAACAGAACATAAAGCATAGGAGTATCCTGTAACTATCCACGCCTGATGCTTTAAATGTGCCAAGCAACAAGCTCTATACTGTTTTTGTGTCATTTCACATCTGTGGTCAAACAATAGAAAAACATTTATACAAGTTACAGAAAAGTATATTACCATGAAAGAAATAATTGTGAAAAAATCTGCCCGTTTTTAAGAAAATTCTCCAGATACCAACAATTCAAATTAGTTTCTATAATTAAAAGGATGTACACTAAAGTATTCAGGAGATTTCCAATCTCCAGTGTAAGCTGAACAGCTACAGACACCCTTTGAAAAGAACCTTCATGCATTACTTGGCAAGAAGTACAGGGGGTGGAGCCAAAAAAAAGAACAACCCAATTAACAGAAGTCTTTCAAAAATACATTGTGAATGGGTTTGTGAACAATATCTTCTCTTAAGCTGCCACCTCTCCTTTTATTTTACTGATCATCATTTTTAAGTTTGAGCTCACTGGACTCTTCTTGAACCCCCACTGCAACTGTCCATCACTCCTCCACATTAGCTTTTGCTGCTCATCTGTACAAGTTTCCTGCCCTTATTCTCAAAGTTGTTCAGAAACTTATTTCCAACTTTGAGATGGCCACAAGTGTACGTTATGAAATGAAACGTACAACTCCACACAGAGGGATAATCGAGACAAGGTTGCAAACAACAGGCAACTAATTCTGTAGAAGAATAATGACATCATTTCTTAAGTTTCACTTCTGATTTACACTTTCAAAACCACAAAGTGATCTGTCCATATAGTTGTGTTATACTATTTTATGTACTGAGAATTTGTTCTAATTCCAATCATGAAAGAAGCTGGGGGAAAGCGAAATTCACAAAAGAAATCTGTTTTTCTCTTGCCATGTACTCCTTTCCTCCCCCTGCTTTTTCTTCTCCAACTTAGAAAGCTGCAGATGCACAGCAGTATCAAAAGACACAAGAAGATATTTACCTTCCAGTTGAAAACAAGAATGGAATTGAACTGCTTTGCGTTACTGATGGAGTGGTAAACCTTGCCAAGGTATTTCATTAATACTCTTTAATGAACTCTTACATCTACACTGATTGGTTGGGGAGGGGGGGTTAGACTTCAGTAAGTCAATGAAGTTCTGCAAGATTAGCCAGAAATACACAGATATGCACAGAAGGGTAATGCTCATCAACATCTGAACTTTACAATGAGGAATGGTAAATGAGAGATGGCAGCTTGGTAACCCAGGGTAGCTGAGAAAGACAAAAATGGTTTACAGACATACAACAGAACTTCTGAGTACTGACTCTCCGAGGAGAGGGGTTCAATTAAGTCACCCATTGTAATGAACCACTATCAGTTACAGGCCTTTAACTGCAAGCCTTGCAGTACAAACTGAAGAGCCACAGCCGTCATTTTAACCCTGAGGCATGCAAACTAAGAACCGTTCCTTCCAGTAATAGCAAATAAGGGTTTTGTGATGACCAAACTTGCCAGTGACAGGCCACGGATACAAATAAGGGTGCTGCCGAAAAAGAACTATCTGTGTACACAAATCTGGGAAGCATCTGCTGTTTTCTTGGATTTCAACATCCGAGGTCAATCCAAGCGGGTCTCAGCCAGTTCACTAAGAAAAGCTGTACACGATTAAAGTTTTAAAAGCTCCTGTCCATGAATTAAGCCGAGCGTTGCTGTGTGTATTCCTCAGATTCCCTGTGGCTGCAGTTTCCTTTCACTCATACCGAGTCCTTTAAGCTGCATTTTCAGAGCTGCCGCACTGTGATTTCTCCCACGTAAAAGAGCACATATGTCAAATTTGTGGCTCGCTCTTTTTCCCACGTCACCTCTATTTTCCTACTGCTCCCGAAGTTCACAAAGCAAACAGCCCCGCGAGCCCTCGCACCTCCGCCTCAGCGCAGGGTCACGGCGCAGCGTCAGACCGCGAGGCCAAAAGGAGCTTGCAGGGCCTGTGGCTGCGAATCAGATCATCTGGGAGCGCAGATCGCCTCAGAGCGAGGCTTTCTTCCATCCTCAGTACCACAGAGGGCCACTTCCAGAGCGACGGACAAAAAAAAACGGGGAAGAACGGCCTGAAAGCTGCCGTTCCGCAAGGAACCCTCCCGGCGGGCAGCGGGCCTCAAGCCATCAGCGCGGCTGTGTGCTCCGCAGCCCGGGAACCGGGAGCAGGGATCCGGCCCTCCCCATGCAGCGCGGGGGCTGCGAACCCCGAGCGCCTCCGGACGCGACCCTCCCCGTGCCCGCCCCCCCGCCCGGCGCGGCGCGGCCCACCCATACATAGCGCTGGTAGAACTTGGAGAGCCGCGGCTTGCCGTGGTTGTTGAAGATGAGGATGGCTTTGATCATGGTGGAGCCGCAGCCCGGAGCGGCGCCGGCTGCTCGTGACACGCCTCGCCGCCGTCAAGTGACGGGGAGGCGGCGTCCCGAGAGGCTCGGAACGCAGCTGCGCGCGTCACGTCGCTTCCGCTTATGGGGGGGAGGCGGCATGGCGGAAGCGGCGGAGCGGGCGCCGGGCTCGCCGCAGAGCGAGGGCCGAAGCGGGGCCGGGGAGGAGGCCTCGGAAAGGACCCCAGAGGGCGGAGCGGCGTTGGGCGTCGGAGAGCCGGCCGCCTCCCCTGCCGGTTCGCCGGGCACCGAGGAGCCCGCCGGTGACGCCAAAAAGAAAAGTAATGGGGCGGCGGGCCGGGCGTGGGGCGGGACGGCGCGGTGACGGGCGGGAGCGAGGGCCAGTCAGCGGTGAGAGCGGGAGGCGAGGCCCGAGGCGGCCGCCATTAACGGCTGTTCCGTTCCCAGTTGACGTCCTGCTGAAGGCCGTGGGAGACACCCCCATCATGAAGACGAAGAAGTGGGCCGTGGAGCGCACCCGAACCATCCAGGGCCTGTGTGACTTCATCAAGAAATTCCTGAAGCTGATGGCCTCTGAGCAGCTGGTACGGAGCCTTCGCCCTGTGCTGTCAGTGAGCGGGGTCGAGCCTGTACCCGTAGGCCTGTGGCAGCAGTGATGCCCCTCGCAGCCCCCCACAGCATGGCCCTGGGCAGGAGCAGCAGCCAGGGGTGGTGCCTGCTTGCATGGAGCAAGGTGCCAGCTGTGACCTTGCATGCCAGCAGCGTCTCCATTTGTAGCCTTGTGCTGTCAGAACGCAGCTGTGTGTGTTTCAGGGGAGGATTTGTGTGCGCAGTGTGGCGTACAGAAAGAGCACCTGGGAAGAAAGTCTTTGGTTTGGGATTGACTGTCTGAATATCGATGGTTGTTCCTTTCAGAGTTTCTTTTGCAAGCGGTTTAATGCTGCTGATTACTTCTTCCAAATGGCTCGTGTGGGGGTGTCTGCAGCTGGGCAGCGCTGCACTGCTGTACAGGGCCATTCTTTCCTCCCATTGATACCCAAGTGTCCCGAGAAAGGTTGCAGCAGACTCAGAAACAGGGCTGTGCTGACTTCACAGTTAGCAGTGTACTTCTAACATCTGTGTGCTTTTCTAAATGGAGATATCTCAAATCTCATTTGAAATACAAAAATGAAGTTACACTTGTTACACAACTCGGTAATGAGAGAAAGGGGAACTGTTCTAATTGAAAAAGGGAGATTTAGGTTAGAAATTAGGAGGAATGTTTCTTCAACTGTTCTCTTTTATTACAGTTTATTTATGTAAACCAGTCTTTCGCTCCATCTCCAGACCAGGAAGTTGGGACCCTCTATGAGGTGACTTCTGTTTTAAAATACTCTTTCCAAACATGCTGAACAGAGTTGCTTATATACTTCTGCCACTTGAAATATGTTACTGATCCCAGTGATGCTGGCAATATCTTGAATTTAGTGTAACACAGTTGATATTTGTAAATCTGTATTAATTAGATTTAAAGAGACAGTACAATATTTGGAAAAGCAGTCCTTCCCATGCAGTATGTCATGCCTCCAGTGATGATGGAGAACTTTGTTATGAGTTGCTTTACCCCAGGACACATTTACCAAGATGGTTTCTTTTTGCTTTGTGAATATGCTAGTCCATGAATAACGTAACAGCTTTTGTTTTCATTTTCTTGCAGTGTTTTGGAAGTGATGGCAAGCTTGTACTACATTATTGCAAAACCCAGGCATGGGGATGAATCACAAGCAATAGAACTGCTTAGGTGTGATCTTCAAAATGGATGGACTAACTTTTTGGAACCCAACACACTGAAGAAACCATTTGGGGATTTCTGCTTAGAAAAAGTGATGCAGTTGAATAGCATGAAGGAAGAGCTACTGAGGCTGTCCAATTGCATAGCTTTTCACTAACGTTCAATTTTGGGTCCAGAAAGAAAACTCCTCATCTGCTATCTCTAGAATAGAGCCAGCTCTTCTGCTGCTGAGCTCCCACTTACCATATACGAAGGGAAGCTCCTTCATAATTGTCTCGAGGACTGGGCAGTGCTGTCTGTGTATGCTGTATGGAACAAAAGAGTTCCTTTTTATTAAAAGCAATGTGAGTTGCACACATTCTGGGATTCATTTTGCTTTGGACATGTACACCTGTTCTATGTATTCTGTACTTTTTTGAAGTCTTCATCTGGAGCATGTTTTATCTCAAATTTAATTTTAAGATGTTTCGAATTTTCCTGAAAATTGATACACAGATATTCAGCCTCTGCTGCCTTCACATCGGGAGTGCATGTACCTTATTTACATGACAGTGCATATTGATACGCCACAGAAATACTTCCTCCTGTGAAGCTGGGTATTACTGAGTAGAAGGCTGAACAGTTGAGTGATTGCTGGACTCTTTGGGCACTGTTTAACCACTAGCAAAAGTGGTTGTGTGATATGAGGTGCTTAATCTACTCTGTCTGTGCCCCTTTTGGCATACTTACTTTCCTGCTTCGCTGGTAGCGTGTTCAATCAGCAAAACATAATGTAGGTTATATCCTAGTACTGCGTATTGTAATGAGGATTTTTTGTTTTATTTTTCATCCTTGAGTGGACTTGGTGCTTTGACTAGAGTGCTAAGCTTTTATTTATTGGAGGGTTAGGAATGTGTGGTGGCTTTATTTATTGGAGGGCTAGGGGTGGTGTGGTGCTTTGTGTGGGCTTTAGTATTTTTGCTGTTTGTTTTGGACAGTGGAGATGAGGGGATTCATTTGTTTGTTCATTTTAAATTTGTCTGTCTGTAGTACAATCACTTACGCTTGTTTAAGCTGTATTAAAGTAAATGTTAGTTGTCTGCTTGCATGGTGTCATGCTGGATGGCAGTCTTGGTCCCTGTTTAATCCACTTCTGCAATTCAATCACAACAGTCTCTTCCAGTTTAAAGAATGCTTTACGGAATAGCCCTGAGTCATCTCTTGTTGTCTTATGTAACCTCTGTGTCTCTTGTATGTGCCACTGGAAACAATGTACCAAATCGTTTCCATCTTTCTAGAACTTCTGAAGAACCAGTGCTCAGTTCATCTACTGACCTGCAATTTCTATGCAGCCAAACGTGGGATGTATTCCCTAAATGTGTAGTTCTTGTTAATGAAAATTATCACTTTTCTTTTATGGAAAACTGAGATAGCAATCTGTTGCATTCGGTTAACAAGGCAGAATTGTTTGCAAACTTAAACTCTTCAAATAATTAATAGCTTCCACTGTTCAGAACTTTGATCTCCTGGATCTTTGTTGATGTAATAGACCTCCCTCTCCTGGTGAAGAAACTGCCTGCTGGTTACTGTAAAGACAGAGTAACCTTGTATAGCCACTAGAGGGTACACAAGGACAAAGATTCTTGCATAATATTTTGTTGGATTTTTTTCCTTGTCTTTTTCATAATATGTCCACTTTGCCCACCCTGCAAACGTACACAGTTTGTTCTCCTGTGTGGCAGTGTGTTTGCCCAAGATAAGCTGAGCGTCTGACTGTTTGTTCTGTTAGTGCCTTTCACCTCAGATGATCTTAACAAATGAAACAATTGATGTGGTGTAAATGTGCTCCTCAGGAATGATGCAAGAACTTGTGTGTGTTTAGGGTTGTTTTTTTTACAAAAAAAAGAAAATAAAACCCCACTAGGGTCTTTAAGCCAGGAAGGACTTCGGTTTGTCATCTCTTTACAGCTAATGAGAAAAGGTTATCTATCCTTCAAGCTGAATCAATAGGTAAAATTTTACCCCCTAGTATATTTATGTGTACTATCCCAAACCCTTTAGTGGCAGTAGTACATTAAAGTAAAACCTACGTCAAAAATAGTAAATTATTTGCAGAATTCAGTTGGTCATTCCGTTGCAGTAAGTTGCAAGGCATAATGTTGCCCTAAAATAACCCCTTGCTGTGGATTTGGGGTGTTTAGTGGAAGTACGTATGTATGCATGGATACACATCTGAATCAGAAAGCAAGGGTTGTTCAGGATGTGTGGAGAAAGCCATGAAAATGCAGCTCACAAAGGACTCTCCCTACCGATAGGTGGCTCTAAGTGTACCTAATTGCTCCTGATATATATATTTGATTAGGAAACCATGAGTATTCTCACAAACTATATGTACACTATCTTCTAGTAACTAACACTGCAGTAATTCTTAAAGTGTTTTCTGTTTTTCCCAACCGTCTTGCTGCTGTATATCCCTACATGTGACATGCAATTGAAAGCAATGCATCCTGTTTCATTATGTTAGCCACAATGTCACAGGCAGGATGTTTGTGACATGGCAGCCGAGGGTGGTTGAGCCTTCCCACCGATATTCCTGTACATTTTGCAGCTGTGCGATAGATGGCAGCAGAGGGGCAGTCCGGCAGAACGGTGTCTGACATGGGAGCACAGATGAAGCAAAGAAGTGTCGTATAATTCCTCCCTGTGGATAAGAGCAGCCACTGGCATTCATTGATGCTTGCTGAGTGTCTCTGGAGACCAAACAGGTTGTGAGTGTGGTGAGGAGGTGGATGTGTTTCAGCAGTGGTGACAGCAGTGTGAGCAACAAGCCATGTGCTGGATGGCTTTTTACAAAAGCAGCATGCAGGCTCTTATTCACTGGCAGAAATGATAGTGACTGTACAGAGAAAAAAGAGAGATGTTTTGTAGCTGAGTATTTGCTCTATCAAATGGCATTGTTGGGCTCTTTGTGTCTGTTGTAGTTTCAATGAAAATAAGAGCCGTTACTTGGAGCATTTCATTACTTTCAGCCTTTTTTTTGTTTGTTTGTTTGTTTTGGTTTTTTTTTTTTAGTTTAAAAGCATTTCTTCTTGTTCTGTCATTATCAGATCATGCAAAAAGTCTCTCCTGATTTGTAGGTTCACTCTAAGAACTGAAAGGCCAAAATGAGGTGTCCCCAGAGCCTTCTCCAGGCTCAACAAGACCAACTCCCTCTACCATTCCTCACATGAGAGCTGCTCCAGCCCTCTGACCACCTTAGTGTTCCTCCTCTGGACCCACTCCAAGAGCTCCACATCCTTCCTGTGCTGGTGGCCCCAGGCTTGGATGCAGCACTGCAGATGCTTTGCAAGTGTGGAGCTGACAGGGATGATCGCCTCCCTCTCCATGCTGGCCGCACCAAAGTAACATTAATTGCTAGAATAGGAGTGAAAATATGCATTAAAGTAAGGATTGACATTTTGGACAAGCCTTTAAGAGCTGGAAAAAGGGGGAAAAAAGGCCTACAATGTGTCAGTTTACATAGAAGAGTATTGTGTTCCATCCAAAGATGCTTATCAAGGACTTAGCTGGCATTATTTGTAATGTAGTCACTTGATTTGATTTTATGTAATTGAACGAACCAAACGGGCAAACAGGAAAAAAAAATCAGTAAATTATTTTTCAATATATTTATTTATACGTAAAGATTTTTACTGGAAAGGAAAATCATTGCAGTGGATTCATGAAGGACTTTGTACTTCATGGTCTTCATGGCCCAAATAGTGCTATGCAAAGTTGTTATCCTGTTTTCAAAGTAGCAGTTGTCAAGTTCAAACCATCTGAACTGGAAGGCATTGTGTATGATGTATTATTCAGGTAATGCTAATAATCTGTAGCTTGAACTAATCTTAAGAGCATGTGGAAAACATGAAGGAGCTATATGAAACTGAGCTGCCTTAGCAATATAACGATTACACTACTGTGAACACACTGTGCAAATGCCATCTCCTTGTAATCCCTGAAGAACTGCTGGTAAGATGTTAACAGAAGAGGTGTGTTAATTTTAATTACAACACCCCCCCCCCCCCCCCCCCGCCCCCTTGAATGTACTGATTTATAATGAAATGGAGGAAAAATATTCACACATCAATTCTGCAAACCCCCATGCAGCTCTAAAGCAGCTCCTGTCGGTCCACTGTTACAGTTCATGCTCATTTTGCAGATCCAGCTCCACTTTTAGTTACACATGCTTTAATCCTATGCAGTCTCCACTATCCTGAGGTCTCCCATTACTCTTCAGGGATACTTCACAAAGGTTATGCAAGGCACTGTCTTATTAATACACCTTCTTATGCATACATGAGGCAGGGAAAGGGAAAAATGCTATTAACTCTGTGTTTTGTGAGATGATTAAGACACTATGGCACCTTTTATAAAGAGCCATGTATACTTAAAGATGTTTTTGGCTTTTTTTTTTTACTGGGTTATTGGAAACCTGTAACAAAGCAAGCTGAACGTGATTGCTCTTATTTTCTGCTCCCAAGATTAAGTATCACGATATCCTAGTTATTATTTTTGTCCCTGCTTTGCACTTGCTTCAATAGCCATAAACCCATGAGGTGCCAGATGCCCCTCACTCATCTTCAGTCATGATAAAACTTTGGTTTGATGCCTTGCTACCACAGAGAGACAAGAACTCATTTGGAGATTTTATTCTCAGCCTAAAATAACCATTAAGGAAAGCTGAATGAATCACATGACTAAAAATGCACCCAAATAAGAAATCTAGAAGCTTAATGTTAATCCAGTCACGCTACAGCTATGTTACTAGAGCCGGTGGTGCCAGGAAACTTTTGGGGCACTGTAGCTCCATCATCAGCACAGGCAATTGGTGCAAGAGTTGCTGGTGCACATTCTGGTGTGCATGCAACTTGTGAGTTATCAAGGTGCCTTTTCTGGTAGGCAGTCTGTATGTTGGCGGCCTGTTCTGGAGGCTGAAAGGTTAACAAGGTGGCTGCAAACTGCTCTTTGCTGGCTTGCTTCTGTGCCAGAGGACAGTCCTTGGCATATTGACTGGTGGATACACAGTTCCACAGTTCACACAGGTGAGATTGGTTTCCCTGTATAAATTTGGAGGAAAAAAAAGCAAAACTTTGTCCCTCTTTGAACTTGAGGAGAAACCTCACGTCTTTTTAAGAAAGGCCCTCAGCTTTCCTTCCTTGTAATTATCACGTACATACCTGCTCTAAGTGCATTCTGACAGCCAGATGCTGCGACTTCTCTGAGTGCAGATTACAGATGGTGAGGGAATAACAATTGCTTATCTCAATGCAATCATGCTTTTTCTTACTGGGAGTACCCGATGAGTGTGAAGTAGTAACAGCAAGGGAAAAGTGCAGGAGTCTGTGTCCTTGCTCTGCATCTTTTCATGGAACTGTTTTATTTGTATATTATTTACGGATATGTACCAGAATATGTGAAAATAGTGTTAAAATACCTTTAAATGCTTTTGCATTTAAAAAATAAAAAAAATCGAAGTGGTCACAGTCAGTTGTTCCAGCTGCAAAAGTCCCTGTATGAAGTCAAAGCAGAGAAATGTCTTCCCCTCAAACCCAGCTTGGTTACAGAACTTGGTAATAGAACCTTGGCAGCTCTTGGGAATTAAAATGCATTAAGAGCTCTCCAGCTCTGAAACAGGAAACCTCACAGAAGAGAAGGGATCCAAACAAAACCACACAGTAAATGCCATCAGTGCAGAGAAGTCTAGGCGGGACTTTATTTAGCTTTCTCAGTTAAGTACTGCAAATCTAAAGAAACACAAGTCTACTTTAAACTGGTTCTCACACAGAGAGAGTGTGAATGCCAGTCTTTCATATTTTGTTTCTAACACAGACACCTTTCAAGCAGCGCACCAACCACACACTGAAATAGGACCAAACTAATTATTTTAGGAGCCTGTACGGTTTATGCTGTGCAGCTCTCCCACGTGTTTTCCTTCATCCAGCAGCTCACACACTGCTTAGCAGCGACCCATGTGTTCAGTGCATGGCAAGGCTCAGCCTGTGCTGCACTCATTTTGCTCACTGATCACTGTGTTTTGTAGTCTGAAACCGGTACAGCTGTAGGTCCTGACTTCCTCTTAGCACTCAGAAGTAAAGAGACTAAGGTGAGCAGAGACCTAATAGCAATGAGTATATGGTTATAGTCTCATCACACGGAGGAGATGTGAACTCTCATTATTGGGCTGAAGTTGCTGTAATTGATAGATTCCATCACCAATAATCAAAGATATTCCCAAAAAAGTAGGAATAATTTATTTTTTTAAATAATAAAAAATAACCCTCTGCTCTTCACAAGGACGACATACGTGAAACACAGAAAAAATCATCCTCAGACCTTTGGGCTGCTTCTCTTACTGTAGCCTGAAGAGTATATGCCTATTACAGGCGCACTGGTATATACATTCCAGATAGAGATGATGGCATCCTATGGGTGCCATAGCACTGCACAGATCCAGCACTACCAAAAGTGATGATGTGCCTCCTCTGAGAGAGGAGGGTGCCATCCTTAAGCAAAGAAAAGCCTCCTACAGACTTGAGCACTACAGCAGTGAATAGCGGAGGAACATGTGCAGTAATTAATTTCTATGGGAGTATAAACAGACGATTTTTAAGAAATGAACAGAAATGGGAATAATACCATACACTTCTTCAGAAGAAGGCAGCTGATAGTGTGAAGACGATTCCAGTTCTGTGTGGATTACAACACTGTTATATTTTGATTTATCGGGGGCAGACACCATCAGTGACTGAGGTTAGAATGCATCAACTACTGCATATGAGCTCGGATCCATTTCTGTCAGTGGGGTGAGTAAAAATCCATAAGCAGTCAATTAATTTCCAGGCAGTCAATTAATGAAGTCCTTCAAGAGATCGTCAGGATTAACACCTCATATTGAAATACTCGAAATGAGAATATGTATGAATAGATTTGAATAGGAACAAATGGGAAGAGAACAGGGAAGGAGTACACTAGAAAAATATTAGTCTTGCCATGAAGTTAAAGGAAAAAAAATATATATGTTTGCAGCATTATAAGTGAGTTATAACCAACGAGAGCAACAGTGTGAAACTACAGTAGGGAAATCCAGCCCTCAGCTGTAACACAGTAAGGCACAAAGTGCCCCTCCTGTTGCATCTAAAGGCATCCCTAATGATGCCACCAACGCTGCGGCAAACCGATCAAAGTTCTGACGTTTCTGGAATTAACAATGGAAGCATGATGTTGTGGGTTTTCCCCCTGTGTTTAAATACCTGAACATCACCGAACACTGAACTTCCCACCAAGGGAGATGCTGTGCTTGTTCTTCGCCTGTTCTTCTGCTGCAAAGAATGGATGCTTTTCGTTTAGCCACGCAGTGGCCGCGGCTATCATTACCGGAGTCTCCCGGTTGCAATGCACGGATTCGGGCTCTTTCAGACCTCACAACGCTGGCCCGAAATCACCACCTCCTCCCCCGGCGGTATCTCCGGCGGCACGGCCGCCCCCTGCCCGCCGTCCCCGGCCGAGGGGCTCTCGGTGGCATTGCTCCGGGCCCCGCCCGCCGGTGTCTGTGCCGCCGCGGGGCCGGGCAAGGCCTGGCCGCGGTCCCGCCCGTCGCCGCCCGGCCCCTCCGCCCGCCGGGGCGGTGGTAGCTCCCGCCGTGCCTCCCGGCGCATAAAAGCGGGCGGCGGAGCCGGGTAGGGCAGCGGTGCGGACGGTGGCCGGCGATGGAGCAGCCGGTGCAGACGGAGATGTGGAAGGCGCGGAGCCTGGAGGAGCTGGTCCGCATCCTCCACCGGCTGTTCGCCGAGGACAAAGTCAGCGTGGAGGAGGTGCAGGCGCTGATGGAGTCCTACGAGAGCAACCCCGACGAGTGGCTGCAGTACGCCCAGTTCGACCAGTACAGGTAGGCAGTAGGGGTGGGGGGGGGTGCCGCCTCGCCCTGCCTCCCCCCGCCGCAGCCCCTCCGGTGCCCCGCAGCACGCCGGGCTCGGGCCGCCATCCCGACCGGGGGGGGCGGTGGTCCTCGCGGTGCCCCCGGAGGGCCGAGCCGGGGCGGAGAGCGGGCGGGGCGGCTGCGGCCAATGGAGGCAGCCCCGGCCCGGGCCCCCTCGGGTCTGGGGGCGTGGGGGTGTAACGGGGGGAAAGGGGGGTTGTTGCCCCGGGGCTCCGCGGGGCGAAGCTCTGCGCTGCGTGCCCGGGGGACGGCGCGGTTATTGTGGGCGCTTGGAGCCCCGTGCCGACAGCTGGGCTGCTCCTGCCGCTGGTAGCTCCCTTCGCTTGCGCTTAAAAACGGATGGATTTCATTTGAGCATCTCCCTTGAAACTTGCAGACCGAACGGACTCTTCCTTCTGACCTCGGTGTGGTGGAAGCGTCGTACCGGTCTGGGTTTCTTTACCCATCTTCATCTCGTGCTTTCTCTGTTTGAGACCAACTCACAAAACTTAAGGAAAGCAAGGATTAGAAATCCTTCTAATGCCAGCATGCCTGGCAGCCTGACCTGCTGACTGAAATAACAGCACTTGAAGAGTTCATTCCATTGCCAGCACTGATTGCTTGTGTTCTGGCATGGCTGGAGAAATATGCCTACCTAATGCACACATAGACTGTGAGTGCTAAGAGGTATTAGCATGGCGTATTAGCATAGGTTTTATGCTTTGAATGTGATCTGCTGCAAGCATCCCATCTTCATTGCAGTAGAGTGGAATTAAGAAGAAACTATTACAAAATCAATTGATATCAGGCAGTTTCTGTGTGTCTGTGCTTGCATCACTTAGATAAAAGCAAGGCATCTCTGATAGGCATAAATTTGTTTTCTTTGGCAAAGTGCTAATGACCACGACTAAAGCTAAAACAAAGTCCGTGGGTGATTGGCACCATAATAGTTGGAGGCACGAGCCTGGAGTCATTAAAGCCACAGTATGGCAGTCAATTTACTAGGCAAGGAGAAAGGAGGGAGCTTCTGCAGGGAGCTTCTCAGCAGCATGAGGTGAGTAGGAAAGGCATGCCAGGGATGCAAGGAAACCGGTGTGGCTATTCAGAAAACCCCTTCAGACCTCAAGAGCAAATAACATTCCAGAATACACATTGATTGCAAAGCCTCTAAAAGCAAGTATTTTGTCTTCTGCCTTTAAGACAGCAAAATGCTGGCAGGAATTAGACCCGTTGGTATGGGTCTAGGCACAAGAACGCTATGGTGTGAGATGTATATTCTTGTCCTGAAAGTTCTAAGTGAAAACTTGACATCTTCTTTCTTTCTTTTCTTTCCTTTTTCTTTCTTTCTTTTTCTGGCCCAATACAAATGAATGCTGCGTAATGAGAAAGAGCCAAGAATATAAAAAAAAAATAGCTGTAAAATAATGTTACCATGTATTTTTCTTACTTCATAGCAGTCTTCTGTTTCTAATTATAAGCCAGCTGCTGGAGTGACTTCATTCAGTAACTATTTTGATTTGATCCCATCTACCACTCTTGTCTTGGACTCACAGTTCCCAAACTCTGATCTATCTATGTAGTTCAAAAGCAATACGACTGTCAGATATTAACTGTGTATATTAACTATTATATATTAACTGCGTATATGAACTATATTCTTACCTTCTGAGGAAAAAGCACTTTCACAAAAACAGCTTAGAAGTTCAACTTTTTTTGAAGAAAAAACTTTGCTTTCAGCAAGAAGGTTTTCACGTTGCAGCTTTCTTTTATAGCAATGTTTATATAATTTTGTCTTTCATGAGCATATCAGTACAGTTAGAAAAGCAAACACTTTGTATTGCAGATACACAAGAAATCTCGTGGACAATGGAAATGGAAAGTTCAACTTGATGATCTTGTGCTGGGGTGAAGGACATGGCAGGTTTGTATTCAAAGATTATGGCTTTAGCAAAAAGATATAAAAGCTGCTGTATCTTTCGTTGTTAAATGAGAAGAGGAAAATAATCAGCCCTACACAAGCTGTTAGAAAATGTCTGGAAACTAAGCAGTCCGGAACTCGTCATTATTCATTTTGGATAGCAGTCCTGAATACTTGGTTGTTTATTTAGTTTTGCAAGGCTGTACCTCATGGACATTTTTAGAGCATTTAGAATAAACACTTGTGCCAAATTAAACTCCCCTTCTGCCTGAGGACGTTTTTAATCCCAGTACTGCAGTGGGTCCTGTTGGTAGGGCAGGTTGGATGGATCCTCCTGGTACAAGGACTTGGTCCAGTTTAGGCAGCCATTGCTCTCTTGTGTTGTTTCAGTCTAGCCTCTGACACACTGCAGTATAAAAGTACTTCTAGTTGAGGACTCTGATCTGTGGGTTCAGACATCCCATCTCCTCCCCACGAGCTGTGTGCTCCTGCAAGCCTGAGGAAAGGACCTGTCCCATAGAGTATCCTTCATGAAACATTGGCCAAAACACAATGTGAAATAACAAAACTTGCATGTTTTGTCTGATTGGCCTTCTATATAAATAGAAAACCAAGGGAGCTGTGAGGATGAGGTTTTTGTTTGTTTTAATTGAGCATGCATAGCAAACTTTTATGGTATTCTCTACTGGATGCCTTGAGGTTATACCCAGAGAGATGTAAGTAAGAATGAAGCCCACCGCCTCTGCTCCTTCTGGGCTATTCTCACAAAGACTGTGATTTATTTATATCAAACTCTGAGCTGAATGAGCAATTAAAGGAGCTAGAGGGAGACCACAGGCAGATTTCTGCTTCCAACATGAGGAGGATCAGATTGTTCTCATGGCTTGTGGAAGGACCATGACAATGTGTCATTTGTGAAGTGCTCTATGCCTGAAGTAAGCTCTGCCTTCTTGAGTCTCCTTTTGTAAGGAAGCTAATTTGTTTACTGAAGAAACAAAACATTTAAAGAAGTTTGTTTATTGAAAACAGTAACGTATTAAAAACCAAGTTTTTGACTGAAACTCAATAGGACTGTGGGCCAAATTCCCTTCTCCTCCACCAACACAGTGAATGGAGAGCTCTCCCTTTGTCCCAGTCTGCTGGCTGCTGTAACAGTTTTCCTCTATTTATAAAGAAAAAATAAAACCAAACAAAATCTAGCCCCGCGTGTCTCCAATTGTAGCAAATGGAGCATAGTTCTGAGCAAGGAGACAGACAAAGCAAACACACAGATTGTGCCAAATCCTGCTGTTTTTGTTCATTTTTGCCATACCAGTGAAATTAACAGGTTGCTATAGCTGGCTGTACTTATCAGAGTGAGAAGTACACTGTTTTCTTTATTCAGCAAATGCCTATGCACCCCAATAATAAAGACTCCGTAGAAATTAAGTGGAAATCACCGATTTATCGCATGTCTCAGGAGGAAACAGAGTGAATCTGCAAATATCAGATGTACTGCAAGTTTAGGCTGGCCTCTGCCTGGAGATCACTGTGGAAAGCATTGTTCTGTTTCTTGGCCCACAGGAGTTGCTGTTCTGAAGAGGTTTTTTTCTGTCCTTCTCAGACTTCCTTTGTATTTTTCCCTGGCCATTTCACATGTTGACCAATATCTGACTTTTCCCCAAGTGCTGCTACATGTAAACTTATCCCAGTATGGTTCTGATGTGTCGTTTTTAAGTTGGCGTATCCTAGTAGCTCTGGATGTTGTCGCACAGTTGTTGTTTTTTCTTTATTCCTAAGATTATTGTGCATGACCCATGTACAGTTGCATATAACTCTAGGGCTACATCCAGATACTATATGCTGTGCCATCTGTTCTGCTTGCAGTATTAAATATGCACATCCTTCTGAGTTTGGTTATTCTTTTCGCATATATAGCAGCATCCATGACCACACTGATTCACACTGCTTTATGAAGATTCTCCAGGGAAATCTAAAGGAGACGCTGTTTGAGTGGCCTGAGAAAAAAGGGAATGGTGAAATGACTAAGAAATCAGAGCGAGTTTTGAGAGAAAATCAATGTGCCTATATTAATGGTAAGCTCTTCCAATAGTTTGTTTGACAACTACTTACCCTTGAGTCCCATTTCTAACAGAAGAGTTTGTATGCTCTCCATTCTCCTGCATCTAACAGTATGATGCTAATGGCATTTTGCATGATTGCTAAAGAACAGGGATCTTTAGATTCTGCACGAACTGCACACTTACATTCAGCAAAACAACAGAATAGTCCTTCAACTCACTCATAAGTCATTGCAACAATTGCTTGATTCTTAAATGTGCTAGATAGCTCCTTTACTCCAATCAGTCCCAAATAGATATCTGAAGTTGCTTATAAACTTAGAGCTTTCCTGAGAAATGAGGCAACCAAAGCTTTGACGGTTGAATCATCTTAATACAGAAGCTGTCAATGGAGCACATGGAGCAGGCAGAAGCGAAGGCCCCGATCCCTAGGTTTATTGTCCAAACCATCAGGAAAGCACAGTGCTGAAGTGCAGTGTCAGCACAACTGGGCAGACCTGAGCATTTCAGTTTACAAAACGATTGCCTCACAGGCACTGAGAGACAACCAAGTCTCCAGCAGCAGCATGGTTGCCTAGATACCTAAAGCTGTGCCACTGTGCGTAGCTGTAGTTATCACCATGTTGTGCTGTGCTGGAGGCCATCTGGAAATCACCAGCTGGTTATCATGGTCTTATCCTGTGAAAGACATTATACATCGTGCTGAAGGGCAGTGAGTACTGCTGAGTAGTGGCAAAGCCCTGGAGAAGGGGGGCATCTACCTTCTGTGTGATGGCTTGGAAACTGGAGCATGTACCTGGTGGGGCTGAGCCATGGAGCTCCTCAGCAGAGCCTCATGTTGAGTTGTGTGTGCAGCATGGAGGAAGCAGGAGCAGGACTCTGCAGCCCCTTTTGAAGGAATGCTGTGTTAACTGAAATCACAAAATGCACAGGGCAGGAAATACAGACAGGAGCTTGATATGTCTGCTGATGGAAGGGCTGCTCCCACACCACTGCCAAGGGGTTCTCATGCTTGTGTAGATCTTCCTCACTGTGCGGTTATTTCCCTCGCAAGCAATTATACTCCATGTGCAACTAATCCAAACTTTATTATTTAAAGCAAACAAATTTGATATTTGCTTCTCTGGGGCAGTTTGGATCTCTGACATGTTTCCTGGCTTTAAAAATAAATGAATAATAAGGCAGATAGATAAACAAGCAGAAGGAAAACACTGGTGGTGTGTTGATTACCTTAACTACTTCAACAATGAGCCTTGTGTCTCTATTGCGTGCTTCGTGGTTACTGCTGTACTTTGCTTTTGAGGTTAAAATCCTTGCAGCTGAGTCTGTGTGAGGCTTCTATTACGTGAGCATAGAATTAGGACACCATACCCTCTATCTAAGTAAATTACAGTAATGACACCCGGGTCTTACACTTCCAATGTACCAAAGTTAAAAGCATCCATAGGATTCGCAGAGTAATATGCCAACATTGTGCAATATCAGTGTAGGGATTATGTAACAAACTAGTGAAAGTTCAAAGGCCTGAATTGTTTCTACAGAAGAGTCATAAAATTGATTACAAGGTCTCTTCTGCATAACTCAGAAACACAAATTTATTGTAGATGGAAATAGTTTTTGGGGCTTTTTGGGTGGATGTGATACTTCGTACCTTACATTCTCATGTGACTGCTTGATTTCTACTGCATTGCTCCAGCAGGCACCATTACTTTGTTAGAAGCCACACAACAGACAGCGCCTTGTTTTATTACAAGTTCAATTATACTTGCTATTCAGCTAAGGTTGGAAGTGTGCCAGTCACCAGTAATTTGTCACCTTATTCAAAAGATCAGACGAATGAGAAGGCTGTTGTTCCCCAAACCAACACACTGGAAAGATTAATTAGTAAACAGATGCCTCCCAACAGAAGATAACCACGTCTCTGCCCCAGATATCTGTTAACATGACTGATGTCCTTGTTAAGTGGACTAAGGATTAGTAATACGAAAACTTCCTCCCTATATCACATCTTGACGTTTGTTTCTGAGGAAAGTAAATTACCTTGAGCTCCTTTAGAAATCATAGCTTGAAGATAACTGACGGCATGGCTGCCCTTAGGCTTTTCTGGATTCCCATTAGCCCTCAGCTAGTAGCAGATAATCCAGCATCACAGGAGGTGTGGAAGGCTGTGAGGTGATTTGAAGTATTCAGGAACATGTGTTGGAGATCAGCAGTCAGATTCCCTGCAGTGAGTAATGCATTGCCCTTAAAAGTGCAGGAATGCCTAACTGGCTTGCTCACTAGTTTTAGTTTAGATGACTTTATTTCTCCCAGACATTTGAGATCTCATTAAATCTGCCTGTTAACTTCTTGTTTCGTGCCCCAACTTATATAGACTCCATTGGCCTGCACCGTGTGGAGAACATCAGCCACACAGAGACTGCTGTCAGCCTGCATTTGTACAGCCCGCCCTTTGACAGCTGCAACACCTTTGACCAGAGGACCGGGCACAAGCACAAAGTCAAGATGACCTTTTACAGCCAGTTTGGAGAGAGGACTCACTGTGTAAGTAGGAGGCAGCGCGCTCCCCAGCAGCCCTTAGCTCTGAGCACAGGGCTGGGGCTGAGGGCTGCACTTTTGCCCCCACATGTGGGAGCAGTGGACATGGGGCCTGCCCAGCTCAGGCAGGAGCTCCTGGGATACCCAGCATAAAGCCCGATTCCAAACATCACTCAGTTTGTCTTTTATCACCTCCCTGGTGTGCAGTTCTCTGCTTTGTAAGAGAGCACGGTAATACTGCTGTGTATTTTATACATGGGAAAGCTGAGTCTGAGCTCTTACCACATGTGGGTGATAACACTGGGTTTGGCTGCTCAGCCCACAGCCCCGTTTCCCCTGTCCTGTGGACTCAGTTGACCAATTCGTGTGAGTGGTGAAACAACCTGCCTCCCTTTGGTCAGCAGGAGATAAGTTCTGTGCTGAGAAATGAGAAGTTGGCCCTTAGCTGCATGCCTTCAGGCAGCAAATGATGGTAAATTCAACCCAGTCAATGGAAAACAGCAAAGTGGCCAGATCGTTTTAGCCAGTTTAAGTCATGTGTAACATTTCCTGTATAAACTGTTCTGCCAAAAAAGCAGCAGGTTTCAAGTCAGATGTTTTAAGCCTCATAACTTAGAGTGAACTGAAGCATTTTTTTTTTAATAAACCTAATATAATTCTTCAAAATTGAAACATTGAAATGGAAAAAGTGTGCTTTGAGAAGGAGTTCTCTGGTTGGCTGTTGGCTGCATTCTTAAGCAACAACGTGAGGTTGCATTTGGGTGGTAGAGAAATCTTAATATCAGCCTTAGGAGACCATGCTAGGACATCTGGGAGAGCTTATTAGGGCTTCTTCTAGCACTATTCCATGCATTGGGAAACCAAACCTCTTACAAGGGGGGAAAAGAGATTCTTGTTGGTCAGCCTCATAAGAAGTTCAGTGATTGTGTTCTTTTGGAAACAGCACAATTTCACCCTTCACAGAAGCCAGAAATTCAGTGCTCAGTTTAATAGACTGAGCCCTAAGTAAGATCCTGTGAAAGTTTAATATAATCAGTGAGAACCAAGTAAATTATTTCAAACTTGTCACGTTATAACGTGATAATGTAAGATAACATGCAAAATTAGACTTGGACTGTTTTGCTCCTCTTGATCTATAACCAGCTGACAATGTCTGTACCTTTAGTGTGGATCTGGCTTACTGGACAGAGGTAAATCTTAGTCACTGGGTCTCTTCCATGAGTTGCTGTAAATGAAATTCCAGCAAGGGGAAAAGCAGTGTCTGGGCTGGGCCATCCAGCCATCTGAAATGACCTCATGCTACCAAAGCCTTCTGGCCTGGGCGAAGGTTTCTGGAAAGCTCAGTGGAAACTCAGGCTTCCTTCTGCTTACCGTATCTCAGAAGGACACACAGAGGCAGAGAGCTGTAAGCTAAAAATACAGAGGGAGTCATCTGAAACACACTTATATATCTTTTACTGGTGAAATCTGCCTGACCATTCAGTGCTTCCCATTTTCTGCAAGTAAAACACTCGGGTAAATCCCAAGAGTCTTCTACCCATGCTGGAGTTTAAATTCATCGATTCTGCAGTAAATTCTGCAGGTAAATAACTTATGCAGGTCTAATAATTCAAATAGCATGTCGCTGTGCTGCCACAGAAGTTACAGTTGACACAGCCCGGGTACAAACTGTACAAGGTCTGATGTGAAGGTCCCCTGAGGGGAAGCTGGCAGTGCCTCCAGTTCCAAAGCACACCAGCATTTCTTCTTGCCACTGCTCTTACTGGGGAGGGCAGTTTCCCATCACAGCCGGCCATTCAGGCTGGGCTTCCCAGTTCTTCCATCAGACTGCTGTGAGCGCGGGGCTGAGGGATCTGCTGCCTTCAGCCGCCTCTTTGGCCAAGGACTTGCTCGTGGTGACACCCAGAGCTGATGGATGACAAGACTGCTTTGGTCATCTCCACAGCACCCTCTATAAAACAAGTGGAATGCCTTGCGAGCAGTACTGAGATCTGGTACCCCATGAGCAAGGATAGTCGGTGCCTCTTTCCTTAAAACAGCAACCTGTCCTTTTCACTTGCAGGCCATGGCAATGCCACAGGAGAACAACTGAGGAGCACCAGCACGTGTTTGCACAAGACCTGCTGAATGTTGAACCAGGGACAGAAGACTCACGTGGCTCTTTGTATACGTTTTGTCTGTAGACCTACACTAGGGCAGCTTCCAGCAAACCCCCGTTTTCCCTGAGTGAATGGTGATCATGGGACACTAAGCCAGCTAGTGCCATCAACTACTTCAGAGGTTAGATGCCTTTCCTTGGGCTACTGCCAAGCCAGAATTAAGTAGTTGGCTTTCTGATTCTAGCCTCCTTTTGATTCTGCTTCTGTTGCGTACTGAGAGTATCAGAAATAGGGTTTTAAACATCATCTAATGCTACTTAATAGGCCTAGATGTATGTATATTCTCAGTGTGATTAATAACCACGTACACCTGTAAGCTTCCAGTCACTTGTACCTATGGTAGTACACTAGATACAATTAGCAGACTATATATTTTTTTTATTAACTCTTTTAGGTTTTAATGATCTAAGCCATTTTGATAGTTTTGTGCATTTTTTACTTTTTTTTTTTTTTATTATTTACATTTTCATTTGTCAGATCTTGTTTAAAATAGGAGCAGCAAGATGCTTCGTGTACAGTGATTTTCAAAACCAATCGGGCAGAGATTTGGGTTTGTAATAAGGCTAATCATACGTAACACGGCTGATGTCCAGTTTCCAAAGTGTTCTGTGTAGCTACTGAAGTCCTTTCAGGTAACTGAAATAAAACTGGATTTGTGCACAGATTTCATAGTTTTCAGCCTTTTTTTTTTTTTATCTTTGTAACTGAGATTTTCATCACCCTTTACTCATGTCCACATTGGTCGTAACCATAAAAGACTTTCTCAAGTAATAAGCTTTTAAATAAGGATTTAGAAAGCTGGAAGTATTTCAAACATGCAGAGAATTCTGATGGCAATTAAGCTGGTGGGAGATTTGCCACTGAGTTCACCGATGCTTGGTTTTATCTTCAAATTTAATAACAAGGAAAGCACCATCTCGATAAAAGTTAGCTGCTTAAATGTACAAACATCGCTGAAGCTGCCCTTACTGAGGCTGTGCTAATCACTTAACACAGATAGCGTGTTAATATAGGGAATGTGTGGAGTGTCTGGTTAGGTGGGGGCTCATTACTCAGCTAGCAATGTAAGCTTTAACAGTAATCCTTCTAGATCAGTCACACATCTTGACAAGCCCAGAAAACATTATTTCCCTGATGAGATCCTGTTTTCAGGGAGGCTCTTTCAGAGTTTCACAGAACGCTTCAGCAGTGTCGTGGTTTTTAAATTAAGCTGTGGATTAATTTAACCACTGGTCTGGTGGTTGACAACCCTGCACGTAGCGGGGGGGTTGAAACTAAATGGTCACTGTGGTCCTTTTCAACCCAGGCCATTCTGTGATTCTGTGTGTCTATGACTTTGAGTTGCATTTACTCTGTGAGCCTGTGGGAAGGCTCTAAGTGCCTCGCAGTTAGGGGAGAGAAAGAGGGCATAGAAGTAAAAGAGGATGAGAAATTAAAGTCAAAGCTGTCCTAGACACAAAAGAGGAGGAAGCTGTAGCAATGAGGACTGTCTGTGAGAGGTGGACCTGGAGGCTGTGCCAGAGTGCAGATTAAGGAGATGCACAGCCTCAAACTGGAAGTAATATTAAAAGCACTGACACCATGGACATAAATAATCCTCAGATTCTTCTGGGCTCTGACATACTCCAGAGCTTAGCATGGTTTGGTTTCTTTTGTTTTGTTTTGTTTTTATCATCCACAGGAACCAACTCTTGAAAAACCTTGTCAAGACAAATGTTGACTAGCTAAGATTTGACATGTTTTGTCTTGTGAGCATCAGAGATGAGCCGAGGCTATGTCATCCAGGTGCTCTGCTTGTGCAGGGTCACTGAGAGCTCATAGATGCGTCTGTGCTTTTGCTTGCTATCTTAAAGGGCGAGCCCAGCAGTTCATAGAGCACAGGTTCTGTCAGTTCAGATGAACTGGGAAGCTCAGAGACAGACAAGGAGCATAACAGCGATCAGAGAAGCAGTTAGCTGCACTGAGAACAGCAATATGGAAACTCAGAGGGTACTGCAGCTAGCCACACACATGCCTAGCAACTGAGACAGAAGAAATATGAGCAGAATAGATAGAAACCCGCTACATAAGTTGGCTCAAACACTGTGATGTGATCACTGTCGCTGTCACCACTGCTGAAGCTCTCCACCCATCACTTCACTGTGCTGACATCCACTGTGTGGTCTCCAGAAATGTTCAGCAAGAGTCGATGAATGCCAGCGGGTGAGAAGTTTAACACATGAATGAATTCCATGCCACGCTTCTATTTCACACGCACTTCCACATTAGATGCCATCCTGTTAGATGCCCCTCTGCTTCCATCTGTCACATGGCAACAAAATCTAATGGAACGCTGGTCAGAGGATTCAACCTGTGCTGCTGCACCACCACCATCCATCCACCTCTGATGTCAGGGGCCAACGTGATAAAATAGAAGGCATTACTTTTGGAGTAGCCTCGTAATCACAGGATACAATGAGGAAAATCATGCTTTCACTTGCACAAATGTGTTCACTGTGCTGACTTAAAACACAGAAACCAGTGGTAGCAAAGTGGTATTTACACATTATTATGGCTGATCAGCCAGTGTGTTAAACCTAGTGTGTGAAAGCCCTTGGGCTCAGAGCAGCCCAGCTGGCTAGCTGATGAGGCAGCAACATGCTATAGGGTGACAAATAGCTGTCACTTGGCAGTGAACAGATGTCCAGTGTTTCATACGCTTTCAACCAGTAAGTGCTATTGAGCAGGGTCACTATGAAAGAAGCATGGTTCGGTATCTGCTAGTGTTGCTGTGGAGTGGTCAGAGATCCTGCTCTAAGCTATCAATACCACTAACCCCATCAGGCTGACAACAGCTGGAGGTCAGTCTGAGAGTGATTTGGTGACTTAACTGCAAATCCAGTGAAGGGGATTCAACAGAAAGGTGCAGGGAGGCCAAGCAATGCCAGGAGCACAACGAAGCGCAGTATTTCCATTGGCTCTTTAACTCAGTACAGAATCCTAGAGCAAGCAAACAAGTTGTTTGGTTTGGTTTTTAAGCACAAAGTTTGGTTGTATTCTTCTTCCTTTGACAACGTACAGAAGGACGTAGCAGAACCAAAATCCACCCTACACATAGCTCTGTTTCCATTACAAAGTTTTTTTTTTTTTCTCCTAAACCACAAAGATACAAGATGTGCTATTCACTAGCTAATCTTTATAGTTATTTTCCACACTCCTGTCATGCTCAAGAGAAAGCTATGTTGCAAGGATATAACCCTTCCAAGGTTAAAAGAGGTGATGTACCTATGGTGACTCTGCAGAGAGAAGCAGAACGATGTGGAGCTCAATGCCTCACTCTGTGAGGGCTGAGAATCCCATAGAATGCCTATTTTATTGTATTGTCAGGGGCAGATGGTGGTGATATGGAAGTAGAGGTTGAACCTTCCCACCAATATTCCATTACATTTTGTAGCTTGGACAGATGGCAGCAGAGGGGCAGTGACAGAGTGACTGACACGGTAGGGTGTATGGAGGAAAAGGGTGTCACTGGATTCCTCCACGTGGAAAAAATGTCACCCACTGACATTCACCAATGCTTGCAAAGTATTTATGGAGACCAAACAGTGGATGTGAGCACAGCGAGGCAGTGAGTGGAGCATTTCAGCTGTGGCAATAGTGACAGCGGGCACCTCTTCTGGTACAGATGCAGGCTGCTGTTCATCACTGTCAAAAATGCACAGCTAATGGTGGTAGCCGTGTTGAAAGCCTGTGTTTTGTGGCTGAGAATTGGCTCTATCAATTAGTGTTACTGTGCTCTTTCTACTTGTCGTTTCTCCGAAAATAACTTGGAGGCATTACTTTTGTAGTAACCTGTATATATAATGTGCTCCTTCCAGTTTATCCCCTGAAAGCCTTTGCCATCCTTAATTCAGGCACTGGCAGTAGATCCAGCCCCTCTGACCGGTAAAGGAGTATTGAGTTGGGCCTTCGTGGATAGTTCTGACCCCTGTGGTTTGTGTGAAGCATTATTCAATAATCAGCCTCAAATGTGTGAATCCTGTGGGTATTTAGCAGCATTTCTTCATAGGATCATAGGATCACAAGGTTGGAAAGTAGCTACAAGACCATCCAGTCCAACTGTCCTCCCATCACCATTGCTACCACAAGCCACTAAGCCAGATCTCGGAGCTCCTCATCCAGACACCTCTTGAACACTGCCAGGAACAGTGACTCCACCACCTCCCTGTGCAGCCATTCCAGTGTCTGACCACTCTTTGAGAGAAAAAGTTCCCTCTTATGTGCAGTCTAAACCTCATCTGATACAACTTGAGGCCATTTCCTCGGGTCCTGTTTTCAGGCATTTCTTCATTGATGGATGACCCCCAGAATGGGGACAGATAAATGCTTCTGAACTTTTTGCTTATTCTTACATCCAAAACACAGAAAATGTTTGTTTTATTTCTTCAAGAAAGTAACAAAACAAGACCTGTCTCATCTCTGCTTTCACCCTCCAATTCCCTACAAAACTGTGGTACAAGTAAATCAGTGTTTTATCTTCTAGGAAAGCCTAAGTTCTTGACAACGGAGTTACACTTCCTTCTTGACCTTTGAGAAAGACAGTGTCCAAAGTATACTTGCAGCTTTTTCCAGGTTTGCTATATCCTCTCCTGAACCACAGATATAGAAATATTCTGGTCACTGCCTCATAATTCAGTTTATTTTTCATGCTCCTCCTTTCTCCTCTTGATTTTGGATTTACTCTCTTGAAGGACTCTATGCTCTCCCAGGTTCTGCTACCCTGCCGGCTGACCTGCAGCAAAAGGCACTGAAGAGTGCTGAAGAACATCAAGGTTTGAAGGTACAAAGCTTTGCCCTTAAAAGAATTGCAAAACAGCAGTGGTGAGCCAGTGCAGAGACCGCCTGTCCATCACCCGCCTGGAAGATGGCCCCGGTGCTGCCGTAAGCACAAGGACAGGCAGCTCTGAGGAGCAGGAATAGCTCTGGAGATTAGAGAAGTGCTCTGTAAGTGCATCTGAGGTCTGGCAACATACAGTTACAGCAGCCACGGCTTGACCCCACTGAAAAGCTTTAATCCTCCAGGGAAGCAATGGGACCTTTGGCACGCAGCAATGTCACTGTGGTGACAAGGTCTCTGAGGGGGCCTGGGGTTACAGTTACAAGGATCTTCACTGAGCACATGCACGGAGAAGGAAATGGCGTTTGGAAAAGCTCTCTTCAAGGGAGATGTGCAGAACAGCCCTCTTTAAACACAGAGGCTGGAGGAAGCTTTCGTCACCCCTTCAGCTGGATATTTACTCAGCGTACACTGAAATAGGAGCGCAGTCATTGACTGACATAATGTTTTACATCCACTGACTTAATGGTTCTTGTTTTTAGCCTTCGCTGGAAATGAGTGCTTAATTTTGATTAAATTTATTACCTGAGACTTCAGACTGCGGCCCACAATAAACGTGGTAATAAACAAGTGGGAGAGGTGCTCACTCGTGGCTTCAGAAAGGCCTCAACATTCAGTGCTTCAGGCTGGCCAGGAACAGTCAAAACAAAAGGGTGCGAGAAGAAAAACCTCCCCCTGTTTCATTGCATGAGTTACAGCAAACAGGACGCTTCTCTGCTTTTGCACCTCATCGCCTCATTGTGGCATGAATTCATTAAGGGGCTACTTTCATTTGGGTTCTGATACCTTGCAGAGCTATGCAATATTGAAAGTGTAAATTTTCTCATGCCAAAAGCAGGAAAAGTGCTCAAAGTTCCTGATGAAGTGCATAGGGTAAACAAATATTACTGTTGCTATCTCAAATGCAGTGTGATCTCACTAGTGCTGCCCATCCATGGGTAGATCTCATGCCATGTATTAGACTCTGATATGCCAAATGAGTTGAGTCATACCTACACTACTCATACAGCTTGAACTTCTGCCATAGAAAATAAATGGATGTATAGTCAAGCTGGTGACTTTCTGCCATATAGAGAAGAAAGCTCTGCAAGCGTGTAAATTGTTTTCCACCCATTCAACTAGTCTGTATTCCTACTGCTGTCTGAAATATCAGCTTCCATGGAGAGCCAAAATACAAGGAGAGGAAATGTTTTTGTGAAGTGCCTCTAAGTTGCCTCACACTTCTATTGTAACAACACAAATGTTGGAGTAGGGTCTGGAAGAATCAAATGCTATTTACAGACCATTCCCACAGGAGGTAACACATCTCTTCTTTGTAGTCTTTGAATCACAGTCACAATATTCAATAAAAGCACCTTTCGTCATCAGGACATCCCAAACACTTGTGCAGGTCTTTTCACAGAGCTCAGAATGATTCAAAACAAACAGAAAGTTCTTTCCATGGAATCATACTAAAAAAAAGGCTGGGTTTTGGAAACTTGTTGGTGCTGGGCACAAAAAAAAGACCAAAATATTGACATGTAGAATGCCTCTGGAGTTCCCATTGCTTTGAACTGGTGGGGCAGCTTGTAAGTAAGTTAACGAGTCACGGAGTTGCTGCAATATTAAATGCTCGCCTCACATTTGAGGTGAACGCTAAATGCTCACTTCAGTGAAAAGCCATTTCGTCAGAACAGTTGATTCTCTCTGTTTGGATATCTGAAAAGTCCCTCTTACTGGCACTTGAAATAAGACAAAGTGATTGCAAATGACTGCACATTTTCAGTGCCTCGAACTTGGGTTTGTGACCCCAGTTCTGAGCAGGCTATGCTGTGTGACAGAGGTTTAAAATCATGGGCTATCAGCTGTCAGATTAGCTGAGTGAAGCACTTGTACAATTCAGTGAGGAACACTTAAGATCATGACTCACCACCAGTGACCTAGAATGGACAAAGTCATTGCTACCTACAGCCATCTACCTGCCCATCTGCTTTCCAAAGACCAGAGCCTTGTCGCAGGGTTAGCTGAAGGTGCATTTGAGCGCTGCAGTCTGCAGCTTTATCTATAAAGACCAACTGAAACTGGTGTCCAGTTGAGGTTACTTGTGGAGTGGTAAGTCACCAGAGTTGATAAGCAGCTGCACATCCTTTCAGCTGTTCTTGGTGTAGAATGGGAAGGAAAGGGTGGTGGCCAGATCACATTCAAGCAGAGAAAGAACCAGTTCGACCACCAGCTACATCCTTCATGTTTAGGTTGGGAAACAAGAAAATATGCTGGTGTTGCACCAGGCTCACAACTACAGCTTCCTGCAGATGCTCTAATTGTGTTGTTAAGAAATGCAGTGTCCTGAAGCTGCTTCAGCTTGCTCTTTCTCATGGATGAGTAGCAGCACATTAAGTCAGGCTGTAGACCTATCTACACACTACCTCATGCTCTGGGATCATGGACGTGATTACGAATTTAAATAATCAGGATCTAAATGTCTATACATTAAGTATCACACAGCACAGAAGAAAAAACAATGGTCTTGGACCAAACAGTCTTCTTGGCAGCGACCCCAAAGTCATAAGACCAAAATCCCTCACATAAGCAAGCTCCCACATGATTTCTTTAGCACTTTTCCATGAAACTCATAGTCTTCCTAGGATCTCATAAGATCTCCCCATGACAGATTCCTTCGAGGACTCTGAGGGAAACATTCCCCCTGAAAATACCTGGAATTATTGATTGGTGAAAGGGCAATTACTTAACAGTGAAAAACAGTGGCGATTTCTCAATGTTATTGCTACCCTTGTTACTGTGATGCAAATAGCTTACATCAAGCAGTGCTGAGAAAAGATTTTATTTCTGTTTAGTAAGGACATTAAGTTCCTATTAAGGGCCAAAGTACATGGTCTTGTCTAAAAGGGTTGGGACATCGTGGATTAAGGTAGATATCTCTTAAAGCAATCTCATTTGAACTGATGATGTTTATATCAGGAAATGTTCTTTTTTGCTAGTGGAGCACTGTTAGAGAACTGGTGCAGCACACTCACTGTTCTGAGGTCCACATTAAGCTCCCAAATGCTGTTGGGAAGTTGCAGATCTGTGGCACAACAGCCAAGCATAAATTCTGTATGAGGTACCTGCACCTTGACACTGGAGCTCATAGGCCAGCTGCTCTACACTTCTCAGGTTACCTCCATGTCTCCTGGAATTATCCATAGCTTCTCTGTACTCCTCTTTTGGCATCACCTCTTCATACAATCCTTGCAAGCAATTGTGAGGCACAGAGAAGATAACCACCTCAAAAAAAATAATCACTGTGTTGGGTCCTGTAACTCAGTTTTACAACCATTGAGTTAGTAGGAACAGCATCCCAGGAACTCTTGCAAACCAAAATACAGCATCTTTCAGCAAGCACTGTTAGACCAGCTAGTAGGATTAGGAAAGATGGTTGAGGATTCTGGCACATGTGGCCTTCTACAGCAGGAAGACAACAAGCACGTATGATCTAATCTTGGAAGAAATTCATGGCTGGGATGGCAATCTGCTGTTTTAAAGGGAGGTTCCTGACAGAGTTGGACCCTGTTACAGAACAGTAATATCAGCAAAATGGTAATAATAGTAATGATGGTAATAATAATAAATACAATCTAATTGACAGGAAGTTTGCGATAAGGTAATGTTCTATTCAGAAATAAGTGCTTCTGTAGTATATCTGAGTTTTTGCCATTGTCTCCCGTGGGAGCAGAACTAGATTCAGTGGCCTTGATGTGTCTTTATACTAACAGTAAAGATTAGCTCTTTTGCTGCTGGAAAGGGCATCAGCAAGGCAGTAATGCCTTTCACACCTGTTAGGCCCCCCTCAGCTTAGGCAGCTATCATTTACAAATGCCTGTGAATTATGTTGTATCAAACAGGGAACAGACTGTTCTTCCAAGAGGTGCCTTGGACCAGAAATGCCTGGGCTCGGGCCTTAGTGCCTGGGGTCGGAGATTGTGATGCCATATTCTGGTTCCAAACTGCTTGTTTTCATTACTGTCACACTACTTTCCTTTGCGGAGGGCAATATTAGTTCATCTCAAAGGAATTTGTTTACTGTTTTCCACTTTTTTCAAGCCTTTTTCTTAGTTGGCTTTCAGCTGAAAAAAAAAAAACAACCAAAAAAACCCATGTTTTTCAACACAGACACAATATTTTTCCACTAGAGTTGCAATTAGACCTTGTATTTTCTTCACATCTTTTCCTAATGTGTTAAGTATCCCTAGTACTCACCGAGATGATGTGTTGCTTGGTCTGCAGCTGTATTTTACGTGGTCCAATACGGAAGAAGTTCAGGCAGTGTCTTTACTGCTGGAGATTGGTCAGTAACGTCTCACTGAAATAAATGCCGTGTGAATAAGCCAGAAGTGCTCAAGGTTAAATGTAACACAAGCCCCGGTGGCCAGCAAAAAGCCCTGCAGGTATGTTGCACAGCAGTAGCTGGAAAACAGTGTGATTACATTTGGCTCTGACTCAAAGCCTCACTTGTTCAAGTTCTCAGCGCTTCTCCCTTCGTAGTAAAATACCTTAAATCTTATTACAGTTCAAAATAGAGTACGTACTATGTCACATTCTAGTAAAATTCTCCACTTTCTCTTGGGAAGACAGACACTTAAGTACTGTTCCGTATGAGGCAAGCACTTAAAATCTATTTAACATTTTAGCCTTTCCCTGCCTGTTTGCATTTTATCCTCTCTAGACTAACTTGGCGTCTATAACATCAGCTAAACTGACCAAGAAAAAGCAAATTTTGGATTTCTGGGGGGTAATTTTGCCTGTTCTGCGAATGTATATGGAATAAATAGGTATGCCAAAGGAGCCAATCAACCAGAGAGCGAACTCCCAAACAAACTTTCTCAAAGTGCTAACTAGGAAATGTGCATTTTATGAATAGATTACTGATCACTTTTATAGCTTTCCCCTGTTTTTATAAATTCCCACATTGGTATTTCTATTGATTCTGTTATTTCACCATTATTATTATTTTCTGAAACATCAGAATATTCTGAAATATTAAGTTATATAAGTCTTTCTCTTAGCAGAGGAGCAACTCAAACGTATTTGATGCGGAACCTTTACTCCTGGTGCGGTCTCATGCTGAGTATCAGGACTGATTCTCTCTCATATGCTGTATGAGCACTCAGAATTCCCATCTCTGAAATGCAAACCTTTCAAAGCACATCAACCCATGTGAATTGCGGGACTTTCAAAAATGAGAGCTCAAAACATTGGGAAAAACATTTGGTAAGTTTATCTTCCATCCATCCAACCGATTTTGGAAGGTAAAAAACACCTGCTGGAAACTCACAGGCTCTCTCAAGGTGGCACACTGATGGGAGTGGGGGGAATATTTCCACTGAGCTCAGAGGTCAGAGCTGGTCTGGCTCTCAGAGGAAAGAACTGGAAACAAATATTTTTAATTCTCTGCCCGGCTTTCCAAAATCCAGAATTCTTTCAACAAAAGGCCCTTTTGACTCGCTGAAAGGAGCAGATATTTGAAATTGAGGAGGAGGGGTTCAGTTTCACTATCAGCTCCTTCCAGTCAAAGCCGCAATTCAGTGAGCTTTCACCAGCCTGTAGAAGAGGTGTCAGTCAATGGTCAAATAATGACATGAGTAGAGCCTTGGTAAATATTCCTGTCCTGCCTTTGAAAACACGCAAGGCGAAACAAAACAAAAAACAAAACAATCTTTTGACAGTGCGTAAAAAACAGAACTGAAGTGTTTTAACAACCTTTCCTGGCTAGAAAGCTGGCTGTAGAAACCCTTTAAATGTTCTTTTCCAGTTGGAGCAGAGCTTGTGTTCGGGGCTCTGACCATCAGGCAGCCCAGCAGTGCGGCTGTGTGTGTTCAGAAAGTGTTTCCTAGCTGTGAGAATTGGTTGGTTGCATTTTTATTCACGTTCCTGAGGTATTTTGCCATCACCATTGTACTCATTTCCCTTTTGGAGACATCAACAAGACGCTGAGCAGTTTTCCAGAGTCTAATTCAGACCTGACATGTTGCAGAATCTGCCAGATGAAGTCCCAAGTGAGTGATCTCCTTACCTGGGAAAATTAGGATTTTGTTCTGTTTCCTTTTTTAAAAGCTAATTGCATTTATTGCCAAGGGCTGAGCCCCGCTGCTGGCAACACCAGCAGAAAGCGGCGGATAAAACAGCCTTGCATAAAGTTCTCCTCTGCACAATGTCTCAGTTCAATTAAGTCATGTATGAATGACTTCAACCACTGGGATGTTTGGAACTGTTCCTAGATTTAAAGACAGACAAACACATTGCTGAGCTGCTGTCCAGTTTCTGACGAGTTCTGCTTGTACTCTGCTGGGAGTTCCACCACAATTAATAAGACTCTTACTCCTGTAGTGATGTACTACTACACACAGAATGAAAGTAGCACTGATAGACAAGATTATTTTCAGGCTTCTCAATTTAGGCACTAGAGGCAGTAAAAAAAGAAGGGCTTCATGCTAACAAAGAAAATACTGTTTGTATGTATAAGATTATAATCATTTGAATAGGATAGTCTTGATTATGTGTATTTACAGATGGTAATTAACTAAAGAGTAGCAGGACAGGATCATAGAGTCATGGAATCATAGAATTATTGGATGGCCTGGGTTGAAAAGGACCACAGTGCTCATCCAGTTCCAACCCCCTGCTGTGTGCAGGGTTGCCAGCCCAGGCTGTCCAGAGTCACATCCAGCCTGGCCTTGAATGCCTGCAGGGATGGGGCATCCACAGCCTCCTTGGGCAACCTGTTCCAGTGCATCACCACCCTCTGGGTGAAAAACTTCCTCCTAATATCCAACCTAAACCTCCTCTGTCTCAGTTTAAAACCATTCCCCCTTGTCCTATCACCATCCAGCCTTGTAAAAAGCTGTTCCCCCTCCTGTTTATATGCTCCCTTCAAGTACTGGAAGGCCACAATGAGGTCTCCCCAGAGCCTTCTCTTCTCCAAGCTAGACAAGCCCAGTTTCCTGTATTGGGGTCCTCACTTCTGGACACAGCACTGCAGATGGGGCTTCACAAGAGCTGAGCAGAGGGGGACAATCACCTCCCTCTCCCTGCTGGCAACCCCTTTTTTAATGCAGCCCAGCACAGTTTGCCTTCTGGGCTGCAACCACACACTGCTGGTTCATGTCCAGCTTCTCGTCCACCAGGACCCCCAAGTCCTTCTCCACAATCTTCAGCAGCACAGTAACACTTGCAAAATTGAGTATCCAAGGATATTTGGATAAATTTGTAAATGTAACTGATGTTTTTATGGTAGGTTGTCTTCAATTCTAACCTCCACCAGAGGGTAGGAGAATGGTAACCCCTCCACTGTCTGGTGGACTCAAGAGCAACACCGCTGTTGTCAGGCTGCACTGTGGTGCCTGGGAGCATAAAATCTCTCATGAAAATTCAGCCTAAGACTTTCTGTCCTATGCCTTGTGTTTGTGGGAAACTTGGTGTTTTGACAGGATAAACTGTTCTCTGTTCATATACAACAACTTAGTTTCTCTTCAGCCATCTGGCATCTTTTTGCATGCCAGTTAATCCCTTTTGGCAGGGTAAAAGTCTATTACAAAATGGTGATGTTTTCAGGAAAACAATTTTCAGCAGTTTTCTAAAGTAAAACCAACAGTCCCCCTTCAGACAGGTCATGCCATTGCTACACCATTCCACACAGATTTAAAGCCAAATTAGCCTGCATCTTTTATCCCCAGGTCCTTTAAGGTCAGTTTAGTTGACTGTAACCTTCAACTTAAATTTTAAAATTCAACCAGACCTGGTAAAATTCCAGTTTATGTGCACTTAACAGCATTGCCTTTACAGCAGTCACGCTCCCTACTTTCAGATGCGTTTGGTAGGAATGTCTGTGAATCTTTTGTCACTGGGAGGAGAAATAAATCAAATTCCAAGGCCTAGTAGTACTGTAAAAGCAGGAGGTAATCCTCGGGCAAGCACTGGTCTTTCTTCTTCTGTAAAAGAAGACACCTGCTAATGTTTCCATAGTATTACATTTCTGCACACAGAACAACAAAATATCTGGAAAAGGGTGTCTAGGGGAGGCATCTAAGTAACTTCAGATGCTCAAGAAAGATCTTTGTCCCAAACAGAAAGACATTCTTCCAGGCAGACATGGCTTTTTCAGCATATCAGTGCTCATTTAGAAATAGGATTTGGAAGTTACGTGTTTGAAGATAAGATAGGTACATATTGGGATCTTCACATGGAGAACAAGCCTTCAGCTTCTGCTGAGGGGAATACTGCTGGTCAGAATGCAGGCTGGGATAAACATCCTCAAAATCAGGCAGTATAACCCATATACTTAATTTAAAACAGATTGACACAGCAGGATATGAATGTTTACCATGTTTACTTCTTCTGAGGAAGAAGTAATTTCTAATTACTTCCAGCACTGAGAATATGTACTTGTGGTTGGATGGAGGAATACATGCAGAGAAGAGAAGCCTGAAGTGTAGGATTTGGGTTCGAGTTCTGTGGAGCTTGAAGGAGTGAAGCTGTTGTTTTCCACAGCAGCCACTTTCTCAGCAGGGATCTTTCCAGCTTGTTCTTGCTAGAATGGTAAAACACAAGGCTTGCAGCAAAGAACAGAATAAAGCTGAGTGGGTCCTGGTTTTGTTCCGGCACAGCATTCTTACTGCAGTCACTAAAATCACACTTACATTCTGAATTTGAAATGCCTGTAGCAAAACACTGTTTTTCCAGATCTTTATCTGTGATGTGTGACTATTTTGGCCACTGAAGTCAGGGAAGTAACAGTGACCTAAATAATCTGAACTTAATCATGCCTGTTGCTGGAAGTCCTGGCCCTTGGTGCTTCCCTCACATGCTTTGCTGTAGCAGAGGGAAAAACATTAGAGAGAAGTGATAGTTTTGGTCTAAACCAGAGAACATTTCTTCTATTTCTTGTTTCTTTTGCTTTTTTTCCATTGGTTACTTGTTTATGAATTAGTCAACACCCGCTCAAAGGGATACTCCAGTTGAAAACCAAATGGAAGATAACTAACAGTAGGTGTGGACATCTAGCACAAACAAGCTAAGAAGATCATCTGAGCTATGCAAATACAACCAGCAAGTGGTATAACACAGTAATAGTGGATGCGTAGAGCAAAACGGTTGGTGCTGAGGACGTGATATGCTACTGTTCATTCACTTCAATGGGTTTTACTTCAGACTAGTCTGAATTGTGAACTGGAAGCCATATGGGCTACCGGTACCTGCAAGTAATCCGCACTGTGTGATACAAGACCTCACTGCATGGTACGTGGGAGTGATCAGGAGTTTCACTTCCAAATTGCATCCTTGATCTCAGCTAAAATAAAAGGGCTGCTCTGAAAAGTAATGCCTCCTACTCTATTCTGTTAGCCCATGATATCAGAGGCAGACGTTTGTATGGCAGTGCAGGTTGAACCTTCCCACCATTACTGAATTACTTTTTGTTGCCATGTGAAAGATGGCAGCGGAGGGGCAGCCTGACAGAATGGTGGCTGATGCAGAGGTGTACATGAAGCAAAGGTGTGGAACTGAACTCCTGCATGTGGAACGAATGGCACCCACTGATATTCACCACTGCTTGCTGAACGTTTATGGAGACCAGCAGTGGGTGTGAACACCGCGAGGCAGTGGGTGCTGTGTTTCAGCAGTGGTGACAGTGATGTGAAAGACAAGCTATGTGCCAGATGGCCAGTGCACAATTTTACGACCATGGCATGCAGGATGTTGTTCATCAGTGGCAAAAATGTGCAGCTAGGCTATTTTGAAAACACAGTTTTGTAGCTGAGAGTTTGACCTACCGGATCGTGTTACTGTGCTCTCTGTACCTGCTGCAGTTCCCCTGAAAATAAATAGGAAGCTTTGCCTTCTAATCAACCTACGTATAATGTAGAAACGTGCTTGTCACTCTGCCCTTGAAAGGCATCAGTTGTATGTCTTGCAGGAAGCGCACATTTTTTTGTGCACCCAGATGACCAATGATGCTCTGTATTTAATGATGCAATAACTCTACAGAGCAGAGGGCAGTCAAGAAGAGATTAATTTGGATTTATTAAAGCAATCCATCAGTGTACTTACTTGATGTTAGTGCTTCCTGTAGTAAGCCTGAAACCTCTGCTACCACCAGCATCACGGCTGGTGATGCCACTTTCCAGAGCACAGTCAGAGGTGGTCCTGACAGCGGCTCCGAATTGTCATGTTGCACATTCCACAGCTTAAACAGTAATTTGTTTTGCAATCTCTGCATCATCAGCTCTGGGGTGTTTGTCCATAATGTTTAATGTTTAAAGAGGTCAATATTTAAAGAGATCTGTGACAACAAATAAAACCTCTAGACTGTTGGGGAGTTAATATGTCACACTCTGATGGTGACATGATCTAGAACCGCCAGTGGCAAAATGTTTGTGCCTGTGATGAGAAATGACAGTGCCAAGGAGAACCATCAGTGAAAAAGACTATTTAAAACCAATGATGCGGTTTCTGAGTATCTTAGTAAAGTTCACCAGAGCTTAAAGGAAAACTCCATTTGTTAATCCTATTCAAGACATGGAGGGGGAAAAAAAAGAGAGAGAGAAGGATGAATAGTACCAAATCGGGTATATATGGGGTTTGCCAATGGGGACAAATGAATGCTCTTGCTGCTGTGCCTCCCCCTCTAAGTCAGCGTGGGAACGAACAGGCATGCGTATTGACAGCCTGCAGGACACATCTCTGCTCTCAGCAACACCTGTCAGAGCTGCCACAGTATCTTCCTGCAGGATCACTGCGGAGTGATACTGGAACAGAAAATGACAGTAAGTGGCAATAAAGGCTGCTACTAGAAGAACTGGAATTAGTGTGCAGTATGAACAATACAAAGAAGGGAGCAGTGACCACAGTTAGTATCTCCATCCCTGCCAGACCTGCAGTCCTGGGCAGCTGCCCATCCTGCACCCCTCCCTCTCTCCAGGGAGACCTTCAGCATAAAAAGCCCACAGCAGCAATGCTGGGAAGCACAGCCTGCCCTTCAGGGAGGGTGTTTTTCTTCACATCTGTGAGTGAAAGGAAGACTAGTGCCAAATGCAGAGGGCAGGCAAAGGGCATCTGAGCAAAATCCACAGTTATCAGAACTGTAAAGATAATTTTGCTTTTATAAACAAGGTTATTGGACTGGTGAAGGAACTGGTGATTTCATGCCATACATCTGATACATCTGCGTAGTATTTTCATCTGTCTTTTGTTAACCTGCCTTTCAACAAGAAAGTCTGGAGTTCCAAGCTGAAGTAATACCTCACTTCTATCACAGCTTCTATCACAGAGATAAAGAGATATCTTTACCTCTTTGTCAGTAATCTTTGTGCAAGAGGGGGAGAAAATATATTTTAATACCTCTAAGTAACACTTCAAAATAAATAGGAGATGTGGGTTGTTCCCTTGTACTGATCTTTGAGAACAAGTTTCCCCATAGCTTCTGAAAGGCATGAATAGTTTCTCATAAGTTGAGAAGAGAAACAGAAACAAAGCATCTAAAATCTTCCGAATTCTCCGGTCTCTTTTGTTCTCTCTCTCTTTCTGTCTCCAGACTTAAAAATACTGTGAAGTTGAGGCACGATGCCAGAAGTTCCAGACCCAGTGCTGAACTGGCATAGTGTCAGAGGTTGCTAGTTCAGTTTGGGTGCCAAAACATGACTACATCTCTAACTGCTGCCTTCTACACATCCTATTCCAAGGCTGAACACTTTGCATTTTTTTGTGTCTCCTTCAGATTTTTAACACTTGCTTTACAAAGTTTTCCTTCGGCACCAATCTCACCAGCCAATAAGAAAGCATCTTGCATACGAACATTTCTTCTTCAGTGCTATCTTTTCATGAAGGTCTTTTCTCAGAGGTTCCACATCACTACAGCAGTAGTAGACAGTAATTTGCAAGCACGTTTGTGTCACAGAGCTTCTACCTAATGCATACTCAGACTGACATCAATGTACAACTAAGAAATCTCAGTCTTAACTTAAAGCTTAGTAACATTCCTGCTGAACTCAATGGGACTATTCCCATACTAAGAAATGCTGTGGGATCAGTCACTCAAGGTTGTCATCTCCCAAATCTGCTTCAATATCCTTCCTGATACAAACATGTACATGTACAGAAGCATCTGACAAAATGGCAGACTGACAACCTGACAGTACTTGATCTTGTAGCACTTTCAACCAAAGCTCTGCTCTATAGGAAGACAAAGAGCTCCTGCACAGAAGGGATAGGCAGGATTCTCATCCTGGTGGGGCACTTCAGCTACCCAGATGTCTGCTGGGAAAGCAACAGGACAGGCTCCAAACAATCCAGGAGGCTGCTGAAGTCCTTTAAGGGTAATGTCCTGGTCCAGGCACTGGATAGAGCAACCAGGCATGAAGTGCTGCTGGACCTGGTGCTCACCAGTGCAGAGGAGATCATTAACAAGTTTAAGACTGGAGGCAGTCTGGGCTGTAGTTGCTATGTCCTGGTTGAGCCTTGATCTTGAAGAATATGAGCCTGCCAAAGAGTGCAGTCAGGTCCCTCAGCTTCAGGAGAGTGAACTTCCATCTGGTTAAGAAATTAATGGATGAGCTCCCCTGAGAAACTGTTCTCAGAGACATGGAAGCCTTTTAAGGACACCTTTCTGGAGGCACAAGAGCTCTCCATCCCCTGGCATAAGGAATTAAGCAGAAGAATCTGGAAACTGGCATGACTCAATAAGAACCTGCTGGTCAAATGGAGGGATAAGAAGGAAATGTACAGGCACTGGAAAAAGGGATGTGTAGGCTGGGAAAAATGCAGGGATGCCATTCAGATGTATGGAGATGGGATGAGGAAAGCCAAGGCAGAGATAGAGCTGAACTTAGCAAGGGATACGAAAAATAACCATAAGGGGTTCTGCAGGTACATTGGTCAGAATAGACAGGCCCCTGTGAAAAAACAGAAGCAAGAACTGGCTTTAGTAGGTGTGGAGAAGGCTGAGGATTTCAACAAGTTCTTTGCCACAGTCTTCACTGGCAGTCAGGCTTCCCACATCTCTCGTGCCCCTAAACCTTTAGTCAGAGCTTGAGGGAGCAAAATTTCCTTTGTAGCAAAGAGCAAGTTCAAGTGCACCTTTTGAGACTAAATGAATACAAGCGTACAGGAGCAGATGACGTGCATTCCAGGGCCTTGAAGGAACTGAATGATGCTGATGCTAAGACACTCTCCATCATACATGAAAAGTCATGGTTATCAGACAAAGACTCCAGTGACTAGACAATGGGAAACATCGCTCCCCATTTATAAGAATGGGGAGTCTGTTCCTGGCCACGAAGATGGTCAAAGGAATGGAACACTGACCCTGTGAAGAAAGGCTGAGGAAGATGGGCTTGTTCAGCTTGTAGAAGAGGGATATCTCCAGGGAGCCTCACTGTGGCCTTCAAGTACTAGATGGGAGCTTACAAACAGGAGGGGCACCAACATTTTATCTAATAGTGGTCCGACAAGAGGAAATGGTTTTAAACTAAAAGAGAGAAGATTTAGATTAGAAGTTGGGCATAAATTATGTAATCAGAGGCTGGAGAGGCACCCAATCAGTTCACCCAGAAAAGTGGATTCTCCATCCCTGGAGAAATAAAGCCAAATTGGATAGGGCAGCCTGATCAGGTGTGGGTGGTAGCCCTGTTCATGGCAGAATGGCTGGACCTAGGAGTTCTTTAAGGTCTTTTCCAACCTAAGCCATTCAGGGACTCTGTGGTCACTGAAAGCTTTGTGAGACATGAGTTGGCAGTGGAAACCCCGCAGGCCGAGAGAGGAAATTAGTGCAGCTGAACTGATGCCGTCTTTCTGCAAGGCAAAGTTAACTCAGGCATCAAGAGAAATGTAGGGAAGTATTTAATCTCTGTACTTCTGTGCAATTCTCAGCACTACGGTAAAGGAACACACACTGCAATTAATGATTTACATATTTATAACCCAATTCTCTTGACCTTTGTTAGCTGAAACACCTGAGTAAACCAATCTGTATGCTTAAATATCTTGTAACAGTTGGGAATGTGGCAAGTGCTTTAAAAATAATTGGGAAGGAAGGATACCTTCCTTAAAAACCCTTCTGTTTTTAAAGGTAACAAAAAGCCAGGAAAGAAAACAAGTAAATAAAGGTAAGACTGGCAGAATTTAACAGTAAGATGACAAGAAGTAACTGCTACAAACAGCACGTAGAAAGCTAATTTGTTGCTCGTACAGTTGCACACTCTGATTTTGCAATGGTATTTGTTTAGTCTCAGCTACTCAATTCCTCATTTTGCATCCCCTCCAATAGCTGACTAAGTGGAAAACATCGATCTGTAACTCTGAGGATTGGAGTTAAATCTCTGTGCTGATTTCAAGTTAACAGCCATAATAATTTCGTATGATCTTCGCTATGTTTATTTGAACAGAACACAGTGTTTTAATTATTTCCTATTCTTGGGCAGCAGGTGTGTCCTGAAGGAATATTTTAACACCACACGTGCTCTTTTAGGTCATTACTCCTCTTGGCTTCAACCATTCTAGAGCAAGGGCTGTATTCCTTTTCTGAGTATGTCTCACTGAAATTCCCATACCCTGTAGCCAGTTTTTAGCCTTAAGACAACCAGGAATGCTTGTAAACTTTGCTGTTACATGTGACATAATGAGAACTTAGAAGCTTATTTGTTTCAGACTAGCAAGAGGCAGTCATACAAAGAAGCAAAGAAGGGAGAACACATCTCCAGCTTTTGGCAACCAAATGCTCCTTTACTGCCTCTGAAGAAATTTCTGCCTACCCTGAGCACACTGCTTTAGAGACTAAAATAAGCCAGGGCTTGGTGGATTCCTTTAGCTTTACCTAATATCTGTAGTGGCCAGATCAAAAGCTTTTAACTGAGTAAACTAATCTGTGCTTCCGTATTTGAGTCAAACATGCTCGATTATGCACCCTCTGATGATAAAACTGGTGCTTAATCAGCATAAATGCATGCTTTGTGTGCTGGACCACAGCGTTTGGCTGGAAACAGACTGGAGAGTTTTACTTGGGGAAAACGACTGTTGACCACCAGCAATCTGGAACACTGTTTTTATTTGCATACGTTAGGTACACACCGAGTACTGGAAGGAAATGACTGCCAGGCAATACTGCATCAGTATGACATGCAGAAGGGGTCTGAAAGCATAATTGTTGGAGAGGTTTTGAATGGGAATAGAAGGCTGTTTGTTACTCATTCCATCCTGAAGTATGCAGTATACCAAGACTGGATTTGATAGATAGCTTAGCAATTACTTGGAAGAGGAGGGTATAATCAACAAGTTCCTAAATAAGGACACAGTGCTGATCAGTCAGTGTCCACCCTGAAGTTTTAATCATGATAAATTTTTATAGAAGAAAAGTAGCTAATGGTAAACAAACAAGCAAATCCTCTTTAATTTTATGTATGTACTACTTATGCATCTCCTTAAAAGGCAAGCAACATGATCACAAAGCTATTTTCTTTGACTTCAATTGCCTAGCAAAAGGTTCAGCTACAGTACAGGTGATCCTTTGTTTGACAAGCAGTTAAAATCGAAGTTTGAGTTAACTCTTAACTATCTTGAGTCTCAGTGCTGTGCTCCGATCCGTCCCTGCAATGGTGAACTGTCTGTAGGGAAATCCTGAAGTAACCCTGTCTCAAGTCCTGTATTACATATTTAGGTAGCAAATCTAGCCTAAGATTGCCAATGGGCATTTTGTCACTGATTTTACTTATGGTGTGGACGCCACAGCTTGTTGCATCCTTGGGATCATTTTAATGAGTTTTCAAGTACATGACGTTAGGTAACCTTCACACTCTGCTTTCAGCACTCTGTGTTTTTATCTTCACTGATACGACTAAATAGTCCTGAAAATAGAGAGGAACACGTTTTATTCATCCTTGCTAGGCATGGAGCAACTATTGCCAATTATTATCAACAGTACAGAACATCACATCAGGAAGATGAACAGCTAGTCCTTGAAGACGTTACATTTGATATACTGGAAGAGTAGCTAAATGGCGCAGCCAAGTGATAAATGATGAGTTGCAGGAATGTTAAGTGTTAACATTACATATTTGAAGGTAACTTGTTTCAACTTCAGCTGGTTGCAGGGGAAACTGAGTTGCTTAAGTGGGTCAGGGAGCAACTGAATTTCTGTGTGGGTTTGTTTGTTTTTTCCATTGAAGTAAATAGACAATGTATGAGTTAAAAATGAATGTTTTGGGAACACGATAGAGAATATCTTTGCTTTTGAGAAACAACTACCCCCAGGCTGATCTGTTCCCTGGTATAGCTCTAGTCTGTAATGATATGCTACCCAATCAGCTGCTTCACCTTTTGACTCCCCTAAGAAATAAACTGAGTTGCAAAATTTGTGTCCCGATGCAGAAGTAACAGAGAACAGAATTTGATGTTCCCAGCTCTGTGACGTGTGGATGCAGGTGTACAGAAGATCAGGTAGCAGTATCAGAGGTGTTATGTAATGATCCACAGTAAACTCTGGATATCTCCTCATTCCCGTAAGCGATCTTTTTGAACTGGGAAGAACTCATCTTGCAGTGACAGAATTAGAGAGAGAAGAAATGTTTGCACTTCCCACATTTTATTCCTTTGTTTTCTTGGACAGATTAGTCAGGTCTAAGGATTTTCACTTACTCTCAACACTGGTAATATAGAACAATATTGTTGAAGACAGGTAACTATTATAACAGCAGCATTTCTTCATGTCAGCTATTTTATCTAATGTGGAGGAATCCCTTGTTTGTACCTTTGTAACTTACAATGAAAATTAAAAACATACAATAACATGTGGTTGAAATCCTGTCTTTTATTTCTATCCAGAACTCTGTTGCCTATTTTTACCCTATGGTGGATTTTCAGTGTATCTTATTTTTATACTGAAAATGAGTAATAACAGCAAGTTATAAAGAGAAGCTGAAAAGTGAATAACTGAAGAAACTGGTGCCAACAAGCAGAAGAATCAGAAGTGAAACAGAATCTATGAGCCTGGATTAGATACCCCAGTAAGAAGACAATGAGCAGGTTTTACCATCCATCACTGTTACTATTTTCCTGTGCTGCAGAGACTAAGGCAATGCAACAACAGCAACAAACATGTAGAAGTGTGGAATTATCCTCATCCTTTCTTTCTTCGACAGAAATCTTGTCTTGTAGTCTCCTGTGAGATGTCCTCTTTGGTCCTCATGCATTAGTTTTCATAATAGGATTTGCTTTAATGCTTCCATTGAGCAGAACTGTAGGACTTAGTTAGGAATGCAGCGTACACTGGTTGCAATGACAGCTCAAACACCAGCTGTTTCTGTACTTCCTCATAGGCTAGTCTTCCATGTGGGTGACAGCTGAATTTTGTCCAAACAAATGACTCAGGCTAGAACAGGAACAAATGAAAGTGTCTTGGATTCCTTTCTTCCTCTGGCAGAACACTGCTACTGTGGAACAGAGGCTGCTAGAAACAAATTCTTGTTAAGCAGGCAGGCATTAGCTCAGTTCTGACACCACTATTCCAGCCCAAAGTCGTGAACAATCTGCACTGAGAGATCTCTGTGCTCCTGCAGTAAGGCTCTTTTTCAGAGGCTTCAAGTTCAAGCCAATTTGTCATAGAGAGAATCGTGTACTGAGAGACTATTCTGGGCAGACAATCTTCACTGTCCATTTTGTACAAGCATGTTTTCTGAGATCCATCACATTATGCTTTGTATTTGGATGTAGATAAGACTTTTACTCGCTTCTATCTCTTTGTGTAGACTTTGTACGGTACAAGTCGAAGTGGCATAATGCATTCTTATTCCTCTTTACTGAAAATTAATTAATCCTTCACTTTTTTCTGTGTAAATAAGTGAAATAAACAGTAGGCTCATACAAGAAGATTTAATAGCTTATTTAATAGATTATTAATATATCATATGAAATCCAAAGTTGCCCTGTGCTGTAGCCTGTCACCCAAGTTCCAAGCATTTCTGACCGCTCTATGCACTATTCAAGTATTTTCTGTTGAATGGTTCAGTGAATCCTATAAGTATTGTACAAGTGTGAATTTCACTGCAATATACATTAGACTCTTCAGCTGCAGTAATAAATAAATAGACAAATTATAACCATAAAGAGATGATGTGTTTCTTCCTCAAACTCCAAAATACACCTTGATGTGTATGCAACCTGTTCTGCAGAATGGCATCGCAGTTTTACAACAGCTGTGGAATAATACCTTTCTTCCTATTTTCAATCCCACCTAGGATGCCTGCTGTTCATATTAGTCTTGTTTTCCCCTTAATTACTCCACCTCAAGAAACACATTTTATATATCTTCCTCTATCTGCACGTGACACTTCTACATGTGTTTTTCGCAGATCTATTTAATGACCGATCTTTGTCTGGACTTAATCTGTTATAAATTGCCACACCTGTCAGACTTGGACTCCTACTTTGAAATGCCGTGATAACATTGCTTTTCCAGATGCTTCTGTTTCCTTAAAGAATACACCTGAATGTACCAGTTAAATATCCTAAGGGCAAGAAACCATGCAAAATGAATGAGAAATACTCCAAAATAAAATGCCAGCGGACACACAGAATACATGATTATTTTGCTTTCCATGTTATTAAAACTGTTGCTGTGTTGGCTAAGAGGAAAAGAAGAATTTTCGTTTACCTGGTATCTTTCTAATACTAGATACCTTGTGCGCAGTGTATCACCCAAGGTTAAGAGAGGTAGTTTTTAAATGCACAGATGACACTCAGGTATCCACACAGTGTACCAGATGGGCATCCTTATTTACTTACATGACATTTGGGGTTGCTTCCCTCAGGAAATACAGAGCAGCAGTTACTAGTGAGACAACTGAACTTGTTTGTTCAATTGATCTTGGCTTATAAGCAGAAGTTATGGCGTGATAGATGGTATCAGACCAATACATTCATTTTCAGTACATATTTACAGTCAGTGCATAAATAGCTGTGATCATTGTGAATAGAGAAGAACTAATTTGGTATATAATGCATAGGAAAAATGAATAGAATTCTTTTTGCCTTGTTTTCTAAATCCTGACCATTACTTATGCAGTCACAATACTGCTTAAAATGCTGTGATCAATACCATTCCTGTAGAGAGAATGATAAACCTTCATTAAACCATACAGTTGTGAAGAGTCTTGTTAAAACTCTTGCTAAACACAAAGAAAAAGCAACAAACAACACAAGCCATTGTGAAGAGCACTGCCAAAAGCATACCTAGATTCTTCAGATTCTTTGTATAAAATCTACGAGGCATCATTTGCAGCTCTTATCTACTTCAACACAGTCAGCATTTTACTTTCTGTCTTCTCCTGAGGTGTTTCAGTCTTTATCCAAATCTTTCCTCTTCTCAGTCCATTAAAGTCCAACCTTAGGCAGAGGAGAGGCATGAAATGGCCCTTCACACACCCTGAGCCTTTCAGCCTGGAAGAAAATGTATTAACAGCAACAGTCCCTGCCACCTTATCCTAGAACTACCTGGGAGGGCTGGGAGCTGTGAAAATTAATCATAGACAATTTCTAATATTCAGACAATCAGAAGAATCTCTATTTCTGAGCAAGCCGTGTTCATCTAGAACATCCGAAGACAGTTTTATTCATTTTCCATGGAGTTTTTGCAGATTTCTGCTTGGTGAGCCTTACTGCTGGAGATCTCTGTGTGTTATACATGGAATCCTGGTACCTAAAAGGACTTAAAGCACAGTTTTCACTGCTGAACTGGAAGCCTGCTCCATGCATAAGTCTTGGGTATTGCAACCCATACCTTATATCTAAGCCTATGTACAGGCATATTGTTTTTGTTTTCATTTTAAACTTCCAGTATCCTCTTATCACTAAAGTGAAAAAGCCAATCTGAGAGAACAGTGTTTCCCACAAAAAGTGACATCGGTGAGTTATCGTGAACAATAGCTCCCTCTTGTGTACTAAAGAAACAGCATAAGGTCCGACTCCGTGTGTTCCCAAGTCTGAGCTTGGGAGTGTGCAAATAAGACTGACCTTATGAGGAAACTGAACCCTGCAATTGGGTTCTGCAGAGGAACAAACGCCTGTCGGTGGCTGCCAGAGCTCACTGTTCTGGACGTATCCTCAGCTTTTTTGCAGCAGGGTGGATATTCACTTCTGTAATATAAAATCCTCCAGCAAAGAAGGAAAGAAAGAACAGAAGGGAAAGTGGAAGGGCTGACATTTTAAAACAAACTGTAATGCCTTTGAACTTCCTGCTCATAAACATATCTGTAAAAAAAGTGTTGAAAACCAAAATAATATATCTTTGTGAGTACAGGCCCTCAAATGTTTGCTGTCAAGCGGTAAAGGAGCAGCTACAAATATCTTCCTGTATGAAGTTGTACATGTAGACATACAGTAAATGTTTAATTTTAGGTGAAGCTAACTTTTATTTATTTACTTAACACTTAACACAATAGTTAACATTTTTCTCAGATGTTCTGTTTGGATGCTTCCAGACTTTTATGTAATCAGCTATCATAAGCATGAAGAGTAGTGCACGGAGTATTTAAACTTGAACAAAATCATGCCTCGTTCGTTGCAGTTTTGAAAGCATGAGAACAAAGGTTATAAAACACACTGAACCTTGAAAGAAAGTATAAATTCAAGTGGTTTTAAGGTCTGGAGGCTTTTTTTTTGTTTGTAGCATAACATAAAACAAACCACACTGAATCTGAGGGCTGAAACTGTGCTAGTTGATAGTATACTTGACTGCACTTTGAGTGCTTTGCAGGTTCCAAGGTTGTCCAGGTCCAGTTCTTCAAGCATGAAGGACAGTGAAAATGAAGACAACTTTGTATTATCAACTGACCTGTTTATTTCAGGCATTCTTGTCTATCAAATATTGAACCCTGCAAACTTCATTTATTCATTAGATATAAATAACTTTTTTTGTTTTGTTTTGTTTTTTAATGTAAAATTGGTCAGAGCCCCAAGCAAAGATTTTTAAATGTAAGGTTTTAAAATGCTAGGTGGGTTTGAGCAGCAGCAAGATGAAATCTGCTTTATGTGAGAAATAAAATGGTGAGGTGAAAGTGAATTTTCTATGAATTACACAACTGGAGTCCTAGAAAGGCATGACAAACACATGGAACAAGGAATTTCATGAAAAGACCTTCAAAATCTTCAGTGGGGAGGGCTGAATACGGAATTATGCTGTAAGTAAAGAGCAGCTTTATTCTCTATTTATTTTTCTGTTAACAGAAAAAAACAATGTTATGTCAGTCTTGAGATCTCATTTTGTCTGCCTGAAATTGCATCTACACCTAATCACAGAACCATAGAATTACTCAGGTTGGAAAGGACCCCAAAGATCATCAAGTCTAAATGCAGCCTAGCCATAGTACCCTAACTCTAACAACCCTCTGCTAAATCTTATCTCTGAGCACCACATCCAAACGGCTCTTAAACACATCCAGGGATGGTGACTCGACCACCTCCCTGGGGAGCCTATTCCAATGTTTAACTACCCTTTCTGTAAAGAAGTGTTTCCTAACGTCCAACCTAGACTTACTTTGGCACCACTTGAGGCCCCTCATCCTGTCACCTGCCACCAGTGAGAAGAGACCAGCCCTGCTCTCACTGTGAGCACCTTTCAGATTTGTTGTGACCAAAATGCAGGACCCAACACTTGACCCTACTGAAACTCATTCCATTAACCTTGGCCCATCAACCCAGTCTATCCAGATCCCTCTGTAGTGCCCTTCTCCCCTCTGGCAGACCAACACTCCCTCCCAGCTTGGTGTCATCTTCAAACTTACTGAGGGTGCACTCAATCCCCTCATCAAGACCATCAATGAAGACGTTAAACAGAAGTGGCCCCAGCACTGAGCCCTGGGGGACGCTGCTCATGACTGAACACCAACTGGATTCCATTCCACTGACCACAACTCTTTGGGTCCAGCCATCCAGCCAATGCTTCACCCAGTGGAGCATATGCACATTAATGACTCCATTAATGGTAAATAAAAATTTTACCATCCTAATTAGATGGGTTTTCTGCTTGGAAACAAAAGATCTTCATAGGACTCTCTCTAAATTATACTTCATAAACTTATTTGGAGTTTAACTTTCTGGTATTCCTTGCACAGAAAGACAATAAAGACTATTATATGAAATTCCATTATTTCACAAGCAGATGGTTAACACGTAGAGATAGAACAGTGAAAATCAGAAAGAACCTGGTAACAGTACCAGCAGCACATTACCAATAATGAACTGGCTAATTCAAAGATAATTGTAATGAAATGAATAAATTTATAGGTGTGGTTGAGAGGATCCCCCGGGAGGTAATTCTGGAGAGCATGGAATCCCAGGAGGGCTGGGAATACTTTAAGGAAATTGCTCCAAAGGTGCAGGAGCTGACCATCCCCAAGTCACGAAAGATGAGCTGAAGGAGGTCGGGCTGGCTGAACAGAAACCTTTGGCTGGACCTCAAGAACAAAAGGAAATTTTATGGTCTCTGGAAGAGTGGGCAAGCTGCTTATGAGGATTACTGGTATGTAGTGAAGCTGTGCAGGGAGAAAATTAGGAAAGCCAAAGCACAGCTAGAACTGAGCTTGGGTGCTAAGGTAAAGGAGAACAGTAAATATTTTTATAAACACATCAACAGCAAGAGGAAGGCTAGGGAAAATCTCCATCCCTTGTTGGATGCCAAGGGAAACTTGATCACCAAGGATCGGGATAAGGTTTCTATGATTCTAAGATTCTATGATTCTAAGGCTGAGGTACTTAATACCTTCTTTGCCTCAGTCTTTAATAGTGAAACTTGTCACTCCCAGGGAACACAGCCCCCTGTGCTGGTAGATGGGGAGGAGGAACAGAATAAGCCCTGCATGATCCATGATGAGATAGTTTTGGACATGCTCCAAAAGCTGGATGCTTACAAGTCCATAGGGCCGGATGGGTTGCACCTAGTTGGTGCAGTGTTGGTGGATGTGGTTGCCAAGCCACTCTCCATCATTTTTCAGCAGTCTTGGCTGACTGGGGATGTCCCGGTGGATTGGAGGCTGGTGAATGTGATGCCCATCTTCAAAAAGGGCCTGGCAGCTACAGATCCTGGCAGCTACAGACCCATCAGTCTCACCTCGGTGTCCAGGAAGGATATGAAAAGGATAATCTTGGAAACCATCATGGACTAATTAAAGGTCAGCCAGGGGTTCAGGCCGAGTCAGCATGTGTTTATGAACGGTAGATCCTGTCTGACAAACCTGATTTCATTCTATGACAAGGTGATCCACTTAGTGGATGAGGGTAAGGCTGATGATGTGGTCTACCTGGACTTCAGTAAGGCCTTTGATGCAGTCCCCTATAACTTTCTCATGCAGAAGCAGGCTTCCCATGGTCTGGATGGGCATATGCTCCACTGGCTGAAGTGCTGGCTGGATGGCCGGGTCCAGAGAATTGTGGTCAGTGGACTGGAATCCAGTTGGTGGCCAGTCATGAGCAGCGTCCCCCAGGGCACGGTGCTGGGGCCACTTCTGTTTAACGTCTTCATTGATGATCTGGATGAGGGGATTGAGTGCACCCTCAGTAAGTTTGAAGACAACACCAAGCTGGGAGGGAGTGTTGATCTGCTTGAGGGGAGAAGGGCACTACAGAGGGACCTGGATAGACTGGATTGATGGGCCAAGGTTAACGCACGAATTTCAGAAGGGTCAAGTGTCAGGTCCTGCATTTTGGTGTCAACAACCCCAGGCAACCCTACAGGCTTGGGGAGGTGTGGCTGGAAAGCTGCCTGACAGAAAAGGACCTTGGTGTGCTGATGGACAGTCGGCTGAATATGAGCCAGCAGTGTGCCCAGGTGGCCAAGAGGGCCAATGGCATCCTGGCTTGTATCAGGAATGGTGTGGTGAGCAGGACTAAGGAAGTCATCCTGCCCCTGTACTCGGCATTGGTGAGGCCTCACCTCGAGTACTGTGTCCAGTTTTGGGCACCTCAGCACAAGAAGGACATGGAGGTACTGGAGCAGGTCCAGAGAAGGGCAACGAGGCTCGTTAAGGGCTTGGAGAATCAGCCCTATGAGGAGAGGCTAAGGAAGCTGGGGCTGTTTAGTCTGGGGAAAAGGAGGCTGAGGGGAGACCTTATTGCTCTCTTCCAGTACCTGAAATGTGCTCACAGTGAAAGCAGGGCAAGTCTCTTCTCACTGATGACAGGATGAGGGGAAATGGTCTGAAATTGCACCAAGGTAAGTTTAGGTTGGACATTAGGATACACAGAAAGGCTGGTTAAACATTGGAATAAGATCCCCAGGGAGGTGGTTGAGTCACTGTGTCCCTGGATGTGTTTAAGGGCCGTTTGGATGTGGTGCTGAGAGATAAGATTTAGCAGAAGGTTGTTAGGGTACTGTGGTTAGGCTGCGGTTGGACTTGATGATCTTTGAGGTCTTTTCCAACTTGAGTAATTCTATGGTTCTATGATTCAAAAGAAGTACTGATGCTCATAAACAACTGGTGCTGCTAGTGCTTGAATACTGTCACTTGTTATCACCAATACAAAACAAACAGCCCCTGACAAACGTAACTGAGATAAACCGCGAGCACAGCACACTGGCGACGAGGCAATGCGGTCAGTGCTGACGGCAACACCCACGGTCGGTACTTCATTACCACGGTCGGTACTTCATTACCACGGCCGCCGCCAGCCCCGCCGCGCTGAGGCGACGCACCTTCCCGCCCAACCACGTCACGCAACACGTCCGCAGCACCGCGGGACTCACCCGGAAGCACTTCCTGAGGGCGGCTCCCGGTAAAGCGAGTGCTTCCGCTCGGCAGCGCGCTCACCCGCCGGCTCCGCCCGCGCCGCTTCTCGTCCGGCTCCCGTTCCGCGTCCCGCCCGGCTCTCCGTCCCGCCCGGCCGTCCTTCCCGTGCCGTGCCGTGCCGTGCCGTGCCATGCTGCCGCGGGTCTGCGGGGCCGACCTGCCGTGGGGGCGGCTGGCTCTGCCGCTGCTGCTGCTGCTGGTTCTGGCCTGCGCCACGCGGGCCTCCGAGATCACCTTCGAGCTGCCCGACAACGCCAAGCAGTGCTTCTACGAGGAGATCGCGCAGGGCACCAAGTGCACGCTGGAGTTCCAGGTAACGGGAGAGCCCGGCTCGGCGCCACGCGGCCTCATGGCGGCTGCGAATGGCGGCACGGAAACGGGCCGCTGTGCTTTAGGCGTGCTGCAGGGCTCTGGTGGCTTCCTGATAGCCCAGAACTGAAGGCGGTGTTTGAGGTGTGGCTCATCACTGCCGAGTGCAGAAGGGGCTTTCCATGCTGTGGAAGCTGACAGGTAGTTGTCGCCCCTTCTGGTATTTCTGCCTTACCATTAGCTTTAAGGTATGGGTTTATCTTAAAAGGTAGAAATCTGGAGTGAAAATTAAGCTTAAAGCTACTAGCCTGAGGGTCATGAAAACAGCAGGATTTGAGCATCTGAGATACCAGCGGGACTTAGTACAGAGGCGGAGTATCTTCTATGGGGTAATGTCAACAATAACCGAAGCCTGAAATAAAAGTGAGTCATGGGGTTTGGAGTCACTCCCGGGCGTTATCTGAACGTACTGGCTTTGTAAAGCAGTGGTTGCTGCCAACTGTGCAGGAGGGAAGCAGAGGACCCCTCAGTAACGCTGCTCTGTTGACAAGCAGGTATAAGGACCAGGCCTGTTGTAATACCTGTTTTACTGGTCGTATGCCATTCCTGCTGAGCTGAGCAGCTTGACCAAACAAGGTAGTTATGCTCCTTAGGCCACACAGAAGAAGGAGCTGTCTTACAACATTTTAACAATACCGACTTGCATTATTGATTCCATGGAGAGGTGTTGGATTTAGTTAATGGTTGGTTTGTTGCAGCGCTGTCTTTCGCCGCTCCATCAAGTTTTATCTATGGTAGCCTTTCCTGTAGCGCAATTAGCTATAAGAAAGCAACTAAGATTTCTTTTGTCAACTACATTTTCAAAGAGTTTATATTTCATATCTTGAATTTAAAGGTTTTTTTTTTCTGTAATTTTCTATGTGTCTTCCATAAAAAGATTGATTTTTTGCAGACTGGCTTTAAACAATTTTCAAATTAATGTATTATATTTCCAAATATATTGTCAAAGTACCATTTGTCAAGTTGCATTTCTGATAAGAAATGTATTAAATGTCTTTTTTTTTCCTTATCAGGTGATCACTGGAGGCCATTATGACGTTGACTGTCGGTTGGAAGATCCTGATGGCATTGTACTGTACAAAGAGATGAAGAAACAATATGATAGCTTCACGTTTACTGCATCCAGGAATGGAACATACAAATTCTGCTTCAGTAACGAATTTTCTACGTTTACACACAAAACTGTGTACTTTGATTTCCAGGTTGGAGAAGATCCACCACTGTTTCCTAGTGAAAACAGAGTAACTGCACTTACCCAGGTAAGATGGTCTTGTGCTTGACAGCAACTGTTAGCTTGAAAGAATGTTGTGGGTTTTTTTCCAGATTGAGCTGAATTAGATATCTATATCACTTCTGAATATGAGTTGGAACTTGGACAGCTCTTTTACAGGGACAGTGAAAGGTGAATGCCTGAAAGTAGAGGGGCTTGGCATTTTAAGATCCCTTCTGCAGAGTAGAAGGCCTCTACAATTTATTAATGACACCAGTGGTAGAATGTAATGGGGAAACCTCTTCCTGAGTCTTGCTGAGAAGAATAATTTGGGGTGTGTTCAGACACCAGGCTTGTAAAAGATGATTAAACACCAATGTAAGTAAGTGCAATAGCCGTACTAGAGTGTTAAACTTTCCCTTTGACAGTCATAGAATGATAGAATGGTTTGTAAGGGTGCTGAAAGATCATCTGATTACAACCCTCTGCCACAGTTGGGATTGCTGACCACTAAATCAGGCTGCCCAGGGTGCAATCCAGCCCGGCCTTGAACAACTCCAGGGATGGGGCATCCACAGTTTCTCTGGTCAGCCTGTTCCAGGGGCTCACAGCCTTCTCTGTGGAAAAACTTCCCCCTGACATCTAATCTAAATCTTCCTTCCTTTAGTTTAAAGCCTCTCCCCCTTATCCTATCAATAAAACCCATAATAGATTGTGCTGTTTGTTCTTCAGGAAATCCTAATTTTAAGTGCAAAGCTACCTGTTAGAACTCAAATACTTTGAAGATCTGTTGATTGATTCTGTGATGATCAAAGCGCAGTGAAGAGTCCTGACTTTTACTCAGACAGCGTGAGCTGAACATGGAAGAAGTTTGAGAAAAATGACGTAGGGTTCAGAAAACTGCCAACACAGATTGAGTGGGTTAAGTGGTGAATTCGGGCAGGTTTTTCTGAATTATTTGTTTTGGTGTTGTGAGCCACTTGTTAACACTGAAAAATAACAGTTCTTTCTCTAATCCCTTTTTGCATACCTGTGTGAGAGAAGGGTCTCTTGATAGAAGAACATGTTAAGTTTGTTGGTGTAGTTTTTGAGCTGTTGTAAAACTTCCATGACAGGCAGTGAAGAACAACATAGTTGTGTATGAATGGCATACGTGTATTAAACAGTTTTGTATTTTAATGATAGAAATGTTTGGGATGTCACTGTCATTTCAGTAGTTTTTCTATTGTTCGCTTCTGAAATCAAACATGCATTAATATTTTATTTATAGTTCTCAGTGTAGTGCCCTCTGTTAGATACGCAGTTTCACATCTCCTTATTTAAGAGTCTGTGTGGATGAATATATAAGTTATACAATAAAGTTATATATTGCAATATTTCAACCTGACAATGAACTGAGCCAATCTCTGGAATGTAATGTTGCGTAAGTCCTAGTACTGAAGCACGGGAATTCAGAGAAAATGTATTAGAAGGGCTCTTAATGAGGAATGCTGCACTTGTTTTCTTTTCTAGATGGAGTCCGCCTGTGTTTCGATTCATGAAGCTTTGAAGTCTGTCATCGATTATCAGACTCACTTTCGACTGAGGGAAGCTCAAGGCCGCAGCAGAGCTGAGGATCTGAACACAAGAGTTGCTTATTGGTCAATAGGGGAAGCAATCATTCTTCTTGTTGTTAGTATCGGGCAGGTATTCCTCCTCAAAAGCTTCTTCTCAGATAAAAGAACCACAACAACCCGCGTTGGATCATAACTGGTAGTGATAATGCTTCAGGTCATTATGCACTATTAATCTGTATAGTTATTACTCTCCAATTAATTCTAGGTACAAAGGATCTAAATATGTGCAGCATTCAAGTGTGTCTACCCATCGTCTATTAGAATCACAAAACAGACACAAAAAGTTATAGAAGGGACACACGAGAACGTTCAGAAAAAGAAAAAAACAAAACACTTCTGCTTTCTGATTCCTCTATTAAACATTTGCATTGACCAGCCTATCTTATCTTTTTTTCTTATTGTAACCCAAATTGAGTTTTTTTGTTTTTTACCAGGGAAATTATTTATCTGCAGTATAAAACTTTATAAGAACCAAGCAATCAAATGTCTGATATGCAAAAGCAATGCATATGAAAAGTGTGGTTTTATTACAATTTCCAGGCTGAGTGGATTGCATTATAAACAAGCAAATGTGATGAACTGTAATGCTGTTTGGATTTGCTGATTACATCCTTTGCTTATTTGTTAATCTGTTGCAAGTGTGACACTACGTCTGTGTCAGCCTGGTGAATCTCCACTTAAATTTTATAGTTGAGTGCATTTGCTTAAGCATGTATTCTTTTACAGTAAGGTATAGTGTTTTTCCTCTTCTGTGACGTTTGTTTTGCTGAACAAACTTTAAACTGAGACTACTCAGGAAATAGATTTTCTGTCTTTAAAAATTCCAAACCTCCAAATTTGTTTTAAAAACTTGCAATAAATTAGAGAGTTGTAACTTCATCACTGAAGCTGTGCAGTGTCTGGGCACGCGTTGTTGCTGCTTTTTGTGTTTAAGACCAGAGGTAGCTTGGTTTGTTAGGCAACACAGCACCAGCACTGGCCGAGGCTATAGTACATATGAGGCACATACAGAAGTTTTTAGCAGATTGTTTTCCTGTTAAGAGGCTGATTTGATATTGATACTGCATTGCACGTGTGCTGTAAATTTTATTTCCTTGTGTGTGGTGCACTGATACGGTATGGCCTTGTGCATCTGATCGCCACTCTTTTTTTTGCTAGTGGTCAGAAAATGTTTTAAATATTTCAGGTTATCTTTTGGTAGAGTTAATAGCCACGTTGTTTCCAATGCTTGTGTACTTAGTAGCTTATGTACTGTAAAGTCTTGCTTTATTTGGATGTGGAAGGAAGTAAGTGTATGAACATACATGCAGCTTAGATTGAACTGGTCAACTCCTTCAGGTGCCTCTGGAGGTATGTAGACTGGCATACAAACTAAATGCACACAAACTGAACAGATGTGGGAAAAAGAAAGTTGTATTGCTGACTAATTCAAAAGATGCTTCTTAAACTAATTTTCAGCAACCAGAGGAAGAATGCTGTATCGTCATTCATAGCCCGTGTTATCTCTAGCAGAAAGTTAAAAGTGACCCAGAAGCATTCTGAAAAATTGACCTAGGATAACTTCATTTTAAACGCTGTGATGGTTAAAAAATGAACTGTGTACTCATCTCTGTTGGGGGAAAATCTTCTGTGGGAGTCAAAACAAAACAAACTAAAGGAGTTAAAAAATAAGTCAAAAGGTGATGGAGGTACTAAAATGCTCAATGTATGTTAAATTTAGGATTATGTGTACTGTGCTGTATCGAAATTCAAATAGTGCGTTCTCATTTCGGAGTGCAAGCTTCCAAGAAATAGTTAAATTCACAAAAAGTCAGGAAGCAAAAAAAAAAACCACCCAAACTATTCCTTTCTTTTGAGACAGGTTTGTGCCTAAGAACTATGTTTTTAATCACACCCATATGTGTGTACTTTTGCAGCTGATACTCAGTAGCTTTTGGCTGCTTTGCACTCAACAGTGAAGCAAGTTCTGCACTTGGGGTGCAAGTGTTGGATGAAAACACGATTTAATTACCAAACTGTCTTCTGTAATCTTCTGCATTTTGAAAATCGCTTCTGTAGCTTTAATCAGAACAAAGACATTTGTTTTAAAGATTGAAACTTGTTTTTTTCCCCTGCTGTGTTCTGTGTGCTATTAAAATTGGTAAGCAGTGGGGTAAACCAAATACTGGCTGTCCATCGTATATGTCTCTATCATAATGTTTGAATGTGTAAGGTGGGACTGCTGTGCTCAATATTACACCCACTGCGGTGGTTTAGTGGACTTTGTCATTAAAATTAGTTACCTGAACCAATCCTTTGATATCTTGCTACATAATATGCAGCAATAGCTTAAAATGCCTTCGTTTTGTCTTATTAAAAACATGGCACAGACACCCATTTAAACATAGCTGTATATAGTTTTTAAATTGTGACTGAATAGGATATAATAAAACACTTGCTAATATGCAGAGAGTGAAGAAATGCTTTGTGACTTTTCATTTGAGCTGCGTCTTTTCGTATGTGAAAAGAGAGCTTGATAATGGTGTCATACACAAACGAATTGCCATGCGTTAATGGGGATACAACTGTGTTTTTAACTGCTAAAGACCCTCCTTTCCAGCTACTCCTTCAATGTTTTGTGTTTACGCAACTTCTTTTCGTGTTGTGAAATGTCAGTTTTTGATTTAGTTTGGAGAAAAAACAAAAAAAAAACAACTTTTGAGTAAGACAAGAAACAGACTCTGTGAATACTGTATGGGAAAATAAAAAGTTAATATATGATTGTGGCCTGGTTTTTCGGTCTGCATTTGGGAGGGGGGGGAGCCGTATTTGTTTAAAAGGTTCTGAATGACAATCTGAGTGTCAGCTTGTACTTTAATACATCGCAGTGAAAAGTCTTATCTACCTGAGCTTTGATCACTCTTCCATTACTGTGCATTCAGACGCGATTCAGTTCACTGCAGTTGATAATTAGCTGCACGTTAAGGTCACTAGAGAAAAACAAAGTTTCAGTTCTGATTTGGAAGGGTGAGGCTGTGGTTGGCCAGCGTTGTTTGGTGGAGGCAATAGCTTCCTTCTGACATGATGCTAGCTGCACCTGCTGCCTTTCCCTGTGGCTCTCTAGATGGGAGCTGACCAGCAGTTGGTTTAACGTAAAGTATAGCTCATGTGTTGGTGGATGTGTTACCAAAGCAGTTTGTTCCCACTCTCTTATAAACCACAGTGTGGGATCTTGAGGATATTACTAAAAACACAAACGCAGAACTACCATGCTTAAAAATGTTTGCATTCAGGAGGTGATGGACACCTCGTTCTGAGCCCTTATGGTTCAGAACACTTAGATAACTTACATCTTCTTAACATTCATGTATGGATATTATTATCTATCTATCTGTAAAGGCAGTTGTGATGGGAAATAAGTCTAGCGCCTTAGCACAGTTTTTAGTTTTCTCATAAACTTAAAATATCTGAAGTTGAAAATGGAAGCCAAGCTTCTTAACTCTGAAAATACAAATAAATGCAATTGCACTTAACGAAAATGTGGAAGTCATCAATGCATACATGATAGAAGGCAATCTGAGTAACAAGAAGTCATTGTAATGTTATAAACAGTGAACAGTAGGAAGGAGAACTGTATTTGTTCTGAGATGGCATGTCCTTTATGAGGACATGAAGGATAATAAAAAGGGCTTTTTTAAGTACGTTAACAAAAGGAAGGCTAGGGAGAATGTGGGCCCCATACTAAGTGAGGGGGGTGTTCTGGTAACGGGGGATGCTGAGAAGGCAGAAATACAGAACGCCTCCTTTGCTTCTGCCTTTAGTGAAAGGGCTCACCCTCAGGAATCCCAGACACTGGAGGTGGGTAGCTGAAGGCACAGGTGTGCAGGTGGCTTTTCCTTCTTTCCCTTCAGTGTCAGGGAAGGATACTGCACGTGCGGTGCAGGCAGTTCTTGCAGCGTGCTGAAGGCAGTTGCTGCAGATGCGAGGTGCTGATAGAGGCAACTTGGCTTTGGCTGAGCTACATTGCTCCTGTAGGCCTTAGCTCTGAAAAACAACATGACAGAGCATTCAAGGAGGCTCTGTGTGCACACTGTGCACATGAGATACTCTTTCAACAAGTTTTTTAGTCAACAGATAGATTGAAATAGAAAATATCTATTTCTTTTTCTTGCTATGTAATGATCAGAACTAACTAGTTTATGTGGCCACTGTCATTAAGCGTCATGTGAATTTCCTTTTAACGATCATCTGCTTTATAACCACACTGAAAAGCAGCCCTTTTTCAGAAGCAGACGTTGCAGTGATTGAGATGAGCGTGCAGCAATGGGCACTTTGGGGTGTTTTTCCTCCAGCTTGCACAGATCTGACAACTGACGCTGCTGCCCACGGCTGGTGGGGACGGCGATCGCACGGCGGATGGCGCCCCTGCAGGGCTGCCGCGGGCCCGCAGCGAGGCTGAGCGGAGCTCTGCTGTCCTGGCGACGCTAGAGGTCACTCCGACACCACGGAACGGCCCTGGCAGAGGCAGCGCTGCGACCTGGGGAGCCACGGACCTGTAAGCTGCAGCACCGCAAGGAAAAGGCAGATGGAGACGGGCTGGATCGCCGGCATGAGCTCCAGCGTAGCACAGAGCTGGGTTATGCGCTTTGTTCACGACAACCCCGTGCGACCTCATGCAGACTTGGCCTGGAGGGGATGGAAAACTGCACGGAGAAAAAGGCTCTGGGGGTTGTTCATTGACAGCCAGCAAAACATGGGACAGAAGTATGTGCAAGTGACAAAAACAAGAGCCAATGGCGAGGCACAAAGTAATAAAAGAATGGTCTTTATTAATAAACTGAGTGATAGCAGTTGTCAGAAGAATGCATGTGTCACACCCTGAGGTAAACCCCACAGCAAAAGTAGCTGTAACATTTCCTATCCTCACAGGAAAAGCCTTTCTTCACAAGATCTTCAGGAAGAGAGATGGTAAGAGATGTGAAAGCTGAAGGATCCGAGCAGAGGTCTCCAGCAGCTCCCTCTGTACGCAGATGGTTGCAGACACAAAAGGTCAAGTCCACTTTTGGAGGAAGCTTGGTGATGTTTACCACTAACGTTACGCCAACTTCAGGTAAGTCTGCTTGCTTTCATGTCCTTACAACAGTACATGGAATGGATGAGCATCCGCGTCTTTGTTTGCCTGTTGCTGTTGCTTTTACTCCAAGGGCAAAGGCTACTGGCTTTGCTGGTGATCTTCTCCACTCTCTTGCTGTGGGGTTTTAAAATTACTCTTTTTCTGTTTCAAAAAATGCAACTTTGGCACTGTTTTCCCATTTCCAACAATGCAGTGAAATACTGCTCTCATTCTGATGACAAGATGATCCGTATTGCACTCTGAAGAGGGCAAAACTTGCTTGCTCCGTCCTTGGTTGTTGTGCACGGGGACCCTAACGCCAATTCAGTTCGTAGGAGAAATTTCCTTCGGTGACTCTTCTCCCCGTGCCTTCCTCCATCTTCCATTATTTGTTGTTGCGTTGCTGTTAGTAGTAGTACTAGAAACAGTAGGATTGTCGTTATTTCAAGAGTCAAATGTCATCAAAGAAAGTCTGCAGAACCATTTTGAATCCGGTTTTGAAATGCAAACTCAAAAGCAAAGATCTTGAAGTCTGGATTCCTGGGCCTCCAAGACACAGGAAAATAAAGGGTGTTTGTTTGTCTTTTTGCACATGACACTTATGCCCAGGCACACAGCACTGTAAGCAAGCAGGAGCTTTGCTGCCCAGCATCTTGGCTTTGCAAAAGCGAGGAAAACCACAACTTTTCTGCTTGCTTAAACAGTTCCAAGAACTCATATGATGACTTCCAAATAAGTTGGGGAAATTACGGAACGTCCTGCGTCTGCGTGCACGCGTGCTGCTCTCTGATGGTCACGGGCAGACGTCTTCTCCAGGTATCCTTGCAAAGGCTTTCTGGTGTGCTTTTCGCCTTAATCAGTCACTAACTACAGACCCAGTTCTAACCAGCTTGGTTCCTGTTCTTTGTTCCAAGATGTCCGTGCTCCTAGATGTCTGTTGTTCAGGGGGTCTGTCTTGCATGACAGGAACGTGTGTCCCAGCAACGTTGCTGTACAGGTGTCCTAGCAACGTTGCTGTACAAGAATTGTCCTTCAGGCGGTTATGCAAAACAAGCGGAGAAGTGCTGGGAGCCTTCTCCGTGCTGGTGCCACCTGCTGCCTTTGGTGTATCAGCTTCTGTATCATCTCAGATGCCACAGAACGGACTGCCAGATGGGTGTCATTTACCAACGGCCAAAGGGCTGCAACAGAAGGAAACAGAGCAGAGATTGAATCCCCCAGTCCGCAGAGAGCCACCACCTTCCCCTCCGGACCTTGCCAGCCCCACTCGTTGCTTTCCTGGCCAGGAGGAGCACGGGAGACTGACGGGTCAGCCGGAAGACACTGCTCAGGGCTGCCAGGAATGCTCCTCTGCCCCTGCAGCATTTCCTTGCAGCAGGGCAAAGCGCAGCTGCATGCTGCCCAGCTCTGCCCCCAGCCCCAACACACACAGCACTGCCCTCACTCACCACAGTAGAGTTCATTCATCATCTCCACACTCTGTTCTCTGGAGTGCTCCCCAGTCAGCCCTAGGGAAAGAGCTCCGTCAGACACCCGCTCCCCAGCACGCCCAGGAGCGCAGAGCCCGGCCCCGCCAGCCCAGCTGCTTCCTCTTCCGTGCTGAGAGCAGGGACGGCGCCCGAGGGGGGACCTGAGCAAGGCACCCACTGGGTGCTACCGGCACGGGCAGGCTGTACCTGGGGGCTTCAGGGCTGTGCCTTCCTGCCAGGGCAGGGCCCAAAGAGGGATGCAGGGGTTGGGCTCACCGATGAATCTGACAGCCTCGCATCGCACGGAGGCCTGAGAATCCTCCAGGTATGGCACGCTCTGCTGCAGGTAGCCTCTCTCGCTCTTTCTGTCCTGCTGCAGCTGAAGAAGAGCAGAAGAGCATGGGGCTTGCACAGCGTCCACAGCTGCTGCTGAAACCCCTCCTCCAGCATCCCCTTTCCCCCAGCAGAAAGGTGGGGGCTGTGAGCTTGTCCTTACCAAACACTTCATGATCCCCTCTGTGTTCTTCTGCCGGGCCTGCTGCTTGAGCGCCTTCCACTTCAGGAACTTGGCACAAGACACGAGGGCTTCCCCAGATGCCTGCAGAACAACAGACGCAGGGACATGGCAGCACACACACAGACACACATCCCAGTGTCTGGATGCTTGCTCAACTTGCTCTCAATTGCAGATCACTGCTGAGCCGTCAGCACACCACTGCCTGCGCACTGGTCAGCTCTGAAATTCGTACCTGTGCGACGCTCGGGGCCTCGTCACTCATCCGAAAGAGCAGAGGGAGCAGGACCCTGCTCACGGTCTTCTTCATGCTTCCCTTCTTATGCCACACCACAGCGTCCATCATATCCATGAAGAGGCGGATGGAACCTTCTCGCACTTCACATGATGCCTGAGGGAGAACAGGAGGAGCTCAGACCTCAGCAACTTCCCCAGCTGTAAAGTAACCCTTGGCAGAAGGTGTTTTGCTCAGGTGCCAGGCTGAGCCCAGGAAAAGGGGCCTGACACCACCAAGAACAACCAAGCTGCACTGCCAGGGACACGGCCTGCTGGGCTGCAGAGCCCACAAGACATCTCATTCCTGAGAGCCCAGAGAAGGAAAGAAAGGAGAAGGCGCTCCTGTCAAGCACCCATCCGCAGAGCTCAGCCTCCCACAACAGACTTACGTGATTAAAAAGAGGCAGCATCTTCTCAGCCAGCTCCAGAGCAAAGGGACTGGCGTGCCTCTTCCCCAGATGGCGCACTGCGTTTCTGAAGATGTTCAGCGCCTCCAGAGGAATGGCTGTGTTGGCAAACCGCAGGGTCTCCATGACGCCTGGAAGCAGGGCCCGTATTTCTCTTGCCTGTACAAAACACACCATTTCCTTTCCATCAGGAGGACAGGGGCCAGCCTGGCCTAAAAGCTCCGATTACAGAGCAGCAGCCACCTGCAGTAACCCATCTGGGAAGCTTCTGGAAACCTCAGCCACCAGGCCCCACCACGACCATCACCCCAACTCCCGAGTGTCAGGCAAGGCCAAGGCACAGTGTTGCCCACCGCCCCAGCGCCAGGCTGCCACCAGGAGGGCTTCGTTTGACAAGGTCCTGCTCACCGTCTCAGGTCTATCAGACAGCAGCACGAGGCGTCTGAGCACCAGCCAGAGGACTGGCAGGCTCTTGACATTCAGAAGCCTCTGGAGCAGTGCTGGCTTACACAGCTCTTTCAGCAGCTCTTGGGTGGGAGGCATCACCTGAAACGAACACAGCAGTGAGAGGCAGGCAGAGGCAGCGGGATTTCCTGCACCCTGCAGCTACAGGCTGCTCTGGCAGCTCCGGGCAGGGCACTGGGCAGACACAGCCTGGCCTGAGGTAGCGGTGCCTTTGGAGGGCCCCACCATCCCTCTGCGCCCAGGCCTAGCACTATACAGGATGGCAGGGGGAGGCAGGGAGCTGGGGAGAGAGTGCCCTGAAGGAGAGCACGGCGCCTTGTCCAGTAACTCACAGTCAAGCGAAGGAGGCCCGACTCCGCTGTGCTGATGCCCAAGATCTCACGCAGCTGGTGTTCCTGGAGAACCTGGCTCAGCTCGTCCCAGATCCCCTCGGATGCTTCCAGCAGGAGCAGCACACTCTTGAGTATGTCCAGGGTAGTGCTAGAAACGGAGAGCAATGCTGCGTCAGCAGGGCTGCCTTAGCCACAGCACCACGGCTCAGGCTGGTCCACTAGGCCCCAGGCTGAGCTGCAGCCTGGCCCTGCTGCCCCACGTGCTTGGGGGGATCTGGAGGCCTGGCCTGGGCAAGCAGCAGGGGCTGAGATGGCCTTGGCCGAGGGGCAGGGCAGGAGGCTGACGGGGGGCTCTGGGCTGCCATGGTTGGTCATTGGCTGCTGCAGCCCTGAGCGGCCCACCAGCACCGGAAAGCACAGCGGGATGGAGGGCCTGCTCCTCAGATGTGCTGCAGCTTTCCTTGGCTCTGGCAACCAGACCGGTTCTGAGCCCTGTTCTTCACATGGAACAAACGTGGGGCTGTCTGGGCTGATACCTGTCACTCTGTGGAAGGTCGGTCAACACACTCCTCAGCACGTCCTTGGGGAACTGGATGGTCAGCACGTCCAGCACTGAGAACAGGATCTGCTGAACTGATGTGCTCTGGATTTTCAGGTTGGTGTGGATGCATCCCAGAATCTTTGGCACCTGTTGTGAGAACACAGGGAGACTGCTGCTGCCACTGGACTGCAGTCATTTGCCTCTCGGGCTGTGTTCTTACTGCCCTTCTCACAGCTCTTTGTTGCCTTCAAATGGCTTCAGATTCCCAAGAGCTGCTCAGGGCATGGTAGGGCATGACATTCCAGCCTCACACTGCTTACATCCATCAGCCAGGTTCCAGGGTCTCTCCGAAGAACATCCAGCATAGTCGCAGCCCACATCTTCTCGTCAGAACTGTAGTCTCCAGTCACCTTCTCCAGGGTGACAAGGGCAATGTCGGTCCTCTGAGAAGGGGCGAGGTTTCTCCCAAGTGGCTGCAGTAGGAAGGAAAAAAGGAGGGAAGGCATGTTAAAAGGAGTGAGAGAATAGCGTCTGGAGCGGGATGACCAGAGGCAAAAGGAAGGAGAAAGACCCTCCCTTCAGGTCAAAAGCACTCTGAGGGTTCCCGCCTGAGCCCCAGCTTTCTCACAGGTACTCCTGAGCTGCAGAGGCAGCTCTGGGACGCAAAGAATGAGAGTGCCTGGCTGGAATTTTCATGTCTCCTCACCTGCTGCCAGAAGCTGCTGGTCATGAAGGCACTAAGCTTCCAGATGCGCCCCAAAGCCCTCTCGCACACAGTTTTTGTCTCGGAGATGCTGAAAGGCAGCAGCACCTGTGAGGAGAGGAACTGCTGGTTAGCTGGGAGCTGCTGATGCCCACTCCAGGAGAAGCAGGTCTGCTGAGCGCCTTGTTGCAATCACAGCATCCATCCAGGCTTCCCCTGAGCTTAAGCCAAGCCCATCGTGGGGCTACTGGCGCCGGGGTCCCTTGCCGGCTCCTACTGCTGCCAGTGCCGTTTCCACCCAGTGGGATAAAATTCTCCTACAAGGGAGCTCCGGGGGCAGAACTTCACAACAGACAGACCTCCAAGATCCTCTGCAGCCGACTGTTGACACTGGTGCCGGGACAGCTGTCTAGCACAACCTGCAGCATGTTGTCCATAGCACCCAGGGTCTGTAAAGAGAACAGTGGGTTGTGGAAGTCTTTCAGGGTTCCCTTTCATACCCAGGAGACTGCTGTGAACCCCTCTGGCTGCTAAGGAAGGATACCCACAGGTCTGTGCACAGGGACACCCTGCAAAGCTGTTGCGCACAGACCAGGCTACAAGCACGGGGTGTTTGCCAAGCCCGAGGCAAGAGTGAGAGGGGTGAGGGCAAGCAAGGCTTCTACCGTGTCCCACAGACATCATTATTGATCTCTGGACACAAGTAATCCAAGCGGCAGCCCAGAGGCATGGGGTCAACAGTAGATTGCCCAGTACATACGTTGTTGTAGAGGGAAATGTTCAAGTCCCTCACTGGAGGAAGGTAGAAGATGGCATTGCAGCACACGTTGAAGAGGTGTACTATTTCTTCCTCCATAATTGCATTCGCTTCGCTGCAAATAGAGAGACATTGATGCTAGGAGCGGTGCCTGGGTGCAGAGGCAGGGGCGGAACAGGTCCTCCCCTGGGCAGGGCTCCCTGAGAGGGATGGGGAGCCCTGCCAGGAGGCGCCTCCTCCCCCACAGGGCTGCTCTGGGTCAGAGGACAGTCCTGATGCCACCAGCTTTGGGGCGAGGGCCAAGACTTAGCGGGGAGCTGCGTCAGGGCCACCAGGATGGCGCCCGGGGGATGTGCTGGCAAAACCAGGGGCTGGGCAGGTACCTCAAGGCAGCAATAGCGTTCATGCAGTAGAATCTCAGTAGACTGCTCAGCTGCTCCCTGGGCTCCTCACACAGCAGAACCTGCAAAGCACAGTCAGGATGGCACCTGGCAGCACCCAGCAACAGCAGCAGCAAACCTGCCACTGGCCGGTAGGGCCTGAGTCGCCCCAGTGGCCCTCGACAAGCTCTGGCACACCGGTGCTGCTTCCACCTCCACTGCTGAGGTCTCAGCAGCACCCCGAGCCCCATCTGCGGCTCTTGGCTGTCTGTGCCTGATTTCCCTGCCTCCCTCTCCCCCTGTCCTGTCCTTCTCACAGGCTGCAGGTACCTGGGTGCCATGTCCCCTCACCTCAATCTCCTGCGACACATCTTTGTGGAAGCAGAAGAAAGTCAGGCTCGCTGTGAGGCCGCTCCATGCAGCATTGCTGCACAGTAAGAAAATGCCCCTCAGGAACTGCAGCTTCCGCACCAGATCCTGGCAAGCACACAGAGACCGAGGAGTGTGAGTGGGGACAGCCGTGGCCAGGGGGACCAGGCGTTGCGGGCTGTGGAGCAGCGCAGGACAGCTGCAGGACAGCAGCAGCTCTGCCCGGCCAGCAGCCCTCCTGCAGCATGAAGGCAGAGCCAGAGGGACCGTCCGGAGATGCGGGCACAGCCAAGATGGAGATGGCTGCTCTTACCTGCTGCTTGCTGATGCCGTAGGCTTGGGTGGAATCCACGGCCTCATTTTCCTCACCGGACAGAGGCAGCCAGTCAGCATCTGAGCAAGGAGACAGAGCAGGGCTACAGAGGGGCCCAAGGCAGGCGCGAGCAGAGGAAGGAGCTCTGCCCTCTGCAGCCCTGGCACAGTCTGCCCGTGCCTGTCAGGACAAGGGGCCCTGGTGTCGAGCAGGGGGCACTCGCTGCCCCAGCCCTGCTGGGCACCCTCACTCACCAGCATGCAGTGGGGTCACCTCGGTCACTTGGCGGGGCTCCGGTGGAGATCTGCTCTCCTGGGGAGCCCCACTCTCCTCCCCGGCCATGATGGAGCGGCTGGGGGGTCTCTCCTCCATCCCGTGGGATGAAGAAGGCTGGGGGGTGAAGGGATGGGGATGGGGCAGCCGCGGGGCTGCCAAAGGTCGAGGGAAATGACTAGGGTTGCGCTCGGGGGCTCTTCGCCAGACCCGCACACTCCTGCCCTGTCTCCTCGCTGTCCTGACGGACACTGCAGGCCGCCTGCTGTCGGTGCCAGCGATGCCTGGCTGTCACACAGATGGGTCACATAGGGCCCCACTGTGACCCGCTGCCCTGCCCGGGCCGGGTTCCAGAACCCGGTTGGAATGGAGCAGACCAAACTCCTCAGCGGGAGGGATGTGTGTGCCTGCTTACCCACATCGCTTTGCAAGTGGGCCTGAGAGCAGCTGCACTGCTCAGCCTCCCGTGCTTCTGCTGTCAGGCCGGAGATGGCCGCAGCGGGACAGAGCAGGCAGACGAAGACTCGCTGTCAGCTCTGCAGCTGTTTTGCTCACAGCCTTGTGAGCTCCAAGGCTTTTCTTTCTGAAGTGGAAAGATGTGAATAAATGGCAAGTTTCACACAGAAGGTCCAGTGCTGTGCCCTTATTTCTGATTAGCTGACAAGACACTGTCAAATAACTGAGAACGCTGCGGTCCAATAAGGCATTTTCCAGCACTTGGTCAGAAGCAGCTGAAATTAACAAAGACAGAAGCTGTTACCTTTCTGGCAGCTTTCTAACATCCACGAGTTAAAAGTTTTAACTCAGCCATTAATGCAGCACGTCAGTTACTATTTACTCATTTATTTACATCCTTTTGGTCAGGAATGGTTTAATAAAGCTGACAACTAAAGGTCTGAGCCTACTGCATAAATGTTCTGCTAAAGACAATTTTTTCTCCTCTTTTGCTCTACAATCTCTAAACAACATCCATCTGGGGAATGCTGTCTGTCAGAGATTTGGCCTTTTCTTGGTGCCACCTGGGCAGGACTTCCACAATGCCATTAAGTCAGCTTTTGTACTTGTCTTCACCGTCCTTCATACGGAGACAGAAATCAAGTGAAACTGAGCTGTTAATACTGATAGCAACTGGAAGTAGCGTCACGCTCCCGGGCACTGGTACTTATGGGGGACTTCAGTTATCCAGGTATTTGCTGGACGACCAACATGGCCAGGCATGCACGGTCCAGACAATTCTTGCAGTGCACTGAGGATTACTTTCTGATGCAGGTGGTCGAGGAACCGACGCGGGGTGGGGTGCTGCTGGACCTTATTCTCACCAACAAGGAAGGGCTTGTTAAGGAAGTAAAAGTCAGGGGTAGCTTGGGTTGTAGCGACCATGAGATGGTGGATACCCACTCTGTGGCGCTGTCCGTTACTGTGAGTTTGCACCAAGGTGGAAAATCAATTTGCTGGACGACCAACATGGCCAGGCATGCACGGTCCAGACAATTCTTGCAGTGCACTGAGGATTACTTTCTGATGCAGGTGGTCGAGGAGAGCCAACTCTGATCTGCTCCGGGACCTACTTGGGGCCATCCCGTGGGCCAGGGTGCTAGAAGGCAAGGGGGCCTGTGAGAGCTGGCTAGCATTTAAACAGCTCCTCTTCCAGGCTCAGGATCGGTGTGTCCCTGTGACTAAGAAATCGCGAAAAGGTGCCAGGAGACCTGCGTGGATGAGTAAGGAGCTCATGTGCAAGCTCCGAGGAAAGAAGAAAGTACATGATATGTGGAAAAAGGGTCTGACCTCTTGGGAACAATATAAGAATGTAGTCAGGGACTGCAGAGATGCGACCAGGAAGGCTAAAGCCCACCTGGAGCTGAATCTAGCTAAGGAGGTAAAGGATAACAAAAAAGGCTCTTTTTAAGTATGTTAACAGCAAAAGGAAGGGTAGGGGGAATGTGGGCCCCATACTTAGTGAGGGGGGTGTTCTGGTAACGGGGGATGCTGAGAAGGCGGAAATACTGAACGTGTTCTTTGCCTCTGTCTTTAGTGAAAGGGCTGTCCCTCAGGAATCCCAGACCCTGGTGGTTAATGAGCGAGTCTGGGGAATGGGAGATTTCCCTTCAGTCAGGGAAGAGGTGGTCCGTGAGTGCCTAGGAAACATGAAGGTCCATAAATCCATGGGACCTGATGTTGGACTCGATGATCTCTAGAGGTTTCTTCCAACCCCTACAATTCTGTGATTCTGCGATATCCATAAGAAGCCTTATAAAGCCACCGAATGAGCAGAAGAGAATAATAGTTTAAAAAGTGATGCCTCTAATAAGAAATTTTGATGATCGATGTCACTTTTTGGTTGCACCTTTATGTGCAGGCCTGTGTTAAATTGCTGTTCCATTCAACTGCTTGTAGTTGAACTCCAAGCTAAGGAAGGAGATGCTGCTTACCCACTCTGTGGCGCTGTCCGTTACTGTGAGTTTCCACCAAGGTGGAAAATCAAGGGAAAAGAATGGAAAATTCAGATCTGTAGAGACAGGATTGGTGTGGAACGCCTGATGTGGTTGTGAAAGTAACTTCAGAAGTTTACGTGACAGCTGCTGGGAACTGGACTGATTCTGTAGGAGTGCTTTTCCTCAGGAAAAAACTGGCCAACTCCCATCAGCAGGGTCTGAAGTTCAGCCCGTGTTACTGAAACCTGTGGCTTCCTTCTTCTGCCCTGGTGTGCTTTACAAAGTGCACATCTTTGCAGCAGTAGAGCAGCACGCTCATATTTATTTAAATCCTTGGTGTTTATTTAATGTGTTACATCATCTGGGAAACAGTAAAGACACGGAAATGGCAGCACTGGCCAGAGCCAGCAAGTCCCTTCTCAGGTTCCTGGAGACAGCTGCATTTTAGTGCTTCATTTCGAGCTTTATGCCAGCTCTTTCTCTTCTTATGCACTCTACCTCTCTGTGCTGTTCTGTAGCTTCTCCCAGGTCTGCATCTCTTGGTAGGCTAAAAACTTCACAGAATCACACAGTCGCAGGGGTTGCAATGGACCCGAAGAGATCGTTGAGCCCAGCCCCCATGCTACAGCAGGTGCGCTACAGTAGGTCACTCAGGTCGGTATCCTGCCAGGACTTGGATATCTCCACAGAAGCAGACATGGCTCTAACCTAGAAGGCCACCAGACTGGTCAGGCAAGATCTGCCCTTAGCGAAGCCATGCTGGCTGCCTCAGATCACCTCTTTGTCCCATGTGTGCCTTAAGCTTTGAGGAGGACCTGCTCCATGGGCTTCCCAGGCACAGATTAGGCTGACCTGCCTGCAGTTCGCCTGCACTTCCTTTCTCCCTTTCTTACAAATAGGGCTAATGTTTCCCTTTTTCCAGTCACTGGGGACTTCACTGGACAGCCACGACGTTTCAGATATGATGGAGGATGTACATTATGCGGGCTGCTCCAAACGTAATGCAGGTTCCAAGATAATAAAGCGGAGGCTTTACTTCTGGAGCAACCTGCGTGTATGCAGCCCAAGACAATCCTTGTTCACACAGCACGGCCCAAGCAAGTTACAAGGTTGGACATGTACGTCCCAACATAACACTTGTTGATGAGATTTCAGAGCTGGCTTTGTCTGAATATACTGTACACTGTGTCCATTTACAAGAGGTGGTTTATGAACTCACAGGAAAATAGGTCTTTGAGCTGGTCCAGGCTTTCAGCAGCTACTGACTGGTATGATGGGAGAAGATCATTGGTAAAGGAGGTGAGAAAAATCAACTATCAAATAAACAAACTTCTCCCAAAGGGTAGCGATGCATTGGAACTGGCTGCCAGGAAGGGTGTGAAATCACCAGCCCTGGAGGTGTACAAGAGACACGTAGAGGAGGCTCTGACAGACTTTGTTAGCGGCACGGTGGGAATGGTCTGGGGTTGGACTTGATGATCTTAGAGGTCTATTCCCACCTTAAGGATCCAGCACACGGGAACTGGGTCAGATGTTGGACTGCAGAACTGTCCTCTCTGCTAAATACATTTAGTGGAACAGACTTTTGGCAAGCAGCTGCTCTAATCTTGTCATGAGATCTGTATGTAGACGCTCGGATGGACAGCTCAGCTCATACAAGGTATTACTCACATTGTGTCAGGAGACTGGATTGACTGGATCGCCAGCTTCTGTAAGTTTCAAGCCAAAACAGAGCAGGACAGACTTTGGAGCTTGCTGCAAGCAGAGCAAACTCAGGCACCTCAGGCTCGTACAGACCAACTTTGATGTTCATCTGCTTTCCCTGTCATCTGGCTCCCATAGATCAGCAGAATTTCTTTGCATCCTCCAGCTGAGCATCTTAGACTGTACGCCCAGTCAAAGCTGTCCTCCTGAGGGGGACCAGATGCCACTGAAACACACACACATACACTCATGTGGACAGAATGAAAGTATCCTCGGATTTAATTTTTCCACTTTCATGTGATCAGAGGCAGGAGTAGCAAAAACATTTCAGTGCACTCGATCCCCTCATCGAGATCATTAATAAATTTGTTAGATAGGAGTGGCCCCAGCACTGAGCACTGGGGGACACCACTCGTGACCGGCCACAAACTGGATTTAACTCCACTGACCTCAACTCTTTGGGCCCGGGGACTTCACCAGACAGCCACGACGTTTCGGATATGATGGAGGATGTACATTATGCGGGCTGCTCCAAACGTAATGCAGGTTCCAAGAAAATAAAGAGGAGGGAATTAGAGAGTCAGTGTTCACATTTTATTTCTAGAGGTCAGACCTGGTTTGGCTTCAGGAGACTGGGGTGGGTAGCTGAAGGCACAGGTGTGCAGGTGGCTTTTCCTTCTTTACCTTCAGTGTCAGGGAAGGATACTGCACGTGCGGTGCAGGCAGTTCTTGCAGCGTGCTGAAGGCAGTTGCTGCAGATGCGAGGTGCTGATAGAGGCAACTTGGCTTTGGCTGAGCTACATTGCTCCTATAGGCCTTAGCTCTGAAAAACAACGTGACAGAGCATTCAAGGAGGCTCTGTGCACAGTGTGCACATGAGATACTCTTTCAACAAGTTTTTTAGTCAACAGATAGTTTGAAATAGAAAATATCTATTTCCTTTTCTTGCTATGTAATGATCAGAACTAACTAGTTTATGTGGCCACTGTCATTAAGCTTCATGTGAATTTCCTTTTAACGATCATCTGCTTTATAACCACACTGAAAAGCAGCCCTTTTTCAGAAGCAGACGTTGCAGTGATTGAGATGAGCGTGCAGCAATGGGCACTTTGGGGTGTTTTTCCTCCAGCTTGCACAGATCTGACAACTGACGCTGCTGCCCACGGCTGGTGGGGACGGCGATCGCACGGCGGATGGCGCCCCTGCAGGGCTGCCGCGGGCCCGCAGCGAGGCTGAGCGGAGCTCTGCTGTCCTGGCGACGCTAGAGGTCACTCCGACACCACGGAACGGCCCTGGCAGAGGCAGCGCTGCGACCTGGGGAGCCACGGACCTGTAAGCTGCAGCACCGCAAGGAAAAGGCAGATGGAGACGGGCTGGATCGCCGGCATGAGCTCCAGCGTAGCACAGAGCTGGGTTATGCGCTTTGTTCACGACAACCCCGTGCGACCTCATGCAGACTTGGCCTGGAGGGGATGGAAAACTGCACGGAGAAAAAGGCTCTGGGGGTTGTTCATTGACAGCCAGCAAAACATGGGACGGAAGTATGTGCAAGTGGCAAAAACAAAAGCCAATGGCGAGGCACAAAGTAATAAAAGAATGGTCTTTATTAATAAACTGAGCGATAGCAGTTGTCAGAAGAATGCATGTGTCACACCCTGAGGTAAACCCCACAGCAAAAGTAGCTGTAACATTTCCTATCCTCACAGGAAAAGCCTTTCTTCACAAGATCTTCAGGAAGAGAGATGGTAAGAGATGTGAAAGCTGAAGGATCCGAGCAGAGGTCTCCAGCAGCTCCCTCTGTACACAGATGGTTGCAGACACAAAAGGTCGAGTCCACTTTTGGAGGAAGCTTGGTGATGTTTACCACTAACGTTACGCCACCTTCAGGTAAGTCTGCTTGCTTTCACGTCCTTACAACAGTACATGGAATGGATGAGCATCCGCGTCTTTGTTTGCCTGTTGCTGCTGCTTTTACTCCAAGGGCAAAGGCTACTGGCTTTGCTGGTGATCTTCTCCACTCGGTTGCTGTGGGTTTTTAAAATTACTCTTTTTCTGTTTCAAAAAATGCAACTTTGGCACTGTTTTCGCATTTCCAACAATGCAGTGAAATCCTGCTCTCATTCTGATGACAACAAGATGAACCGTATTCCACTCTGAAGAGGGCAAAACTTGCTTGCTCCGTCCTTGGTTGTTGTGCACGGGGACCCTAACGCCAATTCAGTTTGTAGGAGAAATTTCCTCCGGTGACTCTTCTCCCCGTGCCTTCCTCCATCTTCCATTATTTGTTGTTGCTTTGCTGTTAGTAGTAGTACTAGAAACAGTAGGATTGTCGTTATTTCAAGAGTCAAATGTCACCAATGAAAGTCTGCAGAACCATTTTGAATCCGGTTTTGAAATGCAAACTCAAAAGCAAAGATCTTGAAGTCTGGATTCCTGGGCCTCCAAGACACAGGAAAATAAAGGGTGTTTGTTTGTCTTTTTGCACGTGACACTTATGCCCAGGCACACAGCACTGTAAGCAAGCAGGAGCTTTGCTGCCCAGCATTTTGGCTTTGCAAAAGCGAGGAAAACCACAACTTTTCTGCTTGCTTAAACATTTCCAAGAACTCGTATGATGACTTCCAAATAAGTTGGGGAAATTACGGAATGTCCTGCGTCTGCGTGCACGCGTGCTGCTCTCTGATGGTCACGGGCAGACGTCTTCTCCAGGTATCCTTGCAAAGGCTTTCTGGTGTGCTTTTCGCCTTAATCAGTCACTAACTACAGACCCGGTTCTAACAAGCTTGGTTCCTGTTCTTTCTCCCAAGATGTCCGTGCTCCTAGATGTCTGTTGTTCAGGGGGTCTGTCTTGCATGACAGGAACGCGTGTCCCAGCAACGTTGCTGTACAGGTGTCCTAGCAACGTTGCTGTACAAGAATTGTCCTTCAGTCGGTTATGCAAAACAAGCGGAGAAGTGCTGGGAGCCTTCTCCGTGCTGGTGCCACCTGCTGCCTTTGGTATATCAGCTTCTGGATCATCTCAGATGCCACAGAACGGACTGCCAGATGGGTGTCATTTACCAACGGCCAAAGGGCTGCAACAGAAGGAAACAGAGCAGAGATTGAATCCCCCAGTCTGCAGAGAGCCACCACCTTCCCCTCCGGACCTTGCCAGCCCCACTCGTTGCTTTCCTGGCCAGGAGGAGCACGGGAGACTGACGGGTCAGCCAGAAGACACTGCTCAGGGCTGCCAGGAATGCTCCTCTGCCCCTGCAGCATTTCCTTGCAGCAGGGCAAAGCGCAGCTGCATGCTGCCCAGCTCTGCCCCCAGCCCCAACACACACAGCACTGCCCTCACTCACCACAGAAGAGTTCATTCATCATCTCCACACTCTGTTCTCTGGAGTGCTCCCCAGTCAGCCCTAGGGAAAGAGCTCCGTCAGACACCCGCTCCCCAGCACGCCCAGGAGCGCAGAGCCCGGCCCTGCCAGCCCAGCTGCTTCCTCTTCCGTGCTGAGAGCAGGGACGGCGCCCGAGGGGGGACCTGAGCAAGGCACCCACTGGGTGCTACCGGCACGGGCAGGCTGTACCTGGGGGCTTCAGGGCTGTGCCTTCCTGCCAGGGCAGGGCCCAAAGAGGGATGCAGGGGTTGGGCTCACCGATGAATCTGACAGCCTCACATCGCACGGAGGCCTGAGAATCCTCCAGGTATGGCACGCTCTGCTGCAGGTAGCCTCTCTCGCTCTTTCTGTCCTGCTGCAGCTGAAGAAGAGCAGAAGAGCATGGGGCTTGCACAGAATCCACAGCTGCTGCTGAAACCCCTCCTCCAGCATCCCCTTTCCCCCAGCAGAAAGGTGGGGGCTGTGAGCTTGTCCTTACCAAACACTTCATCATCCCCTCTGTGTTCTGCTGCCGGGCCTGCTGCTTGAGCGCCTTCCACTTCAGGAACTTGGCACAAGACACGAGGGCTTCCCCAGATGCCTGCAGAACAACAGACGCAGGGACATGGCAGCACACACACAGACACACATCCCAGTGTCTGGATGCTTGCTCAACTTGCTCTCAATTGCAGATCACTGCTGAGCCGTCAGCACACCACTGCCTGCGCACTGGTCAGCTCTGAAATTCGTACCTGTGCGACGCTCGGGGCCTCGTCACTCATCCGAAAGAGCAGAGGGAGCAGGACCCTGCTCACGGTCTTCTTCATGCTTCCCTTCTTATGCCACACCACAGCGTCCATCATATCCATGAAGAGGCGGATGGAACCTTCTCGCACTTCACATGACGCCTGAGGGAGAACAGGAGGAGCTCAGACCTCAGCAACTTCCCCAGCTGCAAAGTAACCCTTGGCAGAAGGTGTTTTGCTCAGGTGCCAGGTTGAGCCCCAGCACAGGGGCCTGACACCACCAAGAAGAACCAAGCTGCACTGCCAGGGACACGGCCTGCTGGGCTGCAGAGCCCACAAGACATTTCATTCCTGAGAGCCCAGAGAAGGAAAGAAAGGAGAAGGCGCTCCTGTCAAGCACCCATCCGCAGAGCTCAGCCTCCCACAACAGACTTACGTGATTCAAAAGTGGCAGCATCTTCTCAGCCAGCTCCAGAGCAAAGGGACTGGCGTGCCTCTTCCCCAGATGGCGCACTGCGTTTCTGAAGATGTTCAGCGCCTCCAGAGGAATGGCTGTGTTGGCAAACCGCAGGGTCTCCATGACGCCTGGAAGCAGGGCCCGTATTTCTCTTGCCTGTACAAAACACACCATTTCCTTTCCATCAGGAGGACAGGGGCCAGCCTGGCCTAAAAGCTCCGATTACAGAGCAGCAGCCACCTGCAGTAACCCATCTGGGAAGCTTCTGGAAACCTCAGCCACCAGGCCCCACCACGACCATCACCCCAACTCCCGAGTGTCAGGCAAGGCCAAGGCACAGTGTTGCCCACCGCCCCAGCGCCAGGCTGCCACCAGGAGGGCTTCGTTTGACAAGGTCCTGCTCACCGTCTCAGGTCTATCAGACAGCAGCACGAGGCGTCTGAGCACCAGCCAGAGGACTGGCAGGCTCTTGACATTCAGAAGCCTCTGGAGCAGTGCTGGCTTACACAGCTCTTTCAGCAGCTCTTGGGTGGGAGGCATCACCTGAAATGAACACAGCAGTGAGAGGCAGGCAGAGGCAGCGGGATTTCCTGCACCCTGCAGCTACAGGCTGCTCTGGCAGCTCCGGGCAGGGCACTGGGCAGACACAGCCTGGCCTGAGGTAGCGGTGCCTTTGGAGGGCCCCACCATCCCTCTGCGCCCAGGCCTAGCACTATACAGGATGGCAGGGGGAGGCAGGGAGCTGGGGAGAGAGTGCCCTGAAGGAGAGCACGGCGCCTTGTCCAGTAACTCACAGTCAAGCGAAGGAGGCCCGACTCCGCTGTGCTGATGCCCAAGATCTCACGCAGCTGGTGTTCCTGGAGAACCTGGCTCAGCTCGTCCCAGATCCCCTCGGATGCTTCCAGCAGGAGCAGCACACTCTTGAGTATGTCCAGGGTAGTGCTATAAACGGAGAGCAATGCTGCGTCAGCAGGGCTGCCTTAGCCACAGCACCACGGCTCAGGCTGGTCCACTAGGCCCCAGGCTGAGCTGCAGCCTGGCCCTGCTGCCCCACGTGCTTGGGGGGATCTGGAGGCCTGGCCTGGGCAAGCAGCAGGGGCTGAGATGGCCTTGGCCGAGGGGCAGGGCAGGAGGCTGACGGGGGGCTCTGGGCTGCCATGGTTGGTCATTGGCTGCTGCAGCCCTGAGCGGCCCACCAGCACCGGAAAGCACAGCGGGATGGAGGGCCTGCTCCTCGGGATGTGCTGCAGCTTTCCTTGGCTCTGGCAACCAGACCGGTTCTGAGCCCTGTTCTTCACATGGAACAAACGTGGGGCTGTCTGGGCTGATACCTGTCACTCTGTGGAAGGTCGGTCAACACACTCCTCAGCACGTCCTTGGGGAACTGGATGGTCAGCACGTCCAGCACTGAGAACAGGATCTGCTGAACTGATGTGCTCTGGATTTTCAGGTTGGTGTGGATGCATCCCAGAATCTTTGGCACCTGTTGTGAGAACACAGGGAGACTGCTGCTGCCACTGCATTGCAGCCATTTGCCTCCCAGGCTGTGTTCTTACTGCCCTTCCCACAGCTCTTTGCTGCCTTCAAATGGCTTCAGATTCCCAAGAGCTGCTCAGGGCAAGGTAGGGCATGACATTCCAGCCTCACACTGCTTACATCCATCAGCCAGGTTCCAGGGTCTCTCCGAAGAACATCCAGCATAGTCGCAGCCCACATCTTCTCGTCAGAACTGTAGTCTCCAGTCACCTTCTCCAGGGTGACAAGGGCAATGTCGGTCCTCTGAGAAGGGGCGAGGTTTCTCCCAAGTGGCTGCAGTAGGAAGGAAAAAAGGAGGGAAGGCATGTTAAACGGAGTGAGAGAATAGCGTCTGGAGCGGGATGACCAGAGGCAAAAGGAAGGAGAAAGACCCTCCCTTCAGGTCAAAAGCACTCTGAGGGTTCCCGCCTGAGCCCCAGCTTTCTCACAGGTACTCCTGAGCCGCAGAGGCAGCTCTGGGACGCAAAGAATGAGAGTGCCTGGCTGGAATTTTCATGTCTCCTCACCTGCTGCCAGAAGCTGCTGGTCATGAAGGCACTAAGCTTCCAGATGCGCCCCAAAGCCCTCTCGCACACAGTTTTTGTCTCGGAGATGCTGAAAGGCAGCAGCACCTGTGAGGAGAGGAACTGCTGGTTAGCTGGGAGCTGCTGATGCCCACTCCAGGAGAAGCAGGTCTGCTGAGCTCCTAGCTGCAATCACAGCATCCATCCAGGCTTCCTCTGAGCTTAAGCCAAGCCCATCGTGGGGCTACTGGCGCCGGGGTCCCTTGCCGGCTCCTACTGCTGCCAGTGCCGTTTCCACCCAGTGGGATAAAATTCTCCTACAAGGGAGCTCCGGGGGCAGAACTTCACAATAGACAGACCTCCAAGATCCTCTGCAGCCGACTGTTGACACTGGTGCCGGGACAGCTGTCTAGCACAACCTGCAGCATGTTGTCCATAGCACCCAGGGTCTGTAAAGAGAACAGTGGGTTGTGGAAGTCTTTCAGGGTTCCCTTTCATACCCAGGAGACTGCTGTGAACCCCTCTGGCTGCTAAGGAAGGATACCCACAGGTCTGTGCACAGGGACACCCTGCAAAGCTGTTGCGCACAGACCAGGCTACAAGCACGGGGTGTTTGCCAAGCCCGAGGCAAGAGTGAGAGGGGTGAGGGCAAGCAAGGCTTCTACCGTGTCCCACAGACATCATTATTGATCTCTGGACACAAGTAATCCAAGCGGCAGCCCAGAGGCATGGGGTCAACAGTAGATTGCCCAGTACATACGTTGTTGTAGAGGGAAATGTTCAAGTCCCTCACTGGAGGAAGGTAGAAGATGGCATTGCAGCACACGTTGAAGAGGTGTACTATTTCTTCCTCCATAATTGCATTCGCTTTGCTGCAAATAGAGAGACATTGATGCTCGGAGCGGTGCCTGGGTGCAGAGGCAGGGGCGGAACAGGTCCTCCCCTGGGCAGGGCTCCCTGAGAGGGATGGGGAGCCCTGCCAGGAGGCGCCTCCTCCCCCACAGGGCTGCTCTGGGTCAGAGGACAGTCCTGATGCCACCAGCTTTGGGGCGAGGGCCAAGACTTAGCGGGGAGCTGCGTCAGGGCCACCAGGATGGCGCCCGGGGGATGTGCTGGCAAAACCAGGGGCTGGGCAGGTACCTCAAGGCAGCAATAGCGTTCATGCAGTAGAATCTCAGTAGACTGCTCAGCTGCTCCCTGGGCTCCTCACACAGCAGAACCTGCAAAGCACAGTCAGGATGGCACCTGGCAGCACCCAGCAACAGCAACAGCAAACCTGCCACTGGCCGGTAGGGCCTGAGTCACCCCAGTGGCCCTTGACAAGCGCTGGCACACCGGTGCTGCTTCCACCTCCACTGCTGAGATCTCAGCAGCACCCCAAGCCCCATCTGCGGCACTTGGCTGTCTGTGCCTGATTTCCCTGCCTCCCTCTCCCCCTGTCCTGTCCTTCTCACAGGCTGCAGGTACCTGGGTGCCATGTCCCCTCACCTCAATCTCCTGCGACACATCTTTGTGGAAGCAGAAGAAAGTCAGGCTCGCTGTGAGGCCGCTCCATGCAGCATTGCTGCACAGTAAGAAAATGCCCCTGAGGAACTGCAGCTTCCGCACCAGATCCTGGCAAGCACACAGAGACCGAGGAGTGTGAGTGGGGACAGCCGTGGCCAGGGGGACCAGGCGTTGCGGGCTGTGGAGCAGCGCAGGACAGCTGCAGGACAGCAGCAGCTCTGCCCGGCCAGCAGCCCTCCTGCAGCATGAAGGCAGAGCCAGAGGGACCGTCCGGAGATGCGGGCACAGCCAAGATGGAGATGGCTGCTCTTACCTGCTGCTTGCTGATGCCGTAGGCTTGGGTGGAATCCACGGCCTCATTTTCCTCACCGGACAGAGGCAGCCAGTCAGCATCTGAGCAAGGAGACAGAGCAGGGCTACAGAGGGGCCCAAGGCAGCCGCGAGCAGAGGAAGGAGCTCTGCCCTCTGCAGCCCTGGCACAGTCTGCCCGTGCCTGTCAGGACAAGGGGCCCTGGTGTCGAGCAGGGGGCACTCGCTGCCCCAGCCCTGCTGGGCACCCTCACTCACCAGCATGCAGTGGGGTCACCTCGGTCACCTGGCGGGGCTCCGGTGGAGATCTGCTCTCCTGGGGAGCCCCACTCTCCTCCCCGGCCATGATGGAGCGGCTGGGGGTTCTCTCCTCCATCCCGTGGGATGAAGAAGGCTGGGGGGTGAAGGGATGGGGATGGTGCAGCCGCAGGGCTGCCAAAGGCCGAGGGAAACGACTAGGGTTGCGCTCGGGGGCTCTTCGCCAGACCCGCACACTCCTGCCCTGTCTCCTCGCTGTCCTGACGGACACTGCAGGCCGCCTGCTGTCGGTGCCAGCGATGCCTGGCTGTCACACAGATGGGTCACATAGGGCCCCACTGTGACCCGCTGCCCTGCCCGGGCCGGGTTCCAGAACCCGGTTGGAATGGAGCAGACCAAACTCCTCAGCGGGAGGGATGTGTGTGCCTGCTTACCCACATCGCTTTGCAAGTGGGCCTGAGAGCAGCTGCACTGCTCAGCCTCCCGTGCTTCTGCTGTCAGGCCGGAGATGGCCGCAGCGGGACAGAGCAGGCAGACGAAGACTCGCTGTCAGCTCTGCAGCTCTTTTGCTCACAGCCTTGTGAGCTCCAAGGCTTTTCTTTCTGAATTGGAAAGTTGTGAATAAATGGCAAGTTTCACACAGAAGATCCAGTGCTGTGCCCTTATTTCTGATTAGCTGACAATACACTGTCAAATAACTGAGAACGCTGCGGTCCAATAAGGCGTTTCCCAGCACTTGGTCAGAAGCAGCTGAAATTAACAAAGACAGAAGCTGTTACCTTTCTGGCAGCTTTCTAACATCCACGGGTTAAAAGTTTTAACTCAGCCATTAATGCAGCACGTCAGTTACTATTTACTCATTTATTCACTTCTTTTTGGTCAGGAATGGTTTAATAAAGCTGACAACTAAAGGTCTGAGCCTACTGCATAAATGTTCTGCTAAAGACAATTTTTTCTCCTCTTTTGCTTTACAATCTCTAAACAACATCCACCTGGGGAATGCTGTCTGTCAGAGATTTGGCCTTTTCTTGGTGCCACCTGGGCAGGACTTCCACAATGCCATTAAGTCAGCTTTTGTACTTGTCTTCACCGTCCTTCATACGGAGACAGAAATCAAGTGAAACTGAGCTGTTAATACTGATAGCAACTGGAAGTAGCGTCACGCTCCCGGGCACTGGTACTTATGGGGGCCTTCAGTTATCCAGATATTTGCTGGACGACCAACATGGCCAGGCATGCACGGTCCAGACAATTCTTGCAGTGCACTGAGGATTACTTTCTGATGCAGGTGGTCGAGGAACCGACGCGGGGTGGGGTGCTGCTGGACCTTATTCTCACCAACAAGGAAGGACTTGTTAAGGAAGTAAAAGTCTGGGGTAGCTTGGGTTGTAGCAACCATGAGATGGTGGAGTTCGAGATCCTGAGCGGAGGAAGCAAAGCAAAAAGTAGGACTTTTGCCCTGGACTTCAGGAGAGCCAACTCTGATCTGCTCCGGGACCTACTTGGGGCCATCCCATGGGCCAGGGTGCTAGAAGGCAAGGGGGCCTGTGAGAGCTGGTTAGCATTTAAACAGCTCCTCTTCCAGGCTCAGGATCGGTGCGTCCCTGTGACTAAAAAGTCGGGAAAAGGTGCCAGGAGACCTGCGTGGATGAGTAAGGAGCTCATGTGCAAGCTCCGAGGAAAGAAGAAAGTACACGATATGTGGAAAAAGGGTCTGACCTCTTGGGAACAATATAAGAATGTAGTCAGGGACTGCAGAGATGCGACCAGGAAGGCTAAAGCCCACCTGGAGCTGAATCTAGCCAAGGAGGTAAAGGATAATTGAAAAGGCTTTTTAAAGTACGTTAACAGCAAAAGGAAGGCTAGGGAGAATGTGGGCCCCATACTAAGTGAGGGGGGTGTTCTGGTAACGGTGGATGCTGAGAAGGCGGAAATACTGAACGTGTTCTTTGCCTCTGTCTTTAGTGAAAGGGCTCTCCCTCAGGAATCCCAGACCCTGGTGGTTAATGAGCGAGTCTGGGGAATGGGAGATTTCCCTTCAGTCAGGGAAGAGGTGGTCCGTGAGTGCCTAGGAAACATGAAGGTCCATAAATCCATGAGACCTGATGTTGGACTCGATGATCTCTAGAGGTTTCTTCCAACCCCTACAATTCTGTGATTCTGCGATATCCATAAGAAGCCTTATAAAGCCACCGAATGAGCAGAAGAGAATAATAGTTTAAAAAGTGATGCCTCTAATAAGAAATTTTGATGATCGATGTCACTTTTTAGTTGCACCTTTATGTGCAGGCCTGTGTTAAATTGCTGTTCCATTCAACTACTTGTAGTTGAACTCCAAGCTAAGGAAGGAGATGCTACTTACCCACTCTGTGGCGCTGTCCGTTACTGTGAGTTTGCACCAAGGTGGAAAATCAAGGGAAAAGAATGGAAAATTCAGATCTGTAGAGACAGGATTGGTGTGGAACGCCTGATGTGGTTGTGAAAGTAACTTCAGAAGTTTACGTGACAGCTGCTGGGAACTGGACTGATTCTGTAGGAGTGCTTTTCCTCAGGAAAAAACTGGCCAACTCCCATCAGCAGGGTCTGAAGTTCAGCCCGTGTTACTGAAACCTGTGGCTTCCTTCTTCTGCCCTGGTGTGCTTTACAAAGTGCACATCTTTGCAGCAGTAGAGCAGCACGCTCATATTTATTCAAATCCTTGGTGTTTATTTAATGTGTTAAATCATCTGGGAAACAGTAAAGACACGGAAATGGCAGCACTGGCCAGAGCCAGCAAGTCCCTTCTCAAGTTCCTGGAGACAGCTGCATTTTAGTGCTTCATTTCGAGCTTTATGCCAGCTCTTTCTCTTCTTATGCACTCTACCTCTCTGTGCTGTTCTGTAGCTTGTCCCAGGTCTGCATCTCTTGGCAGGCTAAAAACTTCACAAAATCACACAGTCGCAGGGGTTGCAATGGACCCAAAGAGATCGTTGAGCCCAGCCCCCATGCTACAGCAGGTGCGCTACAGTAGGTCACTCAGGTCGGTATCCTGCCAGGACTTGGATATCTCCACAGAAGTAGACATGGCTCTAACCTAGAATGCCACCAGACTGGTCAGGCATGACCTGCCCTTGGCGAAGCCATGCTGGCTGCCTCAGATCACCTCTTTGTCCCATGTGTGCCTTAAGCTTTGAGGAGGACCTGCTCCATGGGCTTCCCAGGCACAGATTAGGCTGACCTGCCTGCAGTTCGCCTGCACTTCCTTTCTCCCTTTCTTACAAATAGGGCTAATGTTTCCCTTTTTCCAGTCACTGGGGACTTCACCGGACAGCCACGACGTTTCAGATACGATGGAGGATGTATATTATGCGGGCTGCTCCAAACGTAATGCAGGTTCCATGATAATAAAGAGGAGGCTTTACTTCTGGAGCAACCTGCGTGTATGCAGCCCAAGACAATCCTTGTTCACACAGCACGACCCAAGCAAGTCACAAGGTTGGACATGTATGTCCCAGCATAACACTTGCTGATGAGATTTCAGAGCTGGCTTTGTCTGAATATACTGTACACTGTGTCCATGTACGAGAGGTGGTTTATGAACTTGCAGGAAAATAGGTCTTTGAGCTGGTCCAGGCTTTCAGCAGGGGTGTACAAGCTCTGGAAACAAGGCTGTGTCACCCGGGAAGAATACAGGGATGCCGTCCGGATTTGCAGACGTGGGATCAGGAAAGCCAAGGCGCAGGCAGAACTGAACTTGGCGAGGGACGTGAAAAACAATAAGAAGACTTTCTACAGGTACATTGGCCAGAAGAGACAGGCCAAAACGGGCGTACCTACTTTGGTAAATTTAAAAGGAGAAATGGCTTCAACAGATGAAGAGAAAGCTGAGGTGCTGAATGAGTTCTTCACCTCGGTCTTCACTGGTGGCCAGGATTCTAGTCTTTTTCACGTCCCTAAGTCTTGCACCCCCATACCTCTATGTGGGGACCAAGGAGGTAAATCCCTCCCCACTGTAAGGGTAGAGCAAGTACGAGAGTGCCTCCTTAGACTGAATGAGTACAAGTCTATGGGGCCAGATGGCGTGCATCCCAGGGTCCTGAAGGAGCTGGCTGAGGTGGTTGCCGAGCCGTTCTCCATCATATTTGAGAAGTCGTGGCTGTCAGGTGAGGTCCCGGATGACTGGAGGAAGGGTCACGTCACTCCCATATACAAGAAGGGGAGCAGGGAGGACCCGGGGAACTACAGGCCAGTGAGTCTCACCTCTGTGCCAGGGAAGATCATGGAACAGATCCTCCTGGACAACATGCTCAATCACATAAAGAACGAGCACGTGATCCTAGACAGCCAGCATGGCTTCACCAGGGGAAGGTCATGCTTAACCAATATTGTGACCTTCTATGATGGAGTGACGGCGTTGGTGGACGACGGGAAGGCGACCGATGTCATTTACCTGGACCTGAGCAAGGCCTTTGACATGGTCCCCCATCACATCCTCATCTCCAAATTGGAGGGAAGTGGATTTGATGGGTGGACAACTAGATGGATAAGCAATTGGTTGAAAGGCCGCAGACAGAGGGTGGTGGTCAATGGCTCTATGTCCAGGTGGAGGCCGGTAGCGAGCGGTGTCCCTCAAGGGTCTGTCTTGGGACCGGTGCTCTTTAACATCTTTATTAATGACATCGATGAGGGAATGGAGTGCACCCTCAGCAAGTTTGCTGATGACACCAAGCTGAGTGGTGCAGTCGATACGGTGGAGGGAACGGATGCCATTCAGAGGGACCTTGACAGGCTGGAAAGCTGGGCTTGGGTGAACCTAATGAGGTTCAACACGGCAAAGTGCAAGGTTTTGCACTTGGGCCGGAAGAACCCCAGGCACTTGTACAGGCTGGGAAGAGTGATCCTTGAGAGCAGCTCGGCAGAGAAAGACCTGGGGGTCCTGATGGACGAGAGACTTAACACGAGCCAGCAGTGCGCTCTGGCAGCCTGGAAGGCAAATGGGATCCTGGGCTCCATCAGGAGAGGGGTGGTCAGCAGGGTGATTGTCCCTCAGGAGGTGATTGTCCCTCTCTACTCTGCTCTTGTGAGGCCCCATCTGGAGTACCGTGTCCAGGTGTGGAGCCCTCAGTACAAAAAACATATGGAGATTTTGGAAAGGGTCCAGAGGAGGGCCACGAAGATGATCAGGGGGCTGGAGCACCTCCCCTATGAGGACAGGCTGAGGGAGTCGGGTTTGTTCAGCCTGGAGAAGAGAAGGTTGCGGGGTGACCTCATTGCAGCCTTTCAATACCTGAAGGGAACTTACTCCCAGGAGGGGAGCAAACTCTTTGAAAGGGCTGATAATAGCAGGACTAGGGGAAATGGTTTTAAGTTAAAAGAGGGAAGATTTAGGTTGGATGTTAGGGGGAAGTTCTTTACTAGGAGAGTGCTGAGGTCCTGGAACAGGCTGCCCAGGGAGGTTGTGGATGCCCCGTCCTTGGAGGTGTTCAAGACCAGGTTGGACAGGGCTCTGGGCAACCTGATCTAGTAAAGGCGTATGTTTGGTGGCCCTGCCAGGCAGGGGGGTTGGAACTACATGATCCTTGAGGTCCCTTCCAACCCAGGTCATTCTGTGATTCAGTGATTCAGCAGCTACTGACTGGTACGGTGGGAGAAGATCATTGGTAAAGGTGGTGAGAAAAATCAACTATCAAATAAACAAACTTCTCCCAAAGGGTAGCGATGCATTGGAACTGGCTGCCAGGAAGGGTGTGAAATCACCAGCCCTGGAGGTGTACAAGAGACACGTAGAGGAGGCTCTGACAGACTTTGTTAGCGGCACGGTGGGAATGGTCTGGGGTTGGACCTGATGATCTTAGAGGTCTATTCCCACCTTAAGGATCCAGCACACGGGAACTGGGTCAGATGTTGGACTGCAGAACTGTCCTCTCTGCTAAATACATTTAGTGGAACAGACTTTTGGCAAGCAGCTGCTCTAATCTTGTCATGAGATCTGTATGTAGATGCTCGGATGGACAGGTCAGCTCATACAGGGTATTGCTCACATTGTGTCAGGAGACTGGATTGACTGGATCGCCAGCTTCTGTAAGTTTCAAGCCAAAACAGAGCAGGACAGACTTTGGAGCTTGCTGCAAGCAGAACAAACTCAGGCACCTCAGGCTCGTACAGACCAATTTTGATGTTCATGTGCTTTCCCTGTCATCTGGCTCCCATAGATCAGCAGAATTTCTTTGCATCCTCCAGCTGAGCATCTTAGACTGTACGCCCAGTCAAAGCTGTCTTCATGAGGGGGACCGGATGCCACTGAAACACACACACATACACTCATGTGGACAGAATGAAAGTATCCTCGGATTTAATTTTTCCACTTTCATGTGATCAGAGGCAGGAGTAGCAAAAACATTTCAGTGCACTCGATCCCCTCATCGAGGTCGTTAATAAATTTGTTAGATAGGAGTGGCCCCAGCACTGAGCGCTGGTGGACACCACTCGTGACCGGCCACAAACTGGATTTAACTCCACTGACCTCAACTCTTTGGGCCCGGGGACTTCACCGGACAGCCACGACGTTTCAGATATGATGGAGGATGTACATTATGCGGGCTGCTCCAAACGTAATGCAGGTTCCAAGAAAATAAAGAGGAGGGAATTAGAGAGTCAGTGTTCACATTTTATTTCTAGAGGTCAGACCTGGTTTGGCTTCAGGAGACTGGGGTGGGTAGCTGAAGGCACAGGTGTGCAGGTGGCTTTTCCTTCTTTACCTTCAGTGTCAGGGAAGGATACTGCACGTGCGGTGCAGGCAGTTCTTGCAGCGTGCTGAAGGCAGTTGCTGCAGATGCGAGGTGCTGATAGAGGCAACTTGGCTTTGGCTGAGCTAGATTGCTCCTATAGGCCTTAGCTCTGAAAAACAATGTGACAGAGCATTCAAGGAGGCTCTGTGTGCACATGAGATACTCTTTCTACAAGATTTTTAGTCAACAGATAGATTGAAATAGAAAGTATCTATTTCTTGCTATGTAACGATCAGAACTAACTAGTTTATGTGGCCACTGTCATTACGCTTCATGTGAATTTCCTTTTAACGATCATCTGCTTTATAACCAAACTGAAAAGCAGCCCTTTTTCAGAAGCAGACGCTGCAGTGATTGAGATGAGCGTGCAGCAATGGGCACTTTGGGGTGTTTTTCCTCCAGCTTGCACAGATCTGACAACTGACGCTGCTGCCCACGGCTGGTGGGGACGGCGATCGCACGGCGGATGGCGCCCCTGCAGGGCTGCCGCGGGCCCGCAGCGAGGCTGAGCGGAGCTCTGCTGTCCTGGCGACGCTAGAGGTCACTCCGACACCACGGAACGGCCCTGGCAGAGGCAGCGCCGCGAACTGGGGAGCCACGGACCTGTAAGCTGCAGCACCGCAAGGAAAAGGCAGATGGAGACGGGCTGGATCGCCGGCATGAGCTCCAACGTAGCACAGAGCTGGGTTATGCGCTTTGTTCACGACAACCCCGTGCGACCTCATGCAGACTTGGCCTGGAGGGGATGGAAAACTGCACGGAGAAAAAGGCTCTGGGGGTTGTTCATTGACAGCCAGCAAAACATGGGACAGAAGTATGTGCAAGTGGCAAAAACAAAAGCCAATGGCGAGGCACAAAGTAATAAAAGAATGGTCTTTATTAATAAACTGAGTGATAGCAGTTGTCAGAAGAATGCATGTGTCACACACTGAGGTAAACCCCACAGCAAAAGTAGCTGTAACATTTCCTATCCTCACAGGAAAAGCCTTTCTTCACAAGATCTTCAGGAAGAGAGATGGTAAGAGATGTGAAAGCTGAAGGATCTGAGCAGAGGTCTCCAGCAGCTCCCTCTGTACACAGATGGTTGCAGACACAAAAGGTCAAGTCCAGTTTTGGAGGAAGCTTGGTGATGTTTACCACTAACGTTACGCCAACTTCAGGTAAGTCTGCTTGCTTTCACGTCCTTACAACAGTACATGGAATGGATGAGCATCCGCGTCTTTGTTTGCCTGTTGCTGTTGCTTTTACTCCAAGGGCAAAGGCTACTGGCTTTGCTGGTGATCTTCTCCACTCGGTTGCTGTGGGTTTTTAAAATTACTCTTTTTCTGTTTCAAAAAATGCAACTTTGGCACTGTTTTCCCATTTCCAACAATGCAGTGAAATCCCGCTCTCATTTGGATGACAATAAGATGAACCGTATTGCACTCTGAAGAGGGCAAAACTTGCTTGCTCCGTCCTTGGTTGTTGTGCACGGGGACCCTAACGCCAATTCAGTTCATAGGAGAAATTTCCTCCGGTGACTCTTCTCCCCGTGCCTTCCTCCATCTTCCATTATTTGTTGTTGCGTTGCTGTTAGTGGTAGTACTAGAAACAGTAGGATTGTCGTTATTTGAAGAGTCAAATGTCACCAATGAAAGTCTGCAGAATCATTTCGAATCCGGTTTTGAAATGCAAACTCAAAAGCAAAGATCTTGAAGTCTGGATTCCTGGGCCTCCAAGACATGGGAAAAGAAAATGTGTTTGTCTTCTTGCACATGACACTTATGCCCAGGCACACAGCACTGTAAGCACATGGGCTGCTCTCTGATGGTCACGGGCAGACGTCTTCTCCAGGTATCCTTGCAAAGGCTTTCTGGTGTGCTTTTCGCCTTAATCAGTCACTAATTACAGACCCAGTTCTAACCAGCTTGGTTCCTGTTCTTTCTCCCAAGATGTCCGTGCTCCTAGATGTCTGTTGTTCAGGGGGTCTGTCTTGCATGACAGGAACGCGTGTCCCAGCAACGTTGCTGTACAGGTGTCCTAGCAACGTTGCTGTACAAGAATTGTCCTTCAGGCAGTTATGCAAAACAAGCAGAGAAGTGCTGGGAGCCTTCTCCGTGCTGGTGCCACCTGCTGCCTTTGGTATATCAGCTTCTGGATCATCTCAGATGCCACAGAACGGACTGCCAGATGGGTGTCATTTACCAACGGCCAAAGGGCTGCAACAGAAGGAAACAGAGCAGAGATTGAATCCCCCAGTCTGCAGAGAGCCACCAGCTTCCCCTCCGGACCTTGCCAGCCCCACTCGTTGCTTTCCTGGCCAGGAGGAGCACGGGAGACTGACGGGTCAGCCGGAAGACACTGCTCAGGGCTGCCAGGAATGCTCCTCTGCCCCTGCAGCATTTCCTTGCAGCAGGGCAAAGCGCAGCTGCATGCTGCCCAGCTCTGCCCCCAGCCCCAACACACACAGCACTGCCCTCACTCACCACAGAAGAGTTCATTCATCATCTCCACACTCTGTTCTCTGGAGTGCTCCCCAGTCAGCCCTAGGGAAAGAGCTCCGTCAGACACCCGCTCCCCAGCACGCCCAGGAGCGCAGAGCCCGGCCCCGCCAGCCCAGCTGCCACCTCTTCCGTGCTGAGAGCAGGGACGGCGCCCGAGGGGGGACCTGAGCAAGGCACCCACTGGGTGCTACCGGCACGGGCAGGCTGTACCTGGGGGCTTCAGGGCTGTGCCTTCCTGCCAGGGCAGGGCCCAAAGAGGGATGCAGGGGTTGGGCTCACCGATGAATCTGACAGCCTCGCATCGCACGGAGGCCTGAGAATCCTCCAGGTACGGCACGCTCTGCTGCAGGTAGCCTCTCTCGCTCTTTCTGTCCTGCTGCAGCTGAAGAAGAGCAGAAGAGCATGGGGCTTGCACAGCGTCCACAGCTGCTGCTGAAACCCCTCCTCCAGCATCCCCTTTCCCCCAGCAGAAAGGTGGGGGCTGTGAGCTTGTCCTTACCAAACACTTCATCATCCCCTCTGTGTTCTGCTGCCGGGCCTGCTGCTTGAGCGCCTTCCACTTCAGGAACTTGGCACAAGACACGAGGGCTTCCCCAGATGCCTGCAGAACAACAGACGCAGGGACATGGCAGCACACACACAGACACACATCCCAGTGTCTGGATGCTTGCTCAACTTGCTCTCAATTGCAGATCACTGCTGAGCCATCAGCACACCACTGCCTGCGCACTGGTCAGCTCTGAAATTCGTACCTGTGCGACGCTCGGGGCCTCGTCACTCATCCGAAAGAGCAGAGGGAGCAGGACCCTGCTCACGGTCTTCTTCATGCTTCCCTTCTTATGCCACACCACAGCGTCCATCATATCCATGAAGAGGCGGATGGAACCTTCTCGCACTTCACATGACGCCTGAGGGAGAACAGGAGGAGCTCAGACCTCAGCAACTTCCCCAGCTGTAAAGTAGCCCTTGGCAGAAGGTGTTTTGCTCAGGTGCCAGGCTGAGCCCAGGAAAAGGGGCCTGACACCACCAAGAACAACCAAGCTGCACTGCCAGGGACACGGCCTGCTGGGCTGCAGAGCCCACAAGACATCTCATTCCTGAGAGCCCAGAGAAGGAAAGAAAGGAGAAGGCGCTCCTGTCAAGCACCCATCCGCAGAGCTCAGCCTCCCACAACAGACTTACGTGATTAAAAAGAGGCAGCATCTTCTCAGCCAGCTCCAGAGCAAAGGGACTGGCGTGCCTCTTCCCCAGATGGCGCACTGCATTTCTGAAGATGTTCAGCGCCTCCAGAGGAATGGCTGTGTTGGCAAACCGCAGGGTCTCCATGACGCCTGGAAGCAGGGCCCGTATTTCTCTTGCCTGTACAAAACACACCATTTCCTTTCCATCAGGAGGACAGGGGCCACCCTGGCCTAAAAGCTCCGATTACAGAGCAGCAGCCACCTGCAGTAACCCATCTGGGAAGCTTCTGGAAACCTCAGCCACCAGGCCCCACCACGACCATCACCCCAACTCCCGAGTGTCAGGCAAGGCCAAGGCACAGTGTTGCCCACCGCCCCAGCGCCAGGCTGCCACCAGGAGGGCTTCGTTTGACAAGGTCCTGCTCACCGTCTCAGGTCTATCAGACAGCAGCACGAGGCGTCTGAGCACCAGCCAGAGGACTGGCAGGCTCTTGACATTCAGAAGCCTCTGGAGCAGTGCTGGCTTACACAGCTCTTTCAGCAGCTCTTGGGTGGGAGGCATCACCTGAAACGAACACAGCAGTGAGAGGCAGGCAGAGGCAGCGGGATTTCCTGCATCCTGCAGCTACAGGCTGCTCTGGCAGCTCCGGGCAGGGCACTGGGCAGACACAGCCTGGCCTGAGGTAGCGGTGCCTTTGGAGGGCCCCACCATCCCTCTGCGCCCAGGCCTAGCACTATGCAGGATGGCAGGGGGAGGCAGGGAGCTGGGGAGAGAGTGCCCTGAAGGAGAGCACGGCGCCTTGTCCAGTAACTCACAGTCAAGCGAAGGAGGCCCGACTCCGCTGTGCTGATGCCCAAGATCTCACGCAGCTGGTGTTCCTGGAGAACCTGGCTCAGCTCGTCCCAGATCCCCTCGGATGCTTCCAGCAGGAGCAGCACACTCTTGAGTATGTCCAGGGTAGTGCTATAAACGGAGAGCAATGCTGCGTCAGCAGGGCTGCCTTAGCCACAGCACCACGGCTCAGGCTGGTCCACTAGGCCCCAGGCTGAGCTGCAGCCTGGCCCTGCTGCCCCACGTGCTTGGGGGGATCTGGAGGCCTGGCCTGGGCAAGCAGCAGGGGCTGAGATGGCCTTGGCCGAGGGGCAGGGCAGGAGGCTGACGGGGGGCTCTGGGCTGCCATGGTTGGTCATTGGCTGCTGCAGCCCTGAGCGGCCCACCAGCACCGGAAAGCACAGCGGGATGGAGGGCCTGCTCCTCGGGATGTGCTGCAGCTTTCCTTGGCTCTGGCAACCAGACCGGTTCTGAGCCCTGTTCTTCACATGGAACAAACGTGGGGCTGTCTGGGCTGATACCTGTCACTCTGTGGAAGGTCGGTCAACACACTCCTCAGCACGTCCTTGGGGAACTGGATGGTCAGCACGTCCAGCACTGAGAACAGGATCTGCTGAACTGATGTGCTCTGGATTTTCAGGTTGGTGTGGATGCATCCCAGAATCTTTGGCACCTGTTGTGAGAACACAGGGAGACTGCTGCTGCCACTGCATTGCAGCCATTTGCCTCCCAGGCTGTGTTCTTACTGCCCTTCTCACAGCTCTTTGTTGCCTTCAAATGGCTTCAGATTCCCAAGAGCTGCTCAGGGCATGGTAGGGCATGACATTCCAGCCTCACACTGCTTACATCCATCAGCCAGGTTCCAGGGTCTCTCCGAAGAACATCCAGCATAGTCGCAGCCCACATCTTCTCGTCAGAACTGTAGTCTCCAGTCACCTTCTCCAGGGTGACAAGGGCAATGTCCGTCCTCTGAGAAGGGGCGAGGTTTCTCCCAAGTGGCTGCAGTAAGAAGGAAAAAAGGAGGGAAGGCATGTTAAAAGGAGTGAGAGAATAGCGTCTGGAGCGGGATGACCAGAGGCAAAAGGAAGGAGAAAGACCCTCCCTTCAGGTCAAAAGCACTCTGAGGGTTCCCGCCTGAGCCCCAGCTTTCTCACAGGTACTCCTGAGCTGCAGAGGCAGCTCTGGGACGCAAAGAATGAGAGTGCCTGGCTGGAATTTTCATGTCTCCTCACCTGCTGCCAGAAGCTGCTGGTCATGAAGGCACTAAGCTTCCAGATGCGCCCCAAAGCCCTCTCGCACACAGTTTTTGTCTCGGAGATGCTGAAAGGCAGCAGCACCTGTGAGGAGAGGAACTGCTGGTTAGCTGAGAGCTGCTGATGCCCACTCCAGGAGAAGCAGGTCTGCTGAGCGCCTTGTTGCAATCACAGCATCCATCCAGGCTTCCCCTGAGCTTAAGCCAAGCCCATCGTGGGGCTACTGGCGCCGGGGTCCCTTGCCGGCTCCTACTGCTGCCAGTGCCGTTTCCACCCAGTGGGATAAAATTCTCCTACAAGGGAGCTCCGGGGGCAGAACTTCACAACAGACAGACCTCCAAGATCCTCTGCAGCCGACTGTTGACACTGGTGCCGGGACAGCTGTCTAGCACAACCTGCAGCATGTTGTCCATAGCACCCAGGGTCTGTAAAGAGAACAGTGGGTTGTGGAAGTCTTTCAGGGTTCCCTTTCATACCCAGGAGACTGCTGTGAACCCCTCTGGCTGCCAAGGAAGGATACCCACAGGTCTGTGCACAGGGACACCCTGCAAAGCTGTTGCGCACAGACCAGGCTACAAACACGGGGTGTTTGCCAAGCCCGAGGCAAGAGTGAGAGGGGTGAGGGCAAGCAAGGCTTCTACCGTGTCCCACAGACATCATTATTGATCTCTGGACACAAGTAATCCAAGCGGCAGCCCAGAGGCATGGGGTCAACAGTAGATTGCCCAGTACATACGTTGTTGTAGAGGGAAATGTTCAAGTCCCTCACTGGAGGAAGGTAGAAGATGGCGTTGCAGCACACGTTGAAGAGGTGTACTATTTCTTCCTCCATAATTGCATTCACTTCGCTGCAAATAGAGAGACATTGATGCTAGGAGCGGTGCCTGGGTGCAGAGGCAGGGGCGGAACAGGTCCTCCCCTGGGCAGGGCTCCCTGAGAGGGATGGGGAGCCCTGCCAGGAGGCGCCTCCTCCCCCACAGGGCTGCTCTGGGTCAGAGGACAGTCCTGATGCCACCAGCTTTGGGGCGAGGGCCAAGACTTAGCGGGGAGCTGCGTCAGGGCCACCAGGATGGCGCCCGGGGGATGTGCTGGCAAAACCAGGGGCTGGGCAGGTACCTCAAGGCAGCAATAGCGTTCATGCAGTAGAATCTCAGTAGACTGCTCAGCTGCTCCCTGGGCTCCTCACACAGCAGAACCTGCAAAGCACAGTCAGGATGGCACCTGGCAGCACCCAGCAACAGCAACAGCAAACCTGCCACTGGCTGGTAGGGCCTGAGTCGCCCCAGTGGCCCTTGACAAGCGCTGGCACACCGGTGCTGCTTCCACCTCCACTGCTGAGGTCTCAGCAGCACCCCGAGCCCCATCTGCGGCACTTGGCTGTCTGTGCCTGATTTCCCTGCCTCCCTCTCCCCCTGTCCTGTCCTTCTCACAGGCTGCAGGTACCTGGGTGCCATGTCCCCTCACCTCAATCTCCTGCGACACATCTTTGTGGAAGCAGAAGAAAGTCAGGCTCGCTGTGAGGCCGCTCCATGCAGCATTGCTGCACAGTAAGAAAATGCCCCTCAGGAACTGCAGCTTCCGCACCAGATCCTGGCAAGCACACAGAGACCGAGGAGTGTGAGTGGGGACAGCCGTAGCCAGGGGGACCAGGCGTTGCGGGCTGTGGAGCAGCGCAGGACAGCTGCAGGACAGCAGCAGCTCTGCCCGGCCAGCAGCCCTCCTGCAGCATGAAGGCAGAGCCAGAGGGACCGTCCGGAGATGCGGGCACAGCCAAGATGGAGATGGCTGCTCTTACCTGCTGCTTGCTGATGCCATAGACCTGGGTGGAATCCACGGCCTCATTTTCCTCATCGGACAGAGGCAGCCAGTCAGCATCTGAGCAAGGAGACAGAGCAGGGCTACAGAGAGGCCCAAGGCAGGCGCGAGCAGAGGAAGGAGCTCTGCCCTCTGCAGCCCTGGCACAGTCTGCCCGTGCCTGTCAGGACAAGGGGCCCTGGTGTCGAGCAGGGGGCACTCGCTGCCCCAGCCCTGCTGGGCACCCTCACTCACCAGCATGCAGTGGGGTCACCTCGGTCACCTGGCGGGGCTCCGGTGGAGATCCGCTCTCCTGGGGAGCCCCGCTCTCCTCTCCAGCCATGATGGAGCGGCTGGGGGGTCTCTCCTCCATCCCGTGGGATGAAGAAGGCTGGGGGGTGAAGGGATGGGGATGGGGCAGCCGCGGGGCTGCCAAAGGTCGAGGGAAATGACTTGGGCTGCGCTCGGGGGCTCTTCGCCAGACCCGCACACTCCTGCCCTGTCTCCTCGCTGTCCTGACGGACACTGCAGGCCGCCTGCTGTCGGTGCCAGCGATGCCTGGCTGTCACACAGATGGGTCACATAGGGCCCCACTGTGACCCGCTGCCCTGCCCGGGCCGGGTTCCAGAACCCGGTTGGAATGGAGCAGACCAAACTCCTCAGCGGGAGGGATGTGTGTGCCTGCTTACCCACATGGCTTTGCAAGTGGGCCTGAGAGCAGCTGCACTGCTCAGCCTCCCGTGCTTCTGCTGTCAGGCCGGAGATGGCCGCAGCGGGACAGAGCAGGCAGACGAAGACTCGCTGTCAGCTCTGCAGCTGTTTTGCTCACAGCCTTGTGAGCTCCAAGGCTTTTCTTTCTGAAGTGGAAAGTTGTGAATAAATGGCAAGTTTCACACAGAAGGTCCAGTGCTGTGCCCTTATTTCTGATTAGCTGACAAGACACTGTCAAATAACTGGGAGCGCTGCGGTCCAATAAGGCATTTCCCAGCACTTGGTCAGAAGCAGCTGAAATTAACAAAGACAGAAGCTGTTACCTTTCTGGCAGCTTTCTAACATCCACGAGTTAAAAGTTTTAACTCAGCCATTAATGCAGCACGTCAGTTACTATTTACTCATTTATTTACTTCCTTTTGGTCAGGAATGGTTTAATAAAGCTGACAACTAAAGGTCTGAGCCTACTGCATAAATGTTCTGCTAAAGACAATTTTTTTCCTCTTTTGCTTTACAATCTCTAAACAACACCCATCTGGGGAATGCTGTCTGTCAGAGATTTGGCCTTTTCTTGGTGCCACCTGGGCAGGACTTCCACAATGCCATTAAGTCAGCTTTTGTACTTGTCTTCACCGTCCTTCATACGGAGACAGAAATCAAGTGAAACTGAGCTGTTAATACTGATAGCAACTGGAAGTAGCGTCACGCTCCCGGGCACTGGTACTTATGGGGGACTTCAGTTATCCAGGTATTTGCTGGACGACCAACATGGCCAGGCATGCACGGTCCAGACAATTCTTGCAGTGCACTGAGGATTACTTTCTGATGCAGGTGGTCGAGGAACCGACGCGGGGTGGGGTGCTGCTGGACCTTATTCTCACCAACAAGGAAGGACTCGTTAAGGAAGTAAAAGTCGGGGGTAGCTTGGGTTGTAGCGACCATGAGATGGTGGAGTTCGAGATCCTGAGCGGAGGAAGCAAAACAAAAAGTAGGATTGCTGCCCTGGACTTCAGGAGAGCCAACTCTGATCTGCTCCAGGACCTACTTGGAGCCATCCCGTGGGCCAGGGTGCTAGAAGGCAAGGGGGCCTGTGAGAGCTGGCTAGCATTTAAACAGCTCCTCTTCCAGGCTCAGGATCAGTGTGTCCCTGTGACTAAGAAATCGGGAAAAGGTGCCAGGAGAGCTGCGTGGATGAGTAAGGAGCTCATGTGCAAGCTCGAGGAAAGAAGAAAGTATAAGAATGTAGTCAGGGACTGCAGAGATGCGACCAGGAAGGCTAAAGCCCACCTGGAGCTGAATCTAGCCAAGGAGATAAAGGATAACAGAAAAGGCTTTTTAAAGTACGTTAACAGCAAAAGGAAGGCTAGGGAGAATGTGGGCCCCATACTAAGTGAGGGGGGTGTTCTGGTAACGGGGGATGCTGAGAAGGCGGAAATACTGAACGCCTTCTTTGCCTCTGTCTTTAGTGAAAGGGCTGTACCTCAGGAATCCCAGACACTGGAGGTTGATGAGCGAGTCTGGGGGCGAGTCTCGCCGCTCCCCGCTCGCACAGTACCAGAGCTCCGTGCCGGCGCATGCGCAGTGCGCGCAGCCGCGCCGTGCTTCGGTGTGGGATGGCTCCGGCGCAGCACGCAGGTGCGGCCGGGCGGGGCGGCGCGGCGCAGGTGCGGCGGGTCGTTGTGTTCCGCCGCAGGGCCGGCCGCGGGTCATGTCGCGCAGCGCCGTCTCGTCCCCGTCCGGGGCCGCCGCCCCGTTCCCGCCGCCCCCGCTGCCGCTGCAGCCGCCCTTCGGTCCGGACGCGGTCCCGGGCGGCGGGCAGGCCGAGCTGAAGCCGGTGCGGCGCTTCATCCCTGACTCGTGGAAGAACTTCTTCAGGGGGAAGCGCGGCCGCGCCTCGGGCTGGCACAGCGCGGCGTCCGACATCAGGTACGTCTCGGACGGGACGCCGTGCTCGCCGCCCGCCTCGCCCGGCCCGCCGCGGGTGCGGCCCGGCTGCTCCGCGGAGCGCAGCGCGGGGTCGGGCGGCAGCGTCCGCTCGCAGGAAGCCGAGGCCATGCTGCGCGGGGACTCGCTGGGCGCGCCCACCGGCATGACGTACAGCGAGCAGGTGGAGGCCTACCGGCAGCGCTACGCCTACATGAAGTCCTGGGCCGGGCTGCTGCGGCTGCTCGGCGTGGCCGAGCTGCTGCTGGGCGCCGCCGTCTTCGCCTGCGTGACCGCCTACGTGCACAAGGATAACGAGTGGTACAACATGTTCGGGTACTCGCAGCCCTACAGCTACGGCGCCGCGTACGGCGGCTATTACTACAGCGGACCCAAAACGCCCTTCGTGCTGGTGGTGGCCGGCGTGGCGTGGATCGTCACCATCGTGCTGCTGGTGCTCGGCATGTCCATGTACTACCGCACCATCCTCCTCGACTCCAACTGGTGGCCGCTCACCGAGTTCGGCATTAACGTGGCCATGTTCCTTCTGTACATGTCTGCTGGCATCGTGTACGTCAATGACATCAACCGAGGGGGGCTCTGCTATTACCAGCTGTTTAAGACACCGATAAACGCCTCGTTTTGCCGTGTGGAAGGAGGTCAGACGGCAGCAGTCATCTTCCTGTTTGTCACGGTGGTCGTCTACCTGATTAGTGCTCTGGTTTCCCTGAAGCTGTGGAGGCACGAAACAGCCAGGAGGCACAGGGAGCAGATGGAACAAGAGGTGGGTCCTGGGGTTCTTTCTCGTGGGCACAACCTAATAGGCACAGCTGTAAGGTCTGCTGTATGCAGAGCAGGCCCTTCAGGGCTGAGCCTTCAGCCTCTGTTGTGGACAAATAGCAGGTACTGTGAAGATGTGACCCGGAGTCTTTTTGTATTCACTTTGGTAAGGAACAGGTGCTGCTCTGTGGAATACTCCGTTTTCATCTGACATCATGTGATGAAGTACTTCCCTCTCTGTGTTTTCCAAACAAAGGAGGGCACAAATCATGTTCCTGTTGAGCTTTTTAGTAGGGCTGGGCTTAAAGCTGCCTCATTAGTTTGAAGACTGCACTCCCAGCATGTGAACTGCTACTGTGAATGACAGTAAGAATATTAAATGCTGATTTGCATTTTGAAGCAAAAATCCAAGTGACTACTTCTTGGCTTTTCAGCTTTATTCACAGTTGTACCAGATAATCACGCAGAGGGTGGTGACACACTGTTGCCCAGGGGGGCTGTGGATGCCCCATCCCTGAAGGCATTCAGGGCCAGGCTGGATGTGGCTCTGGGCAACCTGGTCTGGTGGCTGGCAACCCTAATCCTGCACATAGCATGGGGCTGAAACTGGATGATCTTTGTGGCCCTTTTCCACCCATGCCATTCTATGATTCAGTGATAGTAATGATAGAGCTGGTGTCTCAGTTCTCAATTATTTCATCTTTTCACTCAGTCTGTTTTGCTTTGCTACTGGCCTTGCCCCTACTAAAAACAGCTCAATGCACAAATACTCACCTAGTTAATGATAAACTGTCACAGCGTAAACCTGGCTTTGTCAACCAGGGCGTTTGAAGTCATTTGCATAAAACTTCTTCCATGTGAAAACACTCTGAAAAGCTGCTAGAAGTCATTAAAACATAGCTTAAAAACACACATATGTGAAGCTTACAGAAGCCTACCGTAAGTAATTGTCGGCATTTAAATGATTTAGCAGGAGAAAGCAGGAAGTTTCGTTCCATCTGCTTGTTGATTCTATTTGTGTTGATTTCCAGCGTTTTCCTTTATTGTTGGTTTCCTTGCCAAGATCTTGCATGAAACTGAGACTCACCTTTAGGAAAGTGAATTGTAGGTGTATGAAACTAGCTGGTTTTCAACCAGGTTTTAAGTACGTCCTGCAAGTATGAGGTGATTTACCTGTTGTTATCCATGTTCTTTTGTTCCAGTTACTTAAGAATATTATTGAAGTTAACTTTTCTGTCATATAAACTAGGATCAAGAGAGTGCTGTGCAGAAGAGTAGCAGGTTGGTTACTGGCTAGTGCACTGCTGTGTTTTTAGGCAGTGGACTAAGCTGTGAGAGGCAATGGAATATGAAATTTAAAGGTCTTTGAGAAGTAGTTGGAGTATTTACTCTGTGTTTTTCCTTACAGCTGTGCTACTAAAGGTCTTGTTCTGGGTTTTGTGTGGTTTTCTTCATTCCACCATTCTTCAGATGTCTTCAAAGCGCTTGACCTGAAAATATTCTTTTGCTAAATATGTTCGTTATTTAATATAATTATATAAGAATCTCTACAGCTTGGCTTAATGTATATATTAAGTATCCATGCTTTTCTTCTCATTGCGTAAAATAAAACTTAGAGCTCTGTGTGTGTTTTTTTTTGACAGATGAAAACGCAGTTGTCATTACCAGATAAGAAGGTAGGAAGAAAATGTATTTTTCTGTTTACTGGGATTACCAATTGCATACTGTTTGTTTTTTTTCTTGTAACTCCTTGTCTACCTTTTTCATTATTTAGTTGTTGCTGTTTTCTGTGGGAAAGATTAGGTTTAATTCTTTAGTATAGTTAAGACAGCATTCTTCGTGGAAGAAGCTTGTGAAGAACTACAGCTTTGTCTATGTTTTAAGATTTACTGTTGACAGTATGTGCTTTTACTCTGTTTCATTAAGCGGTGAGTTTTGTAGTCTTCATCACAGAATTTTGCAGGTATGGTTATAGCAGCAAAGCATCTGATGCATCCTTTTGGCTACCTCTTGAGGTTGGAGAGTAGCCAGTGGGAGCTCATTGTTAGGTTTGAGGTTTGAGTTTGCTCCTGTTATTCTAAGACTGCTCCAGGACTCCCTTACAAGCTTCACAATACCAAGAAAGAAGGATTTTTGTGCTTCTACTGCCCAAATTTGCAGGCATATAGCAGCAAAGCATCTGATGCATCCTTTTGGCTACCTCTTGAGGTTGGAGAGTAGCCAGTGGGAGCTCACTGTTAGGTTTGAGGTTTGAGTTTGCTCCTGTTATTCTAAGACTGCTCCAGGACTCCCTTACAAGCTTCAAAATACCAAGAAAAGAAAAGAAGGATTTTTGTGCTTCTCCTGCCCAAATTTGCAGGCATACACACTACAAAAGTTGGATGGGATTTTAACATGGTAGCTGTTGATGATTCCCAGAACATTTATGAAGTATTTCCTTCAGACTTAAATGTCTCCCTTTAAATACTGTGAGCATCCTGCCACTGTCTTTTCCGTTGCTTACTTCAGTACTGAGTCAGGAGCCTTTTTGACTCCATGTGACATTACTTCTGGATCAGGGATTAAATTGTAAAATGGGAAGTAAGGGAAAGAGGGATCTCTAGAGAAAAGTGACTCATGTTTATCCACAAATGAAATGGATATCCAGAAAACTTTCATAAACTGTTTTTTAAGATACATGGAACAAATCTTTTGAAGCCCCAAATAATTATTTGTCTGTCGCTGGTACAGATATTAGGTTCATTGTTAAGAATATTAGGACAAACTGAAGGTAACTATTTTAAGTTCTTAACTGTGCAACTCTTTCCTGATTTTCTAACTCTAGTAAATCATGTGAAGAAAGTATGTGATTTACCTGTGCTGCTGCTTAGGACTCTTATCTCTGTCTTCAAATTATCTGGATACTTTACAGAACTTGAATAAGATCTCATTTTAATTGGAACAATATTTTTTCTCTTCTAACTTAGTATACTGACAGCGACAACACAGCAAGAGAAGAGGTTGCTTACAGGCAGCTAAAATCAATGGAAAGGAAACCAGAGCTACTTAATGGTCATATACCTGCAGGCCACATTCCTAAACCTATAGTGATGCCAGACTACTTAGCGTAAGTGACTTACTTTCTTTATCAGAGTCAGTACTTGGATCACGTTTTTCAAGCAGCATTTCTTCATATTCATGTTTTCTTTTCATGTGCTGTAGAAACTTACAATTCTTTATCAGTACCATGGACACAGTAGTATAAATTAATGATCTGAAACTTAAAATACAAACAGCCCCTAAATCCCAACCCAAATACTGGACCATGCTGTTAGAATCTAGCATGTAATTATCAAACGAACAGAAGACACAGGCAGTATTCATGGGAATTTTCTTAGCTTTTTAGCTTTATGAATTTGTCTAATACTAAATGGGTGAGTGCTAAATGGGTAATATCTCTTTTAAAGGATAGGCTTTCCATGTTATCCACAATCTGTTTTGCTTTTTTTATGGTTTCCATGATATAGTGGGGGGCAACCCTGCTCACAGTAAAAGGGCGGGAACCAGATGATCTGGTAGGTCCTCTCCAACCCAGGATATTCTGTGATTCTGTGGTGAAGTATAAAATAAATTGGTTTATATCCTATCTGCCATATATTTCAATGGTTCAGATTGGGAAAGCTTCAGCAATTATGAGATGATCAAACAATACAGAAGCATGCTACTGACGTCAGAGCACTGTGTGCTTGTTGAAGTCTGATGTCGAATACTAGTCACTGAATATTTACTTATTTTAAAGGAAATACCCAGCAATTCAAACAAATGAAATGCGAGACCGATATAAAGCGGTGTTCAATGATCAGTTTGCTGAGTACAAAGAACTGTCTGTGGAAGTCCATGCTGTACTAAAGAAGTTTAATGAGCTAGAAGCATTGATGAGACAACTTCCTCACCACCCTGGAAGCATATATGTGAGTACCTGTGAAAAAGAGGCTAATGGAAAGCATGCAGCTTCTAACTTTCCATGGTTAATGTCTGGTGATGTTGGCAGTACCTTAAGGGGAGAGATGTTTTTTTCTCAAATACACTATTTCTTACTTGGTCATCCATCTAGATTGCAGTGATAGTGTATATGTATTTGTTTTTCTGTTATTCGTGTTATTAGCTTTCCAGTCTGAATAAAGCAAAGTTAACTTGTTATTACTATTTCTCAGGTACAAAGTGTGCATCTAAAATAAATCAGAAAAGATTTGATCAACTGTGAGATTTACTTTTGACAAGTATTTTGTAGAGCTGAGATGAAGATACAGAGGATGCTCAGTATGTTTAAAGATGTGTGATATCTCTCTGCAGGAACAGGAAAGGATATCAAAAGTTCTGCAAGAATACGAGAAGAAGAAAAATGTGAGTGTTTTCAGCTTTACATTGCTGATGAATCTAAAGAACAACGAAGAAAATGTAAACAAACAGCACTTCTGATAGAAATTTGCTGCCTTGGGGTACCCCTGGCTATTACAGGGCTTTGTATAGTTTGTATTTTAAATCTTTGGCAAAAGCGGGATGCTGCCTACCCTGTTTCATGCCAACAACCTGTTTAGGAGAGTGATTCTATTAGCTGGGTGAGGAATAAAATAGTTAAGCATTTTTATCTTTTAACATCTTCCTTTTAAAGGTCTGTTCACTTCTTGGGGTATAGTTTGTTTATATTTACTAACTGACTTGGCTGTCAGATACGTTACCAGAAAAGAAAGCCTTACCCTTAAAAATAAGGTTTTTTTTTTGTTTGTTTGTTTTTTTATTTTTTTATTTTATTTTTTTAATTGTTTTTTTGGCAGCTTGAAACTTGGGTAGACTTCCAAAAAGTGATTTCCAGCATAATTCAAAGAGTTTCACTTTGTCTTTTTTAAGTGCAGGCAGTAAATGGTTACTTAAGTCCTTCTAAAACATCATCTGTTACAAGTACCAGTTGTTCTTTTTAATTAAAGTTGAGTTGTGTCCGTGTTAACTCAGTTTCATTGCTTTTTTGGAGATGTATTTATTAGACAGAACACATGTATTAAATTAAAATTATGCAGTAGAATGTCATTTACATTCTCAGACTTCTTTTTTAAAAACAGCTCTGTTTCCCTGCATAGCTGCAGTGTATTGAAGCAGAGCTTCTTTCTCTACCCCTTCAAGAAGGAAAACAGGAAATGGAAAATCATGGCCAAAGAAAAAGTATTATTCTGGAGAATAATTATGTGCTGTCCTTAGTCAAGAACATCATTATGGATAACAGACTATTGCTGGATAAGACTGAAAGAATAAATACTAATGTAAGGATTTTTGCTTTCTTGGCAGGATCCCGCATTTCTGGAGAAAAAGGAACGTTGTGAATACCTAAAGAATAAGCTTTCTCACATAAAACAACGAATTCAGGACTATGATAAAATTATGAACTGGAAAGTACAAATGTAGAAGTGCCTTGAGCTTGGATGTAATATTTTTCTAGTTTTTAAATCAATATGTGTATTTTAAAGTATTTATTTAATCTCAGATCTGTATACTTTCAGCGGGGATAACAGCTGCCTGATCACTGTCACTTCATTGGGTATTGTATGTTACTGATAGGGTTTATATGCAGATTCAGTTGTAAATCTGTGTAACAAATTCAGATATGTTCAGGATACCAGTGTTAACATTCTGCTTTCTTTAGGCAATACATAGAATGACCTCTTAATTAAGCATACTTTATTTGGAAAGTCCACTAGAAAAGGCAATTCTAAACACTGTCAAAAGCGTGCATACCAATACTGTAATGATACAGGTGACATCTTAATGATATCAGGAGTTGCATTGTTCTCTGTGGCTGAGGTTTGGTAGAGTATTTGATCGCACTGAGGAGTTTCAGCAAGTAGGAAATGAGTTTTACAAGTCAGCTGCATTTCTAACCGCACCGTTGTACATAAGAGATGATTGGGAATTTTGCTTCATAAGAAATGCAGAATGAGTTCCTATGTAAGCAGTGATTATATGCTGTGTTTTTTATTGTTGTTTTGTTTGTATGCTCCTCTGTAGAGGTGATGCAGCAAACTCAGAAGTGACCTTAAAAGATTAAAAGAAGAGCAGCGTTGAGTAAGAGTCATGTTCAGCGTTCCACTGGTGTTGCTGTAGTTACAGGGCAATCTGCATATATTTCTGGGACATTTCAGTAGGCTTCTATTGGGCTAGAGAAAGAGCACTTCTTCTCTCTGTCAGCAAGAAACTGGACTTCACTGTAGCCCAGTTTAATTTATGTAAATGCTGCTGTTTGTGAACTTATTCAGAGATTAAGTACAACAAAATTAATTCTCAATGTATAAATTAGTAGCATCTTTTATAAGGCCAGGAATGTTTTGTTTCCTAGAGTGTATCTATAAATTCAATATAGATTTTCATCTGTGTTGGGGCTATAGGTTTATATATGCAAATTTTCACACAAGCCAGTGAATTTTCTCTTTTTATCCTTTTCCACATCTTTTTTAAAAACTTTTTTTACATAGTAAAATTGCTGGAAGCATTAATAGTTTCCTTGTACAGTTTTATATAATTGCAAATGGACTGTTTTTCTGAAATGCATTTTAGTTTCATTAAAGAAATGAAACAACTTAATGATGTTAGTCCATTGCTTATATAATCATATCACTGTTAAAATATATGTTGCCACTGTTGCTTAGTATTGAAAACACATTGATACACCTAACTCTGGGATTTATTTCTGGTTTGATTTTTGAGCTCTTGTTGTCACTTAAGTTGCAGTCTTGAGGTTACAGCTCACTTCCATACTTAGAAAATTGACTTTCCATTTTTATCAGCCACTTTAATCCCGTGAGTTTTAGAAGGTACACAGTTGATGGCTATGATGGTTTTGGTGAAATCACAGAATTAATGGTTTGGGCTGTAAGAGACCTCTAAAAATCACCAAGTCCACACCTCTGCCATGGGCAAGAACACATCTCACTACTTCATGTTAATAAAAGCACCATCCAGCCTGCCCTTGTACGCTCTCAGAAATGGAGCATCCACAACTTCTCTGGGTGAGGTGTCAGAAGGTTGAAGAAGAGAGAAACAACCAATTCTCTCAATGTGCTGGATGTAATAACTTCTTTAAATGCAGACAAGGATATATGTGTGACTGACTTTCTGCTGCGCACGTTGCTGGTTTATATCCAGTTTTTTGTCAACTACTGTCCTTGAATCCTCTCTGCAGGGCTGCTCTCAAGTCTGTGCAGCTATTGGAGGCTGCCCTGACCCAGGTGCAGGACCTGCTGAACTTTGTGAGGTTCACATGGACGTTCTTATTGTGGTGTTGTCCCTGTGTATGGCATCCATTTCCTCTAAAGTGTCATCTGCAAACTTACTGGGGATGCACTCAATCACACTGTCATTCATGAAAACACTGTATGGTGTTGCTCCCTGCAGAGTCATGGGGGACAGAACTTGTTTATGGTTTCAGCTTGGACACTGAACTGTTGACTCTAACTCCCGGGATGTATACGAAAAGCCAATCCTTTATTCATCCAACAAATACATATTTCTCCGATTTAGAGGCAAGAGTGTTGGGGGAGAGGGACATATCACAGCCTTACAGAAGGTTTTGCACCCTAGTAGACCTTTCTGCCATAAGAACACTGGGTTGTATTTTCAGCCTCCCTTTGAAAGTGATCTGGGTTTCAGTTTCTGATGGCTTCTGGACCTTCAGACAGTGCCTGTGTACTTCTACACAAATAAAGCGGCGTCTAATAAATGTGATCAGGAGTTTGCTACAGAAAGCGACAGCGGCCTTCCTCTCCTATTTACGGAAACGTTGCTGATGTTTAAATGCTTTCTTCCTCAGCTCTGGTCGTACTTGGACGCAGAGCGGCACGCCTTCAGAACGGATGCTTGGTGACTTTCCTGCCATTCAGAAAGGTCAAACACGGCGCTGGCAGGTTTCCATTGTATTCAGCTGTGCTGGGATTGCTCTGCAGAGAAACTGGCTGCAGGGATCTTCACCCTGCTGGTCTTTATGGCGGTGAGCTGAGAGTGCCTGCTTGTCTCAGTCCTGAGTATTACCTACGGCAGAGTGAAAACAAGTGTGCCATATTGTTTTGAACGATGACAGTAAATAGAGTACAAGCTTGTTGTTGAGGGATCGACTCGGTTAAGCTGAAAGAGCTTGAATTTGTACAAATTCTTGTATAGTTTTCAATGTATTAATGAGTAAATTAAAGTTTGCAGACAGTCTGGGGGCTGAGCACATGAGTTAGAGAGGGGAACAAGAAACAACCGATCAAGAAAACACGGGTTTTCAGAGCATTTTGATTCAGTTTTATCGCCCACGGGCCGTCAGCGGCTGGGGAGGAACGAAAGACGCGCAGCAGCGGGTGCAGCCGGCGGCTCACGGCTGCAGCACCGGGACGCGGCGCCACTTCCGTTGTGAGGGCGGGCACTTGTGTGTGTGTGTCCGCCGCGCCGCGTTCCGGCCGGGAGGGTGTTCGCTGTGCGGCTCGGCCCGCCGGCACCACAGCTTCGGCCCGGCCCTGTCGGAGCGCTGCCAACGCCGCCATGGACGACGAGCCCGAGAGGACCAAGCGCTGGGAAGGAGGCTACGAGAGAACGTGGTAGGTTTTCGTTTCCTCGCTTTGCTGTGGGCGAGCAGAGCCTTCAGGTGCTCAGCGGGAATCTCCCTTTTCCGTAGGGAAATACTGAAAGAAGATGAGTCCGGGTCGCTGAAAGCAACCATCGAGGACATCCTCTTCAAGGCCAAGAGGAAAAGGTGGGGTGCCGCATGCTGTAACGCAGCCCTCAGTGCTCGGTGTCCCTCTTTGCTGAAAGCCCGATGCTGGTTTAGTTCCAGACGTTGTTTCAGGCCCCGTTCATTCACCTGCATCTCACTTGAGTCTTTATGTTTTGTCAGAATCTACGAACACCATGGACAGGTCCGGCTGGGAATGGTACGTCAACACATCCACAATGCATTCAGCACAGCTGGCGTGCCCAACCCGGAGCAGCTCGTGCTGAATAGATGTGCTTGAGAGCAGAGCTCGCTCCTTGTGTTTTCAGAAAGCTTTAACTGTGTTCAGCAGCAGGGCGGGCTGTGGAGCACCGGGTTGGTGTGTGTGCACAGTAAACCATGGGGTTTTCTCCATGTGAGAAATGAACGGCTTTCTTGAGCTGCAGATGACAGCATTGCTTCGTGCAACACCAAGGCCTTCAAATAAAGAGGTTAAACTGTGTGTAATTTGTAGCTGGCCTTCAGAGGAAAAGAGTGTTTTTTCCAGGTAGATGGTCTTTTGTTCCATTTCAGAGGAGAAATGGAAAAACGCAAAAAAAAAAACAACTTGGTCCTTGTGCTAAAAGCTTAAAACCTGTGTCAGAATTAACATGTTGTGGTGGTACTGCAGATGCGTCACCTTTACGTGGTTGTTGATGGATCGAGAACGATGGAGGACCAAGACTTAAAACCGAACAGGCTGACTTGCACTTTGAAGGTATTTCTCTACTCAGAATTTATCTCTTTGTTAATCCACCCTTTTTCTGTAAATCCGTTTCATTTTGCATTGAAAAGAATGACAATTTCCTGCAACCAGATTTCTCACGCAGCCTCATCTCTCGGACCTGCTGGTTTTTTCTCTTGTTTCTGTTGATGACCAGTGATTTTCCTGCAGTACTTCAGCTTCCCTTTACTGAATAGTACAATCTGTGTAACGTTAGTGTGCATTGCAAGAGCACTTCTGTACAGCAAAAGCAGTGGAAATCTTCAGCGGTGTGGAAACTAATGTGAAATGATGATGGCTGTAATACTGGATGGAAGAACAAACATGGAACATTACACATGTAACAGTGTTTTGTTCTTAGAACTGTACATTGTAAGTTCTGCTTTGAATAGGTGCTAGACAGGAGTTTGTATTGCTGCTTCACATGGTAGACTTAATACTTGAACTATACACACAGTGTATCATATAATACGAAGCATTAAAATCCTGTGTTTTGAAGATTTTGTACAGATTAATGGTTTTTTGGTGTGTCTTTGAAGTAATCTAATACAGAGCTTCAGCATATGAAGTGGATAAAGTAAAGCACAGGGAGTGTCTGGTATTGATTTGCGTAGGTAATGCTGGAAGGAGAAGGATGGAGGGGCAAAGGGCAGGGACAGGCTTATTTCCCCCCCCTTCCCCCTCTCCCTTATTGTTTGATTGGGCGACTGTTTTGCACATACTATAGCAGCGTATTACTGCATGTGAAGCAAAATCGTATTTAGTTTGTAACAGTCTCATTTTGTCCATATAGTTACTGGAATATTTTGTTGAAGAGTACTTTGACCAGAATCCCATTAGTCAGGTGAGTGAAACCATGCAAGAAACAATGTCATGGGGTGTTTTAGGTTCAGTGTTTCAGTTGCAGTAGGAGACCATCCAAGTGGGACTTCCCACCATCAGTGTTTCCTTCTGACTCTGTCCAGTATTTGTATTTCTTCACTACTGTAAGATACAGTGGTAAGCATTTAAGTCCTGTTTTCTGTGATGGTTGAAGGTATCTGAGATCAGAGCGATGGAGGAATCACTTGACTAAAATCAGGTTTTCTCCAATAATTATTGGTTGTAATTCGTGATGTAGCATAAAATCAAAAGGCAAATCTTTGTGAGTGGTTACAGGTGTAAAGAAGCATTAATCCCAACAGAGAAGACTTGGTTATGTTTTATTTCAGCCACTTTGATTTCTTTCTTTAAATTGCACTCTGTGGCAATTTAAACTGGGGATACTGGAATGTATGTTAGCTGATGCATTATGTGCTCCTGCTGCTGTTACACGTGTATGGTAACCCGTGTAATTAAATAACTATTGATCTATGAAGAAGTATGGGTGAAACAGCAGAGATGTAAGTCAATGTATTTTAAAACTCATTAAGTTTTGCTGTTTTCTTTCCTTCTCTAGATGGGCTTAATTGTAACCAAGAGTAAAAGAGCTGAGAAAATGACAGAGCTTTCAGGTAGGGAGAAGCAGTGTCTTCTTTTAAAATGGCAGATCTGTTGCCAGTGCACTTAATTTCTCAGTCTAGATGTTAACTTCTCAATCTAGATGTCAGCTTTGTATCTACTGAAAGCTGTGCTTTCCTTGACATTTGGCAAGTTGCTGTGAAGCAAGATTTCTTGGGTCCTTGTTTTCTGTCACCAGCAAGGAAAGTGTCTTCAGAGATGTGGTTATAAGTGTTGTCTCTTTATCCACCTGAAAAGCTGAAGGAATTAGAAGAGTTCCTCGGTGCTTAAGCAGTACTTTAAGGATAACAGGAAACTGAATTCCATTTCTACCGGAGCAGTTTGTGAGACAGTTCACTCTGTGACTGCTTTGTTCATGGGAAGCACTTAATGATGATGGTTTTCTGTCTCTTTGGCTTCTGGAAGTTTCTAGGGAAGGGAATACCTGCAGTGTCTGGTTTTCTGTGAAAGATGACATCCCACACTGGGACCAGTTCTAAGGGAAAACATACTTGGGAGTCATGTTGTTGATGTATAAGTGCACTTCATAGAAGGTGTAGCTTAAATGTTACATTTTTTTAACTAGTTATTTCAGCTGAAGTGTTTTATTTATTTGCAGGTAACCCAAAAAAGCACATAGCTGCTCTGAAGAAAGCGGTGGATATGAACTGCCAAGGAGAGCCATCTCTGTATAATTCCCTAAACTTGGCCATGCAGACTTTAAAGTTAGTATGTAAATGGGGTTCTGTCTTTTCTTTGTTTCCCATCATCAAGATAATGCTAATTGTGAATTTTTGATGGGAGAGAGTCAGTATTTACATTTGAACAAGTCGTGTCTTGCCCTGAGTGCTGTGAGTCCTTAAAAAGGTGGCTTTGATTCCTTGTACAATGCAAACTGTTAAGGAGTTAACTTCTAGACAGGCATTATGTTCGGTTTTCTAACATATTTCCATTTAGAGATGAGCTTCTTACGGCAAGAAAAAGCATCTTACAAAATTAGATGGTTTTATACAGTGTATAAATGTGGTGATAGACCCTGCAGTGAGTTTTTAGTAGAAGACTGAGTTAAAGAGAGAGCTGAGGATTAAGAATGGCAAGAGAACAGGAAACTCTGTGGAATCACAGTAACCTGACTGGAGTCTTGACAGAGTTTGAGGTAGGATGGATTTGAAGGTGTCATTTTTTCTATGTGTGTTCTTTAGATCAGGAAAGCATTTGATGAAAATGGTTTAGCAGCTGGTTTTGTTCTGGCAGCGTTTCTAGCTCTGAGTGATAGTCGGTGTCACAAAGTGCATTCCAAAAAGTGCTTTGAAGACAGTTCTCATTTGGGGAGTGAGTAAGAGAAGAGGCTGGAGTTAAAAGTAGTAGATTTACATCTATGACCTGATGAGAGACTTCTGTTTTAAGAAGTTAGGAAGACTTGCTGCAGTGTTGCTACTTTGAAGGTGAATTTTACCTGGGAGTGTGTGGATAAGGCATGGGGATAACCTGAGCATCATCACAATCAGATCACAGGTGTTCAGCTGTGTACTAAGTGTTAGATACTGGGAAAAACTGGATTTTGGAAGGTGGAATTCTGAAACTCAGAAGGAACTTAGCCAAGGTTTTCAGGATTTTACAGTCAGCTTCCTTTCAGGTCTCTTTCTGATATTAGTACATTAAAGTCCCTGGGAACATTATCATGTGCGTTGCTTAATGTGCAGAAGTGAACTAACATTGTGCTCTCCTTAGGCATATGCCAGGACATACAAGCAGAGAGGTTTTAATAGTCTTCAGCAGTCTTACAACCTGTGATCCAGCCAACATCTATGAGCTAATCAAGGTACGGAGTCGAAGTTTGACTACTAGTTTTAGCCTCCAAGCTGTCAGACAGCTTGACAACTTCTACCCTTTTTTAGCGCTCAGTGTACAAATGGGATTATTTTTTTCTTTCTCCATATGAAGTGTTTGAAAGCAGTGAAGATCAGAGTGTCTGTCATTGGTCTAAGTGCTGAAGTTCGAGTCTGTACAGTACTGACCCGAGAAACTGGAGGTACGTGTGTGTGAATTTCTGTAGTGGCACTGATTAAATACATCTCCAATAAGAATTGAATAACTAGTTGGTTTGTTTTTTCTTTAATGCATCTGGGTGATAAGGAATGAATAGTCTGTTGTGCTAGTGGGAGATATAAGGGCTTCCCAAATCTGTGGCATACACAGTGTTCAGTGAAATGGTAAGTGCTGGTAGAAGAAAAATGCCTAAAAGCAGGATTCTACATTAAAAAACTGTATGTCTACATCAGTTGTAGTTCTTACCGTGTAATTGCTGATGATACAGATGAGGGCCTTCACTTGTAAGGGAACATTCTGTTTTATTAATGATAAAACTTGTTTTCAGTAGCATTCACAAGGTTGTTTTCTTTTTGAATTAAATATATATATGTGTATATTTAGTACCGAAGTTGTTTTTTTGTTTCAGTTTCTTTTTTAATACACGTAATTGGAAAACTTGCTCATAATGCATAATGTGAGAGTAAGGCATTTCTTTGTCGTGGCAGGCACGTACCACGTTATTTTAGATGAAAGCCATTATAAGGAACTGCTGATGCATCACGTTAGTCCTCCACCCGCCAGTTCCAGTTCGGAGTGCTCCCTGATTCGAATGGGTAGGGAATGGTTTGGTGCAAGATCTGCAAACCCTTTGTCTTTTTCTGTCTCTGTCTTCTGTGTGAAAACAAAGCAAGTGGTTAGAAGCATAATAAAGGAATATACGTTATTTTTCCTAGTAAGTTAGGTTTTGTTAAGTATATTTCTCATTATGTGTAAGATGAATTGGCTTTGAGGCTGTTTTAGACACGTTTGTTAGGTGCATTGTTGTGGTGTGCTTTCTTGAAGCACCTTTCCTTCTCCTGATGTATTTCTCAATAAATGTAAGACTAGAGTTAAACTGCAATAATACCACTAAGGCCTGTGATTAGAGATTGACTTCCCACCTTCATCTGCCCATTTTCACAGAGGGAATGTGTGTAATTGTGTGTCTGTCTGTGTGTGTATAAATAAACAGGATACTTGAGCTGTAAAAACATCTGGCATAGCAAGACAAATGCCCTTCAGCCTTCACAAAGTGCTGTAGCATAATGGTAGGTGAGGCTGTGCTTGGAAGGAGATTTTACACTCAATGCTTACATTTTATTTTCCCCGTAACAGGAATTGCTGTTCAAGTGTACATTTATGATTTGCTCCTTCTAATTTCTTACCACTGTAAATCATTTTCTTTTTAAGCTTTTTATTAGAAAAACTAGCTCCAGTAACTTGCAGTTAATAGGAAGCTTATGGGAAAAACAAACAGTTGTGGGAAATACAATGAGGGTTTTGTTGGTGGGTTTAGATAGAGACTCTTAGGAAAAGTTGTTTTAATTCCTGTAGTAGCAAACAAAAGAGATGTTAATTTTGAGCATGTTGTTTGAACATCTCCATTACCAATAAAACTGAAAGATTGTTTTTGTTTAAAATGGATAACAGAAAATGTTTTTCTCTCTGCAGGTTTTCCCCAGCACACCATTGCTTCCCTTTCTGACCAAGATGCAAAGCCATCCTTTAGCATGGCGTAAGTGGAGGTGATGAGGACTCAGTGAGCTGACTAGAACTGGAGGATGTGTAATAGTGTTGATCAAATCTGCTCTCCAGTTTTATTCTGGAAGTAGTGCAGAATAATATGAAAAAAGACTAGCAAGCACTGAAAGCCTTGATTTTGTTTGCGCATCCATTCTGGCCGTATTCCCTCTTTAAAATAAGCTTTGTAACATTTACAGTAGGTTATTTTTTTGAAGGTAGAAAATGGCTTTTTGATACGTTTGTGATACTGCCAGCTTTGAATGCATTTCTTTATTAAAATGTTTCTATCCTTAGAGAGAATGATGATAAAGAAGAATATTGTCTGTAGTAAAGCTTTATTTTAATTTACACGCTCACTTTGCTTTAAAAAGATGTTTCGAACTTAAGCCTTTTTTGCTTAATGTGCTGGTCCCTGTAATGAAAAGAACTGTAGTCTTTAAGGGTGGTAGGAAGAGACAGTCTGCTCTTTGAAAGCAGAAGTGCTGACATGCATCTCAGTCAGTACAGGATGCTGTGGGGAAGCAGAAATATTAGTACAAGCATCCTTGGTAATTACTTTTTTTTTCCAAGTTATATTGACTCCTTTATGTGGGAATATTTGGTCTTTGCTTTATTTCTGTGGGAATATGTGGTTACTGATATCCTATCAGTTGTTTTCTGATACTTCCATACACTTTGAAGTGTAGAAGCTACTGAAAATTAACTGCTGTGAGAACTGTTTGTCTGTGCAGTGTGATACAGTATCACACTGTTATCTCTTAAGCACTAAATTGACTTCCTCTGTTCCAGACAACTGGAAAACAACAGTGAGCCATGTCTTACGCTGGATGGGTATTTCTGTCCTCAGTGCAGAGCCAAATACTGTGAACTTCCCGTGGAATGCAAGATCTGCGGTGAGTAACAAAAGCAGGTGAGCACATGCATGATGTGCTAACACTAAGAGAGTAAAGGGGAGTTAAAATACAGTTGTGCTCAGAAATTAAAGGCCTCCTCTCCTTCATTTCTGACTCATGGAAGCTTCATGCAAGGGTCTTTCAGAACTGCTGTTGTAAACCTACCTGATACTGTTTGCTGTGAATAATGTGTTGTTTGTGTGCCTGTTGCTGAAGTCCTCGTGGGTGCAAAACTGGAAGGGAAAGAGGAAACTCCTCACTGGCCAACTCAGAGGAGAAGCAGGATCTGCAAGACAGTTTCAGGCTGCCTTCTTCAGTACTTCTGAAGATCAAGTTAATCCTTCTAACTAGAATTCCATGCAAAATAAAGGAGTTAGAGGTTATTTATTAGCTGTCTCTTATAGTAACACCGGTATCTTTTTTTTTTAATGGAAGGTCTTACACTTGTGTCTGCACCTCACCTGGCTCGGTCTTACCACCACCTGTTTCCTTTGGATGCCTTTCAGGAAATTCCACTGGAAGAATTTCAGGGAGAACGGTATGTGAGTGATAATAAGGCTTGTGATAATACGGCTACCTTTCATAATACATATCTTCCTGGCCGTGGCTTCCATATTGCTAGAGAGACTTAAATGTTTGGAGATTTTTGGTCTCTTCTGGGAAAAGGTTATTGCAGTTACATCAGCAGTTATCTGCCCATTCAGATCAACACCTGAAATTGTCCTAGGAACGACTGATATGTGGGATGTTTTTAAACACCGCTTTATATTGTCTTGTAACTTTTCTGTTTAAAAACACTGTTTTGTTTTTAGGTATTGTCAAGGCTGCCAAGCAGAATTCAAAGATCAAAGTGTAAGTACATTGGAACGTGCATGGAGAGGTGCCACAAGTAGACACAGTCAAAGAATCAAGCAGTCATAAAAAGTACTGTTCTAGAGGCCAAAAAAGTAGTACTTGCAGGGTTATTGTCTGCTAAGTAGAGTTCTCTGTCGTAGTTGCACCTTTGAGACTTCAAAGGCAAGACAAGTGAGGGCAAGGGTTTCCTAGACTTACATGGATAAGGTTCCACTTGTAAGCATGTGGAAGCAGTGACTCAAACTCAACCCTACTGACACACTCGCTCTTTGAAATCCAACTGAATTAAGGTTTCTTTTGGGCATATATTGCAAGCAATACCTATTTCATCTGTTTATACTCTCTTGACGAGGACTGTTGTTGGGTAATTTTCTTCTAATTTAACTTTTTCTACCTTTTCCAGATTTATGTATGTAAAACATGCAAGAATGCGTTTTGTGTGGAGTGTGACATGTTTGTTCACGACTCCCTGCACTGCTGTCCTGGCTGTATTCACGAGCACCCTGCTCCCGTATCTGTATGATGCCATCTTTTATTTTAAGAGGTTGTCGTATCGGTTTAATCCTTGTGTAAATCTGTGGGGTTTTTTTGTTCAGACTTGGCTTTCAGTGAGGCACCTCAAAATAAGAGTGACTACAGGAGAACGAGCGCTGGGCTGGAAGCAAATATGTTTAATTTTGTAACCGATCAGATGCATTTAATTCAGGAACGTATTTATTTTAAACGTTACGAGTTTTTCTGACTGTTGCTGTGGGTTAACATGTACATTTGTAAATGTGGAAGTAATAAAGCTAGTTTGTATATTAGCATGGTGAGCCTGATGATTCACATTCGTCTCTCTGTTCAAAAGAGAAGCCTTGAAAATACACGCATCTTTCCTAGTGGGTTGCGGAATAGAGTGGAATATTATCATAAGAAATTAACAAAGATCTTTTAGAGCAATTTGTTGAATGTTCTGATGGATGAACAGCTTGACGTGAGCCAGCAGCGTGCTCTTGCAACCCAGAAGGCCAACAGTATCCTGGGCTGCATCTGAAATGGGGTGGCCAGCAGGGAGAGGGAGGGGATTGCCCCCTCTGCCCTGCCCCTGTGAGGACCCATCCAGAGTACTGCAACCCTTCGGTCTGTGGCCTCACAGTCTGCTGCATGTATTCAGGCACCAGCCTGGGCCTCCAGCACCCTCCATCATTCAGTGATTTCCCTTATTGGCAGTCTGCCTTCACTGCTCGTATCACAGCAGGCGGTTTGCTCATGCTATCCTGTGCAGTCTACTCTCCAGGACCTGCTTTAGCAGAGGGGTTGGGCTTACATGACCCCCAGAAGTCCCTTCCAAACCCTTCGAAACATCTTTTTTTGTGCCACAGAACTAAATGTGAATTTATCCACTAAAAGTGAATAATTCCAAGAGATAAGCTGTATTGAGAAAGATAGTGTAGGAAATAAACACTTTAGTGCAGTCACTTTCATAAAGGGAATCATCGAATATCCTGAGTTGGAAGGTACACTTGGGAGTTTAATCAGAGAGCGTCCACACGGGGCATGCAAGGACTGAGAAGGGTTTAGAGGGTGGGTAAGTCACAGATCAAGCAGCTGAGCACAGACCAGTGTTATTTCTGAGCTCTAGATTGATTGTAGATCAGTCTTCCCTACCCCAAACCTTCAGTTATTTAATACATGTTGCTTTACATGCTGTCTAGAAATATCCTCTGGGCTTTGTGATTGCTCTCCCAGCTGCTGTATCATGTGAATCATGCCAGCAGCTCCAATGAGTTTGCCAATGAGTTCCTACTGTGAAAAGTCCTGAGGAATGGTGCTTTGTTACCTTAAAGGCGTGAATGCATTCAAAGCAGCAACTCTGGTGAATAAACTAAAAAGTACATTGAAACCTGCAATGGGATTTTTGGAGTGGTGGTAATCTTGGTTGTGCTGAAAGTGATACCTCGTATTTATTCCCAAGGAAACTCCTGCTGATACAAAGAGCATAAAAGATGTCCAAGGTGAGACCATCCTTGCATCCAGAGATCTCCAAGGCTGGGAAAGCTTCAGCCTTCTAACAGTCTCTGTGGGCTGCACATAGAAGGCAAAGGACTCCCTTTTCTTAAGGTGACACAAGCCAAAAATGGTTTGTTGTGTTGCCACTGAGTTTGTCAGTGGTCATCATCAACACTTCTTCCTGCAGAGGAGTCTCACCTGTGTTCCCTATGTCTGTAGTGGTTTCTTTCATGCAACTCTGTTGGCTTTCCCAAGGATTTCTCTTGGCAGTCCAGGTTGTGCAGCTGTGTTCTATTAGAGCAGCGTCTCACAACCTTGCTGGACAGGCAGCAAAGCCAAAGGGCGGAATAATATTACAGGAAGGATGTGGTGCGTGGATGACACTACAAATGAAGTCCTGCCTCAAGGAGAGATGGAAGAATTTTGATGCTGTGGAAAGACACAGAACCAAAACCTCTCCTGATATAAACTGCCACTGTGGCTACTGGTGCTTGTTGGTACCTGAGCAACTCAGTTTGAACTAAATAATAATCTTAGCAATGGCTCTTGGCACTTTTACCTGTTGTTCAAGACTAAAAATGTTTGAAAGCATTTTTGTCTTGTTTTTTTTCCCCTCCCCTTTGCTGTATGATAAACTACTGCTCCCACATTGCAAATAAACACATTCTGTAGTAATATTTACTGCAGTGGAATATACTGGTCTCTTCTACAGCAGCGTGATTATAATAGAAAGAAGGAAGAGAGGACAGGATTAACATTAAATTAGTTACAGGCCGTAACTGATGCCTTCCATTGAAAAACGTGTAATTCTGTGAGCAATCCTAATTTACTTCCACTAGACAATGAAAGAAAATCTTCCTGAAGCCACTCAAAGCTTTAAAGGGAAAGGAGTGTAACAGAGTTCAAAACCTACATTGGGCTACTTTTCCCACCATAGAAATGCTGGTATTACCTACATCATCATTCAGTTTTGTGCCCATAACTTCCACTCCACAAAAACTACGACTGTAAGGGCCAAAATGTTAAGCCCACAGTTTCCATTACCTTATCACTATCCCCTGCTAAAACACCTGGCTTTAGCACAGTGCCACAGGAAAACCACATGATGAAATCACACCAGACCTTTTACATATCATTCAGCATAATGTGAACAAAGACAAAACCAAGACGTAGAAGTTCGAAGAGCAGAACTTTATTAACAGGCGTGTCGAACAGAAAACGAGCCCCTCCAGCTGCCATTCACAGCATCCTGATCAGAGCCACGAAACAAGACAACTCCTCTTAAACTTGGAGGCATACTGTTAAAGCTTGGAGGCATGTTGTTTTTCAGGTCATTGCCATCACAAACTACAGTAACACAAAATGCTTCATAAATGTGTCCTAACGTGGTATGCTGCAATTGCTAGTGCAGGTGTTACCACAGTCAGAATCAAAAGGAATACAACGTTAATAAAGGATAACAACAAGAAAAACAAACACCCCCAAACCCAAACTTGATGGATCTATTACTTTGTTTCAAGGAAGTAAAAAAACATTTTATTGCAGCAGTTCTTTCTAAACGCAGATGCCAAGATGTCTTCAAGAAAGAGCTTGTTTCAGTGCGCCTACAGTTACTTGTCTCGGGTAATTTGTCTACTTGTTACATGGGCAGCTCACTGTTAGGAAAACAAAGACTCATCACCTTTGCACAAGTTCTGATCTTCACCATCACCCGGTGCACAAGTGATAAAACATCCCCAGTGACAAACATCTGCACCTGTCTTCAGAAAGGACAAGAATCAGCAGATCAGATGACATCAGATTTGTCCTACAAGGAACCACAGAGAATACTGGAAAGTTCTAAACAACAGGTGACCAATAAAAGCACAAGCATTGGAGTTTAAAGATCACAACAGGTCAGAAACGTGAATGCCAAACACTGACCTTGTCCAGAAAACAAAGCGCAGCAACACACCAGGCTAGAAAGCTGCTTTTTAGAGCATGTACATTAATATGAAAACTGTATTTTATTGCTTCACTTAACAAAATTCAAACTACAGTAGATATGTTGACAATAGTTTAAGTCAACCATCCTGTTAAACCTGCACAGAGAGATACAGCAGTTATTTATACCTCTCATCGCAGTGCTTCAATACTGTCCGTCATCCTGCCCAAGAAAATAACTTTCCACTGCTGCTAGGCAAAGGAATGAATTCTAACAGAAACCATCTTTAGAGAGAGCCATGAAAGCAGACGGAATTCCTGAACCTTTGTGCCTAGAACCAAATGCTTTCCAAGAGCTAAAGAGATTTTCAGGTAAGACCTGGCACTAAAGTCACCATACTTACGATCCTTCAAAAGAGCGATGGTGATGCAGTTATTTTAGATAGGCTTCTCTCTCCAGGGCCGCTTCCATTCGACTTTGTTTTAACCCCTGTGGAACACAGTTTAGGTAAAGCTTTTATTGCCTTGTAAAAGTAAGACTTTTTTTTTTTCAGTCCTTTATAAACCAAGAATAGAGTTTGGGGAAATGAGACCTGAAAAATACCCGACCTGATGCCAAATGGGATACAACCATTCCCCTGCCTACAAACACAGAACCTGTTCTTTCAATACCGATACAAGACGATGGTTACAAGAGTGCTGAGTGGGATTACAAGCAGGAAAAACCCCACAAAAAACAACCTCAGCTGAGCGAACACCCGGGCTCACATGACTCCTGCTCAAGGTAAGAATATGCATACAAAATAGCATTAAATCTAACCATACAACAGTATTACATACATTTCCAGATAGAAACAGCACATACCAGGTAATATCCAGTGTGATAACCACTCATATACCAAGCTATCAACATGCTCCCCAACGCTTCATCATCCTCAGGAGAATCTGGCCCCATAGGTGGTGGAGGAGGAATCAACTGAGAAAGAAAAACCCAAGTTGTCTTTGTTTCAATGAGTTACATCAGAAAATACAGGCTTTTAACACAGAGTTCTAATGAACAGGGCATCAGTTGGGAAGTCTGAGATCAGAAACGTTCATCTTCACTTACCGGTGGTCCTGCTGGAAGGGGTGGCGGCCAGCAAGATAAGAACGGTGGAAGCGTTCTGAACTTTGATCCGTGCTATATTGAAATAATTCAACGGTGTAATTAGAAAGGAACTGAAGGTATTGGGGTTTTGTGTAACAGAAGCATCTGAAGCAACCCACAAACCAGAAACTAAAGGCAACATACGCCAGCAATTTAATGACTGCAGTAAGAGCACACAACAGCTGTTTCTGGGGAGCATTCCACAACCAGAGAAGTAGAACTTACGTACACCGTGAGGCAAACAGTGCTGACACAGACTTTTAGTTAACACAAAGATTTTCTGGCTTTTTTTATAAGTTTTTATAAACAGAAGTAAGTGTTTGCACTTATTAGAGGTGAGGTCTTAAATGAGCACTATCACTAACAGCGTATCACTGCCCACAGAACAGCAGCCTTCTTTCAAGTTACCAGGCAGAAGGCTCTGCAATGGGACTACACAGTACCCGCATCACTTGCCATTTACACCAGGTTTAACAGTGGTGCAGGAATTATTTCAGATGATGCTGAGCTTACCCTTCCCACGCCTGGAGGTGGCACAGGAAACCGTAAGTTCTTAGGAGAGAATCTTGTTTTTGTGCAGTTGTTTTCATGTCGATGCGACTGGGAAGATTTTTCACTTTCATCTGTCGAACACGGAGTCTCGTTTTCAATCTAGAAGAGCAAAACATGGTTATGAGATGCACAAACTGCAGAAAGCAACTGCGGCGTGAAGTATGGAGGTGCTGCCCACATCCCTCCCTTCATCTAAGCCTCCCAGCCCTCCTCAGGGAGTACCTCAATCGTATCCGTTCATCATTTTCAATGTACTTTCTCTCACCCATGAGTTTCTTATTCCTGCTTTCTATCATGCAGACTTCAGGAATAAGGGGAGACTTATCGTGCCCTGTGTACGACCCTTTGCAATGGGTTTCAGTCCTCACGTAACCCATCTGGTCAGCGCAGTGGTGCCAAAAACACTGAAAAAAACACTCTTCCCCTCCCCGGATTCCCCCATTTATTTACTGTTTCGTCGCTAGCTGGAGGAAGTAGATCAGACAGGTTCTGTTCCTCCTTGTTTCCATATCCGGTGTAAGTAACAACACACGTGCCCCTCTTCAGATTTACGGAGGCAATAGTTGCTGGGTAGACGTTGCCATCCTCAGACCAAACAGCATTGCAGCTGTCCCCAACTTTCCACTGCAACAGAAACGAGAAGGACGAGTAAAAAGCTGCACCAAAGAATCGCAGGGTACAAAGATTCTAAGCTGCCTTTTTGTCCCAGCCATGAGCACGATGCCTCTTACCCAGCTTTTCCCCAGTGAAAACATATGATGTAGCAGCCACCTATAAGGCCTGTCCCGCCATCTCCTCCCCCTGCTTTCTGAGGCGTTACTCGCAAGGTAATAAGAAACAGGACCTGTTTCGGCGGCACGGCGCTGCTCTTGTTTCTGCTCCTGCTCTTCTTGCTGTTCTTCCTCTTCATCCCCGGCCACTGCTCCTGCCTGTCCGAAGGCTCCGCACAGTCCCCGTTCTTCAAAGCGTTCTTCAGGAAAGAGAAGGGAAATGAAGCACAGCCGTGGGCTCCCGCCCGGCTCCAGTAACAGCACGGGGAAGGGCCGCCCCTCACCTTGAAGGAGGCCACCGCCTTGTCGTACGCCTTGATGAGGGCCGTGTCGTCCCACATGTCCGACTCGTCGCTCTGAGGACGCACCGAACGCTTTATCAGCGCGGTGTCCGCCCGCAGCCCACGCTCGCTCCCTCCCCGCCGCCCTTATCCCACCTACCTGCCCGCCGCCGCGCCGGAACAGCACCCGGCCCGCCATGGCCGCCCCGCCCCAAGCCGCGCATGCGCACCACGTGCTTCCGGTGGGCGGAGCCACGGGCCCGGCGAGAAGCCCCGCCCCCACGGCGGCCACAATGGCGGCCCAACCGCGCTGCCAACCATCAAACATCAGCGCTTCGGATCAGGCAGTGTTTCATGCGACATTTTATTGTAAAAATATGACCAGTTGTACAGATCGAACCTCCGTAAGTTTCAGCACGTCTCACTAGTGCGTCCCACTGTGAATGATGTCGTACTTGGAAAGGTAAGACAAGAACATGGGGTCTCACTGTAGATGTGCCCGCCGGAGCCATTAGTGACCCCCTACACTGCAGTAAAGCTACCACTAGGCACGATCATGCAGACTGCAGGCAGCTCTGAAACAGCATCCAGACCAACGAGCCTATAGAACAGAAAACAAACTAGCGCTAGTTGAACAAAGCTGCAAGATACACGTCGAACCGTTTAATGGCAAGCCGTCTCGTGAACCATCTTCTGGGCCCTTCTACTTGACCGACATATTTGTGGCTTGCAGGGACTTCCTTTCGTTGGCTGCCTTCTGTTTCTGCTGCATGATTTCAGAGTCTCTGTGAGGAAAGAAGGCAAAGGAAGGTCAGATTTCTGATACCAACCTGCTGTTTTTCTAACAAGTCTCATACACCTTTTTTGCGGCCCTTTATCAATCCCATGTAGATAAAGGGCATGTATTATAGAATCAGCCACTGTCACATCTTCATCCTGGTCATCTCAGCACCCCGCGATGCAGAAATGTCACTAGAGAATTACATTATCATTATACCTTATGTAATTCTATGTAATTTTAGCAATACAGACCACAATGGATCAAACGTCTTCAAGTGTTACATACTATTTCCCTGTTAACACCAGGCAAAAAGCTGCTGAAAAGTAATTCCAAGTCTTGCCAAAGAAAACTCTGTGTCTAACAGCAGACACAGTAAAACCTGCATCCAGGTTTTCTACTTGGACACGAGTGGACCATGAACAAAAGAAATGGACTTAAACCCTGTTTCAGCAAAGACAGTGGATGTTTTATGCCTCATTTTTCTTCCTATTTTGCACAATCAATCACTCTGATCAGCGGTGCTGGGTATCTTACCTCTGCTTTCTCTGAGAGGCAGACAAGCTGTCCTCTTTTCTTTTCCCTTTGAGAGTTTCCTGAGTCTTCTTTAGGTTCTTTTGTCGGGCAAGTTCACGCTGATTTCCACCTACAAGATACCATATAGTTTATATATGTAGTACCGCTTTTTAAACACAGTTAGCATGTCTATTACAAAAGCATTAACATTTGGCTCATTTTGCAATTAGAATGACATTATCCCTTGCCATGGTTTCTCCCTCTTGCACGGTGAGGCAAGAAAGCCTACTGAGTGCACCCACAACAAGTCTGCAGATCACACCAAGCCGAGTGGTGCAGCTGACATGCTGGAGTTCCCTCTGGGATAACATCCAGAGGGACCTGGATTAGCTTGAGAGGTGGGCCCATGCCAACTTCATCAAGTTCCACAGGGCTAAGTGCAAGGTCCTGCACCCTGAAAAGGGCAATCCTAGGAACAAATACAGGCTGTGTTGAGAATGGCTTCAGAGCAGCCCTGAGGAGAAGGATTTGGAGATATCAGTTGATGAAAGACTCAACATAAGCTGGCAATGTGTGCCTGCAGCCCAGAAGGCAAACTGTACCCTGGGCTGCATCAAGGGAACCACAACCAGCAGGCTGAGGGAGGTGATTTTGCCCCTCTGCTCTGCTGAGACCCCACTATTAAATGCTTGAGTTGCCTTCCCCTGGAACTATGAAAGCAGAGACGATGATGGAGAATATAAGCAGCTGAGGAGGAGAGGTTTAATTTATTTTTGCTCCAAGACGGCTCGACTGTACTCAGTATGAGGCTAAGGGAGATAGAGAGTTTCACTCCAAGATTAAGCTTACAGAGCATGTAACACTCAGAATCTTGAAACAGAAGTGGAGTTCACAAAGCTGAAATTAATACACAATCAGAACCCCACATCCTCATCAGGACACCTTGATATGCAAAAAGAGTTTGTACACACTTAATCTGGACAGTGTGATAATGTCCCGGCACAGGGTGGATGCCCCTAACACTATTCACATGTGAGAGTGGTTCCATGGTATTCAAAGAATTACTTGAACAAACACTCAAGCAACTTCTTGCCACGGGGTTTTGTTCATAGCTTTCCTTCCTCTGCATGCTTTTCTGATTTCACCCCAAGCCAATCTTCCTCCTTTCATGAGTTCCTACAAACAGGTGATACCTTGCTTGGGCAGCAAGGATGCAGTCATTGTTGGTCTACCTACTTTGCATGTGAGGCACTGTTAGTCCATTCAACTTACTCCAGCAGTTATAAATAAGCAACCAGAAGTGTTGTTTGTTGTACTCAAGCACAGTCTCACAAAGTGTTTAGCTTCCCTTTCAACAAACAGCAACAAGTGTACATGTTTTTATTAAAAATACACGTACAGCACTGTTGCCAGCATAGAGGATGACTCTCAGGGGACAGAAAGCTTCCTCCACAGCTATCAACACCCTGAGCTAGCTGCTGAGAAGTAAGGCTTGCTATCTTTTTGATCTGAATGTGCTCATGAAAGCAACTGCACAACACAGCAACTGCTCAGAGCAGGCGCACCTCTCCAACCAAGCACTGCCTTGTAATGGCCATAGCCATCACAGACACTAAACTTCTGCATTAGCTGAAAATCTTTCGATAATATACAATTCCAGCATTCCTAGACTGCTCCACCTCATTTGCTAGAGTTGGTTCATTTGCTTGGTGTCTCCTCTTGCCCTGCTTTTTCTGGTCTCAAAAGCATTCCAGGATACACTGAAGTACAATTGCGCTCTTGAACAGACATGAGACATTTCCCATGCTCAAAAATGAAAGCTCAGTTTCCCCATCATTTCCACTGTACCCCTTTCAGCATCTCTCCAGTCTTAAGATGACCTATGCCATCTCTCAACCCCAAGACCAACCTCTCCAAACTTCACCTGCCTGTAATTTCAGGTACACAGAGACAGAACCAGATGAGAAAGAAAATCTGAAGCTTCACTGTTGATATAATCCACAGCTTTGTACCAAACTCACTTGAGGTGATAAAAGGTACCTGCCATGCCAACAAGACAAGAGTTCCTTCTTCACACCAGTTGGTTTAGTCCCTGGCAAGAGATGCTACATACAGCTTATGACCACTGCAACTTCCTGAGGTCTGCACCTGCTTTTGAAGATGCACTTTGCCTGTGACTGACCACCTTTTGCACAAGCAAAGAGAATTTCTGTGCCATCCTTCTCACAAGCACTCGGCGAGATCCTGTTCCCAGAGTTCTGCCAGCTAAAGTGGTCAATATTTCTTCAGAAGCGGAAATGAAATGGCTATCTCTGGCAGTATTGGGAGCTGATTAGAACTTGATGAGTCATAAGCAGATGATACATTCCAGGCTATAAATGGTTCTTCGGTTTTGTAGTGCTTAGTGCACGAATGTCACATGAGTAGGTTTGCAGCAAGGTCTTATGTGGTGCTTGAAGAAAATAAATAAGTATTTATCACGAAGGAAAAAAGGTGGGAAGTCAAAACACACTGTTTTAGACAAAATCCATACAGCAGCTGCCCTCCATCCTTAACCTTACACACTCCCTTCTTCTTCAATCAAGCAGCATCTGCAGTTATTCCATAGATGTATGTATCATCTTCTAAGAACAAGAACCAAGCTGGATGGTGGAATGAAAAGCTTGGCTGCTATTACTGCACAGCACAGGAGAACAGGTGGATAAGTGCAGTAGCACTGCATACACTAAACATACAGAAACAAGCTGCTATTTGAAAATGAAATTACTTGTACCACTTCTATTTCCAAGTAAATATCCCAAGGACTATCTGGCCCTAGAACTTTACCTGAGATGCTGATTGAGCATTCCTATCTCTTAAGAGATGGTGCTGTTTTATAAGTTCTATACATCAACCTAAATCTTCCAAGAAAAGAAGCCAGTTCTACTTCCTATAATGTGAAACTCACACGAGTTCACACAGAAGAACAGTACATCCTTCCTGCCAATACCTGTGCCCTAATAGCTCATCCCGGTCTGCTTCTGCAAGGCACATGGCCTTAGTTCTGCCCGTCTGTGCTCTTCCATTTCCAAGATCCAGCTGTCTTTTTAGAGAAAGGTAAGCAGAAACTTCTGTACAGCATTGGAACAAGCTGTAATCACTTCTCCTGGACAGAGGCCAAAGAGAATGGCAGTAAGGATGGAGTACAGATGCCATGGCCCCTGGAATACCTTCTGAGCAGCAAAGAATCTAATCATGTGCCAGATCTCCAGCGCCACTGTGTTCCAGAATCAGAATGCTGAAGTAAACAGATCAGTATGATACGAGTACAAAGGAAGATGGTTACCAGAAAAAAGAGTTCATCATTTCATCCAACCATCAACATCCTGTCAGATTTATTGCACTTCTGGGCACCTCATGTAGCTGCACAGCAGCTACCCCTCCAGCATCCTGGCACTGTACTGAACTAAGCTACCTTACAATGAAACGCTATAGCTCTGTTATCTTTGGCTGTAGGACACCGTGCTCCTCTTTAATCCTTAACATATAGTTAACTTATAAGAACAGTAAAAACAAACAAAGAAAAAGACATAAAAAGCCATTAGCCTTCCACTTTCTCAAACTGAAGGTCTGATGTGTGCACGGGCTGTTTGTGATCCAGGAATGCAGAACATCTCTGCTGTTAAGCCAGCACTGAAGTGCCTTCTCACCCCATGACAGACAGTTCCCGTGCTGTCAAATACAACCTCACAACGCGGTTACCACTCCGAACACGGCTCACCGCTGCAGCACAAACACACGATAAACTGCCTACGAATGAAGCTGTAATCAGGACTGCAGCGGCACCCCGACCCACAAACAGAGCAAGGCAGTTAGGTACCCGCGGTCGGCCCTTTACCCGCAGGCCGGGGTGCAGCCGGGCCTTAAGCCGAGCGGGCCGCCGCCTCTCCTCACCCTCCGCTCCCCGAGGAACGACCCACCCCGACGGCGGCGCAGCTCAGCGCAACGTCCCCATCCCGCTCCGCTCCCCGGCCGAGCAGCCCCGCAAACCCCGGATACAACTTACGGGTCATGGCGGGATGCTCGGAGCGCACAGCACAACGGACACCACCACACCAACTAGAACCTTCTCCCGCCCCGCCCACCGCTCGCTCTTTGGATGGAGCTCTACCGGCCCACACGTCACGCTGTCAGGGCGCAGAGCCTCACCCAACCAGCGCTGCTCGAGCTGGGGGCGGGCAAGGAGTGACGGAGCGCTCGGCCGTGAGGAGGAGGCTGAGGCGGAGGCTGAGGCTGAGGCGGAGCCGCTTCGCCTGCGGCCTTCCCCCCGCGCCCGCCCCGCGTCGCGCTCTGATGACGTCACGTCCGCGCCGGCGCGGTGCCTGAGCGCTCCAGCCGGCCCAGCCGCCCGTTCCCCGCGCGGGCTGCGGCTCGCCTCAGGCCGGCACGGGGTCATGTTCCGCCGAGCCCGCCTCGCCGTGCGGCCCAACGTGCGGCCCGTTGGGAAAGGTGCCGGCGGAACGGCGGAGGCGGAGCCGCAGGGCTCCTCCACAGCTTCGAAAGATGAGACTGCGGCGGCCGAAAGCCTGCCGGCCGGGCTGCGGGATGACAGGTGGGTTCCGCCGGTGCTGCTCGGAGCGGGGAGGGCTGAGGGTCGTCGGTCCCGGCAGGGCGGGGTGGGCCGGGCTGGGTAAGCACGGCTGCCCGTGGGGTCTTAGCGACGCTGCGCGGTGTGACTCGGCATTCTCACGGTGCCGCTGCTCTGCCGCCGGCCGAAGCGCTCTGACTTTAATTCAGGCTCTTTTAGTATCCTGAGTGGTTTTCGTTGCGGTGGGAATACCCGGTGAGGTTGGGCTTAGGAGCAGTTCTCCCTGTGCTCTCTCCAGCCTGATAACTGCCCTTCAGAACAACCTTCCCACCTGGCTGGCTTTGCCTGTTGCGTTGCAATTTCCGTTTAAAAACAAAGAAACAAAACCTTAGAATCTGTGCTTTACGACATTAAATGGTGTGTTTTTTACAACTTCTGCTTGCTTTGACTGTAAATGCCAGTATTTAGCTAGGTTAGGCTTCCAGAATTCAGACGGTGGAAGAAGGGAGTGCCCAGCCTGCAGGTATTGGGAGACTGGGGGACATTCAGCCCTAGGCGCAGGCAGTACGGGCTCAGGTGGGAGCTGCTGCCTTCTTTCCTACATTTTCTCTTCCCCAGTCCCGCTGAATTCGTGAAGCTTCCATTTGGTTTTGAAGGCTTCCACTAAGCAAATAGGAGAGGGCAGCCCCAGGGATTTACTGCAGCGTGGGCAGTTATTAGATTCATAGAAAGCTATAGATGATGTGTTTTAAAGATTGGCTGCCTCTGAAGATAGAAGGACGTGTACTCAGTTTGATCTGAGTATTAGGAATGGGTGGGATACGGCAGAATGTCGGTTTTTGTGCTCTGCAAAAAAATGAATGGCAAGTATGGACATCTGACTTCTTTTCTGGCCCCACCCAAAGCATTCTGTCCTAGCCTCTCCAGTCTGTCCCTGTACTGTTTTTCCTGCTTTCTAAACTCTGAACCGGTTTTGGTGATTATCAGGGAAGTGAAAATTCCCTCAGCATTAAGATTTAAAGTTCTTTTTAATGTGGTCTCTGCTAATGCTGTGAGCTGACTTCAGTAGGCAGCTCAGCCCCACGCAGCTGAGAGAAAATGGGAAAGGTACAAGAGAGAAAACGCGTGGGTTCAGATAAAGACAGTTCAGTATGCAAATCAGAAACTGCACATGCAACTAAACCAAACCAAGGAGTTCATTCACTTCTTCCCCTTGAGGAAAGCAGGGCCCATCACACATAATGTTTTTTTGGGGGGAAGATGAACACATTCACCCTGAACATTCGACTTGCTTCCTTCTTCACATCAGCTTCTGCTGCTGAATGCGGCCTCATAGGATATAGGATGTCCTAGAATTTCTTTCCACTGTTTCATGCTGTATAATCACTGGAGGACACTGAATGGAGTTTACCAGGTCACATTTGAAACCAACAATACATGGTGAAGTTGCTTGGCTCACATTAAAGGATGTCTACTAAAATGCTGAGAGATTATTCATAGAAGTTTTTCTTTTTTTTTTTCCTTTTTTTTTTTTTCTTTTTTCTTTTTTTTTTTTCCCATTCATTCCTCCAAAGGCATTTGCTTCTGAATGCTTTTGGAGTTGGGTAATTAAAGCATAGGTGCGGTCAGTGGTGCAGGAACAAGAAAGACATGTGAAGTTAAAAAGCTCTTTATGACTCAGTTGTAATTCTGCTGCAGCTTTACTGTGAGAAGCAGCCAAGGAGATGAATACCAGAACTGCTTACAGGTTTAAGACAATAGTGATGAATTATTTTGCGTGCACTTTGGAATTTATTCATATGTAAGAGATTAAAACAGTACCTAAATAAGAAAGTTTCCAAGGAAGGCTGCCCCCTGAAGGCCATTTTTTATGCGTTCAGTGAGTAAGTAGCCAGTTTCACTCCTTAAATGGTTCATGCTTTAAAAGAAAAACAAAAATTGCAGGTTAGATTTTATCTAATTGTGTTAGAGAAATGCACGAATTCCAGTGAAAAATCATAAAGCTACTTGTGCGGACCTTTATAAAAATGTTTTTAATGTGTGACACATCATGTGGACGTGGAATACTTTCTTTACATACATCTGTTAACTTTATCATACCATGAAATATGGTATTCTCAACAAGAGATCAGAGCCTCCAAATGGAGGGGCAAAAGGGAAAGGTGTGTATTTAGTGTTGTTGGTCAACTAATTTGTAGCATTAATACTTAGTATTTGAAAACATGCCATTTTTAATATCTATTAGTTTGAAGAAGTGACAGGTACTGGACAGTTCAATTGTGGCTTATTGTATACATTTATATTTTTCTGTACTATGTTTATACTTCTTGGAGCATTAGCATGTTTTGATAACAAGCGTTGTAAATCTGCTACCATATTTCAGACTAACTCTTACATTTTCCAGTGATGAGAAGACTAACAACTCAAGTGGTGCTGGAGAAGCTTGTAAACCTACAGACATGCCTACGCAGAGAAGAAAACGGATTTCCACTATGCCCAATCTTGTCAAACCCAGAGCAGGGCCTTCATCTGATCTGCATACTGCACCAAAACCACAAAGGCGAGCATCACAGGCACCTGATGGCAGTGCTCCCTTCCAGAAGGATTCTCCCCCATCAGAGAGAAGTCATGTTGAAAGTTCTTCAAAGTCTTCCATGCTACCTGAAAAGAAAACACCTGTGCCACAAGTGCCACAGTTCTCCCCACTAAAAAAATCAATGAACAAAGAGCAAACTGTTGCTGCTCAAAAAAATGATGATACCTTGAAAAACTTACCCTCCCCACTTAAGGAAAGACCAACACAGGAAACATCAGTGGCACAGGAGGAAAAGCTACCTCCAAAACCATCTCTTGTGAAAGAGAAACGAATATGTTCTGACCGTGAAAGGATCCTCAAAGCTCGGAAGTTAAGAGAAATGCTTAAAGAAGAGCTGAAGAAAGAGCGGATGGTAGGCCTCTACCTTGAGCAGTGCTGATTTACGAAGGGCAGAGAAAGATGCTATCTACCTAACATTATCATTGCTGCTTCTCAGTAGTATTTTCTGACAACAAGCATTACCTGCTCACTAACTGCTAATACTTCATGATGTGTCAATAACCCTGGGGGAATTTAATTGCTAAGTAGTAGGAGTGCTGTGTTCCCTCATAATACAGATTGAGAAATTAGGTATCTTTATTTTTAATTAGATTTAACTTCTTTAAATGTGAGACCTTGTTACTATATTATCACTAGCATGCCAGTTTTCATAGCTGAAAATACAGTGTTGAAGTATGCTGTAAAAAAAAACAAACAAAAAAACATAAAAAAAACTTGGGATTTGCGATTTCTTGCATCTTTTAGACCTTCACTAACTGAGTTATGTGGCTTAGCTCTGCCAAGCACTGAATATCTCTGAGAGGGTAAATCTCTCAGGGGATATGTAGTCTCCACTCTGATAAATATACACTTTATCATAAACTAACCAGTTCAGTGTGAAAGCAAAAAAAAAAACCAACCCTCAAATTCCACCAACAAAAGAACAAACTTCATTTTACTATGGTACATAACAAACAAGCGCTGTCTATGAAATGAAAAGTACTTCCTTGTTGAAATTAAGTTTTTTGCTTTTATGCAGAAACAGTTGAAAAACAGGCCTCCAATAATTGAAGGATGTTCTCCACCAGATCGCTCTAAAATGACCATGAGAGACTTGATATACTATCTACCAGAAAACAATCCAATGAAGTAAGTGTGCCGTTTTTCTTCCTGGGTTGAATGATTCTTTTTCTGTTTAATGATTATGAGGAGAATTCTCAAATCTGGAGCGTTAGCACAGGTGCAGTATTATTATAATGGCATCAAAAGCTTCTAAGCACTTTCATATCTACTCAGTCATTTTATAGAAATGAAAAGACAACTTAGCATGCATGTTGAAATGTAAAAAGTAAAATCTTTCCCCACAGCCAAATAGCTGAGTTTCAGATCTTGTGGCAGAGAGAACATTTAGAGCAGCCCTCATGCCACAGGAAGAGTTGTATTCCTCTGGATATCCTCTAAGCCCCATCCACCTGACCCTGAACATTTCCAGTGATGAAGTGTCCACAACTCCTGTTTCTGTATCTAATCACCCTTGTAGTAAAGAGTTACTTCTTTACTTCAATCTCTGTCTACTCCTTTTTTAGATTAAAACTGTTCACCCTTATTCTGTCACTATCTACTCACGTAAAAAATTGATTTCCCTCCTCTTCTTAAGCTCCCTTTAAACACCTCGGGGAGGTCTTCCAGAACATTGCCAAGCTGAAAAGCCTCAACTCTCTCAGTTTTTATTCACAGGAGAAGTCCTCCAGCCTTCTGATGATGTTTGTTGCTTTCCTTTGGACATGCTTTAACTTTTATGTCTATGTAACTTGTGCCGGGGGACTCCAGAACTGAACACAGTGCTCTCACAAGAGTGGAGTAGAGGGGGAGAATCACCTCCCTTAACCTCCTGGCCATATTTTTCATGGGCTGGTTGAGATTCTCTGATCCTGGTGTAGGACCTTGTGCTTGCCCTTCTTGAACTTCATGAGGTTCAATGGGAGACAGAGTAGACAATGGTGATGATGATCTGGGAAGGATCAGTCATTAGATGTAATGACTGGTTATAGCCCTTTCATCCCTCTCCTGCTCCAGTCATATCCATTTCACCATCCTTATTCCATACTGATCCATCAGGATCGCTGCTTCTCCCTCCCTTGGACTTGGACCCCTCACTTAAATATATCACAATAAGCTTACATAGTTGTGCAGCCTTCTTCTGAATACATTATGTAAAAGACAGTCACACAAAACCCTCTCAAATCTCCCAGATATTCTTACCAATTATGAAGTTTATGTTGACCTTCAGTCCTGTTAGTTCCTTTAAAATCCTATCAATTAGTGGCAGATAAGTTTTGGTTTGTTATTGTCTTATCACCTGCTCATTAATGTTTTTGTGCCTGTGTCTTCTATTTATCACTTTTCTTGCTAATTTTTCTTTTACACTGAGTAGTCCTTCAGCAGATAATGAATCAGATGCTCTCACATTCCCTGTTCCTTTACTATGGATATGTTCACCTGCCTCTGATGTGGCTTAATCCAGTAGATGATTGAAACACCACACAGTTGTTTGCTCATTCCCGCACCTTCCCAGTGGAATGGAGGAGAGAACTGACAAAAACAAACCCCTCATGGGTTGATGGAAAACTGAAAACTACTAAGATAAATAAAAGGATAGTAATTTTGACATATATGTCTATATATGAATGCATATAACAAGTGATGCACAAGCAATTGCTTACCACTCCCTGCCTGATGTCCAACTAGCCCCTGCGCAGCAGAAGTAAAAATGAGATGAATTCGCATCCTCTTCAAAACTCCTTCTGCTTGATGTGATATGGTATGGAATATTCCTTTAGCCAGGTTACATCAGCTGTCCTAGTTATGTTCCCCCTCATCTCTGTGGGCCCTTTGGTGTTAATGGCCTTGGTTCTCTACAATGCTGCTTAGCAGGCAGCTGTAAGCATCTGTGTATTATCAACATTGTTCTTCTCCTAGAGCCAAAACACAGCATCATACCAGACACTGAAGAAGATATTCTGTTCCAGCTAAAGCAAGATAGTCTTGAAATCTGGCTAATACACTCTATCTTAGCTTTATGCAGTTTAATCTTACATTAGCATGTACCTTGAAGTAGTTGCTGGAGCAAGGACCCGTTGGTTAAACTGAGGGATGAGGTGGAATTGTATGGGCAATGAAAGTGGGGATGTGTAGCCTGAGAATAGTGCAGTGATTCTGTCTGTAAATGTAGAGGTGGGTTCAGGAAAACCAGATTGAACTGAACTTTACAAGAGATGTGAAAAATGACAAGGATGGACTCTATGGATGCATTGGTCAGAAGAGAAAGGCCAGGAAGAGTGCACCTCCTCCTGTAATTGAGAAGGGAGAGCTGCCAACAGCAGCCATGGAAAAGGCTGAGATACTCAAGTTCTTTGCTGTATTCTTAACTGGCAGTCAGGCATCCCATGTATCTCATGTCCCTGAACCTCAAGGTGGAAGCAAGGTCTCCCCAACTGCAAGCAAAGAGCAGATTTAAGACCTGATGAGACTGAACATGTATGAGTCCTTTGGGCTGGACAGTGTGCGTCCCACTCTGTCATATTTGACAAGTCATGGGTGTTAGGTGAAGTCCCAAGTGACTGAAGAAAAAAGGAAACATCACTCTTATTTTTAAGAAAGAGAGAAAGGAAGAGTTGGGGAACTACGGGTTTCACCTCTGTGCCTGGGAAGATCATGGAGTAGATCCCTCTGGAAGCTGTGTTGATGCTCATTCAAGACAAGGAAGTAATTTGAGACAGCCAGGGTGGCTTCACCAAAGGCAGATTGTGTCTGCCCAGTCTATCTTCTTCAAATATAGATTTGAAAGGTGGACTGTCTGTTGTATAAGGAATTGGTTGGATGGTAGCAGCAGGGGAGCTGTTAATGTTAGCTCTATGTCCTAGATGAAGGCTAGATGAATGGTGTCCACCAGGGATCCGTATTGGGACTGGTGTTCTTTAACATCTTTATTAATGATCTCAGTGATCTGGATAGTGGTAAGGGCACTCTCAGCTTGTCTGAGTGCTTCAGTTGATCCAGTGGAGGGAGTGCCAATTGGCATGGCCTGAACAAACTTGAGAAGTGAGTCCACATGAACCTAGTGAGATTCAGTCAGGCAAAGTGTTGCTCTTGGTTGGGGCAATCCTGTATATGTGTACAGACTGGGAGAATAATCACAGAATGGCATTGGTTGGAAGGGACTTTACAGTTCAAACCTTCCTGCTGTGAGCAGGGTTACCACCCACTAGATTAGGCTGCTCTGGACAAGTTCAGATATGATAAAAAGAGTTGAAAATCAGAGTTTATGTTTCGTTGCTTGTTTGTGCATTATCCAGTGAAAGTGGCTTTGAGGGAATGAAGCAGAAATATATCTGTATAAACTTGTGTCTCTTAAAAATTCTAGGTCTTCGTTAGCAGAAGAAAAGAGAACAGAAAAGAGTTCTGCTCTGGGTCAAATGAAAGAGTAAGTCTTGGAGATGAAGGTACTTAGAGTAAAACAAAAACAAGTCGTCTGATATTGGAAAATAGCATGTGCAAATGTAGTAGTATTAATAATATCTTCATTTACTGTTTCAGTATCATAGCCCTTCATTAAAACAAACTGTGAGAGTGTTTTGTAAAAGACCCTCTTGCTTTCCATATTACAGTTTTGAACTTGTCCATCACACAACGGAATGAAAAGCAGATTTAAGAGTCTGCATGAGCTGATGTGTTTATGGGTTGTACTGTTAAGTGGTTAATTAAATTGTTGAGCATTTAGCATATAGAGCAACAATGTGGTGGAGTGCTACCAGAAGTATTAAATTTTGCTATTCAACATTGTAGACAGGAAGAGAAAAGTACTCCTGACCATGAAGAGGAAGATGAGGAGGAGGAGGAGGCAGAGAATGGGGAGGAAAGTCAGGATGGTCCACTTCTAGTTCCTCGTGTAAAAGTAGCTGAAGATGGTTCAATTATTCTGGATGAAGAGAGGTAAGTTCTGTGTTTGACTCATGGACAACAGGTGCTAGATTGCTTCTTTTTTTGTAGATAGGACTGTTGTTTGAGAGAGGGAGACACAAGTGTATGATGTGGTGAGTGTTGAGCTATGCTAATATAGAGAACAGAGCAAATATACAGCAGTATATGAGCAACAATTATCTGTGCCTCAGTAGTGGCAAACTTCCTCTGAAAAACACGTTTTGGGGAAAGAGATAGCAAGGAAGATGTCATGCTTTGTAACAGTGCTGAATGTTTGTTAAGCTTCAAAATGTCTCCTGTTTTGTTCACGTCTTTGTTTTCATGGTGGCAAATGTCTGTTCATTGTTGTTCAGTCATCAGATTTGCTTCAGCTTTCTATCTTGCATGTTGCTGCTACTCAGCTGTCAGTCACTTTTCTTAGAATGTGACATCTGAAAAATATTAGAATTATGTGTATGCATACTCCCCAAATGTGTTACTATTTAGGTTGATGTGCAAGGCTAGAACAGCCCTAGGAAAAGAACTTAAAGTTTTTCAGAAAGAGGAGGTACTACTGTGTGGTTTTGCTAAGCAGCTTTCTTGGATATTAAAAAGACAGGTCTTTGTGGTAATTTTTTAAAAGATATTTTAATTATCTGTCTTTGTACTAAATCTAATAAAAAGGGTAAACCAAACTGGCTTGCACAGTCTGAGTAAGCTAATGCTTTTTACCACATTCTTCCATTAAAATACACAATAATGTAATTGTTACAGTGGATGACAATGCATTCTGACTTATGGCCTATAAATGTCGTATGTGTATCTTGCTAGCAGTGTTTTCAGGTAAAATGCCTCTTGTCTTTGCTTTTGTAGTTTAACTGTAGAAGTTCTAAGAACAAAAGGTCCCTGTGTTGTAGAAGAAAATGATCCTATTTTTGAACGTGGCTCTACAACTACGTATTCCAGCTTCAGGAAAAGCTTTTATACCAAACCATGGTCAAATAAAGGTAGGTATACCTTTGGTTTCATGTTTTGCATCAGCACGAAGATGTTTTCCACCAGTGCTTTATGCTTAACAAATTTTATTCCCAGTGAAGTTTATGGATCTGCTTAAGCCTGATATTCCACACATAAGTTCTTTAAACAAGCAGAGCTCTGATTTTTGTCTGTGAAAATAGGAAAATCCAGTGCATTTTGTAGGATACTCATGACTATTTCTGCTGCGGAAATTTAGATACCATGGAAATGCTTGTCTTTTTCAGATGGGTAATTTTGGCTTGGGTTATCAAGGTATCTGTGCTCAGTATGGAGCAGGTAGCCTTTCTTAGCAACTCTTCTAATTGGTTCTTCCAGCATGAGCAGAAATAAGTATAAAGCTGTTTCTACATTGTCTGTTTCTAATGCATACAGAAGCTATGTTTTTCTGTCTGTTTTTTTTCTGTTATAACTAGCTCTGTTGTTATAACACAATCATGGCTGATGATGGCTGACAGCACTGTGCAAAATTTCTTATCGTTTTTTAATAACTCATATGGAAAATTTAGCTTCAGAATGTGCCGTGCTGCTCTTGGAATGGGCTATTACCCTGTTTACAAGGAATAGTAACAGCGTGTTTTAGGTTTTATTTGCCTGGTTCCTGTTTGAGGTTGTGTGCATAATAACAACAATAACAATTTGTTATTTGAAATTTATTACTATTTATTATTATTATTTGAAAATTCAATTTGCAATGTGAAATGAGTTAACTTTTATTTACTAGTTATCCACAGAACATATTTAATATTGTGCAGTTTTATAATACATTAGACAATTCCTTCTGCTAATAGTTCACGTTAAAATGTTATTAGACGTACTTCAGTAAAATAACTTATACCAGCTCAGCTGATCTGTAGATCACTGTAGATAACCTAAAAATTACCTATCTAGTTGTATCAAGTTTGAAAGATGTTTGTATTTTGGACAACAAGAAGGCTGATTGCCTTAAATATGCTCAGTTATGTGTATGTATACCTATGTATCTTTTCCTTCTTCCCCAGAAACAGACATGTTCTTTTTAGCTATCAGTATGGTGGGAACGGACTTCTCCTTGATTGGACAATTGTTTCCTCACAGAGCCAGAGCAGAAATTAAGGTAGAGGTTAAAGCACTTAATGCAACAATTAAGCATCTTGTTTCAATTTTCTATTCCTATTATTCTGTTGCTATGATTCCTATTAGTATTGATCATGTTAGTGCTAATCGTCTCTGTAGAAATTATTTTAATGTTTCCAGGAGATAAGAATCTCAATTATGAATATACTGACATGAATTCTGAACAGAATATCTTCTAGATCTTACATATCTGATCATAGTTTGCCTTGTCTTTATTTTAACTGAAAATACTGATGAACATAACAGTGAGGTTCTTCTGTGGTGCCTGTCTTTGTATTTGTCTGGGAAAACCTCTAGGATTTCAAACTCTGCCTGGATTAGAAATAAGAAAAAATATGTTGAAAAGAATCATAAACTGAGTGATGATATGTATTGCTGATGGTAAAAACAAATGTAGTATTGACATTTAAAAACAGGTGGCAAACTCGTGTTCTGTGAGCATGCTTGCAAGTGTTTACAACTTTGGTTTGTAGAAAATTCTGCTGCATTTTGATCTTGTATGCAACAAGACGTGGTACAGCACTTCTTGCTTACTGAAAAAGGCAATTCCATTTTTTTATTTGTTTAGAACAAGTTCAAACGTGAGGAAAAAGCAAATGGATGGAGAATAGACAAAGCTTTCAGTAAGTAAAGCATACCCCACCCTACCATAAGTCGGTTAACTAGCAGTTATCTTCTTTCACTGTCAGTTTTTGCTCTGCTTAAGTTAACTATGTGACAAAGCATCTTGATCATAGCTGAGTTTAGAAGTTGAGTTTACATTTTTATGAAAAGTTTGGCTGACAGTAAAGTCTTTGGGTTTAATTTCTTGCTTTTCTGTATATTTAATATTTTACATTAATGTTTCCATATATATTCAGTTAATCATGCTGGACCTATTTATCAGAGTTACTACTTGCAAACTGTTTTGAGAATCTTTAAATCCTTTGTATGTTGTTTCAGTGAGAGACACAAGTCTTGAATTAGCATGTGTTCTGCTCATAAAGAAGCAAAATAGCTTCTGACAGGTTTTTGGTGATGCCAGGCAATGCATTTGCAGGTAGGCCAATAGTCATAAACAGAAAGAAGTGCAGATTGCACCCAGGGTGAAAGGGCTCTCTGGCTATACAGCACTGTTTCCTGGGAAGCAGCCCTGGTCCAAGAGGTGCCCTCCCTTCTGTGGCTAGCACTTGTACGAGCTCAGGGGAGTCACCTTGGGTCCAGCCCTTCTGCTCACACAGGGAACACGGGTGCAAATGATTTGCCTGTGCTCCCTAGACCAGCTACAGCCCTTCTTGAGGTGCTCAGTCACCAATTCAAGGTGTGATCCAGCAGTTCTCCTATATCATGTTGATGCATTACGTATACTGTGATAAGTACTGTAACTGTTCCACTATCTGTTTTTTTTTAAACCAAGCTGCCTAATAATTTTTGTCACCTCTTGTATTTTCTCAGGTGACGCAGAAATTGATAAAGGATTTTCTATTTAAATTTACATAACCTCTGCTTCTTATTATCATAATGTATTAATGCGTATTTTACAAAAATTCTTACCTTTGATTTTTTTTTTATTTATTTTTTTCCTATTTTGTTACTTAAAACTGAAAGAAGAAAAGCGGCCCTTTGATTTTGAATTGTTCGCCCAGCTTCTTGAGAAGGTCTTGGCAGATGAGGAAAAGAGGAGGCAGAAGACTGTGAAGAGCCAGAAGCCAAAGGAAAAGAAGCCACTAAAGCCTAGGAAGAAGCCTAAAGGTATTTCAAAAGAACGTGTGAGAGCATTACAGGCCAGTGTGTATTAAGATGTTGCTAGCAGAAGTAAAATCCTGTAGAGAATTTCTGTCTTCCCTTTTCTAGACATAATAAGAGAATCCTGGCTTAATAATATAATTCTTTAGGAGTAGTTTGTTAATCAGAGAGTCATTGAGGTTGGAAAAGACCTTTCAATCTAAACATCCCCTGTACAAGTTAAGACTATTTATTTGTGTCCTATCTTAATAATTGGTAGCAGCCTGTTTCTTGAGGTACGTTTTCTCTGGGCAGAAAGGTGAGACCACACTGAGCATAGTGCACTTCTATGAATTGAAATGCTGATATTCTCAAAGAGGAATTCTAATTTAAGTTAGTAGGAATCTCAGTGATTTGCTAATGAATTTGCTGCCAGAATCCATGGCCACACACATCTTTTTGGCAAGGTTGTTCTCTGGCTTTAATTATCCTTTTTTTTTTTCATCTGGAGAGTTGCTAACTATATAGCATCTTATTACTTCATTAACTATGGCAGGCCCTTTCGTAAGTCTGCCTAAAACAAAAATGGTTCTGCTGACATCATTTCAGAAATTTTGTGGGGTTTTTGAATGTTTGTACCTTAAAAGCCCCTTTCCTTATAAAAAAGAGCAACTCTCTCTAGGGGGTGCTGGCCAGGAAGCAGCATGTCAATTTAATTCTTAAAATTGACAGGGCTGTTTTTCTATATCACTTCTTTCAGATTTGACTGAGGAGGACCACCTAGTGGGTATTAAAGTTGAATGTAGAAATGGTGTTGCCAGACCTTAATAGTGTGTTTAATGTACATCATGTTAAGCAATGTGAATATACTTTTCTATTTCTCATGCATTTTGAATTACTTGGAGGGTACCAAATATAAGAGTAATAAAAGGAACAGGGAAGAAGTGTTTGGTGGTTGTCTGATGTTCCACGTAAATTCAAGATCATGACAAAATGTTCTGGAAAATGAAGGAAGCAGAATTTTAGAAATGCATTAAATCCAGAAGGGTGCTTATAAATTATTAGCCAGATAATAATTTTAAGCTTTCTTATGTAAAATAAGGATGGTTAAGTCACATGCATTGATTGAGCAAAATCTTCCTGACATAATTTCTGCAACCACGACTATCTCTTTCTGCAGAGATAGAAGAATTCTCTTTAGGAATATCAGTGCCTGTTTTTACTGGACCCAAAAACAGCTGCATAATCCAGTAAAAATTATAGGAACAAGAACACTTGATAACTGTGCCCTTTGTTGGCTTTTTGCTCATCTAAGTGTGGTCCCAGGTGTGGAACATGTTTTGTGTTTAGTGCGGAAGCTTCCTTGTTTCCTTGCAATATACTGACACTGATGTGTGGATTCGAAATACATTGCTAGGGGGAATATCTTTCACATTTATGACTCCTAATACTCTGCCAGAGTAGTAACTGGAGCCATATTGTGTCAATAGCAAAAGTTGCCAACACAGAAACCACTGATAATGAAGATGATCTTCAGGAAGCCAGAATTTCTGACGCAGAAACAGAAGCAGATACTGTGACAGCTGAGAAGGAGAATAAAGAATCGCTGGGTGTTTCGGAAGAGGCAGAAGAACAAGTTTCATTAGAGGCAGCGTTAGTGAATAAAAAAAGAAAAAGGAAGAGAAAAGATGATCTTGAACAGGAAGTGGAAAATCATCCGGAAGAGTTGGCAGTCCCTTCAAAAATTGCTGAGGAAGGAAAATCATCTAAGAAAAGTAAGAGTGTGTAACAAGTGTTTACTTGTTGAAATACAAACTGTTTGTAAATATACCACGAGATTAGAAATGAAAACTGAGCTTTTGTTTCATATCACTGATCTGCCTTGAAAGGTTGTGGATTGGTGCCCTTCAAAGTCAACTTTTGTCCTATAACAGGATATATTTTGTTGTAGCTGAAAACAGTTCTCTTAAAATGTAATATCTAGTAGATATGTTCTGCTGGGATGTTTTTTTTCCTCCTAAATTAACACTTGCATTACTATAGCTAGGATGCAAAAGCTGGAATTCTAAGTTGATGTACAGAACATCCAGATTGATTTAATTCTTTATTAGCAGGAAAAAAAATGGTCAGTGAACCAGACGCTGCTGGTCATACTGTCTGCAGTGAAGAACCGAGCAGTGTTACTGAAGAAGAACGAGATGATCTACCTGATGAAGAGGAGAGATCAGTGTCCTTTAGATCAATGGATGATGTAACAGAGAGAGAAAGGGATGTCAATTTAGACAGGTAATGTTTGCGTTGGAATGCTTAAGAACAACAATAACAAAAGTGATTAAAACTTTTAACATTAGTTTCATTTATTTGTTTTTGCCATCAGATGTGGCAGAAAATGGGTGGGTTTTTAGTATCTAAGGATTGTCTTGGGTTTGTTTAAAGTTGCTTTTTATTTACAGTGTTAATGTATTTTCTGCCCTAATAGTGCCCCAATGCTTCCCTATTTTGAAAGGAATGTTGGGCTAAATATGGCTATTTATAAAGACAGTTCACTTATCCTGACTACCAGTGTTTCTCAAAGCACTGCTTGGTAATGTTGCTTTGCCCTTGGAATTTTCATCTATGGACTTTGTGCTGAATCTGGGAAGACAGGCAGGCTTCAATTTTGGGTATTTTGATAGAAAAAGGAAATCTAATAGTTGTTTTGTTAAGCTTCTTATATTGGAAAGTTTTTTATATATAAAGTGATTATGAAGCTGTCAGGACTGATTGGTCATTTTGTTTGTTGCTTGCTCTGTATAGTAACATCATAAATGTTTTGTTATTTCATACAGTTTCCCAAAATCATCTATGTGCTTTAATTCCCCTTTGGAACTATATGAAAGAACAGTAGCTGTCCTCGAACACAGCATAGTTACAGAAGATAGGGAAAGATTATCTTTGTGCAGTGTTGATATCAGTGAAGTCTGTTTTTAAGACTGTGTAGTCTAGAATACTCAAGCGATGTTTTGACATCTGATTTTAAAACAACTTCTCTACTTTTGCAGCTGAGATCATGGGAACATCACTAAAATTTGTCGGATAGTGTTAAACATAATCATTTGACGTCAAAATTGCTTACTACTATAAATCTGAATTTTATATGTGCAACTTGATCTGACTGTAAGCAACAGTAGCTTTTAATTAAAATACAGTCTTACTGTTTTTGTGTGCATTTATTGATTTCAGCCTTCAAGATAGCAGTGATGTAACACTATTAACGGAACATACCAAAGAAGGGAGCCTAGATGTCACAGGTGATACATCACAAGAAATTCAGCTCTCAGAGTGTCCAGTTTCAAGAACTAGAAGCAAAGAAAGACAACTTGAAGAAGCTAGAGAAACAACGGTATGTTTATTTGATAAAATTTTTATTTTTTATTTTTGTGCTTTTCTGATTTATTTAAATCTTCCTCTTTAGTAATGATAATATTTCTGCAGATCAAAGCTGTTTTTTCTTTGTTTCGGGTTTCTTCTCGTTTTGATTTGTCATAAGATACAAAAAAAGGCAAGAAGCCTGACTTCCAGAATCTAACTATTTCCATTTTTCATTAGCTTTTATGGGCTGTTATACAGCCTTGTCTCACGAGCAATTTATAAAGCTGAACAGGTTATTTATTCAGAACTGGGGCGTTGCAGTACCAGTAGTAAAACTTGACGTATTGCCTTGTGCCAGTTTTTGCTGCTCCATGCTTACTAGCAGAATGTTGGAGCCTGAGCAGGATAAGCATAAGGTTGTTTGCGATGCCTCGGAAGAGAAACCTGTCTAAACTTTTGTTTGATGGTCCTGGCTGGTTTGAGATATTCCAGGAAACATATAAGAAACGGAGACAAGATTGAGTTGTCTTTGTATGAGTATGTTCTAATCAGACACAGCAGTTTAGAAACTTACTGAGATTTCATGTAACATTCTTTCACAGACTTTATACTCACGATTTCATGTTTAGTTGCCTTTTCAGATCTGCCTGTGCTTTCTTCAACAGTAGCACACTGAAGCTTCTTAATTTTAATTCAGATAACATACAAGTGTTTTCTTTGGGTTGTTTTAAGTGTGATGCCTGAAAACTAAGCTGTTCTTCTATAATATCATGTTTCCTCTCCTCAGCAGTAGATTCAGGATAAAAGGTGCTAATCTTACATTTCACCTTAACGTTGGCTCTGTTTCCCCTGGTCATTGTTCTGTCCTTGTACCATTACATCATTTTTGGAAATTAATATACAGTTCGAAAACTTCTATTTGGGAATAAATTACTTTATCTTTCGCTTTTTAATACAAAAAATTATCTTTCAGCTAAGCTCTACAGCGAAAGATTAGGAAATTCTAAGTGCTAGTGTTTCCCTAAAGTGGTGAGCAAATAATTTCTATTTTCACCTTGCTAAAGCAATGGCTTCATTTTAGTGGAAAATTAATTATTTCAGTCTTCGTGAACTCCAAATGCCTGTAGCTGGAAATGTTGGAATGATACTGTATCATGATGCGTAGTAGTTGGAATAATATTTATAAACATAAATGAACTGAAAAATGTGTGTTGGTTCATTCAGTGAATGAGCTCTGCATACATCAGCTTATCACAGTAGTCTTAGTAGCCAGAGTAGCCAAGCTCTCTGTCTGATTACTTGAGGCTTTTTGATGTGAGTAAATAGCAAGTACTCTAGAATAGATCGTTTCAAAAGGTCTTTAAGGGAAGTTGTGACTGTGTTGACCTGCAGTGGCAGATTTTCTTTAAAAATTAGAAATAGCCAACTAGTGATGTGTAATGCAATTTTATCAATTTAATTAAAAGAAGTGAATCAATTAGAGAATAGGCTTTTATCTTAATTCAGTAGATAAGTTCTGTGGAAACTTTATTGTAATAGTGATTAGTTTGCTGTTGTCGCATTTTTTTTTTTCTCATTTTCAGAGTTACCATCAGGGTTCTGTAGGAAACTGATTTAAAAACTAGACCTGGAGATTAATCCTAAGTGTTACTGCCCAAAGAGTCTTTATCAGCTTCATTCAACTAAGAAAACAAACTGATTTTCTTCTTGTTTCTGCCTGTTCTTACCTTATAGCAGAGTTCTTGCGTGCTTATCACTTAATTTCTAAAATACTCTTTTAATCTTACTTAGAATGTAGACACACATGGCTTACATAAACCAGAGGAAAAGCAGAATGCATCAGAAAGTGATTCTCAGTCTCAAATAATGTAAGTAGAGGTATTCTTTACCTTGTGGGTTACTTGAGCTAAACCTTCATTTGGCTGTATTTCCATTTCACCTGTGTAGGCTGAACTAGATGGTAGATAATTCTGACTTTTTAAATATTTAATAAAGTATTTTTGATGGAAGTTTTGATAGCTGAGGAGTGATTAATGCTTCAACTAAGACATGCATAGTGGATATATTCCAGAAGAAGGCTTAACGTAGCTTACAGTGAGCTAGTCCCTCTATAGTCAGCAGTAGTGAGATTCTCTGAAGAACTGTTTCTGTTTTGTGAGTGAACCTATTTTCTGAAAGTTGATCTTGAAAAGAGATTCATTGTGTTCTTTGAAAATGGAATATGGCCATCATAGAGTATTTGTTATGTACATCATGTATGTGGTGTTTAAACAACTCTGTCTAAAGTTTCCATTTTAAAGTTTACATTGAGTTAAGAGGAATTACTTGTCTTGGTCTGCATACACGAGGGCTGCTCTGAAAGTAATACCTCCTGTTTATTTCCATGTATACAACAATGGATAAAAAGAGAACAATGACACTGTTTGACAGAGCAAATTCTCAGCTACAAAGCACTATTTTTCAACGTAGCTACCACTATTAGCTGTACATTTTCAGCAGCAATGAACTAGAGCCTTCTTGTCATGCTTGTAGAAATCTGGACTTGCAGAGCTGACCCACTGTCACCACTGCTGAAGAACACTGTGCTCACATCCACTGGGTGTCTCCAGAAGGTTCAGCCCCTACAGTCATACCACCGCCATCTGCTTCTGGCATCATGGGCCAACACAACAAAACATGAGGTGTTACTCTCAGAGTAGTCTTCAAAAATATATGATGCAGTTCATGTATATTAGTACAATTTAGTTTTTAGTATTTTTTATCTTAAAAAGAGGGCAACAAAAACACAAAACTGCTGGGATGTTTGACCTTACCTTTGTGAAACTAATGCATCAGTGTCTGGTTCTCTCTAGTAGTAATATGAACTACCTCTTCTTATGTCTTAAGGAAAACTGAAAAGCCAGCAGAGAGGAGGCGCTTGCAGAAACCTAAACCCAATATAATGAAGTTATCTGGTAAGAAAGAAGCAGTAAACCATGAGAAAATGGAGGCTGAGTCTTCCTCTCCAAAACTTGTGAATACTACTGAAAAGGTCAGGAGGAAACATTTTTCTTAATGTGCTAACTACTCTCATCAATTTTGGTCAATGCTTATCCTCTGTACCAGCTACTGTCTAATATGTAGCATTGTGAGAACTGCCTCACATTTCATGCTGTGCTTGCTTTTGTCAAGATAGGGTTAATTTTGTAGATAATGGCCCAAGCCGTGCTGTATTTTGGATTCGTAATGACAGTAGTGCAGATAACATGCAGAGGTTTGAGTTGCTGTTGAGCACGCCTTACACAGCGCTAAGGTCTTTTCAGTTTCTCATGCTGCTCTGTCAGCAAGAAGGCTGGAGGTGCTCAAGAAGCTGGGTACAGAACGACGACAGATGACTCCCAAGTTACCGGTTATCCCATACCGTGTAGTGTTGTGCTGAACAATCAAATGCTGGAAGGGTGTGAGTTTGCTAAGGCTGCCATTGCAGAGGAACTGACTGTGGTGCTGGTGGTGGACAGTTGTATTGTGCTTAGCTGCCCACTGGAGTTAAACTGCAACATTTGCATTAATTCCAGTGCTCTGAGGAAGACAGTGGAAGAAACAGAAGTACAATCGCAGAAGCAGAAAGCATGGATTTGGATACTAAATCTGAGTAAATATTGAGATTACTTTTCACTAACTGATTGTAATTGTTAATTTGTTTTGCATAGTGCTGTTAGAAAAACCAAAACACTGATAATTAATATGGATCTTAGACTTGAGGGGAATTATCATGGATGATTCCAGTAATGGTTCTGCAGTACATGTTGCGTGTGTTTTATGGGAAACTGTGGGAAGTTCTACTCCTGTAAAGTACAGGCTTGAAATTTGGTGGGGAGGGGAAAGTGATAACAGTGGCTTTGCCCCCACCCCGTCTGCCAGCTGTTTCTGATGCTTGGAGAAGCAGCAATGGCATGCTCCCAGTGTGATTACTTAATATTTTCAACATACAGATAAATGGAGTTTCCACACTCTTAAGACTAAGCAATGTCGGATACTTACATGAATTAACTTGCTAAAGTGTGTGCAAAACTTTCCAAAGATAACTCAATGTAACATTGCCTCCCGAGTAAAGAAAGCTGTGTGAGCCATTGGATATTAGGCTTGAATATTATGGATTAAGTGTCATTATTTTGAACCCTTTGTGCAGAGAGCCTGAGAAAACTGTGCTTGCAGTAGCAAGAATTAGAGGAAATCGACAGAGGTTTAAGCCTAACCTTACGAGGGCATCTGGAAGGAAAGAGCATGAAAACAACACGGAAAATGATAAAATGTCCCACCCGGTGTCTAAGGAAGAAACTGAAACGGTATTGATGGTGCGAGATAACTGGAAATAACCTGTTAATTACAAAACTGTTGGATGCAACAGCAACATTCGCTTTTGTTTCCTGAGCGTGACCAGGAATTAGCACTTACTTAGCCATCAGTGACTGTAACATGGTGTAGAGATCTCAGCTTGGGTGACAGCTCGTTGCACAAATGGTAGATGTTAATACTCTCTCATGCCATGCAGCAGGCACAACATTGGTTTTTTGAACTAGGCTTTACAGCACCTTTCTGGGCATGTGATACTTACTGCATAAGTGATTACATCTGTCATGAGCAGCCTGTTTTGTATCCTGTCATGGATAGTTACCTGGTCTATTAGGTAATGATGCACTTGATAAGTACAAAGATGTTAATGTCTTAATATTCTATTTCTACCCAGAATACTGACCAAAGGAATAAGTTTGATGTCAGCAGTGGAGAAGCTGTGGAAAAAGATGGTAAAGTCTTGGAGATGGTGTCTCAGTAAGTATGCTGGGGGAGGGAAAAAAATATATATTTCCTTCTTGCAATTTGCCACCCTCACATCTGGTCATGTTACATAGGATGTTAGTTACACAGAATTGCAGAATACCAGCATCTTCACAATCTTAAAACAGAAGTTTCTTAGGCAATTTTTGCTCTGAGATAGAAATTCAGAGAAGAGTAACATTTATTTATTTATTTGTTTGTGTGCTTACTTATTAAATGCATATAATAAATTACTTGTTTTTAGATTTAAAGCAGCGTTTTTAAATGCATCAATCCCCATGATGAATGCAAAGAATTGGCTAGTCCCTTGCAAACTAAAGCAAGCTATCTCCAATAGTTTGAATACTGATCTATCATCCTTTCAGTGAGTGAAAAGTATTGAGTGTTTAAGCAACAGGAATAAATGTTTGTTCTTAATGCGTAGATAAGCATTTGAGTGTGAGGAGGAAAAAAAAACCATTCCAGTGTGGGTGGTTTAATGTATATTTTAATTAATAAGTGTTTCCTGTATTTCTATTCAGTGGAGAAATGGCAGATGTGGTGTGACAGGAGAAATGTCCTTTGCAGGAGAGTTAATAACAAAAACACCTTGTCTTTTTACTTAGTCCTTTTAAAGAAGGTGAAGGATGACTATACAAGGTTTGATCAGACATAAAAACACTTCAGCATTTAGTTCTGTTATTATCTTCCTTGCTGTATAACGTGGCTCTCGGAGTAAAGGCATAGAAGAAGGTGGTAGTTGTAGATACATCTTGTATGTGTACACCAGTAAGATTAGTAAGATATTGTTATATTCTTATAAAGTTCCTGATACCTTTCATAGCCTTTGTTAAATTAGGTTGTTCTGCCTCTAGAGCAGCTACGAATTTGAGAAGTGCCTTTTGTGAGTCAGGAAAAGATCTGTAGCGTAGTATCCCATTTCCAGTGGGGAAAGAAAAGAACGGTGCAAGCATACATTTTTACTTCTCAAGCACTTCTACTGTCTCCATGGACTTAGCAGTGCATAGCTCTGCTTTATGGAAATGTATGTGATTTAGTGCTTAAAAAGGAAAACATATTTGCCTTACGAGCCTTCCAATGTAAGATCCATAAGTACACAAGATGTATTCTGTATTTTTCCAGGTCTAATGACATGGCTGGTTCACAAGAAGGCAGCAAAGAGAGTGTGCTGAAACCAGCACCTTTCAAAAGAGGCCGAGTGCAGAAACCCAAACCAAACCTAGAAAGAACTGTTGCATGGAGAAAAGACCACGGACATGAAAAAGATCCTGAAGAGGAGGAAGCTGAAGGTGGAGAAGCGGAAGGATGTGCGTTACACCATGTGAATGAAAGCAAGGATTCGTGCCACAAAGATGTAAGCTTCTCAAGCAGCTGCATAGATGTATTTTTGCTGGGCAGTGGTAAGAAAGATTTACCACTTAATCTGCAAGCATAGTATTTGTGTGTCTTATTCCTTCCAGTTAAACTGAATTGTCATATGTTTTTCTGGTGCTTGTAATTAGATTCTGCTTTCTGTAGAGACAGAGATTATATTTCACTGATGTTTTTGTTGTTGGTGGTGGTGATACCAGATTTGAAAGGAGAAGTGCTGAACAGAAAGGATAATGTTGAAAAAAAGACCATTTCAGATGGAATGTATGCAGAAAAATAACAAATTTTTATCTTTAAAGTATTCGGGGATTTTAGCTGATGAACAAAAAAAAGAACTTAATTTTTGAGGTGTTTTAATACGAGAATGATTAAAGTAAATATTTTTTCTTCCTTTCATTCCAAAAAGGAGATTGGCCAAAAATGTTTTTCTTACTAGAGTGGAACTTGTCTTCTTTTTAGGGAGTGGCTGATGCTCCCAAGAAAAGCCCACAGCAGCTAAAAGCTGTTGAAGATGAGAAAGGACCTTCAGATGTCTTGAAAGGCGCTTCAGATTTCAGTACAGGGTAAGATTATTTTTTAAGCAGAGAGATGGAGTGGAGGATGCGCTCCAGGTTGGACGTGTCTGTGACAAGTTCTCCTTTTGGTAAAGAAAAAGGTTAATGAATAAGAAATTAAGAAATGCTGTAGATCTGTTTTGTAGTTTTAGAAATTATGAGCTAGATGAAGGATTTGGTTAAATGTTTACATTCCTCTCAAGGTTTGACTAGAAGTTGCAGTTGTTTTGAAACTGCTTCATTTTTCTTTCTTTTGCTGACTTGTCTTGAAGGTACAGGTTCTTGATGTTTGATGTGATCTTAGTTGATCTTTTTCATGGCGTCCCTTCCTTTGCTCTCATTCTAGCTACTGCTGAAAATTAAATACAAGCATTTGAAATGTGATTGGAAGAATTCATCTTGTCCCATGCCATCAACTGCCTGTTTGGTTTTTTAGGGAGTCTGGTCCTGAGATCCAAGAAGACAAAACTGTTACTTCATCAGTTCGGTTACTGAGGAGTCGATTCCATAGACCAAAGCCAAATTTCAGAACAACAAGTAGGAAGGAAGAGATGGATATAAATGAAGGTGTATCGCAGGAGGATGCCAACAAGAAGGAAAGTTTGATGCAGAGTAGTCATGAGTCTTGCGTCCCTCCAGATGCAGATGTAAGGCTTTTTCTTTTTTTTTCTTTGTCAGTTGGATTCCAGCTTCTGAGTTTGTGAAACTGATAGAAACACTTGATGATGTAAAGAAAAGATAGATTAGTCTTTTTAGAAACAATATATTTTTTCAAAAGCTGTGATTTTCTGTGTGGGAACTCTTGTACTTCCAGTTATTTCTGACCTGAGGAAATAAAAGTACTGAAAACATCTACTGAAACCTACATTTCAAGGTGTTTAGTTAAAGAAAGACATACGAATTTTTCTTGGGAAGCCTGTGAAATGATTAGGGAGCAACTAAAAGGAGATGGTCTATTTGGACAGGAAGTGCTCTGAGCAGTGATTAGTACTGAGCTTTGTGGACATAAAACTATCTCCTTTTTCAGTATGGTACCATGACTTGCTTTTGCTCATATTTGTTTTTCCTATTTTTCAGAAAGCAGAAAACTGTGAAGTCCTGCAGTCATTGGAATCCTTAGGAAAGGCAGAGTCAGTTGGCCCACAGGATGTTTCTGAAAGCTCAAGTTTTACGTCCCCAGACACACTTTCTGGATCAGAGTGTGGCAACATGGAGGCCTGTCCACCTGTAGATAATCTGAATGAGACCTCAAGTACTAATGCTGGGTAAGGGTCTAGCTGCATTTATACCTTGACTAATAAGGAAGGCATTTTAAAAGGATACTGTTCTGCTGATGGATTTCTTGTTGGCTAAGAAAGTCTAATAAAAATTCTGAATGTTACTACTTGTAGATTTAACACTAGTTGTATGAAAGCCCTAGTTACTGCTATGCTAAGCATCACATGAATGAATGTTTACTTTCGATTGAGAGAACAGTTTGTGCTGTAAGGGATCTTAAAGACTATCTCACTTCAAATGTCCTGCCATAGACAGGGATACCTCCCACTAGATCAGGATGTTCAGATCTGCTAACCAAACTAGCCTTGAACACCTGCCTCTAGGTATGGCACCCACAGCTCTGGGCATTACCCCAACCTTTATGCAGGATGCCATGCTGCACTTTGTTGAGCTTCACGAGATGCACATGGGCTGACTTCTTGTGGGTTGTCTGAATGGCATCCCTTCCTTCTCTTGTTTCAACTTCACCACTCAGTTTGATATCAAACTGATATTTTGTCTTCCTTTATGATCCTCATGTACCCATTAGAATCCCTTGCTTGCATCAGCTTAACTTTCCTGATCCCATTCCTATGCTTCTGTTGGTATCCAAGTATCCCCAGGATGTGTGTCTCTACTTCCACTGGCTGTGCATTCCCCCTTACATTTCAGTTGGACTGGGAGGTCCTGGCTCAGCCATGCTCATCTCCTGCCTTCTTTGCCCACTGTCTTGAACATGGGAATCAAGAGCTCTTGTGCTCCAAGAAAGATGTCTCTAAATATCTGCTGACTCTCTTCTGCTTCTTTATCTATGACAGCTGTTTTCAGGAGAATCCCATTGACTAGTCCCTTTAAAAATCAGGAATTTCACTTCCTTAAAATGTAGGGTCCTTACTGTACTGCTCAGCCAAAATCATGAATTCCACCAGCACTTAATCACTGCATTTTCTCTGTTTGGACTTTCCTACCACATGAACTAAGAAGTTATCCTCAGGATGCTGCGAGAGTCTCCTTGACTGCTTGCAGCTTGCTTTGACACATTTCCAGTAGATGTTAGGGTGGTTAAAATCACCTGGCAATATCGGGGGTTGGAAGAACTCTACATCAACGCCCTCCACCCAGTAGGAAACACCAACTACATAGCTTTCTTGGTTGGTTTGGTCTCTAATTGTCACCCGTACTCCACAGTGGCTGCTGGCTCCTGGCTTTTACCCATGCTACATTGGTAGGGAGACACCTTCCATTGCAGGATCACTTTTCCATCTTGTTATTTGTGAGCATTTAGGAGTCATTAAGAATTATTTCTGTTGTGGAAGTAGTCAGTAGATGAATGCCTATACACATTTGCTGAAAAAAAAATAAATATTTGTGTGCGTAATTTAACACGCAGCAGAATTTTGTATTTGTGTAATGTCTTTCAAAAAGTAAGCTGTGTTTTATAAAAGTGAACCTGTGCTTTTTGATGGCGTGCTTTTGTATTGAATTGGATATTGTTTGTTTGTTTCTGGTTGTCTTAGCATTGATAGAAAAATCCCAGCTCGAGGTGAAAGTGAACAAAGACCTCTTCAACCTGTCCAATTAGTGAGGGGCGGATTCCAGAAGTACAAGCCCAACTTGGGAAGAGCTGTTAGAAGGAAAGAATTACAAATACCAGAAAATAATGAGGATAAGAAATCTGAAGCGGATGACTTGGAGGTGCAACAAACTGAGTCTGCTCGTCAAGTGTCAGCCTTTGTAAGTATACTAAGAATGGCTACTTTGCCTTCGAAAATGCGATTCCAAGTTACATGTTCTATCTTGGGCAGATATATTAGAATATTTAACTTTCATTCCCTGAAGCAGAGACACCATCTGCTATGAAAGAAATCCCACAAACTGAACTGTTGAGATATTGCAGGTACGAAATTAGTGGAGTCTACAACTTACAGTCTTAATGTCTTCTCAGAAATGAGGATCTAGTTTTGATTGGGTTGCATGACAGATGAAGGATTATGTACATTTTAAGTAAGCAGAATGCAAGTTTGTTTTATATTGCGATACATAAAGATGGGCATTTAGTTCATTTTTTCTTTCCTGCTTGGTTGATTGAAGGCTGTGTTGAAGAATCCAGGAAGTATCAAGAGAAGACATAGGGTAGTCTGTTTATCTGCAAGAGTTAAAGTCGTTGTGTGTTTATAAATGAAGTTCTGTTTTATAACCTTGCTTGATTCTCCTTTTTTCTTGCTGTTGAAATGGATAATACGTCTGTGTTATTGCAAATCAAAGGGTAAAAATGAAGCTGCATCGCATGAAGGAAATGTACTGAGCAATGAGGAACATGCACAGGAAGAGGTACCTCAAGTGCCCTGTATTTCTGAAAACCTGTTGTGTGAACAAAGCAGGTAAGGTCAGAGTTTAGCAAAATCATGTATGAAAAGTTTTCCTTTGGTACATAAAGATCAGTCTTTGAAGGTGTAAATTCTTCTGTTCCTTGTATTCGTATTTCTCTGATTTCTTGTTTTCAGTGCCCATGGGCAGCTTCATCCTTTGTTTTTGGTGCACGCTTTTTAGTTAAGGCAAACTACTTTTGGTTTATTTTTGGCTCCTAGTTTTTCATTTGTTTTAAATACACTGTTTGTCTACAGCACTAGGTTTTTGAGTTGTTGGCTCCAACTGTATTCTGTATGGAATGAGGGCTGCTCCAACAGTAATTCTTCCTGTTCTGTTATGTTGGGCCACGCTGTTGCAGACTCATGTCAGTGGTGTGGCAGTAGAGGTTGAACCTTCCCACCACTGCTCCATTCCATGTTGTTGCTGTGCAACAGATGGCAGCAGTGGGACAGTCTGACAGGATGGTGTCTGACGTGGACGCGTGGATGAGGCAACAAAGAGTGGAAGATAATTTCTTCATGTGGAAAAAAACTGCAGCCGTTGACATTCGTTAACACTGAAAGTTTTCGGAGGCCACGCAGTGGATGTGAGCACAGTGGGGCAGTGGTGGTGTGTTTCTGCAGCAGTAACAGCAGCACCTCTGTTTGTGCAGTTTGTTATGAGCGTGGCATGCAGGTGGTTCTTCATCACCGCTGAAAATGTGTGACAGATGGTGTTGACTGTGCTGAAAAACAGTGATTTGCAGATTAGAATTTGCCCCACTGAGTAGTGTGATTGTGCTCTTTGTAGCAGTTGTGGTTTCCTGGCAAGTAAATAGGAAGCACTACTTTCAGAGCGACATATGCAGCCTAAGACAGTACCTGTTCACTCAGTGCAGCCCAGGCAGGCTGTAAGGCTGGACAGCTGGGTACTGCATCCTGTTCAGATCCCTCTGGATGGCAGCATGAGCATCTAACATATCGGTCTGATAGCTGAGGGTCGGCTCTTCTGCATCGTCTTGATCATTTGTGAGATGGTAAGGAGGACTGAAGCCAGTATTGACCCCGAAGCCAGTAGCTCTCAGTTCCTAGCCTCGTAACACTCGTAACTGATCACTACCTTCAGGGCCCACCTGTCCAGCCAGTTTTCAGTCCACCTTATTGTCTGCCCATGCAGCCTGTAACTTAGCAGCATCTTTATGAAGGAGTTAGGGGCGATAGTGTTGGAAGCCTTGCTGGAGTCAAAGTAGATCATTTCTGCTGCTTTCTCTTCCTTTGCCTACCAAGTCAATTATTTATAACAGAAGATTTATCAGGTTGGTTAAGCTTCTTGTCTTTCCTGGTTCTGGAAGTGGTTTACAGAATTTATCATTGCATCACATTCCTCAGGATTAAGGTGAGGCACAGCAGCCCATAGTTTCCTTGATCCTCCTTATTGCTTTGTTTGAAAGCTTCAGCTTTCTGTTCACTCATCTGAATGTGATTAAAGGAGAGATGAGAATTTTATCTTGTTTAAAAGCAGTAGTACCTTGAATACTGGAATTAATGAAGATAGCGTTCCTATGGCTAATTAATCTGGGAACCCATTGTTGCTGAAACTTTTATCTCTTCCTAACATCTTAATGCTTTTCCAAAAGTAAGCTAAATGTTCCATTACTGCAGAAAAGAAAATCATGTGATTTTTTTGGTTTGTTTGTTTTTTAACTCTTTTAACTCTGTTTTGCTAAAGTAAATAAATAAATACACAGAACGACTGAATTCATTTCTAACCGTATGTTTTATGATAAGACAAGCTTGTGGAATGTATTTTGTGGTGCATGGAAAGTTAAAGTTGAAAAATATTGTTTTCTAGGTCTGATATAAAATTAAGTTCTGGAGAAGAGAGCAATCAGTGTGATACAAAACCTTCACGGCAAGCAAGGGTATCCCTCAGGAACCCAAAGCCAAACCTAACAGGAGCTCACAGAAAAAGGGGTCATTTTGAAGAAGACAGAAGAAGCGATGAAGACAATGCTGAGACTAGAAATACAGAAGAGCATTTGTTAGAAAAAACAGGTGTATCGGTGGTAAGTGCTGATGTGTTTTGAGCCTCTTTGTACCTCAGTTCTTGTATTTAGCTTCTTAAAACTCATAGGTGACATGAAAATCCAGTATGTAAATATGAAAAGTTAAGGTGATGCTTTCATTCTTTGTGCTTCACAATTGGAAATGATGCTGAGTTAACATCTAGACACTTAGGAAATATTAAATATACAGTGTTCACTAAAGTTTTACAGTTTACATGCAGAAATCTGTATTACTCTGCCTGTGGCAGGAGGATCGAACCCTGATGATAGTTCAGATCCCTTCCAAACCAAGCATTCTATGATTCAATAAATAAATAAATAAAGGTCTTTGTTATGGTCCCACATCACTTTCCTATCTCTGAATTGGAAAGATACAGATTTGAAGGGTGGACTATTCAGTAGATAAGAAATTGGTTGGATGATAGCAGCAAGAGTGTTGTGGGCAGTGGTCTCATATCCAGGTGGAGGCTGGTCAGGAGCGGTTTCCCTCTGGGTTCCATCTTAGCACCAGTGCTTTTTCAGCATTTATATCAATGACGTGGACAGGAAGATTGAGTGCAACCTCAGCAAGTTTGCTGATGATACTGAGTGGTGCAGTTGATACAACAGGAGGAAGGGACGCCATCCAAAGGGTCAAGAAAATGTTTGAGAAGTGGGACAACTTCTCTTGATGAGCTGCGTGGACCTGGTGTGTTATTTGGCATTAGTGGGAAACTCAGGCATCATATTTAATACCATCTCATGACACTTTTTAAAAATCTGAAATATAAAGAAAAAAAGAGGAACAAAATGAACTGTGCTACCAGATTACAGCTGAACGTGTTCAATGATAGCAGTTGTCTCTTCTATCCAGCAGAACTCCAGTCACACAGAAGAAGCTGCTTCCTTCACAGTGTCTACAAGGAAACATGATTTTACAGACTCTGAGAAGCCGTCCTGTAAAAGAATCAGGCAGAATAGTAGTTTCCAGTCTCCAGAGAGATCATTAGAGAATAAGAGTCAAGTAGAACAAGAAGAGTCTCAGCTTTCTGCACCTCAGCAAAAAAAATCAGATGATCAGACAAGGTAAAACAGCTGATTATTTACATATGTTCAACTGATTGTTTCTGTTCTTAGACATTAATAACTAGCCATAGTTCTGACGTGTGTGTGAGAGAGAAAGAGAGCGCATGCAGGATGGTAGCACTAATGACTTCCACCTGAACCATAGCAGAGGCGTGCAGAAATCCCTGCACCCTTTACTCTGTTTGCAGCTTCCTAAAATGAACAGCCAGCACTCTCACCAGCCTACCCCGGAGTCCACTGTGGTCTGAGTAACAGTTCCAGATTTTAAAAGGAGAGCTTTAAAAATACCCATGCTGGGGACAATGGGATTATGAGAGTTATCCAAGCAAACTGTGCGGGAAGTGTCCTCTGTACTTGGTTTCATCTCTCTATCAGTTGACAATGCAAGCTCTTCTAAGGGTGAAATTTGGAATAATTTTTCTTGCTTAGAGCAATTGCGACCATCTCTTTGGGGATGGAAGCGGTAGCTAATTCAAAGGGATTGCGTTCTAAGAAACGGGAGCCGATCATTAATGATCATCTAACAGTTCTGGTTTCTAGGCATTAGTAAGATGACCAAAAATCTCATAGTTTGGGTTCTGTACTGTGCTTTTAGCAAAGGAGAAACTAGAGAAGTTCCCATGATTTAAAAAGTTTGCAAGCTTCACCTATCTCAAAATGAAAGTTAATTTCATTGTTTCTAATAATTCCATATATTGCAGATTTCATACTGCAGCTTCTCAGCTCTCTGAAACTGCTTACTCCATGCTTAAGATCAGTACTTTTGTGCACATGTGAAGATTTGGTTTCCGGATGGAGTAATACCCGAATGCATTTTTGCCAGCGTGTTGCAGGAAGTAACAGGATTGTAGTCTTGATCACAGTGCTCCTTTTCTTCTTTTCTGTTCATTGAGTTGGTTTTTACTTGTGGTGTCTCTTTTAATGTTTTGGATTGTATTAGACTTGATTATTATTTTTAATATACTCATGTTATGTGCTCTTGCTTTGTGTTCTAGAAGACAACCTAGGAGGTCATCAAAACAGACAGCACTACCAAAACATGGATTGGAGCTAAGAACTGATTCATCTTCTGCTTCTGAATGTGAGGCCAGTTACTGTGAGAAAGGGAATCAAAGACAAGAAGTGAAATCAAGTGTTACTAGAGGCAAAAGCATGAAAACTGCCCACAGAAAGAAACCTGTGAAGGAGCAGAGAAGTTCAAAAACAAGCAGCCTGGTGACCCTCCGGGCTTCTCAAGAAGATGAGGAGGAAGCAGATGACTTTGAGCCTGATGATGAAGATGAATGTTTTGCTGAAGAGGAAGTAAACAAAGCACCAGTGTTTGTTCCAGTAGGTCTTAGGTCTCCTAAACCTATTCCTGTTCAGATAGAGGAGACGATGGAAGAGGTATAATGTAGTTGTGTTCTGTGTCCATGTTTGTTTTGTTTCTTCAAACAGAAGCTTTCATTCCAATTGCAATTGCTAGTACTTGTTAAGTTTAGTTTGTTAAGAGTAGTGCTGACAGTAGCAAGGATGTTTACTTGACACATGTACTTGGTTTCAGATGAATGTACATCAGCCTGGGATCCAAACAGTGTTATGAACTATCAGTAGGTCTGCAGGGTGCTCACCAGGTAGTTTATCGGGGACTGGATTTAGGCACAGTCTGATGTGCTTACTGCATGTTTTGAGGCCTAGGGTGGAGCAAATGGAGCATTTCAGTTCTACATTTGAATGTCAGGGAATGAGAGAGATTACCAGTACAGTTTCTGGTTTCTCTGCAGGTTTGTCCTCCTTTGTTCTTGTGATATACTTCCTGTAACATAAAACTTAAGGAATGGGTTAAGTTTAAACATGTGTCTGTTACAAGATACAGCCCTATATCTCTTTAGTTTAGGCTGTAGAGTTTGACCCAGCAGTGGAATCCACTCCTTCCCTGTGCTCCAATGTAACCCTTCCACAGGCTGGAGGTATTTCAAGGAAGATCCTGCTCTGTCTGGTGTGGGCAGATCCCAAGCCTGTGGTCCTTACATTTTGGCAATTATTTTTTCAAAAGCTGTTTTTGGCCTCTCCCATGAACTGCTTTTATAGTTAAGCCTGGAGTAAAGGCCTAGTGTTTAATTGTGGTTTTAGACTAGAATTAGAACTCTGAGAATGTAACAAGACTTAGTATCATCTCAACTGAACAAACACTAGAGTGGAAATTGCTTCCAGCTCTCCTTTTGGTTTACTACTAGTAGTTCTCTTCCTCTTTTCTTCTGTTGAAATCCTTCTTCTTTACATAAATTAATCATACTGTTTCTTGCTCTGAATGACAGTGAGAGAATTTAAAGCTCAGTCAAAATACTTTGGGAAACTCTAGAACAATGACGGAGAGCAGAGTTGTTGCAGGGAAAGTTTTGCTGAATTGTTGCCTTTCAAAGATGTGCAATATTAGGTATGGAATGATCGATAAGTTACCTAGTATAACACACAGGAATCGTAAGAGATAGTAAAGAATATGGTTAGATGCCTGAGGACTCAGCTGTTTACATATTTAAATAGAGCCATGGAAAGTGTCAGTAAATACTGAAAGCAAGCTCTTGTTAATTGCAAAGATTAAGCAGTTTTCCTGAGATCCTCATTGACAGTATTGTAACAGCTCTGCCATATTTCAAGTCCATGTTTATGAAAATGGCGGGTATCTGAAGTTTGGTTTTTTTTTCTGATGACTTGAAAAGCAGAAAAAATGATAAAATCAACAAAATCCGTTTGAGTTAAATAACCAGCTCAAAAGGTCTCAGCTGGATAATGCAGATTTTCTGATTCCTCTAGTTAGTTATAAGCAGCACTGCCAGTTCTTCCAATTGCTTCCCTCTTTAACCTGCAGTATTGTTCAGTACTTGATTTGTGGAGGGATTCCATGAGATGTTCAATGTCTGCTAAGCATGTAGTTTATTAGGAAAAAATAAAGTATTTGACAGATTTTCTACCATGGCTGATGAACTGAAATGCTTTCAAACCAATTTTTACAGCTGGATATATCTCTGAATATCCCTGATGTGCCGGTGGCTACTAATGTAGAAGGTCTTCCTCATGTGTCTGTCCAGCCAGTCATACAGGAGGAGGAAAAAGGAAACACCTTACCAGCTGTAAGAATGCCTCTTTGTTTTTGACATCTTATTCAGCATTGCCATCTACTTTGGGAACCATCTCTCAGGAACTATTGATAATTGCGTTCTTTCTCCTTGGGGAGCCAGTTGATGAAGGAGATAAATTCCCACCGTGTCCTCACCGTGTCTCCTTCACCTTCCTTTTCTCTCTCTTATTTTATAGCAGATACAAAGCTCTGGCCTCTGACTGGTTTCCAGGCCTGCTTGTGACAGTATAGATATGGAAAACTAACATTTTGTCAGCTCCTACTATGTATTTTAAAGCCAGGGCGACCTCTGGGCTGAGAATTAACCAGGATGCATTACATTAAAATTGCAGATGGATTTTTGTGTAAATATCTGATATGTTTTTCTTTTTGCTTAAGGAAGCAACTGAGCATGAAAATCCAGAAGTGGACAAAGGTAGATATGCAATTCTCTTGTTTGTGTCTTCTGCATTAACATGCTACCAATTTGTGGTTACTCTTGGAGAAAATTTCAAAATTCATGTATTTTAGAAAACAAACAAAAAAAAAAACAACGCTCATGAAGTACTGGATTCTTTCATGTTTTTTTGAACAGACTTAAACTATCTACATTCTTCTGTTCTCTATCAAGCAAATGGACCAAGCATTGCAAAGTTTTGTTTCTTAGAGTTGGAATGTGCATTTTCTGAGTCCTATTCTGTAGTTATCTGTACTGGGAGAAGAGAAAACTTCACAAACCATAGAATCATAGAATGGCTTGGCTGGAAAGAATCTTAAACATTATCTAGTTTCAAAGCTTACAGCTTACTTGACGTGTCGTGAAGTGATAATAAGAAGCAGGAGCTGCAGTCAGCCCATAACACTTTACCTCCACCACATCTCATGGTTTTCCACTGGTCTAGTATGGGATCTTTCCCATGGGATACAATCCTTCACAACTCTTCAGCCTAAGCCTTCTCCACCATATGTCCTCCAGACTGCGGTTCCTTCAGGGGGTGTCATTCAGGGAGTTCTGAATGTAGTGGATGAGAACTGCCATCTGTCCATGAGTATCTTAATTCATGAATGGCAACAACGTAAAAATGCATTCTGTGCTGTATGGATGATAACATCAAATGCTTTTGGGATGTGGGTACATGAATTTCTTGTAAGTATACTTGTGATTTTTACCTCTGAACAACTTTGTAGGAATTAGTGATGGAAGCACTGAAGCTGCCATGACTTTACTTGCAATGGGTGATCCAACGTTCCAGTTAAAAGCAAGCACTGAAGGTATGATCTGATTTATGAGACAAAGTTTTCCTTGTGCATTCTGGGTCCACCTAAGGAGGAACAGAGCAGTAGCTGCAGAGCTTCTCTACATGAGGCTGCATAGCAGGAGGACAAGAGTCTTCTATGTGTTTAGTCCTGCTGAATTGTAGCACATACTTACTCCAGGGGTCTAGGCAATGCAGCTGGGATGGGAAAAGCAAAGCACCTTACCAGGTAGTGCCAACTGCATCACTGTGTGTTTCTGAGAGCTATTTTAAGGAAGGGTGTGTTTGAATTGATCAGTGTTGGCTGCACAGATTGGACAAAAGGGAGGATCTGGAGTTAAATGGACATAAGTGATTTTTCCAGACCTTTAAATTGAAACATAGGCCTTCCCTTCTGACTAGCTGTAACCTTAGGTTACCAGGCTTTTAGTCTAGTTTTTGGTAGATTTTCATATAGAATTTATCATCTACTTCCACTGTTTGAATATTAACTTTCTAAATGTTGCTGTTCTGTGTTGTTTGCTGTTCTAACTAGAATGGACACACGTGTTACCTGTGCAAGATGAGATGAACGTGGCCAACAGTCTTGTGAGCCACGAGGAGTCTGAGCAAAACAGAGCTCCTTATCAGTGTGTAGTTTCTTCAGCTACTTCTGCCAAGGTACCTTGCAAGGATGGAAGCAACGTTAATGTGGAGGATCGAAGCACTTGTGCAGGAACAGGTGCTGAAGAATATGTCAAGGAAAATGCAGCAGATGCCAGGTTAAATTACTACTTCAATTAATTTGTAGAGACAAATGCTCTGACGCTGCTTACTTTTGCAAGGTTCTCTCTGGAATTTTGTCTTGAATTGCAAGCAGTCTTGCTTTAGTGAAAATTTCTCAGCTTAGGTAATTTTCTGTGTCATATGGAGCCACCATCTATATCTTTTCTTTATAATGTTTGCGATGTTGTTCTGTGATTTGAGAGATGTGAAATTTATTCCTCACTCCAGAAGTTAATTTATGTTTGGGAGGGAAGAATGATAGAACTTTCTTGGTATGAAATTGCTGCTAATCCCTAAGATCATTTTCCCAAAGTACTTTATGGCTAATTGGGCCAAGGCAGATTGCTTAACTGTCATTGCTACTGCGCTCTCCATATAGAACAAATATCAAGGAGCAGTGATCTTCTATCATTGTGTTTTTCAATTTTACTCAGATATTCTTCAAAGTTAAAATAGATGGAACTCTTTTTCAGAAAGAATCTAGAGATCATCATGTCCTGTTGTTTGGAAGAGTGTTGACTGCTTGAACAAATTATCAGCTTGTACTCTTCTGTAAAAACATATATGAAGCTTTCACTTAAGTTCAGCAGTTCTTTTGCTGTATTTTTAACCAAAACTTAGTAGCATGTGACCAGTGTTAGATCACTGATCATCTCACATTTTCATATGTTTCAGTTATTTTGATAGAGGACGTACTAGTTTGCAATAAACGTACTTGTTCCAGTTACCAAAGTAGCTGATGTTTGCTTTTGGTTTTTTTTTCTGCCAAATAATGCCTCCTCTGTCAGCTGCAGTCTGTGTTACATCTGTTCATTGTCATCTGTTTTACCTCTCTCATCTTTTTTGTACAGCGTCTTTGCTGAGAATATCTTATTGCTAGATGTCAAGAAATCAAGAGCTATGCTGATGGCATTTCTCCTTCTTACCTTTAGCAACAGTTCTCTGCCTTTGGTGAACAGTATGAGACTGGGAAGAGGCAGTCTCCAGAAGTCAGATCCAAACACTGGAGTACTGAAGTCTAATGAGAGTGCAGTTCAGAAGCCTCTTAATATGAATGTAGTTCTGGAACAGCTAGACAGTGTTCAAAGTGGTAAGTCTGTTTCTTATCCTGGGATTTTAAAATAGTTTCTTCTAGCGGATTCGTGGCTCTTTATAACATAAAACTGAAGTGATCTTTCCAATTCCCGTTCACAGATTACGTGTCAAAGCTATACCACGAGATACTCATTTATTGTAGTTTTATACATAAACCAAAGCCTCAATTTAAAATTAAATGAAATGTCAAAATCAATTTCTGGTCTGGCAATGACAGAAGTACGGCACAGTGTGCTTTCCTTCTGTTGTTAGTATCATTGCTTTCCATCAGAACTGGAAGGGGAGATGTACAGAATAGTTTTGTTTTTCATAACGCAGTTATGGAAAGTAGTGATATGTAAGGTGGCAAAGAGCACAAGATACCAAGGCAAGGTGTGTAGATCATAAATACGAGACATAAATTTTAACCTACATATATGCCAGCATTTTTTAATAAAGAATGTATGTATACAATGTATATAGGAATAAACTTCAGTATGTGTATTTATACAGTTCTACATATATATGCATTAAATGCAAAAACTTATATTTAAAATGATATACAAGAAAATGCTCAAATTATGTAACATAACTTATTAATCTTAAAGTACTTTGTATTTTTAGAGTCTATGGACTTGAGAGGCAGTACAGAAATGCAGGAGGTGGAACAGGTCAGGGTCGGACCAACTTCAAGGGATGTTTCAGGCCTTCAGGATTTTGGAACTAGTATGGAACTTGTCAAGCAAACGGACAACAAAGGGAGGTAGGAAGAAATTGTCAGCTAGCACTTTATTTCTAGATTCTTCTAAAATAAGCAGCTGAAGTGTATGCATGATAGAGATTGTGTGCTTATGGACACTGTGTGTTAATTGCACAGAAGTTTAATTTAGACTTCTGTTTTTAAGATTTTTTATTTCTCAGATGTTACCTGAAGACTTTTGAGTGTCAATGTTAATCTGTGCTTGCTGTTTCAGTACTTACTAATCAACTTGCTACTTAACTGCCTGCCTACAAACTGTCTGCAAGGAAACATTCATTGATGGATCAGTTTGCAAACATTAGTGAGCTCCCAAGCTTTCTTGCTTGGTCGTGCCTTTATTAGTAAAGTCTCAAGTTAGTGGTGTTATGGAGATTTTCTACTGAAATATTTCATATAGATCTGTTTGAACGTTGTGTATGTTCTTTAGTAATTTTCAAACAGGTAAATGTGTGAGCTTCTCAGTAAAGGCACAATTAGAATCGTATTATACAGAGTTTAAGCCCATACACAGGGTACCCTTAATTGGTTTCAAACTATCTGATCATACATCTTACAGAACAGAGAAAGAGATGAAAGATGTTTGTGGAAGTTCTGGGCACTTGTCACCAGAATGTGTGGAATCTCACCTTGGGCCAGAGGATGATCTGGATGAAAGTTCTCTGGACAGAGCTGTGCAAAATCCTTGCCCTGCCAAGGACAGTCAGCGTACAGTCAGCTTTGCTCAGGTAAGTCATTTAATTCAATTACAGCCTGGAAGTGCCCGGTTTCTCAAACTGTATTCAGTGCAAATGTGCTCATCTGTTTTACAGACCTGGCATTTCTGATTTTATTTATTTATTTATTTATTTTTGCACAGGTATAGTCACATTTAACCATGACAACAAGCCTCAGTTTTTAGGATGTCAGCAATAAGTGATGCTTGTTAGCAAGATGTTGAGAATGTCTCAGTTTTGTTGGAAGAAGTACGTGTGACTCCAGTGTCATTCAGTCCGGCCTCTTCCTGTTAAATCTCTTTAAACTGAAGTCACATACTGCAGGGACAATGCATTTCCGTCGTCACCTTCATTCGCTTTGCTTAAACAAACTTAGTTCTGTTTAAGTAAACTTTATCCTTCGCTGTACCCCTTCCCATTTCTATGCATAACTACCTTTTACATATACTTATTCGGCCATGGTAACGTATGTATTTTGCATCTTTACTTTGCAGTGGTTTGTACCATTCTTGCATAAAGAATTACCTTATTTTTTCCTGAGGGGGGTTCATTCACTCTTCCCTTGAGACCTCCAGCATTGCTTGATACCAGCATACTTGCAGTTGCTGTGGAATGGCCGAATTGCAGTGACTTGTTTTCTCAGTGCAACCTGTAGATGTTTCATTTTAGAACAGGGTGCAGAAAAGACTGTGCTCGTACTGGAGTGGCAGAAACAGTAGGAGGAGGCAGCTTGCAATGGAGGATTCCTTCTCTTAGCAAAGAACTTCTACTGTAGAAGATATAGGATGGGTGTGTTGCAGAGCTTGGTGCTTCTCTTTAGCACTTAGGGAATTTACATTCCTAGAGCAATTTGTTATGTGAGTCATCAGTGACAGAGTTGTGCACTGGGAAATATCAATTTATTTCAAGACATCATCCATGCAGACAGTGAGCTGCATATAAATTACATATTACTTTTGTTGGTCTGGTATCCTTCAGCCTGGAATGCCTTGAAGTAAAAGCTGAGAAAACACAATTTTAGGTTTTATGTCTCTTTGGAGTCTGACATGCTTTCTTTCTTGTTTTGTGGAGTTCTTTGTCAAGCTTACCGTGTTGTTTTATTTCAAATATTTTATTTCTAGAATGAAACAAATGCTAAGGATTGTCAGCAGCAACACATAAGCAGCACAGAAGAAACTTCAGGTATAATGCACACTATATATTTTAAGAGAGCAAAAAAGTTGTGTATCTTACAGTGATGCAAAGATTAATAATAACAAAAAAAGAAAATGTGTTGTTATGATTAAATAATCTACTTAATGAACAAACAGAAGGACCGATAGCTTAGTGTCCTTCCCCACTCTTGCTTCTTATTTAAGTTTCATTATTGCAAACTAGACTTGGAAACCTTTCGGATGACTCCTTGAGCTTAGATATCAATAGAAGGGAAGTTCTTGCTCTTTTCTCTCAGCAGTGAACGCCTGCTTATTACCTCTGCCGTGTTCAGCATTTGTTAGAGCTATTTGTGACACTGACTCACATACCCCTCAAAAACTGAAGGTGGTAGAGGGAGAAAGCCCATGTATTTTTCCAGTAGCTTAGTGAGCTGTGGTGGCTCATGAAATGTTGAAGTGAATGCCAGCAGCAGTGAATGTGAGTGGCTGGGCTGGACTGTGCAAGTGTAGAGCAAGAGGAAGAGGAGAATGGGAGGTGATAATTGAAGAAAACACACTTTTCAGCTGCTAATCATTTAAAAGTAATGCAGGGCGCCAAGGTGATAACTGCTTGTTGGTAAAACAAACTAAAACAGAGCTTGGAGGTTTGGAACTAATACTTGGGTAGGATATGGGAAAATCAGAGTTAGAAGCCCAAAATACTTCATTCCTGCCAAATGCACAGGCATGTGCAAAAAGCAGGGTTAATATTTATTGTCATATGTCCATCACCATGCTCTGAGTTTGTGTCTCGTAGAGCATTTTAAGTAATCTTCAATGAGATTAAAAAAAAGTCAAGATGAGTTAAAGTTGGTGTAACAGATCTGCATCATTAAAAATTAGAGCTGTCTGAAGGAATAGAGCAATGCTGTTGTTTTCCATTTTTTAATAACCTTTAGACATGTGATCTCCTAAAATGCTTTCTAATGGCAGTTGTCTGATAATGCCCATCTTTTTGACTGAATTAATTTTAGTTCTCATTTATGACATATAGGATGGTGCATCCTAGGTTTTCTGCAAATCAACAGGGAAGGGAAAAAAACACTGTAGTTTATTTTAACAAACAACAGAACAGGAACACCACAAAGAAAATGCACAGAAATAAAGCAACAGTAGAATTCTGTCACTTAAAGAAGTAACTCTTAATACCTCATAGTAATGTATAGAGACAGAGGGCCATCTGGCAACCACGGCTACACAGATTCGATTAAACAGCACGTCTTACACCTGACTTAAAAGCTTCATCCCTACCAGGCATTAATATTGTTTCTTCTGAGGGATAATAAGGATTCTAGTGCAGTGAAAGAGCTCCAGAGTGAGATGTATCTTGTCTCAGAAGAAAGCAAGGATGTTGTGTGAAGGATATTCCCAGTGCCTTCTTTCATGGAGATTTACATGCTCATTACTCAACGTGGGGAGGGCGTAAAGAAGAGAACAGTATGAGTTTAAACTTGAATAATAGATTTTTGTTACTTTTTTATTTCCCTGGAAAGTGATGGTAGTGAATGATGATCACAGATGTCCGGAGGAAGAAGAACAGACATTCATTTTAACATTGGTGGAAATCCTTGCTGACTCAGGAGGGTTCGATACATCTGCTTTGCAGGAACAGACTTCAGAACCATTACTACCAGCACCGATACTTATCAGCCCAGTGAAATCTGGTGGAACCAGCTTGACTGAAGTGGAGAGGTAAATACTTTATTTTTGACTTTAAATGTACATTAGAGTAGGAGTATTCCTCAATGCAAGGTAACTGAATTATTTCAACATTACGGTTGGAATGAAATCTGTTCAGCTTGGGAAGAAGGGGGGAAAAATCAAAGGAAAATATTCTGAAGTATAGTAAGTGTTGCAATTCTTTAAAAAGCCCTGCTATATTTATGTACATTCTCAGGTAAAAATAGCAGGTGTGATGCTCCAGCAGTGCAGAGGGCTTTGCCCTTTGATTGAATAGATAGATGTTTAAGAGTGAATTTTGGCTACACAATGTAAGAATTCTAACTGCTGTGGAACTACTGGTGATAAGCAGAATTTCTGACAGGCACAGTTAGGATATGTCTTCTGTGTCACTGTTCCCTTACTGCTTTACACTATTTCCCTATCTGTGCTGCTTCCTGAGATGTCACAGTCTTTCTGGGATCATACCAGGAGGGACAAGGAGAGGGTGAGAATCAAGGTTTAGCCACATGTACAAGTAGTGTTGTATTTTGGAACTATTTAGGGCAGTTAGTCTACTCTTTTGTGGAAGTATTAAATGGAGTTGAAATAGAACAGCTTTAAAGTGATTAGTTTTGACTGTAACTAGAAAAAAACATTTCTCTAACTTACCTTAAGATAGATAGTGCAGCAAAATGTTTCTTGATGGTAAAATAGTAGACTTGAAGCCTATACCGACTCTAAGTAGAAATGAGTATTAGCAAAGATCCACGTATAATAGCCACACTAATGTTCTACAAGGTGAATTTTGGCTTATTCTACAATCATGTCCTGGTTTTAGCTGGGGTGGAGGTAATTTTTCTTCCTAGGAGCTGGTGTAAGGCTGGGTTTGGGGTTTAGCATGACATCAACATTGATACCACACTAATGTTTGAGTTGTTGCAGAGCAGTGTGTAAAGGGACAAGGCATTTTCTGCTGCTTGTGCTGCCTTACCAGCAAGTAGTCTGGGGGTGCACAATGACCTGGAAGAAAATGCAGCCAGGACAGCTGACTGGAACTGGCTGAAGGACTGTCCTGTGCTGTAAAATAAAACTGGGGGAGTCATTTGGAAGTGGCTCAAGTAGGCATTGTGCATCGCTTTCTATGTACATTCTTTCATTACTACTGTTATTATTTTCCCTTCCTTTTCTGTGCTATTAAATACTCATTATCACAAGTCATGAGTTTTGGGTTTTTTTCTGATTCTCTTGCCCATGCTCCTGGGAAAGAGGGATGGCTGTGCAGTGCCACTTGCATAACCTGCTGGCCAGGTTAAACACTAACAAAGCACAATAATGACTTCCTATAAACAGCATTGGATCATCGACAACTGCAGCTGATGAACTTGGTGAATGTTCAAACAGCAGTACGGAAACCAAACAACAACGGAGTGCTTCAGTAGAGCCTGTTCTGACTTTGGTGCAGACAGCTCAAAAAAGGCCAGCTGCTGAGCCTGCAGAGAACGATATTCCTCCTGTCAAGAAAACCATATCTACTGTAGCGGAGAGTAACGTGGAAGGCCCTTGTCAGGTGAGAAGGTCATTTGGTAGCAGTGTCTTTATGTGTAGTTGAGGTGCTTAACACTTTATGGATAGTAGAGCATTTTAACTGTCTTTGGAGTTGGAATAAAGTGACTTAATCCGTACAGTTTCAAAGGCAAATACACATCTGTAGGTTGCATTTTACTTTGAATGATAAAACAGGTTTTAGGCTGTTGATTCAGATTTGTTTTCCTGAGAATCCATTTGCTCTTGGATATTTTTATTAGGCTTTCTAGTATGCGGGCTGGTAATACATCTTATAATTTGGTTTGTTCGCCACAGCCTTTCTGACAACAGCATTGCAGGAGGGAAAACTCTGCTGGATGACTGGCAGACTGTGCAAATTAACTGGATGACATGATGGTTCCTGCTGGTGTCTGTTACAGAAAGAAGCTGTTAGATATGTTCCTAACATTTTTGACCTAGTGGGCACTAGTCTAAAAGAATACCTGCAAAGAAAGACTGTTTGGGCTTCCTGCTGTGCTTTTTGAAAACGACCCAGGTTGTTGGAATTACTACCATTAGTTTCTGTGACCAAGCTAGGACTTCAAAGTGTGAATGTCCGGGAACGAGCAGTAATTTCACATATGAATCAGAGAGCTTTTCTAGGAAGGACTGGATAAGGCTGCTCCTTTCTCATTGACCTCTCATCTTGACATCCTCATCTTGAATCATTTTTCATGGGAACATCTTGAAAACTTGCTCAGGAAAAGACTTAAATGGTGAATTATCCTCTACTGAAGATCTGTTCTTCATCACTCCTGTTCTTAGAAGTGTACGTGCATGATCTGCCTCTGTCAGCTTTTCTTGTCTCTTGAATACTGAGATAAATAACTTTTTTGTTTGTGTTTTAATTCAGGGGTATTCGAGTAAATCCACAGATACTCAAACAAGAACTTCTGGTAGGTAAATTTGAACTTGTAAATGCAAATTGCAACTAACCTAAATGCATGGTACAGCACAGTTTAATGCTTGTCGTTATCCCGAGTGGTCCTGTCTGCAACTAACTTAAAAGTAAAAAGAAATTTTTCCTGTAACTCCCCAATACCCATTTCATGGTTTCTGCTATGAACTAAATGTGTTGTGTTACGTAGCTGGCTATTAATTTAATCATGGTTTGTATTCATAGAATCATAGAATTATCCAGGTTGGAAAAGACCTTGAAGATCATCAAGTCCAACCGCAGCCTAACCAGTACCCCATCTCTAAGAAAAAAAAAAAAAACCAAAAAAAAACAAAAAAAAAAAACAAAAAAAAAAAAAACAAAAAAACCAACCTCTGCTAAATCATATCCCTGAGTACCACATCCAAACGGCTCTTAAACACATCCAGGGATGGCGATTCAACCACCTCCCTGGGGAGCCTATTCCAGTACCTAACCACCCTTTCTGTAAAGAAGTTCTTCCTAATATCCAACCTAAACTTGCCCTGGCGCAACTTGAGGCCATTTCCCCTCGTCCTGTCACTTGTCACTAGTGAGAAGAGACCTGCCCCACTCTCACTGTAAGAACCTTTCAGGTACTGGAAGACGGCAATAAGGTCTCCCCTCAGTCTCCTCTTCCTCAGGCTAAACAGCCCCAGCTTCCTTAGCCTCTCCTCATAGGGCTGATTCTCCAAGCCCTTCACGAGCCTCGTTGCCCTTCGTTGTAAGAGCAATGCTGGATTTATTCTACTTGTGAATTTCAGGAGATTTTTGGACTGAACCTGTTACTGTCTGCTTAGCAAATATTTTCCCCTGCTGGAGAGTGCTAATAACTGAAGGTGTTCATGTTACTGTGCTGTAACACAGTTCCCTTTTTAGTCTTTGTTGGTCTTTTCAAAAGTACACGCGCTGTTTAATCAGTCTCTGAAGAAATCAACAGAAGGAAAGCAGAATTCCCGACAGTACAGTTTTCAATCAGCTGAACCTTTGGAGGGTTTGGAGATGTACTTCTTGGTTCTGAAGTGAACTTGAAAGAGAGATGGTGGAATTATAAGCAGCTGGATGACTTCACTAAGCTCTGTTGTGTGCTGTAAAGATTGGGGGTGCGGCTGTACAACTAGATTTCTCCAGCTCTTTCCATACAATGTCTGTAAGATTTTACAGACTTTAAAAGTAGATTGTGAATTCTTTAGTCTTAGTGGTGGTTTTGAGAAACAAAATGACAAAAAACTGAAGAAAAAAAAAAAAAAAAAAAAGCAAAAAAAAAGCCCTCATCTTTTAAGCCATTTTAATATTATGCTTATTTTTGGACTACAGTGTTATCAATGAAAGTGAGTCACTGACTGAAGTTTTTTAATGACTCTCAACTCTTTTACAGGTAATCCTTTCCAAATAAAAGGGCCTTCAACAAATACAAATGTTCTTACTGCTGCCCTGCTGCCTGAGCCTATTTCAACAGTGGATGAGAGATGCCAGTGTGAAACTTCAGAGAATTCAGGGAAAGCATCGTTTCACAATGTAGCATCCAGCCAAGAGGAGGTGATGTGCAGGTCAACCTCCAGCAGGAAAACAGAAATAGGTGAACAAGGAAAAGTGGGAGATAAACACGAAGCAGCACAGTTGGAATGTACTGAAAGCCAAACAGAATCTTCTAAAGCTCCATTACTCAGGTATTGACAGAATGTTTCTGTCAGCCTTTTCTGTCAGATGTTTTTTCCATACTGAGTCATTGATATCCTCTTTCCAGTTAGTACTGCAAGAGCAGCACTGCCCTCCTCTGTGACCTGTAAGAATTATAGGTCTGTCCTCAGAAATTGAAAAGGATTAAACTGTCTCCTTTGAAATTTGGAGTGTTTTAGACATTAAATAGGCAGATTGACCAAGGGATGATGCTACTGATGTACGACCTGTTTAGGCACTGACAGATGCCCCTTCTGATACAGATATCCATGAGGCTGTAAGACAGACTTAGGGTAACTGTTTTTCCTAGCTCAGTCTAATGCTTAGATATGCACCCATCCATTTGTTACGATTTTCGGCCTCCTGCCAATAAGATTTGGTTTTGATGCAGTACTCGCCATGTTTCTACAAGTACTAATTTTGTCTTTTCCCCATGGGACTTTCTAGCCTGACAGCTCAGAGGATATTGTTCTGATCTGTCCATCCAGCTGTCTGAATTATGTTTTCTTGTTTTAATATACCATTCTACAGTATTTAAATGCTTTAGTTTCTTCTCTCTGTTGTACTTGTGCACACTGTTCTTGACTGTGGTGCTCCCACAGCCCCGATCCTGTTACTTGCTCTTTCATGATATTTTTGTACCAAACAAAACAGGTTATTTGTATCTGGTATCTACAGCAGCTGGGAAATGATGAATTGAAATTAAGAATCCTTGCCTTCAAATTTACTTCCTAAGTTGTTAATTCTTACTTAGCAACATGAGAGGTAGCTTTGATACAGTTTGTACCTCCTCTGTACTTACTTCATTGCTGTGCCTTCTGATGTTATATTCAGAAGCAGAGGTACATTGCTAACAGCAGGCTGAAGCCCTGCAGCAGGGATTCTTCTTTCTGTTGTAGATAGTCCAGGAGAGTCTGAAATAGTTCTATCCTTGGGCATCATGTTTTGTTTGTTTTCCCCACTGATGACGTGACGTGTGCTCTTCTGAGTTCTTCCTGCAGGTCTGTGTCTCTGTTCCTCTCAGAAACCGTTCTGAACATCTGGTAGTTACAGGCTCTAGTTCAGAGACGAGTTACATATTCTTGTTCTCAAGGGTGGAGGTTGTTCAGTGTTCCTTTAACACTTCATAAACTCCCATGTGCCAGAAGAGTTAGTAATACAGAAGTCCTGGGATCACTTCTTGTTTTTTTCCTTGAGAGTTTTCAAACATTTCTGAGGTGTGTGTTTGCTGTAGCATGAACTGGATTCCTGTAATACTGTTTACATATCACTTTTATGGATCGATTCTATTACGATCTTACTTTACTTGTTTTGAGCAGGAGTAGATGAAAACCATTGGGATTTTTATCTTTAATTTGCAGAAAAAGCAGTTCTGAACTTGCAGAAGAAATGCAAAGGAGGAGAGGAGAGATCCCAAACCCACAGATGGGGACCACAAAGCAAAGTCTGAAGGAAACAACTCCCTCTAATAAGGATGATGGGGAATCTTGTTCCTTTCCCTCTAGAAGCACATCGTCATTTGTGGAGTATGACAACGTAGCTGCTGATGCTGTAGTTATGGTATGTTTGCTTCTGAATGTCTTTGCATTTCTGAGCTGTGAGAAACAACGAATTAGTCGCTTCCAGGTGAGCAGGGGGGCATGCTGTGTTCAGGTTCTGAGAGATTGATCTGCTGCAGGGAATGGTTTCTGCCTGGTGCATGTCTAGGAAACTTAAAAGGGAAATAAATTAGCCTTCCTTGTGCACGTCTATCTATGAGCATTTTGGTTTCTCGGGAAGTTGTAGCCCATTTTTCTACTTGTGCAGAAGTTGCACAAGGTTTGTATGTCCCTTCGAGACCGAGTTGAAGCTGTGGGGGCCGCTGCTGATCACTGTGCTTGTGTGTGTAGGTACAAGGTGGTTATCCTGTGAAGTTTTTGGATTGAATGACTTTGGATTGCCTTGTAGCAATAGTTCTGTTTAAACTGACACCCACAGCACTATGTGAAGTCAAACAAAAGGGAACGAGCGCTGCCCAGTACGCGGTCCATCTCAAAATCTTGATCAGCTTTTGCTGCAGAAATATTCCTGGTGTCAGCAGAGGATGAGAGAGGAATCTACTCGTTTTCCTTTTTCCAGTGATTCCCAATTATTTTAATGTAGTCTTGGTATCTGAATTGGCAGCACAAGCATCTACATATGCTTATACTTGCATGCAAATGCGCTCTGTTAATAGTAGCCTTTTCTTTTTCTACTAGGCTCCACATAATGAACCATCCGAGAAACCTCCTCATTGTGCTGAAGATCAAGAGAAGGAAGAGGAACCAACCAAAATCTCAGAGTATTTTTTCAGTGACATCTTCATGGAAGTAGATGACCCAGAATAGTGAACTGGCTTTATAAAAATGGTGGGATCTTTGTGCAACTAACTAAAAAGCTATTATTTTTTAGGAAAACATTGATTGTTTTCATATTAACTATGCCAAATTTAGCATCAATTACTGTTAGTAACTTCCATAAGGATGGAATCATTTTCTTCTACATGGATGTTTTCAGAACGTTGACATAAGCTAAACAACTCCATTGGTGTCATTGGACCAGAACAGTGGCTGCAGGATTAATTTTCACTTGTTTGGATTTTGATAATAAGTGCACATTGTCTTCCAGAAAAGTGCAATGCAAAAAATGCTTATTCTTGTGACGAGCTGCTCCTTTGGATTTAATGCTGAAGACTGCGGTACTGATTGTACAAGTTCTTTACTTCTTTTTGTGAAGTATGCTGTATTAGTGTGTTAGGAGGAAAAAACGAACCTTTTATTTGCAGAGTAATCTCTGTAGATCAGGCTGCAAACAAGGAAAGTACTGTCATAAACACATAGTTCTGTTCAGCACTGCGGGTATTTTTATTAGCATCTCCAAATTATGTATTTTTGTATTGAAGAAGACTTGCATAAACTAAAAGACCCTAGCCTGAAAAGCCCAATGACTTTAGCTCCTTTAAAATGTATAGAGGAAAAACCTGGATAACATTTCATTTATACAATGATAATCTTTGGAACTGTCCCATTGGAGTGATAGGAAGAGTTAATGTTTCTCAGTATAAATGCCAGTTTCCTTCTGTTGCGATTCAACCCAGCAGGAAGCTCAGCACCACACAAAGTGGGATGAAGGAGAACAGAAGTTGTGGGTTGAGATAAAAACAGTTTACTAAGACAGAAAAGGAGAACGAAGACAAACATGCGATAACATCAACATCTCTACAGCGCAACTACTTATCGCTCAACACCCAGCTAACAATACAGCTGCCTGCTGACTGATGCCCTGCTAGCAACTCAAGGTCTCACTGCGTGCCAACTGATGCCCTGCCAACTGCAAGCAGCAGCCCCTGCCCACATCTTTACAGCCTTCTGCATCATGTCGTGTGGTGTGGAATAAAGCCCTTGCTTCATCCAGACCAGTTTTGGGCACCTCAGCACAAGAAGGACATGGAGGTACTGGAGCAGGTCCAGAGAAGGGCAGCAAGGCTCGTTAAGGGCTTGGAGAATCAGCCCTATGAGGAGAGGCTAAGGAAGCTGGGGCTGTTTAGTCTGAGGAAGAGGAGGCTGAGGGGAGACCTTATTGCCGTCTTCCAGTACCTGAAAGGTTCTTACAGTGAGAGTGGGGCAGGTCTATTCTCACTAGTGACAAGTGACAGGACGAGGGGAAATGGCCTCAAGTTGCGCCAGGGCAAGTTCAGGTTGGATATTAGGAAGAACTTCTTTACAGAAAGGGTGGTTAGGTACTGGAATGGGCTCCCCAAGGAGGTGGTTGAATCGCCATCCCTGGATGTGTTTAAGAGCCGCTTGGATGTGGTACTCAGGGATATGATTTAGCAGAGGTTTGTTGTTGTGGTATTGTTTTGTGGTTGTTTTTTAAGAGATAGGCTACTGGTTAGGCTGCGGTTGGACTTGATGATCTTCAAGGTCTTTTCCAACCTGAGTAATTCTATGATTCTATTAAAGTGAGCTTGCTTTAAGGATGTGCTACTTGGAGGCAGTTGTATTTGAACCATTTTCCTCATGTTTCAGGTCTGCTTGTGCTGAAACTCACCGTAAAATTTTGGTGCAGCTTTAGGTTTTAGCTTGTTTCCTTGTGGGAGAATTGTCTTGTTGAAATAGGAAAGTTCTTTTGAGTTCTTATAGGTGGCCACTGAGAGGTCAAGTAATTCTTGGATGTTACTGCACAAAAATGAGCATGTAGGTGTAAGTAATCCAACTACTTCTCCTGGTAATTAATAACAGCAATTAATTTTGCGAAAGAAATTGTTAAGAAAGAGGAATTTGAGATTGTATGATGCTCTGCAGAAACCCGTCTTCACCTTGGGGCTGGGTCATAATTTATTTGCAAATGTTATGTACTGAATTTTGAAACATTTCATGAAGTTTGAGAATGTCTAGCAGTACTTATGAATGGACATTGAAAACTCTGTCAATAAGGAAAAATACACAGGAATAACTACTGCTATTGCAGGTTGTTGTATTAGGAGACCTCTGTCAACCACGCTGCCCAGAGAGGCTGTGGATGCCCCGTCCATCCCTGGAGGAGTTCAAGGCCAGGTTGGATGGGGCCCTGGGCAGCATGGGCTGGTATGAAAGTGGAGGTTGGTGGCCCTGCCTGCATTTAGGGGCTGTGGGGGGTAATCCACCACCACCAGTTCCTGTTGGGAAATCTGGGAGCTTTTGTTCTGCCCGGCACATGTAACTTGAAATGTGTGTGTGTTGTCTTACTGTAAGCATTAGGAAATAGATGAGTGTATCCATTGTATATCTTGTAGATATTTCATTTAGTTGACTTAGTTCCGAACACGCGTGGCATGTTTCAATCCCTATTGCACTGACACAGCCTAAGAATACATTTCTGGGGATTTGGCTATGAAATAACTGCCGTAAGTATTTTCCGAGGTGACAACCATTGTGCATTTCACGGCATGCACTTTGGCTTGCATTTGTATCGCAGCTTACAAAGCAATTGTTTCGTTACTGAGATGTAAGGTGCCTTACCTATGTTGTTAATGGAGGCTCTGCGTTTCGTTCCCTGCAGTAAAACCGTTTGCACTTTGTTTCACAGAACAATCTGAATAGAGACAGGGCTGTGCGACGGGGTCTGGACGGGACTCCTGCCGGCTGTATAATCGCCCCCGTGCTTTCTGTTTGCAAGGAAGTTGTCGCGTCCTGTACATGTAAATGATGTAAATAAAGTATTTTATATTACCTGCGTCCGTCCCGCTCTGTCTCCCTTTCCTCCCTCGGGTGCCGGCCCGGCTCCTCTGGGCGCGACCGATGGCGGGCGGCCCCTCCGTGCATTGGCTGCCTTGTGGGGAGTGGCGGCGGCGGGGCGGTGCGGCGGGCGGTGCCGTGCGGCCGGGCAGTGCTGGGCCGCCATGCTGCTGGGCCGCTGCCGCATCTTCTTCCGCGCCGGTGCCGCCCGCCCGGCCCGCGCCTGCTATGGCGAGGCGGCGGCGGTGGGCTCGCGGCCCGACGCGGGCTCCCCCCTCTACCAGGTAGGCTGGGCCGGGCGGGCCCGGCTCCCCTCCGGCCGGCGGGCCCCGAGGGCTCGGGGCGGGCCTTAGCGCCCGAGCGCTGCTCCTCCGCGTCCCCGAGTGAACCCTGCGGCGCTGTGCGGTGCCACCTCACTTGCAGGGTTGAGGTGTCTGAGAGAACTGCCTGCTGTTGGCAGCTCCCTTCCTGAGGAGAAGGGCAGGGGTGGCGCGGGGTGCCCGGGCTGCGGGGTGCCGGCAGAAGGCGTTGTCATTGGGGAGGAGGAAGGGCAACAGATGCGAGCGGGGTTACAGCGTTCTTACCACGGCGACAGTGGGGTAAATCGCCTTCTAGTGATGGGGCTTTATCAGCATCTTCACCCGGAGGGTGAAAGTTGTGTTACAGCCGAATGGGGTTTTGCAGAAAACAAGCTTTGGGACAGAGCTTCGGGTTACAGAAACTGCTCTGGGACACCTGTATGCATATATATATGTGCCACGGTTGATTATATGGGTGTGTTTAGGTACACATATTTAAACGTGTATAATAACATGTCATACGTGCGCATGTGTTTGCATCTGCGAACAAACAAGCAAAAAAGCAGCAGCTTAATAAATGCATTTACTTTGCTAAGCTGTCGGTGGATTTGTGTTGGTGTGAGGACCTTTAAATCTCAGAATCCCAGGCTGGGAAACTCTGTAGAACACTTTATTTTGACTTCCATTTTTAGCTTCCGCGTATTTGGGCAGCAGTTTGCAATGAGACTCAAGACAGGGAAGGTGGCTCTGTTCCACGAGCCCACCTGTGTGCGGTGGGAGCGCATTTACAGGCACGAAGGGCTGTGAGGTGTTCAGCAGTCGGAGACAAGAATCACGTGCAGGGAGTAACAGTGCAAACACGAGAGTGCGAGGCAGTGTGTGATGAAGGTCTGGCAGTCTGTTTGCTGTTGGCCCTTCTGGATGTCAGGACAGCCAGACAGGTTGTCCTTCATCATGTGCACTGTGCTCTAAGGATTGGCTCTTACGGCTGCTTTGGTTGGGCAGCAGTAATTCACTGCGCTCATTAGGATCTCAGCATCAGTCTGTAACTTCCACTTCTTGGTCCTGCTTTGAGTTCCTAGGAGCCCTCGCACTAAGAGCAGACTTTTATAGACCCGACTGGTGCAGAGGCAGGTTTACAGGAGGAAAGTGTGTCCATTTGCTTGAGTTCTGGGCATTAATTAATTAAGGGGCCACAAAGATGCAGCGGAACTAATAGGTTCAATCCTGCATGGAGCCATTTCTGCCTGTGTTCAAAACCTACATGCATCATTGCTTTTCCTTTGTAATATGAGGAGGTGTCATGTTACTGTTAAAGACATGAAAGGTAAGGTCAGAAATTAACTCCAATATTGAAGCACAGTATTTTTACTGACGGCATAAGAAATCCTTCCATGAATTTTCCTGCGGGAGAGTAGATAAAATAGCTACAGAAGTTGTTAATCCAGAATCAGATAAGCAAGACTGTGATTGCTGTGCCCCTCTTAATTCCTATTTCCTATTTCAAGGTGAATATTTAATCACTACAGTGTGTGAAGAAGCTGAGTGTGCTTAGAGGAAACAGGTTGGGAACAGGCACATGCTACTTCCTAGTGTGACCCTAATCCTATGTGTTCACCTTTTGAATATTAAACCTCCAGGTTTTTTGTTTTGTTTTTCTTTTACTGTTAGATTAGGCTTTCATATCTCCTAAATGAGAATTAGACAGGACTGATTTTTCTCACGCTGCAGTTAATGCATCTTGCAATGCATGTTGCAGTTATACTTTGCAGAGAAGCTACATAGTTCCTAACATTTCTGAAAAGCTGAATTAAGGTTGACTAATGCCTTTTAATCCTGAAGAAGTGGTAAAAACGACTGTAATGACAGCAGTGGTGAGCTGACTGCTGGATAACTCACACCCAAAGCTACAAGAGCCTTTGTTATTCTAAAAGGAGCATCGGTAGTGAGAATACAGACATTTTTACCAAGCTAATTCACTCCAGGTCATTAATCTTCCAGCACAGGAGGCACAGCAGCACTTCATTTGAGTACCCATGATTTATTTTGCAAAGTTCTATTTGTGAAAGGCAAACAAAATGCATAGCGGTAAGTTAACAAAACCTGAAAAATAAAGTTTGAACTATGTAACGACTAATTTTGGTGCTGGTTCATTCAGCTTAGAGCTGGGCTGTTACAGTTCAAACATAACCATAGTTATTGTGAAGCTTGTGTACTCAGTGCTTTGGGATGACATAAGGAAGCCCACATACAGGTTGAAACGGTATTTCTTTAAAGACAACACGGAGCAAGTATTTAATAAGGTAAAAAGAAAACTTGGAGAGAAATTACTGTTGCATGCTATTTTCTGTGTTTCTTTATTAAAGCATCATTCTGTCACCTTTGTTTAAACTTGAGACATTTGTTTCCCCTTTTAGGAAAACTATGAACGAATGAAAGCCCTGGTAACTCAACTCCAAGAACAAGCAGAAAAAATCAGATTAGGTAAGTGTGTTAGTCCAGATTTTAGAAGGCTTTTAAAACTATTCCTCAAATAGAGTGCTTTTCCTTTTTTTTTTTTAAGTGTTTTTCCCCTTAGTTGTATGTTTACTGATCATTCAGGTACAACATGCTAGGTGGATCATCACAGTCTCACAGAAATTTGTGTCATCAGTTTAAATCTACTTTCATCATCTGAAAACCATAAAGCTTTTATCCAAGTTAGCCTGGTTGAAAATTAAGTTGATTTAAAAAAAAAAAATAGGAAAAAAAAGCAACTGACCTTAAATAAGAAAAAAGTCCATAACATTGGTACTCTATTTTATCACAGTATTTAGTTAATGCATTTGTTTGTCAGATGGATTAGGTCTATCCTAATGCTGCAAATAAATTACTGGGAAAATGAAATAAATTAAAGCATTTTGATATAATCAAAAGATTAATTTAATTCCTAGTGAGGCAGAAAGTAAACAAAGTAAATAATGAAAACTAGGTATTTACAGTTGTTTAATATTTTATGAGCTCGAATTTTAGAATATCAGTGTGTTTCTTTAATAAATGTAATGGCAGTTTATTAACAATGAATAAGACTATTAACAAAAGGCTTTTACTGCTGCACTTTCCTCTTTACCTGCTTCTTTGCTTCATCCTCCTGCCTGCTTTTACAACAGCTTGGTATGACTAGTGTGCTTCTGTTCAAGTTGCCTGTTTGTCTCTTTACTTGTAAAGGAGATTTACAAAGACCCCTGGTTTCATTTTGCTGGCAAACAGAAGCAAATTTGTACTGGCCTCTGTCTCAGAGCCTTAACTGCTTAGACAACCTGAATTAATTCCAGTTGACTGTAGACAAGAAAATGTAAGAAGTTTAAAGATGTTCAAGGCACGCAGCTTAGCTCTCCCCTTCTAGTGTTCATTGTAGTAGTAAACTGTCTCTTATGTAATGCAATCTCTTTTACAGTTTTAGAAGAGCACAGTTCATGAGCTTTCTGTTTTTTCTTACTTGCTGTGTAAGAAAATGCTAGGATTTCATCATGATGTGCTGAATTCCATAAGTTCCCTGTCTTGTGTGAGTGTAGAGACTGTTCAGTAGTTCTTCATGTGGCTTATGAGTTAATGATCATGACCTTCTTCACTGCTGTGCCTTTCCTGCTCTTGCATATCATATGATAGCAAGACTAAAGCCTTGATATGCTCTGCCAGGATGTTAAAATATGTATCCTGAGAAGGATTGCTTGACACGTCTTACAGGTGTATGAGGAGAGTTGGTTTCCTACACTGAAGGGTTTTGAGGGATAGTTGCAAACTCTTATTCTTTCTAAGAGCTGTCTTTTGGAGAATGAGCTCTTGCCAGAGGTCTCTTTAATGCATGTTTCATTCCTTGTTGCTCTGTTGGGTAGGTCTTACCCAAGGTAGACCCTTACAGTCTACCTTGTAATCCCAAGCAACAGGAAGAGGATCCCTGCCCCCCAAAAATTTACAGGCTGTAATAAGTAACAACAAGTAGATTTCTGTTGACAAGCAAAAGAAGACAGTCATAGTCTGTCTGCAGTCACGCTAAAATCTAATGGACATCACTGCAGAAATTATGCTGAAGAGGAGCCGTCAAGTTAAATGACCTCTGGTTTGTTTCATCATTGGGGAGGCTGTTACAGTGTGGGGCTTACTATAGTATTGATTGAACTTCTCAGTTCTGGAAGAGAAACTAATAGAAGGGCTCTGGGGCGTGCAGGACAAGCATTTATGATTAGCATGAGGAGAGCAGGGATGGGCAGAGAAGTTGGACATCAGTCAGGAGGTGACAAGCAATTGCTTGAGCACCACTTGTTACATACATTGATAAATATATACAGTCATAGCTATTATCCTTTTCCTTTTTTCTGTCTTTGTGAATAGTTTTATCTCCACACACAAGTTCCATCTTTCTTTCTCCCCCCAATTCTCTCCCCTGTCCCACTCGGATTGGGGGAGTGAGCAAACAACCGTGTGGTGCTTAGCTGTCTGCCAGGTTAAAGCACGGCATCAAGGTGGTTAAGGAAGGTGGTAACAAGGAAGGCCTGACAGGTAGGCTTAACAGCTCTGTTGCAGCAATGCTTAGCTGTCAAATGTAGAAGTGTCTGGAGAAATGTTAGCAAAAAAGTAACTCCTTTACTTTGGACAGGGGGAGACGATTTTAGATTGACAGGGTAGATCAATGGTCTGTCTACATCAATACACTGCTTGGATAAGCAGTTGCTATAAAGGGGCTGAGATGTGTCAACTGATGTGAAACTGCAATGTCTCAAGCATTGAATGACACAAAGCTCTGGAGAGCAAAATATATGATTTAGAGTGGCCTCAGGTAAAAGGTTGAAATGAAGCAAAGATAAGTAAACTTTGATATTAAATGCTGTGTTTCTGAAATCTGTTGCTTACAGTTTTGAAGTAACCTAAGGAGATGAATCCTCATTGTATTGGGTCTTTGAAGGTTGGATTTGGCATAGCTATTTTGAACTCATTCAGAGAAGCTTTCTGCTGTCCTTTCCTCTGTGAATTCGTGTTTTCGTTCTGTTCATTGCCAAGCAGTGAGGGAAAGCTTCAGACAACTATTTATTAGTGTCTTTGCCTCAAGACTAGCTGTAAAAAACAGAAGGAAGAATAGATTCCGAAAGGCAAGCGTTTGTTTTGATATCTTAAATCTGTTTAAAGTGAAAAATGTTATTTATTAAATACATTATTAAAGTCCATACATAAAAAACTGGGAACTCTTTAATACTTCCATTCTGAATTTTAATATAACCAGTGATTTATCTGTCTGTGTTCTCAGTAAGCCTAACAAATGGCTCTTCTATCACAGGAGGTGGAGAAAAAGCTCGTAAGCTTCACACATCAAGGGGAAAGTTGTTACCCAGAGAGAGAATTGACAGACTTATTGATCCAGGGTAAGTACTTTCTCTTTTGAAAAACACATCAAGTTCTCTTTCACAGGTAATGTTCTAGGAGCCTTATTTTCTCATTAGTTTCTATCACCATTTGGAATTTTACAGATGTATTATTTGAAATGCTAATCTGTTGGGTCTTTTTAATCACATCTCAAAAAACTGTATCTTACAAGTGAGATTCACTGGCAGTTAATTATCAGACTGATTGACCTTTAAAGTCCTGTTATGGTATTTGTCATTATTAGGTCTCCGTTCTTGGAGTTCTCCCAGTTTGCAGGCTACCAGTTGTATGGTAATGAAGAGGTTCCAGCAGGAGGTATTATCACAGGCATTGGACGAGTATCTGGGTAAGAGATAGAAGTGATCTACATTACTGGTGTTAAGAAAAGGAAGGAGGTATAGTTTTCTTTAGTTTCCAGTATTAAGCGAGTAGCTTTTTTAAGTATTTCATTTCAGCAAAGTTAGCATCTTAATTCATTCAGTCTGATCTAAAAGGAATTGGCTTATTTTCAGATATTGTTCTGCCCATTAGACACATGTAGACTTTCTGTTGTCTGGTGAAATAGAGAGATTAGTGAATCAGTAAAGCAATCTGCAAAAGACAGGACTGTATTCTAGGCTGAGAATTAGTTTTGCTCACTAGAAGTACCACGGAAACTATTGTTGAAAATGAATATGACATTAGACAGCATTCCTTTGGGGAGTTAAGGAACTGTGAAGCAGAGTGTCGTAGTGCTGAGACTGCTGTTACCATGTGCATTGGAAGGGAATGCGGGTGAGGAGGGCTGCTCCCTTGAGCATCCCAGAGGTTTCATGTGTCTTGGTCAGGCTGCAGCTTTTAAGCAACAAATGTATTTATTTACTACAGATACATTCATCTCTCATAAACTTGTTCTGTTTTTAGGGTGGAATGTTTGATTGTCGCCAATGATGCAACTGTCAAAGGTGGTACCTACTATCCCATCACTGTTAAAAAACACTTGCGTGCTCAAGAAATTGCAATGCAAAACCATCTGCCTTGCATATATCTGGGTAAGTCATGTTGCGGAAACAGCAAGTGATCCTTGTCAAGGGCATCACATGATCTCTAGGTAAAATGCTGATTCTTTTAAAAAGTATTACTGAGACTGGTGAGTCTCCAGATTTGACTAACCAGGTCTGTATTTTCAGTTACGTTTATCCAGATGCATGTCCATAATGCCGTGTTACTGAAAGTATTGGTGGAGTGGACAGGGTGACAGCATGTAGGCTTAGTAGGATTGTTGGTGGAAGGTGTTTTCAAGTAAAGAGGAGGGCTGTAATTACCACTTGAGGTTGTTGTTCATGAAAGCTGTATGAAATTTAGCCTTGCTGTTTGCAAAACAACCATGATTTCTTTTTCAGTCCGACTTACTAGCAACTTCTATATCTCCAGGCAGCTCTTACCTTTTAGTGAATGTATTAGTGGACAAAACTGTGTCCTGCTGCCATTTTGAGGTCTAATGGAATAAGGGACTATGGACATAGGTTTACCTTTGAAAAATGTGTTGGGAACAGATATATGTTGGAAGGAAAATTCAGCAGGGTGCGAGTGATCAAAAAGGTTCCTGGAATATGTTGATAGTAGCTTCCTCTTCCAAGTGGTACGGGAGCACACAAGAAAAGGGGCTACACTGAACCTTGTCCTCACCAACAAGAAGGGGCTGCTGAGTAATATGAAGCTCAAGGGCAGCCTTGGCTGCAGGGACCATGAAATCATGGAGTTCAAATCCTCAGGATGTCAGAGAGGGTGCACTGCAAGCTTGCTGCTCAGGACTTCGGGAGTGCAGACTTTTCCCTTGTCAGGGAACTGCCTGCTGGGGTGACATGGGGTAGTGCCCTGGAAGGAAGAGGAGTCCAAGAAAGCTGGTCAGCATCCAAGGACCATCTCCTCAAGGCCAAAAGCAATGCATCCAAAGAAAAGGAAGGCAGGCAAGGATGCCAGGAGGCCTTCGTGAATCAACAAGGAGCTCCTGGACTTAGGTGCAAAAGCACAGTCTATTGGGAGTGGAAGAAGGTTACCTGGGAGGACTACAAAGAAGCTGCCTGAGCAGACAGGAATCATGTTAGGAAAGTTAAAAGCTGGTTAGAATTAATTTTAGTGAGGGATATTAAGGGGAGCAAGAAGAAAATCTACAGATGTATCAGTGATAAAAGGAAGACCAGGGAGGGTGTGGGCCCTCTCCAGAAAGAAACTGGAGGCCTGGTCACAAGGGATACAGAGAAAACTGAGATGCTCAATGATTTCTTTGCCTCAGTCTTCTCCAGTGAAGGCTTTAGCCATACCGCCCAACCTGCAGAAAGCAATTGTAAGACCTTGGATAAGGAAGATCTGCCTGCTTTAACTGAAGATGAGGTTCAAGAACATATAAAGAACCTCAGAGTGCACAAGTCCACGGGACCTGACCAGATCAGTCCAGGAGTTCTGAGGGAACTGGAAGATGAAGTTGCTGAACCATTTTCCATCATACTTGTAAGTCTGTGGCAGTCTGCTGAAGTTACCACTGACTGGAAAAGGGGAAACATAACCTCCATTTCAAGAAGGGAAAAAAAAGAAGATCCAGGAACTACTGGCCAGTCAGTCTCACCTCTGTGCCTCACAAGGTCATGGAGCAGATCCTCCTGAAGGGCCAAATAAGGCACATGGAAAATAAAGATGAAGTTATTGGTAGTAACCAGCACAGCTTTACCAAGAGCAAGTCATGCCTGACAAACTTGGTGATCTTTTATGGTGCAGTTACAGTGTCAGTTGATAAAGGAAGAGCAACTGATGTTGTCCACCTAGACTTGTGCGAAGTATTTGACATTGTTCTGCACAACATCCTGTTTGCCAAGTTGGAGAAAAATGGATTTGAGTAATGGACCTCACAGTGAATTAAGGAATTGGTTGGATGGCTACACAAAGAGCTCAGTGACCAAGTGGAGGTCAGTGATGAGTGGTGTTCCTCGGGGATCGGTACTGAGACCAGCGCTGTTTAACATCTTTGTAGGTGACATGGACAGTGGGATTGAGTGTAGCCTTAAGCAAGTTTGCAGATGACACCAAGCTGAGAGGAAGTGTCTGTCTGCCTGAGGGCAGGGAGGTCCTGCAGAAGGATCTGGATAGACTGGATAACTGGGCTGAGGCCAGTTGTGTGAGCTTCACTAAGACCAGTTACAAGGTTCTTCACTTTGGCCACAGCAACTCCTTGCAGGAGCTTGGAACCAGATACTCTTAAAGGTCCCTTCCAACACAGTCCATTCTGTGATTCTGTGAAGTCAGCTTTTGTATTCCAACTTTGAGCTGTATAGTCACTGTATGCATTCTGCCTGTCAAGGAGCTCACCAGATTTGAGTGTTTTCAGTTTTCGTACCTGGGTTTGTGTCAGTTCATTTCAATTATGAGATCAAGAGGGAGTGCTCTGTATTCAGCCAGCACTTTGAACATGTTATTTCCATGCCATTTGGTTTTCTGTTTCCGTCAGCGGTCCCCTTGTAGATGTTGATTGCCTGATGTGGACACTGGGTGCCATTTTTCACTGAGAGTCACTGGTTTGGCCATTTTTGTGTTCAGGTGTGGCCTACTGTACTACACTGGCAGTAGTGACCGGGTTAGAGTTTGTGTCATTGCCAGAGTTGATGTTGCATTTCAGAGTAGTTCTATAAGAGCGGAATAATGAATCAAAGCTCTGCATCACAGTAAAGCTGAATGTAGGAGATTACTGGCTACAGTTGTGCTGCATGAGAATGTACATGTAGACTGTTGCTCAGAAAGAGAACTTGGTGGAAGCCAGAGTGGTTTGAGATGCTTGGCATTCATGTGCATTTCTTTCTCATCTTCTGTTCCTTAGAGTTTTTTCATGTGTTTTCATGTTTCTGGAATGGAATGATAGCTGAAGTCAGCGACCTGTAATTTGGAAAGCACATCATGAGTCAAGGGCGTATATGAATGAAACTTCTGAAGACAATAAAAGGTCTTCAGTATGTCTGGATAATCTGTGTGTTATGTATTTCAAGGGCTTTCAGTGGTAGTTTCTTCTTTGGAACTTGTGACAAAATTGCAATAGAAAAGAAGATTTTAAGATGTACAGTGAAAGTGTTCTTAGTTTAAATGTTTTGCATTAAGATGAATCTATAAGATTATGTAAGGAATTTGGATTGCATCTCTTAGCACATCTGGGTTGGTTTTTTTTGCTGGAGGGGAGAGTGGATGTTGGTTGCTTAGTCGTGTGATGTTGCTAGTGTTTCATTTTCAAAAAGGGTATCATAACATACCTAGATTCGTGGCAATACATGCAGCATTAGCATGTGGTACCTATTTTAACTAATCTGCAGATGTTTTACTACTAACTTCAGTATATAACACTGTTGAGAGATGTAATAATGTGTTTTCATTCACTGTAGTTGATTCTGGAGGAGCGAATTTACCTCGGCAAGCAGAAGTATTTCCAGATCGAGATCATTTTGGTCGTATTTTCTATAATCAAGCAATCATGTCTTCGCAAGGAATTCCACAGGTAATTTGCTCTGACTTGAGGCTGAAGTGTATTAATTAGCTTTTATACTTGCAGCTTTTGTCAGATTTCAGGGTTTATATCAGAGCTTTATTTTAGACAGCACAGAGCTGTGCTGACCTGATGGCCCAGACTGGGGATTAGAGGCACTGTAAACACATTAACTATCCACAAAAAGTCATCATTTTGAAAAGACTGCCTTCTTCTTGGCCTTAATGTTGACTGCGTGACCTACCTGCTCCTATCTTGGAGTGGGAGAAAGGAGAACTTGACAGTATGGTAAGTAGGTTTGTGTAAGGAAGCAGTAGAAAATCTCTTGAAACAGTTGATTATTCTGCATCATTGCTGTAAGGGTGAGGACCTTTTTGATGATGGCTAGTAAATGAGATGTACTTTTTGCTAAGAGTGGTATGTGTATATTTTTATACCCATTTTATATGTGGATCACTGTATGATAAAGCTGCTCTGACATTGAAGTCATTTTCTAATGTATTAATGATGCATAGAAGCATTGTGACTTTTAGTCACAGTTCCTGGATTTAGAAATGGTTTTGTGTCATGGATATTTCAGGAATGTGTTGAGGGCAATTTTTCTGATGCAGGTGGCCAACTAGGAGAGGTGCTGTAGTGGGTCTGTTACTCATGAAGAGTGCAGAGCTTTTTGAGGATGTAAGTGCTGATGGCAGCCTTGGCTGCAGGGAAAATGAGGTGCAGAGAGTAAGATCTGGATGTAAATGAAGAAGGTAAGTAGAAGGATTAGGACCCAGGACTTCAGCAGATCAGACTTTGGCTTGCAAAGGGAGCTGTCAGCTGGAACCTGTGGAAGGTCACTAGGCAGAGGTATCCATGGTCTTTGAAGATAACCACCTCCAAACACAGGAACTTACTATCCTGATGTACAGCAAAGCAAACCAGTTCCTTTCTGTGGTCACTGTTTAGTCAGTCAGCTCCCAGCCTCTTCACATGCTTGCACATCTCTGTCATTTACCCCCTTTGCAGGCTGAACAATTCAAGTTTGCTTAGCAGTTCCTGATATGTGTTTGTCATACTTCTGATGATCCCTGTTTATTTTCTCTAAATCTATTGTCAGGTTTTGTTGGATACTTTCTGAAATGAAGGGAACAAAGGACTTTATTGTTGAAGGAGACAGTCACATGGCTGTTGTACTAAAAGATTTTAAGTTTCAATAAACATTTTTTTGCTAGGGGCTCCAATCATTATCTGGTATCTTAGTGGTGGTTTTTAGATCTTATGTTGAAGATGAATATGTAAACCCAATTAGTAAGGCTGAAATTACTGAGGTTATGCAGGGCCTTGCTCGAAAGTCCTGTCTCTTATGTCGTGCTGCTGTTTTTAGATATACCTGGAAACAACATTCATGCATTTGCAGAGTCCTGAATGTGTCTTTGTAGTGCTTCATTAGACTAGCGCTGTAGACCTGCAGTGACCCTAATCAAAATTAAGTGCTCAAGGGGTTTGCCTTGTAATAATGCACTTACTGTTTGGTATGATGTGGATAAAAGTAATTCTCTTGAAATGACACTAATGGAAATTTTACTCTCTTAAAATGTTTAAAGAGGGCTGGGGATGAAAAAGTTGTTCTTGAAGTTATTCCTTCATTTAAAATATGTAATGAATGTCATTTGTTTAAGGGTTGTTTCTTTCATTTCTTTCATTTCAGAAGAGCACTATTAACCTTTGTAAATCAGCTATTGATTCTGTGCTAACAGGCTGTGGTAGCTAGAATCATCTTCCCTGTCTGAGAGGATTCATCGTTAGGAAGTAGTATTAATTAGGAAATAGCACTGCTTGTGATTCCCACTCACATTAATTCTTCAAACAAGAAGTTTGGAAATAGTTTTTATCAGCTGTTGCTCTGTCTGTTTTATTAGTTCACTCATCAGCCCTTCTCAATTTTGACCATACAGTAATAGCTTTTTTTTTTTTTTGCTTATTTCTTTTCCCAGGTGCCTGTGCTGCTTTTAATTTCTCCCTCCACTTTTACCTGTGACTAATTTATTATACTCCTACTGCAGCTTTAAATTGCTCTGATGTCTGTATAGCTGTGAATCAGAACGCAGTGATTAGCTTCGCATTAGCCACTTCGTATGCTCTCTCATACTCATGTGGCATGGATACAACGAGAAAGCTGAGCTGATGATTTTTATTGCTTTTTTAGGTAATTTTCAGTGCATTAATTCTGAGAATGAAGTCAGAAAATAGCATTGGCTGGAAAATATGAGTCTGTGCTCTTCAACAGGTTGATTTTAATTTTGCAGTATGTGGATAAACCAATACATGCATTAGAGAAAACAAGACCTGAATTAAATTTTAAATGTGCCTATGTTTTTCAGAGTGAGCATGAGAGAACAAAATCCTGAGAGGAGGAAAAAACTACTAACCTTGGATAACAAATCAGATGAAATTTCCCCAAATTACTCCCATTTCTAGAAATTATGTTTGTATCAACCTGGAGATACTTATTAAATGTGCAGTTGCATATTAATTATGTGGCTCTGATTATAGTGTAAGGAACCGAAAACTATTTCCTGAAGGTGTTTTGAGTACAGGTTAATGAGTTTAATCTCCTTCTGCATTAGCAGAAGGTAATGTGACTTGGACATTTTATTTCTGTGTGGCGTTTTAATAGCAAACATTAAGTTACCATTTTAACACTGAACACTGCTTGGTGTTATTTCAGAAACATATCCAAACAGTATTACCACAAGACAATATTTTGTGATTTAAATTTTATTTTATTTTATTTTATTTTATTTTATTTTATTTTATTTTATTTTATTTTATTTTATTTTATTTTATTTTATTTTATTTTATTTTATTTTATTTTATTTTATTTTATTTTATTTTATTTTTTGTGGTTGTGGAAGAAAGCATTCCATTAGAGAATTATTTTACTAATGTCTTTTCATTATGAGCATTTCTCTTTCTTTTCTGCAATACAAGCTGTCTTGAAAAATGTCTTTGATTTTTTGGAGGAACTCATTTGAAGGAGAACTTCAGAAAGTTAAGAGTAACTTTCAGGATTGTTTGCTGCTGCAGTGTTTATTATGTATGAGATCAAGTCAGTTTTCCTTTTTAAATGTCACCAGAATACTAACAGTGGAAGGTGGGTACTGTCTGATCTGAAAATTACGCATAAGAGATAAGCAAATGTTATTAGTGTTAAAGCAAATAATGAGTTAAACAACACACCCTGAAGGAGCAGAACCACTGTGGCATCTGATTATCAGCACTGATGCATTGAAAAGCTGAAGTTACATAGTAGTAGATGAGAGGATTCATCTTCAAAGACTGCTAACAGTGTGGAAATTATACTGATAAGCAACAGATTCCCTGACTTTAGTGTGAATACCAGGTGCAGTTTCCAGATTTCACCCAGACACAGTTCAGTGGGACAGATTCCTTGGTAGAATGTAAGCCTCTTCAAATATTTCATATATGTACCTTGCAGGACATCATATATGAATTTTCATGCAGGGAGGTCTAAAGGTGGAGTGTTGAGGACTGCTGAAAACTGGAGAGATGCCCTCTTGTTTTTTGTTCTTGAATGAAAGCTGAGATATTGTGTTTGTCCTGTCAAGCAAAAGTAATCTTACAGTGTTGTCCAGCGGCCTGCATTAAGATCAGTACAAGATGTAATAGTAGTTACATATTGTGCACATTTAGTGGTTTAAGGATTGAGCAGTTATTAACTCATGCTTTTTGTTTTCCTAATAGATAGCAGTAGTGATGGGATCCTGTACAGCAGGAGGAGCATACGTGCCTGCAATGGCTGATGAAAGCATTATTGTTGGCAAACAGGGAACTATATTCCTGGGAGGGCCACCACTGGTAAGCATGGGGAGGTTTTTGGTAACATAGCTCAGAAGATTTGCACTGCTGACTGCTCTGTACAACTTAAACCACTCTGCCCTATTTTGGCAAGATGTTTCCAGATCCTCTGTGTGATATTTTGCATTTTTCTTTAAATATATCTGAATGCTTGTGCTGTAAATGAAAACTTCGATATTAGTTACAGCAATGTGGTAAAAAATGTCAACCGTGTTCAGTTTTGCAGGTTCTAAGTTTGACTTGAAATAAAAAATGAAAACTATGCATATTATATTGAACAGTCTGGGTCAGAGAATTTCAGCAGATGGGCTGATGTGCTACATTTTTATGTCTGTTTAGAGACAAAGGTGTGTGCTGGTGATGGCGTTTATCATCATTACTTTACTTTCTTAGTAAGGAAATTGTTCCTAAGGAAACTGACCTGAGGAGATCCTGTGAATTGAAAGTTGTTTTTGCTATAAAGCACAGAATGGAAATTTGTCTGTGAAATACCACAGCATAAGGCATCTTGAAAATTACAGTAGCTTGGCTCTGAAATGGGAGTGTTTGAGTAGTTTCTGTTTGTTTGTTTTAACAGACTGTACTAGTGTATGTTCTAGCATAGACTTACATGTTTTATAATGATATAAATAACCTGTTTCTGACAAGAACTGTTTTACTCAGCATAAACTTTACAAGAGGAAAAAAGGAATCTCAGGTAGTGTTAGGATGGTGCTACAGCAAACAGATAAGCCCAGTGTTTCTAGTCTGGACAAACTTGCTTATTTAAAATAGTCACGAATATTGACTCATTGAACAATGTGGTATTAAGCAGCACATTAGCTCTGTTTTGATGATAGTGATTTGGAAACTTTGTGATATTTCCTTTGCCAAAGCCAGGTGCAAATCAAATGTCTCTCACAAGTCCTTCCAGCTTCAGCAGGCATAAGATAAGAAATCACTTCATTACAGTTTATATGCTGTCACAAAGATAGTACTCCACTCATTTCTTTAGTAACAGAGTGGTGGGAGTCTGCTGGAATTCACTTCTTCCCAACACTTACGATACTTGGAAAAAATGTAGCAGGTCCTGTAAGCTATAGGAAAACAGCCACTTCCATGATCTTTTTTTATCATTCCCTAAGACTAGATTGTGTTGATTTCCTTAATAGCTTGAAGAACTTACACTGTGATGTCATTCTGGGTGGCACAGCCATCATGCCACAGAATGAAGAGTGTCTCAATCAGCTCATCTGTACGAATCAGTTAATGGTAGTGACAATGTTAAAAAATAGAGTTTTGTAGTTGAGAATTTGCTCTACCAAATAGTGTTCTTGTGCTCTTTGTATCTGCTGTGGTTTCCATGGAAATAAATAGGCATTATTTTTTCAGAGCGACCCCCACAGAAGCTGTGCAGGAGACTTTTGTCAGGTTAGGCAGCTGAAAAATGTGACCCTGAGTCCAGCTGCAAAGGGAAGACTTGGAAAGGCAAGTCATTGTCTGTGAGGATACTGTGTAGCCAGAAAGGAAGAAGGCTTTTCACTACTTCCAGAAGATTTCACAACTATCCTCCCATTTAATTTGTTCTTTAGCAACCTGCAGATGCAACGATCTTTATCTTTGTGCGTATAGATCAAACTTCAATATCACCAGCTGTCAGCTTTTATGTTTGGGAAAGGTTTTCATATTCTCACTGAAAATATTTTACTTGTCTTACTGTAAGCATCAAAATTACTTCAGAGTCCCATGGAAACATCTGCTTCATGTTGTTGCAGATATTGTAGCCTTTAGTGCGTATGCTCTGTTCCCCAAAATATCACTCCTATATGAAAAAAATAAAATAAAATTGGATTTGATTTCCTGCTTTCCTGCCTAAAAGAAAGCATCCTAAGGAAACAAAGGAAGAATCTTGATGCTTGGTGTAACCAGTCTTGGAATGTGTATGTTTTATTAAAAAAAAAAAAAAAAAGAATAAAAAACTGTAGGTGCAGTCCAAAGTCTAAAGTTTTCTCAGTCTTCTTTTTAGGAAGGTGAGTAATAAAGACTTGGTGAGCAGGTAGGTACTGATAATAAGTAGGAGCTATGTCACACAGCCATTCTGCGCTCCATCCAAGATACAGAATCAATATCTTAGCCAGAAATACTCCTTTGTAGCTGCTGTGCTGACTGATCGGCATCGCCAGCCCATTGGAAATTTCTCACCCTTCATTCCTCGCAGAAATTTTGTTGCTTTCTGCGTTCCCTTCCCAGTGGTGAAGGGAAGTCTGGAGAACAGGGAAAAGTGCAAAATTCCTGTATAACTTTTTGTGCTAGAGCCTCTTCTACACAACATTATCTGTTTACAGAAATGTGATTTGTTTCTTTAAATAAAGTTCATTGTGTGCACGTTTGTTGTTGGTTTCAAATAGGGGTTTCTTTGAAAATCTGAAAACAAGCGGAGGCTGTATCTGCAGCGTCAGAGCTAAAATAGTACCAACTTTTTAAAAGTGCAATAAAATGACTGTTGAGTTCTCAGTGAATGGCAAACCCATGTAGAACATGTGGTCTGAAGATGCAGTCTGACAGAGAACTTGGAAATTCCTTTCCATCCAATCTCTGGTGTCCCATTCTAAAACTTTGTGAGAATTTTGCTCATTTTCCTTCTCTTAATGTTCTTTTGTATTCAAGAGAAAGGAAGTCTTAGTTGTATTGTAAATTTGTTTCATCTGTATTTATAGTGTTTTGAAAGATTTGGATATGTGACCCATGGGTGTTTGGTTTATTGGAACCTGGGCTGTCTTTTTATTACATGCTACTACTTATTTTTTTATTTTTTTTTAATATATATTTATTAGCTAGCAACCTCCCAGACTGATAAGTGCAATATATTCCCTTCAAAAGTGGCTGATTGTTATTTCCTAGTGATGTGTTATTCTATTTCTAGTTTAAAAAGTCAAGAACTTATTTAGCCAAGACACATGTTTTGTTTTTGTCATGGGCCTTGGGTTAGGATGGGTTTAGGAAAGGCAAAGCCCACTTGGAGTTCAATCTGGCATTAAGGGCAGGAAGATTGGGTTCTATAGGTACACCAGAAGTAAAAGAAAGGCAAGATAAGATGCAAGCCTGTTGCTGAATAGCATAATGAAACTGGTGACAAGGGACATGGAAGAGGCTGGGATACTCAGTGCTGTCTTCACCTCAGTCTTTACAGGTTGGGTCTGTGTTCAGGAATCCCAGGTCCCTGAGGCAAGTGGAAAAATCCAAAACAGAAGACTTCCTCGTTGTGTAGGATGAATAGGGAACACATGAATAGCTCAGACATAGAAAGGTCAGTGGGGTCTGATGAGGTGCCCCCATGTGTGCTGAGCAGCCAGGTGCATGTTATTTCATGGTCATGTTTGGTCATGAAAGGGCAAGAAGAGGGGTTCAGGTAACTACTGTCCAAATGGCCCCATCACAGTACTTGGGAAGGAGAAGGAGCAAAACTATTAGGGACAAGAAGGTGACTGGGAGTAGACATGATGGGTTTGCAATAGGGAAATTGAGCCTGACCAAACAGATGGTTCTCTTTACTAAGACAACTGGCTCAGTAGGTGAGGAGAGAGCAGTGAATGTTGTTTACCTTGCCATTGACAAGGCTTTTGATGCTGTCTCCTGAAATGACCTCAATAAAAGGATGAAATGCAGACCAGATGAGATGGGAGGGTTTAAAAAAGTGTTTATAAGTTGTACTCAGGGAGATGGATTAGTGGGAAAGATCGGTGGTAGGTGGAGAGCCTGTGGACACAAGAAACAAAGGAGATTCATTTTAGATACAATAAAGCACTTCTACTGTGAGGGTTGGGTGATTGTGCACCAGACCGAGATACATGGAGAGATTTTAAAGTCTTCATCCCTGGAGATACTGCAAACCCATCTGTATGTGGCCATCAATCTTGTAAACTGATACCTGGTTTAGAAGCGATGATAGTTTTATCTGTCTTTTGCTGCCTTCACACACTGTGTGGGTGATGAATAATGGTTTCACTAGCTTGTGAGGAATCCTTTTCAAAAGGAGTACAGCAGAGCTTGGGGGAAAGGTATTGCATTGGGAATGCGTCAAGAGGGGTTTTTTTGTGTTTTCTTCTTTATTTTCTTTTTTTTACCAGCAGTAAATGAAGCTTTATTTTAAGGAGGAATGCGTTTGCTGTTAAATTATTTTGTCATGTGTGTGGTTTGACTTAGTTCGTGCATTCCAGTTATTTTTACAGAGACATCATAATTGATCTCAACAGTTTCATGACATTATCGCGTTCTTTTTAGAAAATGATTCTTAGTGATTTACTGCGCTTGTTATGGAAGATCTAGAACATAAAAGCTGATCATAACTGGTCTATGATTAGTGATAAAATAAGTAACTAAAATCCACAGAATAAAAGTTTGCTCAGAGAAAGCAAAGTGAACAGAGGCATTATTATTATTATTAATCATCATTAAAGCATCACATTTTAAATTACTTCCTTGTTAGCTGCTAAAAAAGAAACATTTTGTGAAGTGATTGTATATTAATCTGTAGGTGTGTCCACACTAATAGTAGGTAGAGCAGCAAAGAGCGGAGTAAACGGAGAGTCTTTCTCAATAAAAGCTATATATAAGTCATGCAGATACCAGATCAGTAAAATTAAGTAATTTGGACAGAATTCTGTGTTGTCACATTTGAAATGCTGCAAAGGGCAGTAGCTGAAGAATTACTAATGAAGTAACATTTTGGAGAGTATGATTATATTGCTGTAACTAGGCCTGTATCAAGATAAGTACAAGGCAAGTGTTATTTCCCTTTTCTTGTTGTAGGTTAAAGCAGCAACAGGTGAAGAGGTATCAGCAGAGAATCTTGGTGGGGCAGATCTTCATTGCAGGTTTGAAGAAATATTTTCCCAGTGTTTACTTCTTCCATTCTTTAGACTTCAGTACAGTGTTTGTATATATATATATGTGTATATATATATATATATGTATATATATATATATGTATGTATATGTACACACACACACATATATGTATGTATTTCTAATTAATATTGTTTAGATTTTAAAACTGTACTTAGATCTGAAAAGTTGATGTTTTTCTGTGTAATTATCAAATAGTGATGAATCAGAGTGAAAACTTTTGAGGAGGTTACTATATCTTTGCAGATGATATCCCAGCTGGAAATTACTGCAAACAAAATCATAACAGCCTGCCATTTCTTTCAAGGGAGGGTGGTTGGGCACTGGTAGAGGCAGCCCAGAGATGCTCTGTGCCTGGTGGGGCTCGGGGCTAGGTTGAGTGGTGTGCTCTGCAGCCTGATCTGGTGGGTAGCAACCAGCCCATAGGAGAGGGGTGGGCTTTAAAGTCTCTTCCAACCCCAGCCATTCGATGGTTATCAAAATGAAGACTTCTGTGCAATTTCTGGTTCCAAAACAGAAACAAAAGTTTTACATATATATACATGTTTCACTTTATGGTGTAAAATTGTTTTCAATTAGAGCAGTGTTTGTCATTCTTTATATTGTCATTTGGATTTTTGGCTTGTTAGCGTTTGTATTTTGTCTGATAACATGAATGTACTGCTTAAAAGAAAGGTCAAAAATCAGAAGTTTTATTTGGAATGCATTTTTATAAGATGATGTGGAAATGTGATGCAGTATATATATATATTAAATATGCAGCCTTGAAAGTTTTAAAAAGCTCTTATTTTGATTCATGGACTTTTAAGAAGTTTTTGTATTCTTATTTTCATTTAAATACAGACATTCTGGTGTAACAGATCATTATGCTTTGGATGACAGTCATGCACTTCATCTGGCAAGGAAAACAGTAAAAAGTTTAAATCTCCAAAAGAAAGTAGATGTAAGTATATAGTGCCATCTTCTAAAAACACTGCATTTTTTAAAGCAGGAACTCTTTTCTTCCTGTAATTCATGCAACACATTCTTTGTTTCTGCCTTTAGATGCTTTGGAAGAGGAATTCATGGTTCTTAATCTTTAATGTTTTGTGTGATACTTCACTTCTGTGATTTCATTCCTATTGCATTATTCCCAACAAAATCACTGGGATTACGTGCAGCACCGAAACTCGCACGATAACTGCACTTCAGAATTGCAGAATTCCAGTTCAGAATGAGCTCAGTCTCGTCAGTTGCCTAATCTGACTTTAAAACCACATGGTCATTCCCATGGTCTTTAAATTAGATACCTGCTGAAATATCTTTTAGAACACATATCTTATGTGGCGATTAACAGAAGATGCAGAACTGAGAGGAGGGAGCTGTGTCATGTCATTTTGGTACCTTAGGCCTTGCAATGTATTGTATTGATTTAAAATTTTGTTTTAGGAAACAGGGCAAATATCGTATAGTGGAAGTACTGTCTTAACCTACCTGGAGGGAAACAAGAGAGGGAACAGCTCTTTACGAACCCTCAGCTGCATGTCATTGTATCTATTTGAAACTGGATCTAGACTGTCATTGTTTTCTCAGACACTAAGTAGGTTTTAGCTTGGAGAAGAGAGAAGGCTCTGAGACCTCATTGTGGCCTTCTGATACTTGAAGGGAGTGTATAAATAGGAGGAGGAATGGCTGTTTATGAGGGTGGACAGTGATAGGACAAGGGGGAATGGTTTTAAACTGAGACAGGGGAGGTTTAGGTTGGATCTTAGGAAGATGTTTTTCACTCAGAGGGTGGTGACGCACTGGAACAGGTTGCCCAAGGAGGCTGTGGATGCCCCATCCCTGGAGGCATTCATGGCCAGGCTGGATGTGGCTCTGGACAGCCTGGTCTGGTGGTTGGTGACCCTGCACACAGCAGGGGGATGAAACCAGATGATCCATATTGTTAAATTTCTATAGGTGTCTATAGAACCATCAGAAGAACCTTTATTTCCTGCCGATGAAATATATGGAATAGTTGGTGACCAGCTAAAAAGAAATTTTGACATCAAAGAGGTAAGAATATAAATGGAATGTCTGCATGTGCTCGGTTTTCTTGGAAATAGAAGGAATATAACACTGTAGTTTGTTTGCAGAAATCTGTTTTGGAGCATATAATGTGTCTTTAAATATTGCATAATTACTTCTAATCTTTTTCTGGACGTTCTTGTCTGACAGATCCATTGCAGTGACAGTAACATGCTGAAAATACAATGCTTTCTAGTCCTAATTTTAAGAAGGATGAGCAAAGAATAGAGATTAATAGTAAAAGGCTGCCAGGAAACAATGAACTTGTGGCCAAACATTCTATAGACCTGCCAAGTGATATGATAGCTTTCTTCTTCTGTTAGCCTGCAGAAAAATAAAGATCAGATACTTAAAATTTAAGCACCCCAGGTAGTTCAGTGTTCTCCCAGGTATGTATGGGAAGTATTGTATTCCAATGCAGTGTAATTATTTTCTGAGGTACCTTCAGGGATTACAGCTTCTGTACAAGTTTTCCCTTGAAACTGAAGAAATGAGAAAAAGTTCTGCTTACATAATTTTACTGTTTAATCACAATATTCTTATTATTCATATTCCTTTTTTTTTTTTTTTTTTTTTAATGAACATGTAAATAAATCACACTTCAAAATGTAAATGGACTTAGCCTGCCTTCCACACTGCTGATATAGTGGGTTGCTTGATGCTCTCTTAATGAAAGGCATTAGTATTAGGCGTTTGCATGTTCTTTCTTTCTAAAAACAAAAGTAAAACTGTGAAGGATTAAGGATTTCACTGTGTTTTTCTGTTTGTTTATTTTTTTTCTTAAGGTTATTGCTAGAATTGTGGATGGGAGTAAATTTGATGAATTCAAAGCTTTGTATGGAGATACTTTAATCACAGGTATTAAAATTACGATTACTCTGTGTATTCATTGATCTCATGGTTGGATTTCTTTTGTTCTGATCACTCAATGGAAGGTTTTTTTTTTCCCCCACAAAAGAATAGCTATTTCTGTTGTCAAGAGAAAGTGTTTTTATATGCTGCTGTAAAATAAATGGAAATCTGCATATTTACCTTTCTTCTCCAGGATTTGCAAGGATATTTGGTTATCCAGTAGGAATTATTGGAAACAATGGAGTTCTCTTCTCAGAGTCAGCAAAAAAGGTAAATAAAGGCCTTCTTAGCCATCAGGTAACAAGATTTCTGGTGAAGAATTTGTTTGTGAGAAACTTCTTTAAATAATGAGAGCTTGCAGGCTGCGGGTTTCTCAAGTAAACAAGAAATAGCTTAATACAGTAAAAAATAATTGACCTTATTTTCTAGAATTTTTGTATAGTCCAGTCTTCAAATTCATATATCTCCAATTTAGAAGTAAAAATGTGATGCGGGACTATAACACAGGCCTTGCATAAGTCCAGGTTAACAACACCAGCTGCCCTGCCTTTGTCCACCAATGTTATCCTTCCATCACAGAAGGCCACCCAATGGGTTAGGCATGTTCTGCCCTTGACGAAGGTGTGCCAGCTCTCTCAGATCACCTCCTCATCTCGCATGTGCTCAGAACTTCACCTGACAGCGTGACTGTTCACACTGAGTATTTTGAGCACTGCACTAAGTGACATTGCTTTCAGCTGTGTTTTTTTCAGCACAGTTATTTCCAAGTTGAAAATAACTTCCACAATTTCTGATACTTCCAGTATTTATATCACGATTTTGCAGAGACAGATTTTTCCTACCAATGGAAAAAATGAAGGGAATCTTCCTTGGTTTGGGACTTCTGCTGTCAAATCAGTAACCTAAGGAGGAGATGGCCACGTGTTACTTGTTTCACTGCTGCTATAAACTTATTTCTTAAGTATGGCAAAAGTATGATGACATAGTGATGATCAAGGGAAAATGATATATTTTTGGGGTGTTTCTCTGAAAAAGCTAGCTAAAGATTATGCTTTATAATTGTCCTTTGTGTGTATTCTTTTTATTTTAAAATTTTCTGATTGAAGAAATTACAAGTTTTTCTCAGTACTGCTTTTTTTTTTTTTTTTTTTCCTTCTTTTCCTCCAATTCTGTAGAAAGTGCCCATTTTCCATGTGCAGTGTTACATAACTCAGTGCCAGACTGGAAAGCTGTCTTCAATTTAACAACGTATTGGCTAAATAAAACAGTTGATCTTTTCAGTACAAGCGGTAGTGCTTTTTAAGGGTATTATTTCTCCTTTACCTTTGGACTTCCGTACTTACAGCATTTTCTTTTCCTAGAGTTTGAATGTATGTTTTGTAGTTGACTTTGGAGTCAATGGAAGCAGGACAGTGCTGCATGATACAGATGCTCCCAGGGACTTCTGTGGATGAAGTCCATGTAACTTATTCTGCCACAGACTTCAAAGTGCTGGTAGTGATGACTTCACTGATTTGACATTTAAAAGCTTACCGCCTCTTTTCTTTTTTCTTCCCCCCACAGGGTACACATTTCATCCAGCTGTGCTGCCAGAGAAATATTCCCATTGTGTTTTTGCAAAACATTACAGGTAAGCTCAGTATTATGAAGTTTCAGAACGCTGTAGTCTTTGCTCTTAACTACGGAGGCTCTAACTTCTAGACATCATCTTTTATGCTTATCTACATGTGTAGCCTCTTTTGGAGTCAGCCTGAATGCAGATTTTGCTTGTTTTTTTGGAGTGCTTTATCGTGCATATTACAAAGTACAGTGCAGTATGACAGCACAAAGTTCATATAGAATCTTTTTTTCCATCATCCACTCATTAGGTTTCATGGTTGGCAGAGAATACGAAGCAGGAGGGATAGCAAAAGACGGTGCAAAGATGGTAACTGCTGTAGCTTGTGCCAGCGTACCTAAAATAACAGTCATTATTGGCGGCTCTTACGGAGCTGGAAATTATGGGATGTGTGGAAGAGCATACAGGTAAGAATTGCTTCAAATTACAGCAGGAATAAGTTAAGATACTGTGATGAATTGCTGTTCTGAGCTGTAATTCTTGCAGAAATTGTACTGGAAAACAAAGCCACTGTCACTGAATATGGTTGTAAGTAACAGCCATACAGAACTGTAAAGGTGGATAGACTCATCATTTACACAGATTTAGGTAGCAGATTTTCCAGCATATAAGCATGCTGACCTGCTTTTCTGCTGTTATAGTTGAGGGGGGGGGGGAGGAAGGAAATTGATAGTCCTAAACAATTGCTAGTTACTGTGGGCTGGTCCCTTATTGTGCATATGTGTGAAGAAAACCAGCTTGAATTAAAAAATATATATTAAAAATCATCTTCATTTACTTTAACAAGTCTGGTTTCTATGAGCAGTATTTGCATAATCTGCAATACAGTGGTTTTGTTGTTTTTTTTTTTTTACCTTACTGGACATGACTCATTGAAAGTTTTTATAATTACTTTTCAAGGTCCCTGATAGAACTGAAACTGTTAGTGGTACTTATCCAAAAGAAAAATTCCTAAGGGATTTTAAGATGAGCAAGAAATGTGTAAGGTGCTTGAATGTGGGAATGAGCTGAATTTCTGCATTTTAAAACATAATGCTGCAAGTGTGTAGTGTGTTAGTTTCAGTTCCCTAAAAAACAATAAATTGTAAGACTGTTGTGCAGAAAACACATCTGGGAGAAAATTCTTTACTGTGTCATTATGCAATGTTGTATTTTAATACTCAACACATACCTTTTCAGTCCAAGATTTCTTTATATGTGGCCAAATGCTCGCATATCAGTGATGGGAGGGGAACAGGCTGCAACTGTTCTAGCTACGATAGCTAAGGACCAAAAAGCAAGAGAAGGAAAACAGGTAAGTCTTTTGTTTGTGGTACTGTCGTTATCATTTTCTTCTTCAGTGGAAGTGCTCACATTACGTAGGGAAGTATGCTACAGAGATACCAGGTGCTTTGGTTCTCCTAATGCCACCTCGTACACTGACAACAGCAAAACATTTGTGAAATGTTGTCATTTATGTATTCTAAATGTGAAGGTCATTCGTGACATTTTTTGCCTTTGATGAAAAAGATAAGATTTTCTTAGAATCATAGAATCACAGGCTTGGAAAGGACCTACAAGATCACCCAGTCCAGTTGTCCTCCCATTACCATTGCTACCACAAGCCACCAAACCAGATCTCATAGCTCCTCGCCCAGATGCCTCTTGAACACTGCAGGGATGGTGACTCCCCCACCTCCCTGGGCAGCCATTCCAGTGCCTGACCACACTCTGAGAGAAGAAGTTCCTTCTTATGTCCCATCTAAACTTCTTCTGGTACAACTTGCAGCCATTTCCTCGGGTCTTGTTTGTTGCCTGGGAGAAGAGGCCAATCCCCTCCTCATCACAGCCTCCCTTCAAGCAGTTATAGAGTGTGATAAAGTCTCCCCTGAGCCTCCTCTTCTCCAGACTAAACAATCCCAGCTCCCTGAGCTGCTCCTCATAAGGCCTGTGCTCCAGACCCCTCACCAGTTTTGTTGCCCTTCTCTGGACATGTTCCAGGGCCTCAATGTCTTTCTTGTAGTGAGGAGCCCAAAAGTGAACACAATACTCGAGATGCGGCCTCACCAAAGGCCACATGTTATATTGCATTCTTATATCATCTTATGAGGATTGTTTTTTGCACACAGTTATTTATCTGCCCAAGATTAGCAGCAGGGGACTCCCACTCCCCTACACCCACCTGGGAGTGTGAGGAAGATGTAAGAATAAAGCATCTTTCCATTTACTTCTGAAGTAGGCAGTTCTGTAGAAATCTGATCTTCACATCATTCTGTGACAGAGTAATGAGGCTTAAAATAGCAGAAGCACAGGGAGGTTTGAAAAAAGACTTTTACTTAATAATTATAGATGATAATTTCTGGTATTTAGTTCAATAATATTTTCTAGTTTCTTCGTACAATCTTTGCTGTGATTTTTACACTACTTGGGCTTGTGTTTACATTATTATAAGTGTACATTAGTGTACTTTAGTTGGTTCCATAAGAAGTAATTTTACTGCAGTGTCATAGAATTGCTTTTCTTACCAAGAGCAGTTTCTGAGAACAGTGAAGCAGTTAGGTACATCTTATGTCTGGAGTTCTTCCTTCTACTCTTTATTTTGTCTTTCTGTGTATAAAACATACCCATACTTTTCTCTGTCTCAACTTCTCAAGCCCCTAAGATTGACGAGATGATACACAGGCAGTCTGCGAAGATTGTAGTTATGGGGAGACGTGGAAGTACTGTGAATTACAGCGGTCACCACTCTGGATTATAGAGAAATATAGTACTAGAATAACACAGGTTTGTTTTATTGAAAGTCTTGCCAAAGGCAAGTCAGAACAAGGTTTATTCAATAAAATAGGTTCAGTAATTTTTCTGATGCTAATCCCCAGTTGCTCTTACACTCATTTAAGTCTCTGAATCTGACTTTATCAGCAAATAAATTTGACAAATAAATACGGTGAAATGACTTTCTTTCTGTCTATTTATTTCCTTCTTCCCATTCACCCCAGTTTCAAAAAGTAATTCCACATCCAAGTATACTAAATCTGTAACTGTAAGCAAAAAGGTGGAATAGATTTGGAGCAATTATTTCAGCAATCTCTTCTTGTTTGATGCTGCACTTGAAGCTCTGCTGCCATTGTGGAAGAAAATATTAAAGATTGTCTTTCTTGTGCTTGTTGATTTGCCTGTTTTGCTGCAGTTATCCAAGGCAGATGAAGAAGCCTTGAAGGAGCCGATCATTAGGAGGTTTGAAGAGGAAGGAAACCCTTATTACTCCAGTGCACGGTAACAAGAAAATGTCTTTTCCAAAACCTGATTATAATCGAAGGACATAGTAATAACTCTGAATTTTAGTGTTGAAGGGCAGGTAAGCAGAGCACTCTGGTTTCATGTGCAGGAGTGCAGCACAACAAGCATCAAATAAATATCTCTGAGACTTTGTACTGCATAGTATTTTAGAAGAAGGCAAGCACTTGCAGGAATTACTACACTGGTTCTGTAAGTAATTACATGGTAGGGAGATATTCTGTAACCAGTCTTCTGAAGCATTTAGTTCTGTGTATTTTGTTCTGGATAAATTTTATCTCATTCTTTCCACTTCAGTGTCAGTCATGCTTTAAAGTCCATTGAAGTGCACCGCAGGACTTTGTGGGTGTCAGGAGAAAGTGGGGTTTGCATGTAGAAGAGGTCAGTGAACATCTGAAGCAATCTGTAGATCTTGGGTAATGTAGATGTATACTGGGTCATAGGAATTCATGTAGGCCACTAGCTTATGGGTGTGTGTTTGCTGAGAAGTCGTCCAAAACTATTATGCTAGACCTTTGTAGCATTTGCTGCTCAGTTTCCAGGAATACTTTAAATGCCCTGGAGTTAGGCTGGTGAAATGGAGTGGCATTTTGGAGTGTTGTTGCCTGTTGAAAATAGGTTGGAGGTTTTTTTGGCCTCCGGGTGTTACTCTGTGCTAGTTTCCCACTGTCTACAATAATCATTCTGCTGATTTTTCTGGTTGTGGTAAGTCCACAAGCCAATCCTTCATAGGATCTCAGCTGTTTCTCCCTGCTGGGTGCTGAGGTGGGCTGTGTGTTCTCAGTAGGGTAGTGTGGCATTTGCAGTGTAATGTAGGCAGATTTCAGAGGTGTATAGCATGTGGGTTGGGGGTTCAGGGGGGGATTTGTATTCTCTGTGATCTCCACTTCTGGCTGAGGTCTACGTGGCAGTGTTGCAGAAAAGTCATCATGAATATTTTCTTGAAATTATAGATGTAAGTGCAACCTCCCCCTGGGACTTAGTATACAGTTTCTTTGGGTTTTTGCACATAGTCAATGAAGATAGTTTTGTGAAGTCCTAGTTCTTTTTTGATGTGAGCTTAGTGACATTCTGTTTGGGCTTTTTTTTTTCCCAGTCATTTTAATGGTTCTAATTATTAGGGTGTTTTGTTGTTTTTTTTTTAGGATTTCCCCCAAATTTAATGGTGTCAGTTGTGCTGTGTTAGTACTATTCAGTGATGAAGCCTGGTACCTCTGCCTCAAAACCTTGTGCTGTTCCCTGGGGAAAAAAAAGGAAAAATGGAAACAAATATTGTCATCTTTTATAATTGGATTTAAGGAAAAGATTTTTCCACTGAAATAATAACATTAAAAAAAATGAGTCAATCTGCCTGTATTTAAAATGAATCCCTACCATGGAGGAGGAAATGAAAGATCTCAGTTTTCTTATATTTTCTCTCTTTAATATGTTCACTGAAGACACAGTCATAGTCTCTCTGTACTCATGATTAAGAATAATTTGATTCATTTAACATCCAATATATTTAGTATAATGATGAAACAAAATCTCGTCCCCTTCCAAAAAACTACAGAGCACTGTAATGAGTTGCAGCAATAAATTCACTTGTGTGAATGGGGTTAGGATTTAAAAACGCAATAATTTAGGTAAGAAACTTGGGTATTTATTACCAACTCCCAGCTCTCTGTAGACCAGGTTTCACCAGTTTGTTCCCCATGCATCTGGCTATTCTGTAAAGATAGGCTGCAAATCCATAAGTACTCAATGAGTAACCTAACTTTGCTAGGCATTAGGAAATACTCTTAGCAGCAGGAGACATGTCCTTCACCTAGAAAAAGCAGGGTTGTTATGTAGCTTGGAAGGGCAATGTATGTGCACTTGCTGAAAGCTGGCAGAAGTAGCTTTGATCTGGATTGCATCTTATTGAGTTCTGGTGATGCTGATGCTGTACTCAGGATAATAAACCCAACTGAGCTGTGAAGTCAAATGTCAGAGCTGACATACCTCTGAGTCTGGTCTGTCTAAAAGCAAGTGAAATGAAATGCCTCTTGTCACTGAGCACTTGTGAGAGTGGTGAGTGATTGACCCAGGTCAAGGCAGTCCAGGTTGGTTTCTGTCTCTCTGTCCATGTAGGTATACTTTGCATTGCGTAGGAGCTTTTAATTGCTCTCTGCTGTCTGGTAAAGATAACTGGATCTATTGGTAGATATTCTTGGGCTTTCTGCTTCCATTTCTTGACTTCCTGTGAGTGCTACATTGTGTGTGCCTTTTTCTTCTGTTTATTACTAATTCCAAAGAAAGATTTCAGACCATTCACTCATATGATTTTTTTAAACTATAGAGTAGACTGCCCAACCAGAAACAAAGATTTAAGGTAGGATTGCATTCCCGCTGGCAAGTAATGTACACAAGGAAGGGATTTTGCACCATGGAGCCAACCTGTTGTTAGCCAACATGAGTGGTTGCTAATTGAGCAAATATTTGTTGTAGATCTGAGAAAGATTCCCTTTGCTCTAAAGGGATCCCAGGCGTGGTAACAAAACAACAAAATCACAGTAGTGAACCTTCAGCTGTCTGTCATTGTATCTATCTGAAACTGGATCTAGACTGTCATTGTTTTCTCAGACACTAAGTAGGCTTTAGCTTGGAGAAGAGCAGGACCTGAGGAGACCTCATTGTGGCCTTCTGATACTTGAAGGGAGTGTATAAACAAGAGGGGGAATGGCTGCTTATGAGGATGGATAGTGATAGGACAAGGGGGAATGGCTTTAAACTGAGACCGGGGAGGTTTAGGTTGGACCTAAGGAGGAAGTTTTTCACCCAGAGGGTGGTGACGCACTGGAACAGGTTGCCCAAGGAGGCTGTGGATGCCCCATCCCTGCAGGCATTCAGGGCCAGGCTGGATGTGGCTCTGGGCAGCCTGGTCTGGTGCTTGTTGACCCTGCACATGGCAGGAGGGTTGAAATTGGATGATCATTGTGGTCCTTTTCAACTCAGGCCACCTTGTGATTCTGTGACTGTATGATTCTGTGACAAACTAGATCCCTCCACCAAAAAGACAAAAGCTTGTTAGAGAAATCTCCAACAAACAGCTTTTCATTATAGAGAGAAAAGGAAGATAAATGGAAATAAAGTCTGCTTTCCTCTGGTGCTTGGGTGCAGACATTCTGTAAGCTCGCTCATACTGTCCTCTTGTTAATTTATGGGGACTTTATCTCACCCCTGATGTCCACCGAGATTGATGTAGCCCTTCCAGTTGACTTCATTAGGCTTTGACTCAAGCTTTGAGCCGTAATAATAAGAGGAAAGAAAAATGCCTTAATGATCTTACAATACAGGCAGATTTCCTTGTTTACTCTTACGAACATCAAATTGTTACATGTACAGAATGTCAATCCTATTCCCCACAGTTGTATTTTCTAATCAAACTTTAATCAATTATTTGATTAGAGTCTTTCACACTGAGCAGTCTTAATTAACAGAAGTCATTAGGCAGCACCATTTTTAATGAGCTGTATTAATCTACTTACAGGTTTCCAAAAGGAGTTTCAGCAGCTTGCACCATAACAAATTACATGAGCATTTCACTTTTAGGGGATGTTCATTTCTTTTACTCAGTGTTTCTGTTATGAATGTTTTATGAGTGTAGATGTGACTCATGTTCTAGCAGTGGGGTTTTAATAGATAGTTCAATTATTAATGTTTCATCCCAGCAGAGAATGTAGTTTTGTTTAAACAAAGAGAAGCAGAAGCCAGGGGTAACCATCTGAAAGTGGCTCGACTTCTATGCGGCACAGAACCTGTGTGTTTGTGGATATAAGTTAATTGTGTTGCTACGAAAAACAGACCTGCCATTTTAAAATGTGCCTCATGTTTGGGTGTGTTTATTACAGCAGCAGTCACTAGCAAGTTGCAGCATGGAAGCACACCATGTGAAGTGGGTGATGATTCTTTTTCATTTGGCTCCTCTCTTCCCCCCCCATCCCTCAGCACATCTATTAAACACTCCTAAAGAAGTATGAATTACTTCATTTAGTTTCGGTCTTCTTCATAAATCAAAAGCTCACTGCAAGTGTTCATTAAAAGTTGTACTTCAGCAACGCTCTTGTGCTCTGTTGAGGGGAGGAGACTCCTCTGCCTGGCAGAATACAGCAAAATGGGAAGCTGTCAGTAGTGCGTGGTGATGCCTCGATGCTATCAGCACCTACTAGGAGACATCTTCAGGTCCTGTTTCTCTTGGGAGTAGGCTTTTAGTTTTGAGAGAAGTGTCCACGTTATAATGCTTTCCTTTTTTAATTGGATTTTTTTCAATTAATACCCAAACAACAGGTAATTTGCAACTGGAACATTCAGTCAGAAAGGGACGATTATGCTTTCTATAACGAAAAGGCATTGTCGGCTTCTTTTTCATGACCCTTTCCTGCAGTTTTAAAACAATGGTAGTAGAGCACTTCTTCCAGAGACAGAGAATAAAACAACAGACAAGACAGCACTGCAGTCAGTTCAGAAAAGATGGAAAATAAGTCTAATTGGGAAAAGATGGGATAAAGGAGGAGCATTGCTATCTTAACTGAAGTACTGTATCTGTGTTTTGCAAACCCTGCTGAATATACTTGCCTTTACAAGGAGGGCTTGCGTTGCAATGCCCAGTGTGGTACCTTGTTCATATGATGTCTTGCTGAGGAGGTGGTGGATGTGCAAGTTTCGGCGTGGCTTTACTTTTGGGTAGGATGTAGCTGTGGAGAACTGACACAGCAAGAGCTTTAATTGTTGGATAATGCCAAAGAGATTGTTTGCAAGTGTTTGTGAATTTGGAGACTTAGGAATCTGGTGTTGGCCTCGGGATTTTGATACAGTGTGCGTTCATTGTTTGGTTGTCTTCAGAGCTGTAAAGAGGAGGATATCAGCTTACTCGTTTAGAAATGGACTTCAGAAAAGTAAATACGGCAGATGCTGGAGGTACTTAAAATTAAGCAGTCTCTTCTGGTGATGAAGGCATAAACACATGAAGCAAGCTTAACGGCAGCTGATTAAGATGAATAATGTACCTAATGATGTGTCACATTCCTCGAAGCACTAGCATTTGTACTAGAGGAAGGTGGTTTCTTCAGAAGATGCCATTTTCCACGCTACCTTAAGTTTCTGCTTTCTTCTAGTCAACAAATTGCACAAAATACTTCATAACAGTGTGTTCCGTAGTAAGGTGAATTAGCGCCATGGCTTCTTGTGTAGTTTGTCTCTGCTCCTTGCTATTTACTTGTAACTGCCTTCAGTTTTGTGCGCTTTGAAAGTATACCTGCTGTGTATGTTAATTTATTTTAATTATTGTTTGTTTTTTTCTAGGCTGTGGGATGATGGAATTATTGATCCAGCTGATACTAGACTGGTTTTGGGCCTCAGTCTCAGCGCAGCGCTAAATGCACCTACGAAGAAGACAGAATTTGGGGTTTTCAGGATGTAATCTGAATGTATGCTAGTCAGAATTACCTCCGTATATCTTAACGTGGACTGGAGGGTGAAGTTACTTAAACACTGAAGTGTTTTAAACTGGTTTAAGGAATAAAGGCTTATACAATGCTGTTCTTGATGGAAGCCTTAATAATGTATTTTCACTGAGTAATCATCATCCAGGCCTTTGATGTCATGATAGTGATTTGAGACCAGTCGGTCACAGTGCTTGTAGAGCACTGCACTGCTTGTCCCATGAATAAACGGCAACCTCTGGCATTAAAGTGTTTGGTGAGAACATTCATCCCTTACACAAATAAATCTGCAAAATATGCTGCATATTTGCTGCCTGCCAGCTCCATCGTTTTGTTCCCTTTCTTCTTTCTCTGTCTCTTACAAATATGGAATATTCTTGCAGTCCAGCAACCAAAAGCAGAATCCACATTTTTCTAGTGGGAATAAAAAAAGGTGCCAAAGGGAAGTTCAGGAGCAGCAGCCAGAGAGTTCAGCACAGCACGGAATTGTAGGTTTTGTGCAGCTGTTGACATTTTGCCCTTTCTCTTGCTTTCATCCGGAAAACATTCCCCTCTGTGCGATACCCTGAAGTCAAAACAAGGAGAGAATCTGATGGATGTGTAACCTTTTTTTTTTCCTGTAAGGGCTGGAGAGAGTCTGCTCCATCTGTGTGAGCTGCAGGTTGCTGAGAACACTTCTGAAGATGAGAGCTGGCTGCTGAGGCATTTCAGCACCTTAATACAGTGATGTGATCCTCCAGGCAGATTCCAGTTTTGAGAGACACAGCAGGCTCTCCAAACGGGTCAATACTTGACCCAGACAGAGCACCTGCCTGAATCCCAATGACTTTGGGGTTAAGATGCTGGAGTGCCTTGTTAAATCCTGTTATTTATTTAGTGTAGTTTATCACAGTGCAATCTTTCTAGAGAATTCAACGCCTTCTGTTTCTTGTGTTCCTTTTAGAAATGCCCTACCTTGCAGAAACTAAATGCTTGACATTAATTGTGCCTGGAATAAGGAGGCAAATGCTGTGCTATCTGGGTCTCAGAAGGTAGCTTTATCTAGCTTGGTCCTACAGCTGTCTAGATACCAATTAACTGCCAAATGTCAGAAATACTATTGATTGACAGATTCCAAAATAGTTTACAAGTGCATGGATGGAAGTCACAGAATTGTTGGGGTTGGAAGGACTCCTGGAAATGATCTGGTCCAACCCCCTGCAAAAGCAGTTTCTCTGCAGTAGATCACACAGGAAAGCGTCCTAACAGGCCTTGAATACAAGAAGGAGCCTCTACAGTGTCTCTGGGCAGCTGTTTCCAGTGCTTTGTCACGCTCAGTGTAAAGAAGTTCTTCCTCACCTTTGTATGGAACTTTCTATTTTCAAGTTCTTTCCCACTTTGTCCCTTGTTCCATTGCTTCACATTGCTGAGGAGAGTCTGGCCTCATCCATTTGAGTCCTGTGCTGTAGATACTTAGAAATAGTTATGAGATCTCCCCTCAGTCTTCTCCAGGCTGAAGAGTTTCAGGCCTCTCAGCCTTTCTTCGTATGGCTGTACTCCTTCTGGACTTGATGGAGAAGTCCCCTTGGACCCAGGAGGGGAGAGGCAGAACTACTGCCTAATGCCTGACTCAGTGTGTTTCTGGCACAATCCAAAGGTGAACATGAAAGTGTGAGCAAAGCCCAATATATGCTGAGCTAAGGGGTATGCCTGTACATAAAAGACCAGTTTTCTGTCCCTGATTGCAAATAAACGTACCCTAAACTTAGTGTGATTGGCACTGCTAAAAAGATTACTTCTATAGGCCTGCACAGATGTATCCTCACTGTCCCGCTCACACGCATGTTCTTACCTTATATGTGTGGCAGAGTGTGAGGGTGCAGAATACTGCAGTGAAATGGCACCAGCTGCTTTTTGGCATTGATTCTTGTTCTCATCATGCCATGGGAGTCTGTAAAAGTCGTGTTGGGCATTGCCCCAGCATAGCTGCATCCTGAAAGCACGGTGCTGAGTTCTTGAAATATCTTCTTAAATGCCCAGTTTTCAAATACATACATCAGGGAGAAGGAAAGACTCAGACTGTGGAGCAATTGTTATTAACAACAGCTTCCAGGGAAAAAGAAACACGTTATTTCCTTCAGCTGTGGTGGAGGCAGCAGCTCAGGCACCCACTGTCTGCCTGCTGCAGCTGCCCCAAGGGTTCCCCTCAGCTCCTCTACTCTGGGTTGAGCAAACCCAGGGACCTCAGCTGCACATCGCTCGTCTTGATTTTGTTTTGATACCATTATTTAAGTGAGGCAAGTAATTGTTCCAAGTTGGAGACAGTAACTGATAATCCTCAGATGCATATAATGGAATCAGGTGTGCTCAGGAGGGGCTGAACCTCTGACAATGCCAACCGCTTGTTATGACGGAAAGGATGGTTATTACATTTATCAACATTTATCCCTCTAAATACGTGTATAAGCAAAGTCAAAACATGTTTCTGCATAAATAAGTTACGTCTGCATTAGTAACACCTATCTTTGGAAACCTGTTAAACAAATGAAATTCATCATCATGGGCTTGTTAGCATCCTATCAGCATGCTCCTTATAGGGGGAGATGCACAGAGAGGGACTGTCAGTGAACACGAATGACAAAAGGAATCACTAGCAATTAACTATCCCCCATTGCATAGAAACCACTTATGGAAAAAGTTTGTCAGCTTAATATGTGACGCATCCACAGCATCCTGCCTTGTATCAGGAATGGTGTGGTGAGCAGGACGAGGGAAGTCATCCTGCCCCTGTACTCGGCATTGGTGAGGCCTCACCTCGAGTACTGTGTCCAGTTTTGGGCACCTCAGTACAGAAAGGACATGGGGGTGCTGGAGCAGGTCCAGAGAAGGGCAACGAGGCTCGTTAAGGGCTTGGAGAATATGCCCTGTGAGGAGAGACTGAAGGAACTGGGGCTGTTTGGTCTGGGGAAAAGGAGGCTGAGGGGAGACCTTATTGCTCTCTTCCAATATCTGAAAGGTGCTTACAGTGAGAGCAGGGCTGGTCTCTTCTCACCGGTGACAAGGGACAGGACAAGGGGAAATGGCCTCAAGTTGTGCCAGGGGAAGTTTAGGCTGGATATCAGGAAACACTTCTATACAGAAAGGATTGTTAAGCTCTGGAATAGGCTCCCCAGGCAGGTGGTTGAGTCCCCATCCCTGGCTGTGTTTACAGACCTTTGGATGTGGTGCTCAGGGACTTGAATGCTGGTTTCCAGGACTGCAGTGAGGTGAGGCTGCAGCGCTGCCTCTGTAAACTGAGAATAATTTCTGAGAAGAACTGGACATCCATCCCCAATCCTCTTTCCCGCTACTCTTCCACCTGTTTTGGGGTTGGTTCAATCTGAAATCTGTAGCCTCAACGCTGTGTTGGTGTTTGTGTATCTGCTGGTCTTATGAGAGCCCATCTCTTACCCAGGTATCACTTTGTGTTCCCGCTACTCATCAAGACCAGTTTGTATCTCCAGCTGAAACAGACATTGTCTTGAAAGTATGCCTTGCAAGTATGCCTCTGGGCTCTACTAAATGTGGCAGAACTCTAATTTGCCTTAGGTTTCTTTGCTATTCCAGATTTCAGGTCAGAAATCCCTCGATTCAGAAAAACTAACAGTGGTCTATTTTATTAAATTCTTTTTAAAACTAAGATTGATAAATTAGGGCAGTTCAACAAGGCATATATAAAAGTCCCCGCTTTTCTGCAAAGCCTTAAAGCATCCACTTAAATCCAGATGTCCAATTCCACGGCTCTGATTCAGTAGAACACTTGAGCAAAGTCTTCACGCTAATCTCTGTGGTTTAGTGGTCATAAAATCCATCTCACTGCGTGTCTACGTCAGTCCACAGCTAGAATGTCCAAACCATCAGAACTCCTCCAAGAATATGCCATTATTTACACACTGATGTCAAGAGAAACCTCCTTTGTTTTCCTGAGTTTAGAAGAACACTCGCTTGATCAATCACAGTGGAACAGTGAGCCCATGAAAAGCATGCAGTGTGAAACTGCAGAAGTTATCCCTTTGATATATAGATATTAAAACACATCGGCTGTGTCTGTAGCTCATCTGTAATAATTTCAGCGTGGAGAAAGTAAGTTAACCTAGAGAAGCTTGAGTCAGTCCATTGGTACAACAGACTGCTCGTCTGCAAGGTTTGACTGGGTCGATGCAGGTAGTTTGGAGCTGAGTTATCCTTACTGCCAGCTACTGATGCTGTGGCCAAAAAGCAACTCCCTTTTTTGTAGCTGTAAATAGAAACTTTGCCTTCCTCACACCTCTACCCTGCTCTGCTCATTGACGTGGCAGCTTCTGACCCTTTTATATCACGCAGATAAACTTCATCCTACATTCTGACAGAGACTATCCAAACATGGAGCAGAGGAACAGCAGTGTTTGCAGAGACAGCAACAGGCGGTCACAGCAATGTACCATCCCACAGTGTCTGCAGACAGACAGACACAAAGACATTTGGAGA